>NC_140006.1:32463543-33180077 GCF_964263955.1 Coregonus lavaretus
CGTCTTCAGTAAGAAGAGGGCGACTCAATTACCACCTCATAGACAGGGGGATTGTGCGATAGACCTCCAGGCAGGCGCTGCACTTCCGCGTAGTCATGTGTATACTCTGTCTCAAGAGGAGACGGCGGCTATGGAGACATACATTGCCGAATCTCTGGGACAGGGATACATATGGCCCTCCACTTCTCCTGCATCCTCGAGTTTATTTTTTGTGAAGAAGAAGGATGGAGGTTTGCGCCCGTGTATTGATTACCGTAGTCTCAATCAGATTACTATTAAATACAGTTATCCTCTCCCTCTGATTGCGAGTATGACGGAGTCATTACACGGAGCGCGATTCTTCACAAAATTGGATCTCAGGAGCGCTTACAACCTGGTGCGCATTAGGGAAGGAGATGAATGGAAAACAGCATTTAGTACCACCTTGGGTCACTATGAGTATCTCGTCATGCCATACGGGTTAATGAATGCTCCTTCAGTCTTCCAATCATTTGTGGACGAGATTTTCCGGGATTTGCATGGGCAGGGTGTAGTGGTGTATATTGACGACATTCTAATATACTCTGCTACACGAGCCGAGCATGTGGCCCTGGTGCGTCGGGTTTTGGGTAGGCTGTTGGAGCATGACTTGTATGTGAAGGCGGAGAAATGCCTGTTTTTCCAGGAGTCCATCTCCTTCCTGGGACATCGGTTGTCCGCGTCAGGGGTGGAGATAGAGATTGACCGCGTTTCAGCCGTGCGTAATTGGCAGACTCCCACCACGGTTAAGGAGGTGCAGCGGTTTTTGGGTTTTGCCAATTACTACCGGAGGTTTATCCGGGGTTTTGGACAGGTAGCAGCTCCCATCACCTCCCTGCTAAAGGGGGGCCCGGTGCTTTGCAGTGGTCGGCTGAGGCGGACACGGCGTTTAGACATCTGAAGGACCTGTTCACCTCGGTTCCGGTGCTGGCACATCCGGACCCCTCTTTGGCGTTTCAAGTGGAGGTGGACGCGTCAGAGGTGGATATTGGGGCTGTACTGTCTCAACGCTCGGGCACGCCTCCTAAACTCCGTCCCTGTGCCTTTTACTCTAAGAAGCTCAGCCCGGCGGAACGTAATTATGACGTGGGGGACAGGGAGCTGCTAGCTGTGGTTCAAGCCCTAAAGGTGTGGAGGCATTGGCTTGAGGGGGCTCAATACCCTTTTCTCATTCTGACTGACCATCGTAACCTGGAGTACATCCGGGCAGCTAGGAGACTGAACCCTCGTCAGGCTAGGTGGGCCATGTTTCTGGCCCGGTTTGTCTTTAAGCTCACGTATATACCAGGGTCACAGAACGTTAAGGCAGACGCCCTGTCCCGGTGATATGACACAGAGGAGAGGTCCATTGAGCCCACTCCCATACTTCCTGAGTCTTGTCTGGTGGCACCGGTGGTGTGGGAGGTCGATGCGGAGATCGAGCGGGCGTTACGTACCGACCCTACTCCTCCAGAGTGTCCGGAGGGGCGGAGGTACGTGCCGCTCGAGATCCGTGATCGACTGATTTATTGGGCTCACACGTCACCCTCCTCTGGTCATCCTGGTATTGGCCGGACAGTGCACTGCCTTAGTGAGAAGTACTGGTGGCCAACATTGGCAAAGGACGTGAGGGTTTATGTCTCCTCCTGCTCGGTGTGCACTCAGTGTAAGGCACCTAGACACCTGCCCAGGGGGAAATTATAACCCCTCCCTGTTTCACAACGGCCGTGGTCTCACCTATCGGTGGACTTTGTCACGGACCTTCCCCCCTCCCAGGGGAATACCACAATTTTGGTTGTTGTGGATCGGTTTTCTAAGGCCTGCCGTCTCATTCCAATGCCGGGTCTCCCTACTGCCCTACAAACTGCTGAGGCCCTGTTTACACACGTCTTCCGGCACTACGGGGTACCTGAGGATATAGTGTCTGATCGGGGTCCCCAGTTCACCTCTAGAGTCTGGAGGGCGTTTATGGAACGCTTGGGGGTCTCGGTTAGCCTTACCTCGGGTTTCCACCCTGAGAGTAATGGGCAGGTGGAGAGAGTAAACCAGGATGTGGGTAGGTTTCTGAGGTCCTATTGCCAGGACCGGCAGGAGGAGTGGTCGGGGTATATCCCCTGGGCAGAGATTGCCCAGAACTCACTTCGCCACTCCTCCACTAATCTGACTCCTTTTCAGTGTGTGTTGGGGTATCAGCCGGTTCTGGCACCTTGGCATCAGAGCCAGATCGAGGCTCCTGCGGTGGATGAATGGTTTCGGCGCTCGGAGGAAACATGGAACGCTGCGCATGTCCATCTGCAGCGGGCAATCCGTAGGCATAAGGCGAGCGCCGATCGCCACCGCAGTGAGGGTCCAGTGTATGCACCTGGAGATCAAGTCTGGCTCTCGACTCGAAACCTGCCCCTTCGCCTGCCCTGCCGGAAGCTGGGTCGGCGGTTTGTGGGGCCATTTAAAGTCCTGAGGAGATTGAACGAGGTATGTTACAGGTTACAACTGCCCAATGATTATCGCATTAACCCCTCGTTCCATGTGTCTCTCCTCAGGCCGGTGGTAGCTGGTCCACTCCAGGAGAATGAGATACGAGAGGCTCCTCCGCCCCCACTAGACATCGAGGGGGCTCCGGCGTACTCAGTCCGGTCCATCGTGGATTCGAGACGTCGGATGGGGGGTCTGCAGTATCTCGTGGAGTCGGAGGGGTACGGTCCGGAGGAACGGTGCTGGGTGCCTAGGAGGGACATCTTAGATCCCTCCCTCTTGACGGAGTTCCACCGGAGTCATCCCACTCGCCCTGCTCCGCGTCCTCCTGGCCGTCCCCGAGGCCGGGGTCGGCGCACGGCTGGAGCCGCGCGTCAAGGGGGGGTACTGACACGGATTCTGCCGAGGCTGCTCCTCCTCCTTGCTCGGGCAGGCTTCAGCGTTCGTCGTCCCCGGAGTACTAGCTACTGCCGATCGATGTTTTCGGTGTTTGTCTTGTTTTGTCTAGATTAGTACACCTGTTGCCTATTAGTTTTGATTGTTTAGCCTATAATTTCCCTTGTTTCACGTTTGGGTTTTGTGTGTTATTGTTGTATGTCTAGTTGATGTCCGGCCTAGCTACTTCTCCAGATTACGCATATGGTGTTTTTCCCTCCAGTGTTGGAGACGTTTGTTTTGTGCGTAACATTCAGTAAAGTAGTCAACCTGATTCTCTGTGTCCTGCGTCTGACTTCACTCGCCGCGTACACATCACCTCCTGACATCAATGTACAACGTAAAACACCAAATAATGCATGCAGAGCAGAATTAGGCCGATACCCGCTAATTATCAAAATCCAGAAAAGAGACGTTAAATTCTACAACCACCTAAAAGGAAGCGATTCCCAAACCTTCCATAACAACGCCATCACCTACAGAGAGATTAACCTAGAGAAGAGTCCCCCAAGCAAGCTGGTCCTGGGGCTCTGATCACAAACACAAACAAACCCCACAGAGCCCCAGGACAACAACAACAACACAATTAGACCCAACCAAATCATGAGAAAACAAAAAGATAATTACTTGACACATTGGAAAGAATTAACAAAAAAAACTGAGCAAACTAGAATGCTATTTGGCAATAAACAGAGAGTACACAGTGGCAGAATACCTGACCACTGTGACTGACCCAAACTTAAGGAAAGCTTTGACTATGTACAGACTCAGTGAGCATAGCCTTGCTATTGAGAAAGGCCGCCGTAGGCAAACCTGGCTCTCAAGAGAAGACAGGCTATGTGCACACTGCCCACAAAATGAGGTGGAAACTGAGCTGCACTTCCTAACCTCCTGCCAAATGTATGACCATATTCGAGACACATATTTCCCTCAGATTACAGAGATCCACAAAGAATTCGAAAAAAAACCCAATTTTGATAATCTCCCTTATCTACAGGGTGAAAAACCACAGTGTGCCATCACAGCTGCAATATTTGTGACCTGTTGCCACAAGAAAAGGGCAACCAGTGAAGAACAAACACCATTGTAAATACAACCCATATTTATGTTTATTTATTTTCCCATTTATACTTTAACTATTTGCACATTGTTACAACACTTTATATATACATAATATGACATTTGAAATGTCTTTATTCTTTTGGAACTTCTGAGTGTAATGTTTACTGTTAATATTTATTGTTTATTTCACTTTTGTTTACTATCTACTTCACTTGCTTTGGCAATGTTAACATGTTTCCCATGCCAATAAAGCCCTTAAATTACATTGAATTTAATCTAATTTCATTAAATTGAGAGAGAGAGAGGGGGGGGGGAGAGAGAGAGAGAGAGAGAGAGAGAGAGAGAGAGAGAGAGAGAGAGAGAGAGAGAGAGAGAGAGAGAGAGAGAGAGAGAGAGAGAGGGAGAGCGGTACAACAGGGTTACAACCTCCATTGAGGATACAGACACACAGGCTCCTTATAGAGAGACAGAGTGCGAAACAGAGACAGACAAACAGAAACCTCCTGAGGGAATGACAGACAGACACTGGAGTTGAACTGAACACTGACTGAACCCCCCTGTGTAGGAGTCCAGGAAGAC
Organism: Coregonus lavaretus; assembly: GCF_964263955.1. NCBI lineage: Eukaryota > Metazoa > Chordata > Actinopteri > Salmoniformes > Salmonidae > Coregonus > Coregonus lavaretus. The sequence continues at coordinate 32,468,089 of NC_140006.1, forward strand.
AGGCATTCACAGGAGGAAGGCCTAGGTCAATCTGTGTCTCCCAGTATCTCAAGACACACACACACACCCGCACATACACAGACACACACACACAGACACAGACACAGACACAAATGAGTTCCCAACCCGATGATACACAGACGAAGATCAGCTCATTAGCCGGCCTTAACGAGAGACCTTTACATGGCCTCCCTTTCTGGAAGCTGGCTTTACCCACTACTACCCACAAACTGACTGCCCTGCCCTGTGCATTCAATTATAATCAAATCACTTTTCCTGTACCAGGAAACATCAGGAGGGATCAATGGTGCCTTATGGGTAGGGTACAGGGTACACACACACACCAGGGTTTCTGTTAGCCGGTAATAGCCGGCTTTTGGCCGATAAAAACATTGAAAAGCCAATAAATAAAATTGCTGCAGGCCAATTTTCCGGGAGAGGAAGAAAAATCCCATTGCGAAATAATGCTTTTTAGCCTATTCATTTATGGAAATACCAGTCAATGTAAATACATTTGAATGGTCATGCTTATCGGTCTCTAGTTAATTTGCATAATTTAATGGAATTAAATTGGCGCGTGTACGGTATATTCATTATGTATCTTATTTATCACACGCGTACAGCATCTAGATACAGAGCCTGCTGCTACAGCATCTCAAACAGCAAATGCATCGGCAACGGAAGGTAGGCTTCATCAGTGCAACACACAACACTCTGCAATGAGCTGGAGGCAGTATGCATTTTGAAAACATATACTGAATTGTTTGAAACCTGAATGTTTCACTACATATTATGAGGCATGTCTTACCTTGCTTCAAAGTAGCTTAGCCAACATCAGACCATATCTTTGCCAAAGGCACAATCCTCGTCATATTAGCAACCCATGCTAGTTGTTGTATATTAGATCTCCTCTGTAGGTCCGTGGTCCTCTGTAGCTCAGCTGGTAGAGCACAGCGCTTGTAACGGCAAGGTAGTGGTTTCGATCCCCGGGACCACCCATACACAAAATATATATATATTTATGCACGCATGACTGTAAGTCGCTTTGGATAAAAGCGTCTGCTAAATGGCATATTATTATATATATAAATCTCCCCTTTTTCTAAATTTCTAAAGGATATTTTCATCTCTGTCACATGAAACCGCTTGCTTGTGCGCTTTTGACAACAGTGTTTTCCCGCTAATTGCATTATGGAACGAACATTTGCGGTAGCCTACTGCCTTGGCGCATTGCTGCGCTTTTGCTGTTCGTTACTCATCTTGTTGGCTGAGGAAAAGTGCGCATCGGAACTCGGTAAGAAGGACCACACATTGTTGCATCCTCAACCTGCATGTTCTGTTAATATGAATTACCATAATCAAAATGTGATTTCTGTCATTCTGAGCACCGTGGGTGGACGACCTAATCAGGTTACGCACCCACGGTAAAGTTTTCAAATGTCCGGTAAATGAAAATGCTGCCAGTCAAATGTCTGGCGCCACATTTTCCTAACAGAAACCCTGACACACGCATAAATAACTTGAAAAAACAGACGAATCGATCAACACCTGAAAATGTCATGGCATTAAAGCTGGTCTGCTGCCAATACACTTCAGCTAATGATAATTTCACTTGTGTGTTAGTATGTATCCATGGTGATGATGGAGTGTATAAACAACAACACACACACTCCTCAACTCAACAACTCATTGGTTGAAATGGGTTGTGTCCCAAATGGCACCCTTTCCCCTATATAGTGCACTACTTTTGTCCAGGGCCCTGGTCAGAAGTAGTGCAAAATATAGGGTATAGGGTGCCCTTTGAGACACAGCTATGGAATTTAGCTGAGTGTCCAGTCCCCATGCCACTGGCCAATGATACAGGGTCAGCTATGTTGCATCAACTGCATGGATAAGGTTAGGGTCTGGGCTAGGGTAATCTGATCACTCACACTCAATCATCACAGACACAGTCAGTCATACACACGCACACACACACACACACACACACACACACATAAACACACACTCACGCACACACACACACTCTTGCATACTCAAACACACAAAATCATGCATGAATCGTACTACACCGGCTCTGACACTCGTCGGATGTGGCAGGACTTGTAAACTATTACGAACTACAAAGGGAAGCAGAGCCGCGAGCTGCCCAGTGACATGAGACTACCAGACAAGCTAAATTACTTCTATGCTCGCTTCGAGGCAAGCAACACTGAAGCATGCATGAGAGCATCAGCTGTTCCTGACGATTGTGTGATCACGCTCTCCGTAGTCGATGTGAGTAAGACATTTAAACAGTTAAACATTCACAACATTCACAGACGGATTACCAGGACATGTACTCCGAGCATGCGCTGACCAACTGGCAAGTGTCTTCACTGACATTTTCAACCTGTCCCTGACTGAGTCTGTAATACCAACATGTTTCAAGCAGACCACCATAGTCCCTGTGCCCAAGAACACTAAGGTAACCTGCCTAAATGACTACCGACCCGTAGCACTCACGTCTGTAGCCATGAAGTGCTTTGAAAGGTTGGTCATGGCTCACATCAACACCATCATCCCAGAAACCCTAGACACACTCCAATTTGCATATCGCCCCAACAGATCCACAGATGATGCAATCTCTATTGCACTCCACACTGCCCTTTCACACCTGGACAAAAGGAACACCTATGTGAGAGCGCTATTCATTGACTACAGCTCAGCGTTCAACACCATAGTGCCCTCAAAGCTCATCACTAAGCTAAGGACCCTGGGACTAAACACCTCCCTCTGCAACTGGATCCTGGACTTCCTGACGGGCCACCCCCCAGGTGGTAAGGGTAGATAACAACACATCTGCCACGCTGATCCTCAACACGGGGGCCCCTCTGGGGTGCGTGCTCAGTCCCCTCCTGTACTCCCTGTTCATCCATGACAGTGTAACCGGTGTGAAATAGCTAGCTAGTTAGTGGTGCGCGCTAGTAGCGTTTCAATCAGTGGCGTCACTCGCTCTGAGACCTTGAAGTAGTTGTTTCCCTTGCTCTGCAAGGGCCGCAGCTTTTGTGGAGAGACGGTGCTTCGAGGGTGACTGTTGTCAATGTGTGCAGAGGGTCCCTGGTTCAAACCCAGGTAGGGGTGAGGAGAGGGATGGACGCAACACTGTTACAACTGCATAGCCAAGCACGACTCCAACACCATCATTAAGTTTGCTGACGACACAACAGTGGTAGACCTGATCACCGACAACGATGAGACTATAGGGAGGAGGTCAGAGACCTGGCCGTGTGGTGCCAGGATAACAACCACTCCCTCAAAGTGATGAAGACAAAGGAGATGATTGTGGACTACAGGAAAAGGAGGACCGAGCACGCCCCCATTCTCATCGACAGGGCTGAGGTGGAGCAGGTTGAGAGCTTCAAGTTCCTTGGTGTCCACATCACCAACAAACTATCATGGTCCAAACACACCAAGACAGTCGTGAAGAGGGCACGACAAAGCCTATTCCCCCTCAGGAGACTGAAAATATTTGGCATGGGTCCTCAGATCCTCAAAAAGTTCTACAGCTGCACCATCGAGAGCATTCTGACTGGTTGCATCACCGCCTGGTATGGCAACTGCTCGGCCTCCGACCACAAGGCACTACAGAGGGTAGAACATCACTGGGGCCAAGCTTCCTGCCATCCAGGACCTCTATACCAGGCGGTGTCAGAGGAAGGCCCTAAAATTTGCCAAAGACTCCAGCCACCCTAGTCATAGACTGTTCTGTCTGCTACCGCACGGCAAGCGGTACCGGAGCGGCAAGTCTAGGTCAAAAAGGCTTCTTAACAGCTTCTACCTGTTACAGGAGGGGGTCGCAGTTCCGGAGCGACCCACTAGTTGTCATCCTCCGACAACCTTAGGCACCTCCTCACTCACAATCGGGACTAATCATCATCCTATTGGTGTCACCTGTGTCTATCGTTTCACCTGTGTATTTATGCCCTCACTTCCCTGTGTTCCCTTGCTCAGTTTTCTCTGCTAGTTTCTCTATGTCCAGCAGTACTATTCAGTGTCTGATCGGACATCTATGTACAGGTACTTGAGAAGTGTTCTCCCTGTTTCGTTATTTGTTTCAGTCTTAGGTAGTATTTCGTATTTTGGCTGTCAGCCGGTTTTTGGAGACTTATTTGCTCCGCCTTTCTTTTATCGTGATAAGTCCGTTATTTTGTATTCTGGCTTCGAGACCACCAGTTAAGATCCTTGTTTCACCATCTCTGCCTACTGCCTACTGTATATCCTGCACCGCACCTGGGTCACACCTCACCCCAACCCTTACATATACCCCCAAGCCATAAGACTCCTGAACAGCTAATCAAATGGCTACCCGGACTATTTGCATTGTCCCCCCCACCCCCTCTTTTTATGCTGCTGCTACTCTCTGTTTATTATCTATGCATAGTCACTTTAATAACTCTACCTACATGTACATATTACCCCAATTACCTCGACTAACCAGTGCCCCCGCACATTGACTCGGTACCGGTACCCCCTGTATATAGCCTCGCTATTGTTATTTTTACTGCTGCTCTTTAATTATTTGTTAATTTAATTTCTTATTATTTGATTAAATTTTTTTGTGCAATATATATATATATATATATATATATATATATATATATATATATATATATATATATTGGTATTCTTTCTTAATACTGCATTGTTGGTTAAGGGCTTGTAAGTAAGCATTTCACTGTAAGGTCTACACCTGCTGTATTCGGCGCATGTGACAAATACAATTTGATTTGATTTTGATTTAAACACACAACACACACACACAGTCTTGCCAACCCTACCAGAGTTGATGGTAAACAAGCAGCGTAAACAAGTGGTTAGTGTCTCTGGGCTGGACAGTAATTACTGATGGACTCAGAGTGGATTTCCTCTGTCTGAAATTGTGGCTGAAACTCCTTGCCCCTCCTGAAACCAGTACACACTCTCGCACAGATACACACGTAGGCCTGTTCTATGAGTGTCTGGTCCATCTGCTACAGCCTGGCTCAGCCAATGAAAGGCTTGAGATTAGTCCAGATCTGAATGGCTGGAGCACTCTGACTGGTCAGGCTAGTCCTCTGTCTACCAAAGCCCCTTCTGGTCTAATCTGGTCCGGCTCAGACTCAGACTAGACTGGGGCTTTGGTAGACAGAGGACCAGACTGACCTGTCAGAGTGCTCCAGCCAATCAGATCTGGACTAATCTCAAGCCTTTCATTGGCTGAGCCAGGCTAGAGCAGATAGTCCCAACAATCACTATCAATTAGGCTGTTTGGTAGGGATGCTGACTGCTTCTGACCCTCCTGGTCTTAGTGTGACCTTTCTGTGTGTCTGTAAGTACCTGACCCCTAGCCTCCTAAACTTTGACCTCTAGTTAGTGTGACCCGTCTCTGTGAGGTTTAGGTGAGCTGTCTGTCTGATGTTAAAGGTGAAGATGTCAGAAGGGAGAATAACTTCATTGATGTTCAACCTACTCAGTGGAGCCCAGCAGTGTGTTTACTAGCCATGCACGGAGAAAGACCTTCACTAAGAGGTTTTAATTAAGTTGGCCTGATCAGCCCGCCTCATCTGAACAGAACATTCAGACTGACCTGGCCTTCAGAGAGAGGTTTAGCCACAGAGTTTCTAAATCTAGAGGCCCAATACTTTCAGAAAACGCTTGGCGAAGCAGACTCGACAGACCAGACCAGGGTTTGGGGTTTGGGAAGTCAATGAGAGAAGTGAAAAATGATTCCTTAGTTGTTAATTTTCACGATTTCTAAAGGTACAACCTAGATTCAAGCTAATGTCTTAAGTAGTTTAACATGTTATTACTCCAACATGGTGAAAGTGACAAACTGACACGTTTTCATTTTCGTCAAAAATAACTTTATATCGAAGGAGTGACTTTGATTTGACGGCATACACATGCACAGTTCGGCGCGATGCGACCGTTAGACCCAATGATGTGTTTCTGCACATGAGCTTTCCTAGCCAATGTCGCCATCTTCATACTAAACCATCTTTGGTTTAGCAGTCCGATGTTAAAGAGGAAGGTGGTGTCAGAAGCGAGAATAACCTCATTGATGTTCAACCTACAGAGGAGAAGGGCAGAAGTGTGTTCTGTTCACTAGCCATAAACAGGAGAAAACATTGTGAAGCGGTAAAAGTTCCTCCATTTTACAAGGTTTAGTTCTGTTCTACAGGATGTGACCCTGCATTAGTTGTCATGGGGTCACATTCGTGACGAGTCCCCACTCACATCTGCTTACGCATGGGCCTGTCAAATCTTTGGCTGAGCCTCGCTCGTTAGTCAGAGTGACATGAACAATGAGTCAAGGGAGAATGAGAGAGAGAGTGAGGGAGACAGAGAGAGAAAGTGCGAGGGACAAAGAGAGAGTGAGTGAGAGAGACAGGGAGAGAGAAAGTGCGAGCGACAAAGAGAGAGAGGGAGGGAGAGAGACTGCGAGAATAAGACAGAGAAAGCCAGCTCCCTCAGTGATTAGCCTGGCCCTGGCTACAGTACAGTACCAAGGGAAGGACATGTTAGTGAGAAGAAGCTGGGGAACATAAACAGAGGCCACACCCTGGAGGCCTGGAGGAGTGTGATGATCAAATTAACACTCCAGCAGAGTAGGATACACCACTGAGGCTGAAGCAGGCTCAGAGTGTGTGTGTGTGTGTGGGGGGGGGTAGGACACCTTCAAGATCTGGAACTGGATGAGATGATGAGAGGGGGGGAACAGCACTAAATGTCTCCGCTCCACCGTCATGACATAAGTGACTTCTTCTGATATTTAAACACCTCACTAGCAGTCGCTCCCCTACTTGACTTTCTCCACAGCAATGCACATCAAATCTCCACACAGCATGCCAACGGGACTAATTGCCCTTAGATGGCCCTGGGAACCAAGATAACTGACATCATCACCATCCCCTTCATCATCATGGCTTCTTTAGTTGTTCCATAGTTGATTAAGTCTATTTAAGTGAAGACATGAGCAGTTGAGCACCTGACCTAACTTCAGAAGGCTCCAGACATGAGGTAAGCAGGAAGTTATGTTCATAATGATAAATTCATCCATCCGCTAGACTATTGTACTGAGACCTTTATTCTCACTGTAACAAACTATTCATATCCATGGCTGGAATTGAGAAGAAATACATGCTTTAGAAGGAGGTAATGAGAGAATAGAATCAATACTAATCTAGTCTAGTCTAATCTACACTACTTTGAACATACAAAGAGCTTGTGGAAAGGAGGAGAAAATAAGACTTCTCTCCATTAAGTATTTTAATTGGTTGTGATCTATTATTCAAGATATCTTCTCTGACTCAGGCTCATAGGTGCAACTACAGCTGTCCTGGGGTCCGGTAGTTTACCAGTGTGCAGCAGTAGATTTTAAAGGCATTTTCCCTGATGTTCGCAGAGATCATATCCGCTGTAAATGCAGTGCATGTTGGCTCAAGCAAAAATCCCCTTTAAAAGAAAATCACAGTGCACAGGTTGTTTATATGTGTTTGTCTGGATCCCAGCCTTAGAATCATTTTACCTTGAGGTAATCACTCTGATAGAGACTGGAGAGGTAATCACTCTGATAGAGACTGGAGAGATAATCACTCTGATAGAGACTGGAGAGGTAATCACTCTGATAGAGACTGGAGAGGTGATCCAGAAGCCCTTGCTTTCATCTTTCCCATTGTGGTAGATTAGTGATAATGTCAAGGAAGGGAGCTTGTTATAAGTATTCAAACTGTTTCTAAGTCCGTCTGTTTCTATGTCAGTTTCTGAAGTAATGTTAGGCAAACATCCAGCTACAGTACTTGGATATATCATGAATGCACATTTCCATATTGCAGTCCAACGACCATTGGTATCCGAACAACATTTTACATTTTTACATTTTAGTCATTTAGCAGACGCTCTTATCCAGAACGACTTACAGTTTTAGTAGTGCATACATTTTTCAACAACAATCATAAAACAAAACTGGCCAGCATAATGCCTATGCACGCAGTACATTGTCTTATAAAACAAATTGCATGCTACACAAATTCCTTCAACAGCAAAAACATTCAGAACCTCTCACCAGCAGACTCTGCGGGATAGCATTGGAGGTTTGGAGAAAAAATCTGTCTGTTTAGGAAATGTGGGAATTTCAAATGACATTGCAATTACCAGTCACCCTGATCGGAGAGGACAAGGCAGGGGGAGCTGGGCCGGCGCCTGGCCTCGTTTGGCCCAGTAAAAGCCCCTCTGGCAGCCGAACCAGCCGGAGCTGGACCAGTCAGACCTGCCAACCATCCATCCACTGCTGCCCTCAGAGACAAAGAGCCAGGCAGGCAGAAAGTGGCACAGCAGACAGACTTCCGCCCATAAACTACAGCAGGCCAGAGGCTCAATGTGGGGCCTGTGTAGGGTGCAGTCTATACCCTCGCTAGTCTTCATGCTCACCCTGCCTCTCCCCAATACAGCTAACTGCCAACAATACATACCCCCCACCAACTCCAGAGCAATACATACCCCCCACCCATTCCAGAGCAATACATACCCCCCACCAACTCCAGAGCAATACATACCCCCCACCCATTCCAGAGCAATACATACCCCCCACCCATTCCAGAGCAATACATACCCCCCACCCATTCCAGAGCTACTTTCTACCCTCCATACTCACTCCACAACCCAGCTACTGCCAACCCTCCCTACCTTCCCTCCCTAGTCTACCCTCTCCACAACCCAGCTACTGCAACCCTCCCTACCTACCCTCCCTAGTCTACCCTCTCCACAACCCAGCTACTGCCAACCCTCCCTACCTACCCTCCCTAGTCTACCCTCTCCATAACCTAGCTACCTCCAACCCTCCCTACCTACCCTCCCTAGTCTACCCTCTCCACAACCCAGCTACTGCCAACCCTCCCTACCTACCCTCCCTAGTCTACCCTCTCCATAACCTAGCTACCTCCAACCCTCCCTACCTACCCTCCCTAGTCTACCCTCTCCATAACCCAGCTACCTCCAACCCTCCCTACATACCCTCCCTAGTCTACCCTCTCCATAACCCAGCTACCTCCAACCATCCCTACCTACCCTCCCTAGTCTACCCTCTCCATAACCTAGCTACCTCCAACCCTCCCTACCTACCCTCCCTAGTCTACCCTCTCCACAACCCAGCTACTGCAACCCTCCCTACCTACCCTCCCTAGTCTACCCTCTCCACAACCCAGCTACTGCCAACCCTCCCTACCTACCCTCCCTAGTCTACCCTCTCCATAACCTAGCTACCTCCAACCCTTCCTACCTACCCTCCCTAGTCTACCCTCTCCACAACCCAGCTACTGCCAACCCTCCCTACCTACCCTCCCTAGTCTACCCTCTCCATAACCTAGCTACCTCCAACCCTCCCTACCTACCCTCCCTAGTCTACCCTCTCCATAACCCAGCTACCTCCAACCATCCCTACCTACCCTCCCTAGTCTACCCTCTCCATAACCTAGCTACCTCCAACCCTCCCAACCTACCCTCCCTAGTCTACCCTCTCCATAACCCAGCTACCTCCAACCATCCCTACCTACCCTCCCTAGTCTACCCTCTCCATAACCTAGCTACCTCCAACCCTCCCTACCTACCCTCCCTAGTCTACCCTCTCCACAACCCAGCTACTGCACCCCTCCCTACCTACCCTCCCTAGTCTACCCTCTCCACAACCCAGCTACTGCCAACCCTCCCTACCTACCCTCCCTAGTCTACCCTTTCCATAACCTAGCTACCTCCAACCCTCCCTACCTACCCTCCCTAGTCTACCCTCTCCACAACCCAGCTACTGCCAACCCTCCCTACCTACCCTCCCTAGTCTACCCTCTCCATAACCTAGCTACCTCCAACCCTCCCTACCTACCCTCCCTAGTCTACCCTCTCCATAACCCAGCTACCTCCAACCATCCCTACCTACCCTCCCTAGTCTACCCTCTCCATAACCTAGCTACCTCCAACCCTCCCTACCTACCCTCCCTAGTCTACCCTCTCCATAACCCAGCTACCTCCAACCCTCCCTACCTACCCTCCCTAGTCTACCCTCTCCATAACCCAGCTACCTCCAACCCTCCCTACCTACCCTCCCTAGTCTACCCTCCCCATAACCCAGCTACATCCAACCCTCCCTACCTATCCTCCCTAGTCTACCCTCTCCATAACCCAGCTACCTCCAACCATCCCTACCTACCCTCCCTAGTCTACCCTCTCCATAACCTAGCTACCTCCAACCCTCCCTACCTACCCTCCCTAGTCTACCCTCTCCATAACCCAGCTACCTCCAACCCTCCCTACCTACCCTCCCTAGTCTACCCTCTCCATAACCCAGCTACCTCCAACCCTCCCTACCTACCCTCCCTAGTCTACCCTCTCCATAACCCAGCTACCTCCAACCCTCCCTACCTACCCTCCCTAGTCTACCCTCTCCACAAAGATCTGCGTTCACAGGCCTCTATCAAGTACTATAAAGTGGCTTTCTCTCGTATGTTCCATTCCCTTTCTTGTGGATCAGGACATTGAAGTTTTTGCCAAATTGGCCAAAAAGTACCTGTTTTACAAACAGAAAGAGTTCCTTTATCTCTATGTTTTTGGTTGAAATCCCTCACATGTCCCACTATCACTATTCACTACAAGTCCTTCCCATCCCATCCCAACTATCCCCTGGCCCTCTTCTTACCCTGGAAGGCGGTAGCGTGGCCGGAGATGAGGTACTTCAGCTCGAAGCTGTAGGAGCGGACATTCTGGAGGGTCTCTCGTCTCACCGCCACCTGGTAGCTCTCCTCCATCTTGCGGGTGCAGCAGGACGGGCCCTGGTGCTTACACACCAACAGGTCCACATCTGATGGGACAGAGGGAGAGGGAGACATTACAGGGTTAGGTGTTTATTATAAAAAAAAAAAAAAATCAGTGTTAGACACCAATTGGTGCCCAGCCTGTATGGGCTTATAAGACCATATTTCTTTAAGTACGTGTGGACAAAACACAAATATATATATATATATATATAAGTGCATTCATTTCTAAACGGTAAAACATATATGCATGAAAAAGCCTTCAAATAAAAGGTGACTTACTGTACTGTTGCCTCATATAAAACATTTGATCTCAAATCCAAAATGGATAGAGACAAATTAAAAGGTTTAGCTTCGTATATATATATATACACTCCCCTACATATTTATTTGGACAGTGAAGCTAAACCTTTTAATTTGTCTCTATCCATTTTGGATTTGAGATCAAATGTTTTATATGAGGCAACAGTACAGTAAGTCACCTTTTAGTTGAAGGCTTTTTCATTCATATCTGTTTTACCGTTTAGAAATTAATGCACTTTTTGTATCTAGTCCCCCAATTTGAAGGTGTCATACGTATTTGGACAAATTCATTTATAGTGTATTACATTTAAGAAAAAGTTAAGTATTTGGTCCCATATTCCTAGCACGCAATGACTACATCAAGCTTGTGACTCTACAAACTTGTTGGATGCATTTGCAGGTTGTTTTGGTTGTGTTTTGGATTATGTTGTGCACAATTATGTGTGCATTTAACTGCACCTCTCTGATTCAGAGGGGTTGGGTTAAATGCGGGATACACATTTTGGTTGAATGCATTCAGTTGTACAACTGACTAGGTATCCCCCTTTACCTTTCCCTTTCCAAATAGAAATGAATGGTAAATAATGTATTGTGTCATTTTGGAGTCACTTTTATTATAAATAAGAAAATAATATGTTTCTGAACACTTTTACATTAATGTGGATGCGATCATGATTGCGGAGAATCCTGAATTAATTGTGAGTAATGATGAGTGAAAATGTTACAGAGGCATAAATATCGTACTTCCAAAAAAATGCTAACCTTCCCCGTTACTGGCACTGGTGAGATGTTATCATGTTTTGGGGGCATGATCTTCGTGCATCTGTAATTTTCAGCATTATTCACCATTCATTGATGATTATCCGTAAATATTAATGTAGAAGTGTTCAGAAACATATCATATTATTTATTTTTTAAAGGAGAGAACAAGGCAAAGTATATACAATTATATACGATTTCATACATGCTTAGCTTGCCGCTAAAAATACAAACTCTGCTTGGTGTATAAATAGTATTGGTGAATGTGCTTGCACATTGGCCTATAGCCTATGCTGGCACATGCACACACACACACACACACACACACACACACACACACACCCATGTGAGTCACAACATTTACATCCCTCTATAAACTGGACTAGCACTGGCCACAATATCTTGGCTCATAATAAACCACATCAAAGGCAATGATCTAATATGATCCTAAGTGAGGCTCAATCAGGCACCATGACATCAACACAGTTCCCACATTAGAGTCCACCCTGTCGTGACACGCTGCCTGACACCCTCCTCGGCCCCTCTCATACTGTCAGTTACATAGATAAACAAGGCCATGACATCACAGAGGCTGGCCACAATTAGCAGAGCAGAGAATGTGGTATTAAAACTCTCACCCTCCGCCTGTTCCCCCCTTGCTGTCCCCCACCACCCTCGTCCCCCACCACCCTCGTCCCCCACCACCCTCGTCCCCCACCACCTCGTCCTCTCTAGCCAGGTGCTCATAAGTCTGTGGCCTGATATGATAACTCATTTTGGGGGTTGGGTGGAAAGGCAAGGGGAGTGGGGCGCAGGTGGTGTAACTGGACCCCGAAAGCATGGGCCTAATCGCCGGGGCTAGTGACTAGTGCTTCCCTAGTCCAAATCCACCCCTGTAACACAATAGGGTCGCACTCGTCTCATTCTCTCTCTCTCTCTCTCTCATTTGTTTGGCATGTCCCTTGCCACACATGGCTATAACTTAATTACCCAGAGATAGAGAGTCCACTGAGCCCCCATCTGTTCCAATCTCTGAGGAGTGGAGTCACGACTGGCTTGACCTCCACACGTCTCTCCACACTCTCTCCCTCTATCTGTCTGTCTGTCTGTCTGTCTGTCTGTCTGTCTGTCTGTCTGTCTGTCTGTCTGTCTGTCTGTCTGTCTGTCTGTCTGTCTGTCTGTCTGTCTGTCTGTCTGTCTGTCTGTCTGTCTGTCTGTCTGTCTCCTTTTATTTGTCCCCCAACTCCCTTCCTTCTTCTGTCTGGTTCTTTATTTCCTCCTGTTCTCTGTCTCTAGCTATCTGTCTGTCTCGTTTATCCTGTTCTTTCCCAGACTCCACCTCTCTCCCTTTATCTGGCTCTGTCTGTCTGTCTGTCTGTCTCCAAGCCCTTGTTCTTGGTACCAAGCCCTATGCTGACCTCGTCTCACACTCTCTCTATCCCAGACCTCTCACTCTCTCTGTTCCTGACCCCATCTCTCCTCGTCTCTTTCCCAGAATCCTTCTCTCTCTACAGTACCAGTCAAAAGTTTGGACACACCTACTCATTCAAGGGTTTTTCTTTATTTTTACTATTTTCTACATTGCAGAATAATAGTGAAGATATCAACAGTATGAAATAATACATATGAAATCATGTAGTAACCAAAAAAGTGTTAAACAAATGAAAATATATTTTATATTTGAGATTCTTCAAAGTAGCCACCCTTTGCCTTGATGACAGCTTTGCACACTCTTGGCATTCTCTCAACCAGCTTCATGAGGTAGTCACCTGGAATGGATTTCAATTAACAGGTGTGCATTGTTAAAAGTTAATTTGTGGAATTGATTTCCTTTAATGCGTTTGAGCCAATCAGTTGTGCTGTGACAAGGTATACAGAAGATAGCCCTATTTGGTAAAAGACCAAGTCCATATTATGGCAAGAAAAGCTCAAATAAGCAAAGAGAAACAACAGTCCATCATTACTTTAAGACATGTAGGTCAGTCAATACGGAACATTTCAAGAACTTTGAAAGTTTCTTCAAGTGCAGTCGCAAAAACCATGAAGCGCTATGATGAAACTGGCTCTCATGAGGACCGTCACAGGAATGGAAGACCCAGAGTTACCTCTGCTGCAGAGGATAAGTTCATTAGAGTTGCAGCCCAAATAAATGCTTCACAGAGTTCAAGTAACAGACACATCTCAACATCAACTGTTCAGAGGAGACTGTGTGAATCAGGCCTTCATGGTCGAATTGCTGCAAAGAAACAACTATTAAAGGACACCAATAAGAAGAGACTTGCTTGGGCCAAGAAACACGAGCAATGGACATTAGACCAGTGGAAATGTGTCCTTTGGTCTGGAGTCCAAATTTGAGATTTTTGGTTGCAACCACCGTGTCTTTGTGAGACGCGGTGTGGGTGAACGGATGATCTCCGCATGTTTATTTCCCACCGTAAAGCATGGAGGAGGAGGTGTTATGGTGTGGGGGTGCTTTGCTGGTGACACTGTCTGTGATTTATTTAGAATTCACACTTAACCAGCATGGCTACCACAGCATTCTGCAGCGATACGCCGTCCCATCTGGTTTGGGCTTAGTGGGACTATCATTAGTTTTTCAACAGAACAGTGACCCAACACACCTCCACGCTGTGTAAAGGCTATTTACCAAGAAGGAGAGTGATGGAGTGCTGCATCAGATGACCTGGCCTCCACAATCCCCCGACCTCAACCCAATTGAGATGGTTTGGGATGAGTCAGACCGCAGAGTGAAGAAAAAGCAGCCAACAAGTGCTCAGCTTATGTGGGAACTCCTTCAAGACTGTTGGAAAAGCATTCCAGGTGAAGCTGGTTGAGAGAATGCCAAGAGTGTGCAAAGCTGTCATCAAGGCAAAGGGTGGCTATTTGAAGAATCTCAAATATAAAATATATTTTGATTTGTTTAACACTTTTTGGTTACTACATGATTCCATGTGTGTTATTTCATAGTTTTGACGTCTTCACTATTATTCTACAATATAGAAAATAGTAAAAAATAAAGAAGTAGTAGATAGAGCAGGTGTGTCCAAACTTTTGACTGGTACTGTATGTCCCTGACCCTTTCTCTCCTGGCTGGCTCGCCACTCTGTGTGTTATCTCCAATATGAAACTAACAACTAGTGACGGGGGAGAATGTGATTCCCACAAAGACTTTGGGAGCTACAGCCACCAACCACCGTTTTCAGGGCAGGTCAACGGTGTCAGGAATATTCCAGAACATTGATTAGAACCAAGGTCTAATGCATGTTGTCCACAGGGTGGGTAGATTGCTGTTATGTACTTTATTGAAGGCTGATGAGAAGAACCAGTGTTTTCATGCTTGTGGGGTGAGTGGTCTTCTGTAGCTCAGCTGGTAGAGCACGGCGCTTATACCACCAAGGTAGTGGGTTTGATCCCCGAGACCACCCATACACAAAAATTTATGCACGCATGACTGTAAGTCGCTTTGGATAAAAGCGTCTGCTAAATGGCATATTATCATTATTATAAAGTTACAAACAGATTGTTGCATGTCCTTTATTATTGGGTGTTTGCAAATAGTCCAACGTGAAAGTGAACTGAACAATAGCAAGTGATTCACAGCCTGTTGAAGTTACCTTTGCTAATCCTCCCTTTGTGTAAACGTAATATCTGAGACATACTGTAGGCCAAACAAAAGCTTGAAAACACAGTAACCTCACTGGGATTAGAGTTTAGGATGTTGAGTCTAAGATATAGTCAGTTACTATGACAATGTCCGCTAGACAAAATATTTTCTTTCAGAACAAAAAGCATTTATGGTAAAAACAATTATGGTAACAGCCATTGTCGCTCATGGTCCCAACATGGCTTAAGTCCCTTATAGGGCAAACCTCTTGCCCCCTATAGAACAATGTTTGAGTCTCTTGCAGCGCATACCTCCAGTCCCTTAGCACTAATGTGATTTGACACAGACCCAAGAGAGCTGGTGGGGCAAGACAAGGCCCAACTCTACAAGTCCTGGTGGTTAATTAGCGATCAGTGTGTGCACCGCTCCGCTCGTTCTGCCTGGCCAGACATTCACACACACAGAGTACCGAGTCAGAATGATGTCAACTCAGCCCTTTAATTCTCTAATCGGCTTCAGGTGACAAATACCTCCTGACTAAGTGGCCGTATTAAGCCAGCGCTCCATTCACCAAGCCTCAAATTGTTGGTCACAATTACTTCCGCCACGTCTCAGTACCCTTGAGTGCACAAGTCAAAATTCATGCTGTTAAAAACAGGAGGAAAGTCTTAATGGTAGAAATGTGCCCTTGGTAACCAGCGAGCCATCTTTAAAAAACATCCCCGGACCCAATTCGCTTGCATCACACATCTGGTCAATAAGGAGTGAAAATGTTGTTTTGATTTGGATAGGTTGTTGACAGGGAGGCCAGCAATTTCCTGGTGCTACTGTTTGGATATATTTTTCAGAGAACAGGAATAACTTTGTGGAAAAGCAGCTAATTAATGCAGGAGTTTGGTCCTCTTCAGATATTGCTGCCTCGCTCTCTACCGGACTCTTCCACCTCAGGAAGCGCTGTGTTCCTTTTTTAGTCGTCTCATCCAGTGAACTTGCAGGATATTTACTCTGATTTGCTGTGCTTGGGCGGGGCCGTGTTGAAAGAAAACATGGCTCAAAAGGGGCTCTGCCACATACCTGCATTTTTGGACGGCCCTGAATCGCTCCGGAATGTCTAGCTTTTTCAGGCTTCAAGCTGGCAGTGCCCACAGTGACTGGCGATGGGGTCCAGAGCCAGAGGCCAAGGGCCAGGCGGCTTTGATGTGGGTCAGACGGGTTGAGGAGAGTGTTGGGGCCGGGGGGCACTTGGGGCTTGGTAGACTGTTAGATTGTTGGATGTGGGGCGCTAGAGGTCTAGTGGATTATTGGATGTAGTGGCAAAGAGGTTGAGGGAAGGGTCAGGGGGGCACTGGGGGCAGTTGGATGTGGGTCAGAGGATTGCAGAGGAGGGGGCAGAGAGGTTGTCGTAGTGGGGCCACTTGAAGCTTAGTGGACTGGTGGTATTTTGGATGCGGGGGTAGAGGGTTTGAGTACAGAGTCAGAGGACATTAGGGAATGTTGGATGTAGGTCAGATGTCATGAACCCTGCGTCCTGAGTCTGTTCCTGCCTGTGTTGCCGTTTTTCTGCTCTGTATCTCCTGTTTCCCGAAGGTGCCTGAACGCACCCTGTCCGGTTGCCGGGCGACGTTGCTAGGCGGGTGATCTCTCGATTACCCGCACCTGCTTCTCATCAGCTTCGGCACACCTGGTCCTGATCATCACCCCTTCATAAGCTCTGACCTGACATCCATTCCCTGCCGGATCGTTAGCCATAAACATCATTCTCCCGGAACCTTCACCCAACCCCTGCCGTGCCATCAGTTCATCTGCCACTTCACCACCACCTACTCATCTCCGCCACCCGCTCCGTCTCCTGGACTATTCTGCATCTTTTATCTGTAAATAAACACTCACATTCGTTCAACTCACCTTGTCCTGGTCTGCTTCTGGGTTCGGTCTTAGAGAACCGTGACAGAACGATCCGGCCATAAATGAACCCAGCGGACCTGGACTCTGTTCGCCATGCCATTACCCATCAGGAGATGATGTTGGGACAACACAGCACGGCGCTACAGGAGATAGCGTTATCGGTTCGGAACTTTTCTACCAGTCTGACGAAGATCCAGGCTCAGCTCAGTTTGCCGGTGGAGAATCCACCACCGGTTTCACCTCTCTCGCCTGCCGCTTCTGGAGCTGTGCCCTTCAGTGAGCCCAAGGTTCCGACGCCTGAGAAGTATGAAGGGGATTTGGGAAGATGCCGTTCCTTTCTTATGCAGTGTGGATTAGTGTTCGATCTACAGCCCCACTCTTACGCCACAGACAAGGCTAGGATAGCCTTTGTTATTGAATTGCTGCGTGGTAGAGCCCTGGAGTGGGCTTCAGCCGTATGGGAACGACAGGACACCTGCATGGCGTCATACCAGCAGTTCACGGCAGAGATGAGGAAGCTGTTTGACCATCCAGTCCGAGGTAAGGACGCAGCTAAGCGCCTGTTTTCTCTTCGCCAAGGAACTCGCAGCGTTGCCGACTTCGTAGTCGAATTCAGGACATTGGCTGTGGAGAGTGGGTGGAATGAGGAGTCACTGCAAGCTGCCTTTTACCAGGGGCTGTCGGAGCAACTCAAGGATGAGTTGATCTCCTATCCGGAGCCTAGTGACCTGGACAGTTTGGTAGCTTTGTCTATTCGGGTGGATAACAGAGTTCGAGAGAGAAGGAGGGAGAAGCAATGGGGCCCGTCCAATCAATCAGCTTCTCAGTTTCCAGTCGGGTCAGGAGGTGGACCAGAATGCGTCGATCATTGTCCACCACACGGGATTAGTGGAGAGGTCCTGCCTCCAGATTCTGAACCCATGCAAGTGGGGCGGCACGGGTTAACCAAGGAGGAGCGCCAACATAGACGTAAGACCAACCGCTGCCTCTACTGTGGTAGATCGGGACATTACATCTCCACTTGTTCCCAGCGGCCGTCTAACTGCTCGGCTCGCTAAAGTTGGGAGGACTTTTAGCGAGCCAGTTTCAACCTCTCAATACCCCTGTCAGACCCCGTTTCCCGGCTACCCTCATGAACAGGAATCAGAGTTTAGCGATTAACGCTTTCGTCGATTCAGGTGCCGATGGAAGCTTTATTGATGCCGACGTGGTGGAACAGCTGGGGCTTTCCAAGGAGCGATTACCGGAAGCCATTGAAGCTACCACTCTGAACGGCAGTAGTCTGGCACGTATCACGATGAGGACTGAACCGGTTAAGATGCTGTTGTCAGGGAATCATTCTGAGGTTATCTCATTCTTCATTTTGCCTTCTTCCCATGTTCCTCTGGTCCTTGGATACCCATGGCTGAAAGAATACAATCCCACGTTCGATTGGGTGACTGGCAAGGTAACTAGTTGGAGCATTGATTGTCATGCTAACTGCCTCAAGACTGCCTGTTCCCATTCTGTTCCCAGTCAGGTGATTGAGGCTAACCCCCCAGATTTGTCCCTGGTTCCCGAGACATATCACGATTTGGGGGAAGTGTTCAGTAAGCAGAGGGCTCTGTCACTCCCTCCCCACCGACCATATGATTGTGCCATAAACCTGTTCCCTGGAGCTGCCTATCCCAAGGGACGGTTATACAGCATCTCCCGACCAGAACGTGAGGCTTTGGAGACCTACATAAAGGAGTCCCTAGCTGCTGGTCTCATTCGTCCCTCGTCATCACCCCTGGGGGCAGGATTCTTCTTTGTGAGTAAAAAGGATGGCTCTCTTCGACCTTGTATTGATTATCGGGGGTTGAATGATATCACGGTCAAGAACAAGTATCCCCTGCCCTTGATGAGCTCTGCTTTCGACTCCTTACAGGGTGCTACTGTGTTCACCAAGCTGGACCTACGCAATGCGTATCATCTGGTCCGGATCAGAGAGGGGGACGAGTAGTTGACTGGTTTCAATACACCGATGGGTCATTTCGAGTATCAGGTGATGCCGTTTGGACTGACCAATGCCCCAGCAGTGTTCCAGAGTATGGTGAATGACGTCCTGAGAGATATGATCGGTCTTTTTGTGTTCGTTTACCTGGATGACATTCTTATCTTCTCGAAGGAGCCTTCCAGCCACGTCCAGCATGTCAAGCAGGTTCTGCAGCGATTGCTGGAGAATCGCCTGTTTGTGAAGGCAGAGAAGTGTGAATTTCACGCCCACACTACATCCTTCCTCGGGTACATCATCTCCAGGGGAGAGATTAGGATGGACCAAGAGAAGGTTAGGGCGGTTCTGGATTGGGCCCAGCCCGGTACGAGATTGCAGCTCCAGAGGTTTCTGGGGTTTGCGAATTTCTATCGGAGATTTATCCGTGATTACAGCCGTGTGGCCGCTCCTTTAACTGCCCTGACTTCTAGTACCAGAACCTTCAGTTGGAATCCTGAGGCGGACCGAGCATTTCTGGATTTGAAGAGGCGATTCACCAACGCTCCGATTCTCTCTCAACCTGACACTGCCCGTCAGTTTGTCGTTGAAGTGGATGCGTCTGATGTGGGGGTTGGCGCCATCCTGTCCCAGCGATGCTCCACTGACGGTAAACTCCATCCCTGCGCCTACTACTCTCGTCGTCTTTCGTCTACGGAGAGGAACTACGATGTGGGTAACCGGGAGCTTCTCGCGGTGAAACTTGCCTTGGAGGAGTGGCGCCACTGGTTGGAGGGGGCGGAGCAACCGTTTGTTGTCTGGACTGACCAAAAGAATCTTGCTTACGTGCAATCGGCTAAACGTCTCAACTCCCGTCAGGCCAGGTGGTCGTTGTTTTTTGGACGCTTTAATTTTTCCTTGACGGGGTCTAAGAACGGCAAGGCGGACGCCTTGTCCCGGATGTTCTCCAAGACGGAGGAGAGTGGGGCCAAGACTGAGACGATTCTTCCCCGGAACCTTGTCGTGGGAGCCGTTATGTGGAGGATTGAGGAGGAGGTTATGGCGGTCCTTCGGACGCAGCCCGGCCCCGGTAACGGTCCACCCGGTCGGTTGTTTGTGCCTGAGTCGGTTCGTTCGGCTGTCCTCCAATGGTCCCACGCCAGCAAGATGGCTTGTCACCCTGGCGTGGCTCGGACGATGGCGCTTCTACGCAGACGATTTTGGTGGCCTGCCATGGGAGAAGATACTCGGAGGTTTGTTGCTGCCTCTCCAGTTTGTGCGCAGAACAAGAGTGCCAATCGGCCCAGCTCTGGACTTCTTCACCCCCTACCGATCCCCCGGCGACCATGGTCGCATCTGGCTCTGGACTTTGTCACTGGGTTGCCCTCTTCTGAGGGGAACACGGTCATTCTGACTATTGTGGACCGATTCAGCAAGTTCGCCCACTTTGTGCCCATCTCCAAGCTTCCCTCTGCCTCTGAGACGTCCAAGATCCTGGTTAGGGAGGTTTTCAGGGTCCACGGATTGCCCAGTGACATAGTTTCCGACCGTGGCCCTCAGTTCACCTCTGCTGTCTGGAAATCCTTCTATTTGGCCATTGGAGCTACAGTCAGTCTTACATCTGGATTTCACCCCCAATCTAATGGACAGGCGGAGAGAGCCAACCAGAAGATGGAATCCACGCTGCGCTGCCTTGTTTCCTCCAACCCCACCTCTTGGGCCTCTCAGTTGCCTTGGGTTGAGTATGCTCACAATACTCTCCCTACTTCTGCCACTGGGATGTCTCCCTTCCAGTGCCTATACGGCTACCAACCCCCCTTGTTTCCTTCTCAGGAGAAAGATCTCTCGGTTCTCTCTGTCCAGGCCCACATTCGTCGTTGCCACCGGACCTGGCATCGGGCCAGAAAGGCCCTCCTTAGAGTTTCTGACCGGTATCAGCTCCAGGCGAATCGTCGCCGTATTCCAGCCCCCGCTTATGCAATCGGAGATAGGGTCTGGTTGGCTACACGGGACCTTCCTCTGCGGACTGAGTCAAGGAAACTTTCGCCGAGGTTCATTGGTCCGTTTGTGGTGGAGAGAGTGATTAATCCTGTTGTGGTTCGACTCAAGTTGCCTAGTACGCTCAGAGTCCATCCCACCTTCCATGTCTCCTGCCTCAAGCCTGTTCTCCTCAGCCCTCTGTTGCCCCCTCCACCTCCTCCTCCTCCTCCTCGGATGATCGGAGGAGGTCCTGTCTACATGGTGCGCCGCATCATGGATTCCAGACGGCGGGGCCGGGGTTTCCAGTATCTCGTGGACTGGGAGGGGTATGGTCCTGAGGAGAGGAGTTGGATTCCTCGGCGTCAGATCCTTGATGCTGACCTCCTTCGTGACTTCTACCGCCTCCATCCTGGCGCTCCGGGTAGTCCGCCCGGTGGCGTTCGTCGGAGGGGGTGTACTGTCATGAACCCTGCGTCCTGAGTCTGTTCCTGCCTGTGTTGCCGTTTTTCTGCTCTGTATCTCCTGTTTCCCGAAGGTGCCTGAACGCACCCTGTCCGGTTGCCGGGCGACGTTGCTAGGCGGGTGATCTCTCGATTACCCGCACCTGCTTCTCATCAGCTTCGGCACACCTGGTCCTGATCATCACCCCTTCATAAGCTCTGACCTGACATCCATTCCCTGCCGGATCGTTAGCCATAAACATCATTCTCCCGGAACCTTCACCCAACCCCTGCCGTGCCATCAGTTCATCTGCCACTTCACCACCACCTACTCATCTCCGCCACCCGCTCCGTCTCCTGGACTATTCTGCATCTTTTATCTGTAAATAAACACTCACATTCGTTCAACTCACCTTGTCCTGGTCTGCTTCTGGGTTCGGTCTTAGAGAACCGTGACATCAGAAGAGTTGAAGATTGGGGGGGAAACAGGGGATGGGGACTGGCAGACTATTTGATGTTGGGGTAGAGCCGAGGGCTGATGACAGGGTTGGTGGGCACTAGGGGCTGTTGGATGTGGAGGTAGAGAGGTTTGAAAAGAGGGTGCTTTAAAACAATTAAGAGGGTTCAGCTTCAGCCACAGGCCCCCTATCCACAGCACTCTGACTGTCTGTCCAGACAGCTGTCTGACCCTGAGGCCCTTACTACTGGGCTTACTCTCCCAGAATACCTGCTAGCCTCTGCTGCTGATGCTTTCATTCTATACTAACATCCCTGAGGAGCGGAGGAGCATACACAAAGAAAGCTCCCTTCAACCCCAGCCTTTCCATCATCCTCCAGCTTTTTTAAGGCAGTTATAACTATGACGCAAAAGCCAATCTACCTGGTAGTCGTTGCCTATTCGGTGTTATGAAACAAGTTTTATGAAGGAAGAATTGGCCAGTTTACGGCGCAGAAGAGAAACTCAATAAGCCAGGGACATGGCTGGTATACAATAAACACCCACCAGACCAGTGTGACTTAGACTGAAATCCAATAAGAGATCCTGAGTCTAGCCCAACTCAGACACATAAAGCAGATTCAGACTGGGATGACACTGATGGGACAGGGATTAGACCGAGAACATTAAAGAGGTTGTGGGGAAGTTCTGTAACAGAGCTGGTTACCTGCTAAGGGCATGCCAAACTTACTTTGTCAAGGCTACAGACAGTGAACGGACAATATTGCATTTGACCAAACTACACTGTAAAGTTGTATCTATGTGGGATGGTAATGAGTGGCATTGGAAATACTTTCATTGAAAATGTTTCAAGTACTTTCTGTGTCTTCAACTCCATCTCTTGGCAGTTTGTTTATTGTGTTTTTTGCATACAGCCACAAAAGTCCTCTTTTATGAAAGATAAAGCTGTTGAGAGATTTCTGGGATCATTATTGAGCAGGTAGGGTTGTGAAGCTGGGGTACAGAAAAGCATACCAAAGACTCTGAGGCTTTACATTGACTATAGAGGTTGGGTTGGAGGGTGTGTGTGTGCACCATGTGTATGCTTCCCCTCTGAGAAGGCCCTGTTTGAAGGAGCCTAAAATAAGTGCAGCCAATCAAAGGGCATCATTAGCTTAGAGTTGCTGCCAGATGCTTTGATGCTGTAACCAGGCAAGGATGTGGCAACATGTGATAACATCCTGCGTTCCCATTCCCTTAACATAAACACATGATGTGAACCCTGTCTTTGTGTTGGAGCTAAGCAAAACTCAAAGATGAAAACAGTGTCCGCGTCCGAATACCCACACTAGCGTACTAAATAGTATGTGAAAAAAAGTGTTATAGTATGTGAAATTTCGAACATAGTACTCAGAATGTGTCATCTAATGCGTGATTGCATTGACTCCCACCATTCGTTCATTTTGGCACAGCGCGTCAATTTATCTGATTATCAGCTGTTGTCAAACACGTGTCAGAAATGACGAGTGAATTCTACTAGATCAAACGCCGAAAAGAGTATGCAGTTTAAGCATGTAGTATGCTAGTATGGGTATTCGGACACAGCGAAAGACTTCTGATGGCTCGGTTGATAGGAACACTGGTGCTTACAGCAACTGAGTTCTGGTTTGAGTCGCACATGGTACCACATGTACTGAACTGTTAGTTGCATTCTCATATTACATTATCATAACTGATAATGAAAAGTCAGCAGGATGCCAGACTGTCTATGTTTTGCGTGCAGACAGTGATCTGAGCAGCCTTGGTAGACCATAGAATGTAATTATCTGAGCCACACAGAGATGAGGTGACCATATCTAGACAGGCCAGGCCACGGGACGGCGGACGTGGCGGCCAACTGTAGCGCATGGGTGTTTATGAATGGAGCGCCTCCACGCCTGCCCTCTAATTGATCTCCAAAGCGCTAGGTCAGAACGCCCTTGTAATCTCTATATAGATTGTTGGCGAGCACATCACAGCGGCCGGTGTGGTCATAACTTTTAAAAATAATCACAGGATTAGCAACTCTGTGTCATTGATTACTTAAAGTCTCCTAACGCGTGAGCTGGCAGCAGGACAAACCCACTATTTATTAACTGAAGGGCCATAGAGTGGTTATTAAGTGTCTGGAGAGTGAGCATTTGGAGCTGGAATAATTTAAGTCTGTTTCATTAAATACCATATCCTAGGTACGTTTAACGCTTCGAACACACCTACAGCGTCATTGCGCAAAATGGTACGCAGCATCATCTGAACATCATTAACAAAACTTAAACATTCACCTTCTGCAACCATTTCTGTCAAGCTGTCTATGCATACAATTTGATGCATACGTTCAATAAATCCAACGTATGCACCACACAAAACACACTGCAACTGCCTCTGCAACGCAATGCTGCAAGGCAAATGCAGCGTTCCATTGGAAATGAATGTACTTCTGGTGTACCAAAACGCAATGATGCTGTCGGTGTGATCGAGGCGTAAGAGCATCTCATAAAACATTGCATTCCTGCAGGTACTAACAGCCATTTACTATTCAATGGATTTCCTGTCATATTGCAGAAACGAGGGCCCTAAATTAGTAAATACACAAGCGGTTGGGCCTGTGGCTTGTTAAAATAATGTTAATTTTCACACATTTAAGTATGACATTAAAAGCTAATGTATTCCATGTAACGCAGCTGTATGAACACTTGTGTGGTCCTCATATGTGGTCCTCTGTAGCTCAGCTGGTAGAGCACGGCGCTTGTAACGCTAAGGTAGTGGGTTCGATCCCCGGGACCACCCATACACACAAAAAAAAAAAATTATGCACGCATGACTGTAAGTCGCTTTGGATAAAAGCGTCTGCTAAATGGCATATTATTATATTATTACTTGCAATAGGTTAGGTTTGGTACCAAAGACTGGACCACCAGAAAAACATTAGGCCTTCAGTTAAGCTTTGTTCTACAATCAGCTATTTACCTTATATTGTCTTATTAAATTATATTTCAAATGGTAGTAACATAATAATTGAACGACTAAATGTTAGTTTCTTTGGAAAAAAGTACCAGAAAGTAGGATACATATCACTATCATGATATGATTTTGTAGTAATAAATACAAAGTAAAGATCAACTGAATTAGGATGGTAAAATAAATGTTACCAAAATCACATGCGTGCATTCAATACAAGTGCCATTCTTTCATTTCCAGATCCCCGAATCAAATCGGCTGGCTCTGATGGCGCAGCCACGCTCCTAAGGCACTTAGTGAGAAATCAGTTCACCACACATGAATGAAACACAGCACTGAATCCCTAAAGCAAACACACATAAGTATGAAAAGAGCTGAGTTTCGCCACTTCAAATGTCAAGCGTTGCTATGTTTGGCGATTGATCTGAGAGTCGGAGTCGGAGTTGTACACACAGGCCCCCTCGTATTCTCACTCCCTATCCCCTGGTCAGCACTTTGAAGAGGGAATGGGCCTGACACAAAGCAAGCTCTTCTGGACCACTCCAAATAAAAAGCAACAAACAAGAGTTTAGAGCAAATATGGTTGTGTTGAATTAGTTGGGGGTAGGGGGTTGAAGTAGAGATAAAGTGAGAGAGAGATAGAGAAAGAGGGTGGTGAGCAATTAGATGGAAAAATAAAGGAGAAAGTGAGACTAAGAGAGGTAGAGCAGTGAATTGAGGTGGACAGTCAGGTCCCAAGGCCTTGGTGGGAACCTAGACCAGTAGACTTTCCTTCTCTACAGTACAGTATGGATGGAAACACGGCAACGCATGCAACTCATTCCAACCTTAGGCCTCTGCTCTCACTTTGTCCCCAATCACAAACACACATAATAGTCCAAACCTCATTCTATCCTGTAGGCCAGTCAGCTGCTGTCATATACCCTGCCTGCTGCATGCTGTAAACGCTTGTCATGCAGTGGCTCAAATGCTTCCATTCAGACTGGTGACATCTTCACAAGGCCCTGTTCCCCTGCGTTGTCTCGCAAGGGGCTTACTCCAGTTACTGCTCTGCCTGGAACTGACATGCCCTGTTCGTTGCCCGGGACGACGCCACCGCCACCAAAACAAATATATTGAGTGGTTTGGATGCACCTCTAGGTATGTTCGACGGGCGGCTATCTGTTGCTCTTCTCCCTGTTACGGCATGCAGAGTCAGACGCCGTGATGCAGTGGTGGCCTCTACCCCTATATGTGGCGCACAGTGAGACATGGCCTGCCAGTGGCTGTGGTTTGTGTCCACGTAGGTATTAGATGTCACATGACTCTGAGTCATCTTTGGAAGCCGCTAGCCCTCTGCTCCGATTCAAAAGACACACTATGGTTTCTCTGAGAGGGAAGTCCCGGGATCAAAACGCTTTTTACGTCCACAATGTTCTTATTCAATTGAAACAGGATCAATCCGGGCATAGAAACCAAGAAATACTGTCAGGATTTTTTAAGGCTAACATTATTTCTGTTTCCCAAACTTTCCAAAGGCCTTAGAGAAATGAAGACGTTACCGCAAATATTTGAAAGATGGAATAATAAGAGCAGAATCGAGAGGAGAGGCTCGGTTGGCCTTGGTGATGATAACTGCCTTGTCTTCTAAACATTCCTTTGTATTATTTTCACATGTGAAGGCCGTGAGAAGGAAAGAGACCGAAAATGTTTACCACACATACATCCCAAAGAGAAACAGAACCACAGAGAAGAGACGAGAGACAGGAGTGTAGTTAGCCTTGGTGATGATAAGTGTCAGGAGTGGAGTTAGCCTTGGTGATGATAAGTGTCAGGAGTGTAGTTAGCCTTGGTGATGATAAGTGTCAGGAGTGTAGTTAGCCTTGGTGATGATAAGTGTCAGGAGTGGAGTTAGCCTTGGTGATGATAAGTGTCAGGAGTGTAGTTAGCCTTGGTGATGATAAGTGTCAGGAATGTAGTTAGCCTTGGTGATGATAAGTGTCAGGAGTGTAGTTAGCCTTGGTGATGATAAGTGTCAGGAGTGTAGTTAGCCTTGGTGATGATAAGTGTCAGGAATGTAGTTAGCCTTGGTGATGATAAGTGTCAGGAGTAGGAGTTAGCCTTGGTGATGATAAGTGTCAGGAGTGGAGTTAGCCTTGGTGATGATAAGTGTCAGGAGTGTAGTTAGCCTTGGTGATGATAAGTGTCAGGAATGGAGTTAGCCTTGGTGATGATAAGTGTCAGGAGTGTAGTTAGCCTTGGTGATGATAAGTGTCAGGAGTGTAGTTAGCCTTGGTGATGATAAGTGTTTTGTTTCTCTCCACACCAGCTCTCCCCAGGGAATGAGTTTTGAATCAAATCAACATAGCTGGATAGAAGCCCAAACCACAGTCTTCCCTGCTTGCTCCAGATAGTTTATGCCATCCGAAACATATCTAGGATCCGTTTTCCTAATCTCAGTCATTATATGCTAACCAACAAAGCTAACCATGGACCTGTGGTGTAGCCAAACCTCCATAAGACTAATGCTACTGTCTGCCTAATGTTCCATACAGATATGGAGACATGCTCTTAGATAGATGATGTCCAAAAGACTATCCTGTATCAGTCTGAAACTTGCACTCAAGTTCCTTTCCCATGACCCATTTCATATTTGTTCTGAATAGGTCCAAAAGCATCAGATCTCAGCATCATATGCAGCCGTGGAATTACTAAGAAATCTGATTTACAGTCTTGAAACTGAGGAAAACCTCAGTAACACTATGTCTCTACATAGATTCTAGTTTATGAGACTCTCTCCCCTCACTCTGGTTTTCTCTGGCTCAGAGCTTGGGCTTCAGAAGCCACAGGTCCCGTGTAGCTCAGTTGGTAGAGCATGGTGTTTGCAACGCCAGGGTTGTGGGTTTGATTCTCATGGGGGGCCAGTATGAAAAAAAACAAATGTATGCACTCACTAACTGTGAGTCGCTCTGGATAAGAGCGTCTGCTAAATGACTAAAAAATGTTTATAAAATGTATCTTTGTTGAGCAACCTGCCAAGCTATTTAAAACAATTATTTATTAATTTCTCAAGACAGAATGTTTGCTTGATAAGCAGCTCTGTTGGCCCTGTGAAATAGCAAATATATTAAGATTCTAGTGATGTATTCAATATTATTTCTGAGTTGATACAGGGATGCTTGGCTGTGAGATAAATAAATAAATGTTTTAATTAGTCCCCCTCATCTTTCCTTGCACCTCCACAAACCCATACTATATTTTCCATGATTTTAAAAGGGAAATTAGGATATTAAAAACCCATACGATCTTGATTCCAGTAGGCCTGATTGAATTGTGATTAATACATTTAACAAATGTTGTTTAAAAAAGTCTTACTAGTAGACTATATAATTACTATATAACAGTTGCATGCTCCCACAATAAGAAATCCAAATTCAGTTAGAAATGTTATTTGCTTTAGTATGCCAATTCTTGATTAGTGCCAAATGCCTAGAGCAAAACACCTGTCCAAAGCACTAATAACCTTCCCTTGTGCAACATGTGTGAACATATTATACTTTTGTAGACCTATTTCTAATCGGTGAGATCACTGTATAAGCCAATTGGAAACAGGGGAGAGTAGGGGTGTTAACCCCAGTGTTCTGGCTAAATTCCCAATCCGGCCCTCATACCATCATGGCCATCTAATCATGCTCAGTTTCCAATATTGGCTCATTCATCCTCCCTCTTCTCCACTGTAACTATTCCCCAGGTCGTTGCTGTAAATGAGAATGTGTTCTCAGTCAACTTACCTGGTAAAATAAGGGTAAAATATTTTTTAAATAAAATAACATCATTCTGTAGCTGTTCGCCCCTCTGGCCTGAGTCATGTGGCAGAACCTTGGAGGTGTCTGTCAGTACAAGGTCAAATTAATTTCATATTGGATATTCGGTGGATATTCGGATTTCAATCTTCAATAGCTCTTACACAAAGTGTGCCATGACTATGAAACTGATATATTCAGAACCGGGGGAGGATGGACAAAAATGTAAGTTTTAGTTTTTTTGTGAATTAATTATTATTATTATTTTTTTATATCTTCAATAGCTCTTAGACAAAGTGTGTGGGGAAAAGATTGGTTGTAGATTTTTTCTTTTACACATTTTTTTTTTTTGGGACCCCAAAAATGTTTTGCCATTCTCCCCGATTCAGAATATATCATTTTCATTGTCATGGCATGCTAAGAGCTATTGAAGATTGAAATCCATAAGAACCCCCCCCCCCCCCCCCCACCCGAAAAGCTGTGGATTTTTGTCCATCCTCCGGATTCAGAATATACCATTTTCATAGTCATGTCATGCTTGGTTCAATAGCTATTGATGAGAGAAAAAACGAATATTCACAGAATATCCAATATAAAACAAATTTTACCTGGTTCTGTCAGTATTGTATTCCTTTGCCTCGGCTCTCAGAATATGACTTCTATCAGTGAGTGTGTACAGAGAACCACGTGCGCTCCTGACAGGAGCATGCCAGAGGAATGACATTATTGACTGTGAATCTATGTTTCACAAGCTTATTTTCCAGATATGTACATATTGTTGATCAAAGTGTTGACAAGGTAGCTTTGTTAGCCTTCTAACATTTCTAACACTTCTAATTTACCAACATAATTCTAATTTCAATAAACTAAACTTACAAGAGCAACACAGTTTAGAAGAGAGGTGGCTACAGTTCAACCAACTCCTGGAAAGCAATGCAATAGAAAAGCTATTATATTTGAGTTCAAAATGATCAACAGTCGGGAGGATCTCGCTGCAAAGTGCTAAACGTAAATTACTCAAATGTAAACGTAAACTGTCACTGCTGACCGCGGGAAATGCACACACTCACCTGTCCCAGGAGTCTCCGGTACCCATTTCAGCGGGCCGATCTGTCGCACCTGGAAAGCGGTCTTCACCTCATGACAGCTGTATGCGCCAACATCAACTACTTTCACCAGAAACATAACTGCAAAAATCCACCAGAAATTTACGCGTTGGCATATTCCTCGGGACATTGCTGCATCTCAATCCAGTTATCCGTGGGTTTAGTGTAAATCGATGATTTCACGGCCGGTTAAAAAATTAATGACACAAAAAAAAAGTTGCAGTTGATACTATTAAACGTCCATGATACGACGTCTGCATCGGGTTCTCACATTATTGGTTTTAGTGCATAAAGGCAATCCCACACTGAGTTTATTTGAGACAGTATTGTGGCCTAAGATTTGTAGATGTACCACACTCAACACAGGCGCTGTTCGACTGCGTGCATGCTTCCTTCTCTCCCTCAAGCCATGCGCGCTTTCACTCTCCCCCTCTCGCTCGACCCCCACCCTCTCTGTTCAAATAAGGGGAGATATGAATAAATATTATCATATTTTCAGGCTGTTCTGGAGGCAAAGTGGGGTCCGACTCGGTACTGGTTGTACCTAATAAACTGGCCACTGCGTGTACATCTTTAATGGAATTCCAAATGGCACTTGAGTTGATTGACAATCTGACAAATCATGCTCTTAATAAAACAACGTTCATAAAAAAATTCTGCAGATGTATTTAATAATTAGCAAATAGGACTATATGGTCTTAGGAATTACATTCCAGATGACTGAATAATATTTTAGTGGATGGACGCTGAAAAACCTACCCAAACACACAGCTGCAAATGTCTATTTTGCCTGTTATGAAGTAAAAATCTAACTTTCTGACTATCTCCATGCTGAAGCAAATATAGGATTGTTTAGTGTACTTTACTGCCCTCTTCTGGTGAAATCGCAAAGGCACACAGGACACAAAACATTTGTACAGTATCTTGTGAATAACGATAATTCACACAAATTACCAAATTCCTTATTTGCTTTTTCTACTGTTTCCTGGTTATAAAATGCTTAAATTATTGGTTGTGATAGTGGTTACGTAAACAAACACAAAAGGGAAAGGCTGAACTGCAGTCTCTTCTTTCTCATTGCTTTTAATGTAAGGAAGGAAACAAATAAGTATTTTAGCAATTTGGTGAACTACCCCTTTACACACAAAAAACATGGACAGTAATCAAAATTCAAACCAGCTAAGATGTAGATAATAATAATATATTTATTATATATAGCGATTTTCATTATACAAATAATCTCAAAGACGCTTAAAAACAAAAAAACTAAGTAGGGGAGAGTGGTGTAAATTAATCTGTCATCTGATCAGTCGGTTACAGACAAAATTTCAGTCGGCTACTTTATCCACTTCATATTAACTAGGCTACTTTTCATTTAAAAGTTTCAATATGCTGGTCAATGGAGACGTTTCTCGCTAGAATGAACGATATGCATCTTCTAGCAATCTACTGATAGGATAGGCACCGGTCAGTCACAAAAAAAAGCTATGTCAGGGAAACGCAGTCTGCTGTCTGTCCCGCCTCCCTGTACAATTAGTGTGCGCTGTGGTTGGTTGTAGTCACATTTCTTAACACCGAGGAGGGAAAGAGCATGATGCTCGTGAATTTGCACGTCCCATGTAATGTACTGTGCATTCGGAAAGTATTCAGACCCCTTGACTTTTTCCACATTTTGTTAAGTTACAGTCTTATTCTTTTTTCCCCTCATCAATCTACACACAATACCCCATAATGACAAAACAAAAACTGGTTTTTGGACTTTTTGGGGGGGAAATAAAAATACGGATATATTACATTTACAGTGACTTCGGAAAGTATTCCCATTGACTTTTTCCACATTTTGTTACATTACTAAAATTGATTAAATTAATGTTTTTCCTCATCAATCTACACACAATACCCCATAATGACAACGTGAAAACAGGATTGTAGAAAAGGTTGGCAAATATCTTAAAATAAAAAACAGAAATACCTTATTTACATAAGTATTCAGACCCTTTGCTATGAGACTTGAAATTGAGCTCAGGTGCATCCTGTTTCCATTGCTCATCCTTGAGATGTTTCTACAACTTGATAGGAGTCCACCTGTGGTAAATTCAATTGATTGGACATGATTTGGAAAGGCACACACGTGTCTATCCAGGCTCTGTCGTAGCCGGCCGCGACCGGGAGACCCATGGGGCGGCGCACAATTGGCCCAGCGTCGTCCAGGGTAGGGGAGGGAATGGCCGGCAGGGGATGTTGGTAGAGCATGGCGTTTGCAACGCCAGGGTTGTGGTTTCGATTCCCACGGGGGGGGGGCCAGTATGAAAAAAAAATATATATATATATATAATGTATGCACTCACTAACTGTAAGTCACTCTGGATAAGAGCATCTGCTAAATGACTAAAATGTAAATGTAAAATAAAGTCCCACAGTTGACAGTGCATGTCAGAGCAAAAACCAAGCCATGAGGTGGAAGGAATTGTCCATAGAGGTCAGAGACAGGACTGTGTTGAGGCACAGATCTGTGGAAGGGTACCAAAACATTTCTGCAGCATTGAAGGTCCCCAAGAACACAGTGGCCTCCATCATTCTTTAATGGAAGAAGTTTGGAACCACCAAGACTCTTCCTAGAGCTGGCCGCCCGGCCAAACTGAGCAATCGGGGGAGAAGGGTCTTGGTCAGGGAGGTGACCAAGAACCCGATGGTCACTCTGACAGAGCTCCAGAGTTCCTCTGTGGAGATGGGAGAACCTTCCTGAAGAACAAACATCTCTGCAGCACTCCACCAATCAGGCCTTTTTGGTAGAGTGGCCAGACGGAAGCCACTCCTCAGTAAAAGGCACATGACAGCCAGCTTGGAGTTTACCAAAAGGCACCTAAAGGACTCTCAGACCATGAGAGACAAGATTCTCTGGTCTATTGAAACCAAGATTGAGCTCTTTGGCGTGAATGCCAAGCGTCACGTCTGGAGGAAACCTGGCACCATCCCTACGGTGAAGCATGGTGGTGGCAGCATCATGCTGTGGGGATGTTTTTCAGTGGCATGGACTGGGAGATAGTCAGGATTGAGGGAAATATGAACAGAGCAAAGTACAGAGAGATCCTTGATGAAAACCTGCTCCAGAGTGCACAGGACCTCAGACTGGGGGTGAAAGTTCACCTTCCAACAGGACAACAACCCTAAGCACACAGACAAGACAACGCAGGAGTGGCTTCGGGACAAGTCTCTGAATGTCCTTGAGTGGCCCAGCCAGAGCCCGGACTTGAACCTGATCAAACATCTCTGGAGAGACCTGAAAATAGCTGTGCAGCGACGCTCCCCATCCAACCTGACAGAGCTTGAGAGGATCTGCAGAGAAGAATGGGAGAAACTCCCAAAATACAGGTGTGCCAAGCTTGTAGCATCATACCCAAGAAGACGAGAGGCTGTAATCACTGCCAAATATGCTTCAACAAAGTACTGGGACTTTATATAGACACGTGGGTGCCTTTCCAAATCATGTCCAATCAATTGAATTTACCACAGGTGGACTCGAATCAAGTTGTAGAAACATCTCAAGGATGATCAATGGAATTAGGATGCACCTGAGCTCAATTTCGAGTCTCATTGCAAAAGGTCTGAATACTTATGTAAATAAGGTATTTCTGTTTTTTATTTTTAATACATTTGCAAAAAATAATAAAAACCTATTTTCGCTTTGTCATTATGGAGTATTGTGTGTAGATCGATGAGGAAAAACATGTCCGAATAAGGCTGTAATGTATTAAAATATGGAAATAGTCAAGGGGTCTGAACACTTTCCGAAAACATTGTAAGTGGTAACGATGAGTCGAAATCCCCAACTTAGCCTAATTATTGTTTTCTGGCACATTCATTTATTTTCTTTCGCGTTTCAGATAGCCAGTCACGCACAGTTGTGGCGCATAGTAGGCTATTTATGGTGATTTGATTGACAACTGAACAGCAAGTGTTGACTAGTTTATAAAAGGTGTAGAACTGACTGAATATAGTCGATCTCCTATATCCCTTTGCCATTCATAAATCATGCAACGTGGTTTTATGTCAATGGTATTGCATCGGGACAAGTAAACCAAAGGATTTCCTAGGTTTCCTTTCCTAGGATGTAGGGGCTTGCCAGACAGTGACGCTGGAGTGAGTGGCTCTCGTCTCGTCAGTCAGTGTAGCCTACCGAAATGCATCCGTGAGAGCCATTAATTTGGCTCCATAGTTTGCATAGGCTACTGGTAGGCCTAGGCTTTTGGGCGATTATCTGCAGATAAATTGTGAAAACATTAAATGAATATGGTGAATCATCACTGCAGGAACAATAGGTAGTGGAGAGCCACATTCTGGTCCAAATGTGATAATTAGGGTCCTCACGGAATATAGGCATTAAAACGGAATTCAACAATTTAAATTGTTGTATTTACCTTAGTAGGGAATCAACTAAATGTGTTGAAAATGTATTCATTTGCCCATGTTCATCATAAGACATGAACAGAATGCATCAGTGATTCGTATTTCCTGCAACTTTCTGAAGAGGCGACGAGAATGCCCGTCTGTGTGTGTGCGGTGTGCGGTGCGCACGTCTACCACTTTGTTTAGCCGTTAGCGATGATGCTAATGAAAACAGATGGAAAGGCTTCCCCGAAAAACCTTCTCAATTAAATGTTAACTACAAAGTCTAGGCCTATATGATATCATCATTATTTTAATCAATCCAGTGGGTATTTGTTTTGCAAACTCTACCATCACATGTGCGCTACAAAAACACAGCTAAACAACAGCCTCTTGCTAGGTGTGCACTTGAATTAAAGGGCAACTACAACCAAAAATCTAAAGTTCTCAGATTTTTTCCAGACCTCAAAAGTGGTCTCCTGATGTGGTTTAAGCATTGTTGTGGACTTAGAACATCCAATTGTGTTGTTTTTCTATTTAAAAAGTGTGCTTTTCTGAGCGAAAACATGAAAAACCTGGGAAAAACAGAAACCTGGAAAAACAAACCAATAATTTATTAGTTAATGTGGGATATTTACTTAATTTTTCTGTTTTAATAAAATACATACTTGGAAGAACATACATCATTGTGGCAATTCATATATTGCAGTACAACTGTAAATAAGACTTTAATCTCAAGAGAAGACAGGTTAAATGTTAAAATAGGTTTAATGTTCTCTTTGTAAAAAAAATAGTCCTGATCATATAGGCCTAGACCTAGGCAATTTCCAAAACAACTAACAATACACTGAATTCGTACATTTTCAGTAATTTTAATTGTAAAGTCATGTCTTTGTACACAATACCACAACACATTTTTCCAATCTGGGAAATTCAATAATTTTGCTGTATTTCGGATGGAATCAAGGTATTAGAATGTACCAGAGGCCACCAAAATATAGCTCCTTTGGCACACAATCACAATCGCTTTTTTGTCTTTGAATCATTTTAAGCATCTTTTAACACAGGCTTAACACAACAATGCAGTTTTAAGAAAATAGAGTTAAGAAAATATTTACTAAACAAACTAAAGTAAAAAATTAAATAAATAAAAATAACACAATAAAATAACAATAATGAGGCTATATACAGGGGGTACTGGTACCGAGTCAACGTGCGGGGGTACAGGTTAGTCGAGGTAATTTGTACATGTAGGTAAGGGTAAAGTGACTATGGCATATATAATAAACAGCGAGTAGCAGCAGTGTAATTTGATTAATTGTTCAGCAGTCAAGGCTTGGGGGTAGAAGCATTTACGGAGCCTTTTGGACCTAGACTTGGCGCTCCGGGTAACGCTTGCCGTGCGGTAGCAGCGAGAACAGTCTATGACTTGGGTGACCGGAGTCTTTGACCATTTTCTGGGCCTTCCAAATTGCAACATGAGTGAAATATAAGAGCGGTAGCAGCGAGAACAGTCTATGACTTGGGTGACCGGAGTCTTTGACCATTTTCTGGGCCTTCCAAATTGCAACATGAGTGAAATATAAGAAGAGGGCACAAAATATCTGCCCCCTGTGAGGATCGAACTCACGACCTTCAGATTATGAGACTGACGCGCTACCTACTGCGCTAAGGAGGCACATGACATAACGTAAAGGTGAATGTTGATATGAAGATTTTACGAAACATTATTAGTATCCTGAGTGAGTGAGGGTTGGTGTTAATGATTTATTTGCCCCAATCTAAAATAAAGGCTTTTTACTGAAAGAAAAATGTGCTGCAGCCTGAATCATCGAGAGAACGCATGGCAGTGCAGCTTTAGGCCACCCCTCCCCGCTCTTTGTCAAAGGAATGCACCACATGCCCTGTAAATGAAATAGGATGAGGACTAGAGAAAGAAAAATAAAGAAATTGGAATAGAAAAACTTAAAGTAAAAGAGAGCAAAAACCACAAGCATACAATCAAACTTAAAAGGGTAATTCTGAACCCCCCCCCCCCCCCAAAAAAAAATAACACTGCTGCGTTGGCCGGGAATCGAACCCGGGTCAACTGCTTGGAAGGCAGCTATGCTCACCACTATACCACCAACGCTTGGCTAAAGTTTCGGAATATGTGATCTGTTTTTTAAAGTGAAAGTGAAATAAATTAAACAAACTCCATTTTACATTAAAGGCTCAGTGCATTAAAAAACATGATTATCCTGTGTTTATAAACTCAGCAAGAAAAGAAACGTCCTCTCACTGTCAACTGCGTTTATTTTCAGTAAACTTAACATGTGTAAATATTTGTATGAACATAACAACATTCAACAACTGAGACATAAACTGAAGTTCCACAGACATGTGACTAAAATAAATGGAATAATGTGTCCCTAAACAAAGTGGGGGTCAAAATCAAAAGTAACAGTCAGTATCTGGTGTGGCCACCAGCTGCATTAAGTACTGCAGTGAATCTCCTCCTCATGGACTGCACCAGATTTGCCAGTTCTTGCTGTGAGATGTTACCCCACTCTTCCACCCAGGCACCTGCAAGTTCCCGGACATTTCTGGGGGGAATAGCCCTAGCCCTCATCCTCCGATCCAACAGGTCCCAAACGTGCTCAATGGGATTGAGATCCGGGCTCTTCGCTGGCCATGGCAGAACACTGACATTCCTGTCTTGCAGGAAATCACGCACAGAACGAGCAGTATGGCTGGTGGCATTGTCATGCTGGAGGGTCATGTCAGGAGGAGCCTGCAGGAAGGGTACCACATGAGGGAGGAGGATGTCTTCCCTGTAACACACAGCGTTGAGATTGCCTGCAATGACAACAAGCTCAGTCCGATGATGATGTGACACCGCCCCAGACCATGACGGACCCTCCACATCCAAATCGATCCCGCTCCAGAGTACAGGCCTCGGTGTAACGCTCATTCCTTCGACGATAAACGCGAATCCGACCATCACCCCTGGTGAGACAAAACCGTGACTCGTCAGTGAAGAGCACTTTTTGCCAGTCCTGTCTGGTCCAGCGACGTTGGGTTTGTGCCCATAGGCGATTTGTTGCCGGTGATGTCTGGTGAGGACCTGCCTTACAACAGGCCTACAAGCCCTCAGTCCAGCCTCTCTCAGCCTATTGCGGACAGTCTGAGCACTGATGAAGGGATTGTGCGTTCCTGGTGTAACTCAGGCAGTTCTGTACCTGTCCCGCAGGTGTGATGTTCGGATGTACTGATCCTGTGCAGGTGTTGTTACACGTGGTCTGCCACTGCGAGGACGATCAGCTGTCCGTCCTGTCTCCCTGTAGCGCTGTCTTAGGCGTCTCACAGTACGGACATTGCAATGTATTGCCCTGGCCACATCTGCAGTCCTCATGCCTCCTTGCAGCATGCCTAAGGCACGTTCACGCAGATGAGCAGGGACCCTGGGCATCTTTCTTTTGGTGTTTTTCAGAGTCAGTAGAAAGGCCTCTTTAGTGTCCTAAGTTTTCATAACTGTGACCTTAATTGCCTACCGTCTGTAAGCTGTTAGTGTCTTACGACCGTTCCACAGGTGCATGTTCATTAATTGTTTATGGTTCATTGAACAAGCACGGGAAACAGTGTTTAAACCCTTTACAATGAAGATCTGTGAAGTTATTTGGATTTTTACTAATTATCTTTGAAAGACAGGGTCCTGAAAAAGGGACGTATCTTTTTTTGCTGAGTTTATATATTTCCACACTATGAGGTTGGAAAAATACTGTAAAATTATGAACATTATGATAATGCCCTTTTAGTGTAAGCGCCGTTTGAAAATACAGCCTGAAATTTCTGCCTGTTTTGGTGGGAGGGAGTTTTGGCCTGCCTGGTTGGTGGGAGGGAGTTTTGGCCTGCCTGGTGACATCAAATTAGTTAATAGACCAATAAGAAAGCATTCCAAACCGCTCTGCCAATAACAGCTAGATTTCAGTTTTCCCCTTCCCACTCAGACCACTCCCAGACAGTCCTAGCAAAAATTATTGCTTAAGAAATGTCTCTTTGCTAAGAAGTAATTTTTCTAGCTCTGACTTTGCTGATAACTACTTTATTGAGGAAAAGTGTACTTACTATGCCTGTGATATGTGGTTGTCCCATCTAGATAGCTTAAGATGAATGCACTAACTGTATGTCGCTCTGGATAAGAGAGACTGCTAAATGACTAAAATGTAAAAGATTTGATATTGAGATAAACATGTCTGCATTGGACCTTTAAAGATACAATATGCAGAAATCCCTCCGCCATTTCCTGGTTGCTAAAATTCGAATAGTTTGCTTAATTTTTGTTAATTGTTATGTGAATTTGGTCAGGTCGTCCAAAAAGTTACATATTGCAGCTTCAAGAGATTAATTTTTAACAGTGATTCAAACAAAAACCAAAGATGCGTTGGCCGGGAATCGAACCCGGGTCAACTGCTTGGAAGGCAGCTATGCTCACCACTATACCACCAACGCTTTTTAAATAACTACCTGGAGCAGTCTCCGTTTGAAAGTGAAAGGAAAAGAAAGCCTACATGATATATTGGCAGAATAATAATATATATTTATTTATTTATTTATTTGTTTTTTATTTATTAATTATACAAAAAAATCAACAACTTACATCCCTACATTAAACATGTCTAACAACACAGCACACACGTATAAACAAGAAAATACTAAATACATACAACAAATATCTATATATATATATATATATATATATATATAAATAAATATATGTAAAAAATATATATATAAATATATAAATAATATATATATATTTTTTTTGTTCACTATGGTTAATGTCTTAACAAGATGATTAATTTCAATCAAATATATTTGTAATTTTGTATTATAGAATTCTGGAATTTTTGTTTGTGTATAAAGTATTTGGCAACAAGAATAAAACAATTCACAATCATTTCAATGGTCTTGTTATCATTGCAATAGTAGCATATTATATCCTTCATGTCAAAAACATGAGTAGTGTTCGAAAAGGTATACAAGGTTTTTCCAAAAATCTATCACAGAATTACATTCATAGAACAAGTGAGTCAGATTTTCACCTTCTTTTTCGCAGAAAACGCAGATATAATCAATATTAACAAATTTGGCCAACATAGAATTACATGGATATACAGTTGAAGTCGGAAGTTTACATACACTTAGGTTGGAGTCATTAAAACTTGTTTTTCAACCACTCCACAAATTTCTTGTTAACAAACTATAGTTTTAGCAAGTCGGTTAGGACATCTACTTTGTGCATGACACAAGTAATTTTTCCAACAATTGTTTACAGACAGATTATTTCACTTATAATTCACTGTTTCACAATTCCAGTGGGTAAGAAGTTTACATACACTAAGTTGACTGTGCCTTTAAACAGCTTGGAAAATTCCGGAAAATTATGTCATGGCTTTAGAAGCTTCTGATAGGCTAATTGAGTCAATTGGAGGTGTACCTGTGGATGTATTTCAAGGCCTACCTTCAAACTCAGTGCCTCTTTGCTTGACATCATGGGAAAATCAAAAGAAATCAGCCAAGACCTCAGAAAAAAAATTGTAGACCTCCACAAGTCTGGTTCATCATTGGGAGTAATTTCCAAACGCCTGAAGGTACCACGTTCATCTGTACAAACAATAGTACGCAAGTATAAACACCATGGGACCACACAGCCGTCATTCCGCTCAGGAAGGAGACATGTTCTGTCTCCTAGAGATGAACGTACTTTGGTGCGAAAAGCGCAAATCAATCCCAGAACAACAGCAAAGGACCTTGTGAAGATGCTGGAGGAAACAGGTACAAAAGTATCTATATCCACAGTAAAACGAGTCCTATATCGACATAACCTGAAAGGCTGCTCAGCAAGGAAGAAACCACAGTTCCAAAACCGCCATAAAAAAGCCAGACTACGGTTTGAAACTGCACATGGGGACAAAGATCGTACTTTTTGGAGAAATGTCCTCTGGTCTGATGAAACAAAAATAGAACTGTTTGGCCATAATGACCATCGTTATGTTTGGAGGAAAAGGGGGGCAGCTTGCAAGCCAAAGAACGGGGGTGGCAGCATCATGCTGTGGGGGTGCTTTGCTGCAGGAGGGACTAGTGCACTTCACAAAATAGATGGCATCATGAGGAAGGAAAATTGTGTGGATATACTGAAGCAACATCTCAAGACATCAGTCAGGAAGTTCAAGCTTGGTCGCAAATGGGTCTTACAAATGGACAATGACTCCAAGCATACTTCCAAAGTTGTGGCAAAATGGCTTAAGGACAACAAAGTCAAGGTATTGGAGTGGCCATCACAAAGCCCTGACCTCAATCCTATAGAAAATGTGTGGGCAGAACTGAAAAAGCGTGTGCGAGCAAGGAGGCCTACAAACCTGACTCAGTTACACCAGCTCTGTCAGGAGGAATGGGCCAAAATACTAATTGAGTGTATGTAAACTTCTGACCCACTGGGAATGTGATGAAAAAAATAAAAGCTGAAAGAAATCATTCTCTCTACTATTATTCTGACATTTCACATTCTTAAAATAAAGTGGTGATCCTAACTGACCTAAAACAGTGAATTTTTACAGGATTAAATGTCAGGAATTGTGAAAATCTGAGTCTAAATGTATTTGGCTAAGGTGTATGTAAACTGTAGACACACCCTATGTGTTTTAATTAAATAAACTATATGTAGGCTACTGAGCTTGTCTGATGCTTTAAGCACACTGCGATTAAATAATTAAGACACACAAATTATTAAACAGAGAGACAGAGATCAAGATATCCTAACCAGAAGAAAAAAAACCTGTTCCCCGAATCTCCTCCTTTGCTGCTGCTGGCCTTCGCACCATTACACTCCCGAAGTTGCCGGTAATAGGCTACACCAGGGGGTCGGTTTCCATTTAGAGTGCCAATTTATCGTACCATTTCTACCAATCTGTGTGCCAGTTATGATTTTCCTATGCATATTTTCGTAGAACAGTTTTATTTATTTTATAATAAAGTCTTCGTATCTCAAAATCATTGTCAAGTGATTAATAAAAATGATATCTAAATCTAAATGAAAATTATACAAATCTAAAAGTAACTTCTATTGCCATTGCCAGCTATGTAAAAATAGCCTACATAAAGCCAACAAATAAAAACATTGCAGCCTGAAGGTAAGAAAATATCCTGATAAAAATAAATCACATTGGCTACACATGGCCTGTCTGCAAGGAACTTGAAACATTGTATCAACTATCAACTTGGTCCAGCCTGAAGCTTGAGCTAACAAACTTGCAACATTGTATAAAATATTCTGGACCCTCAGTTTCCCCTGCCAGTGACCTCCGGACAGACACAGCTGTAGGCTATTTGCGCAAGGGATAAGAAGTAATCAGGTAGGCCTATTTTATGACGTTTCCACTGGATCAGAGCATTACTTATTTATTTATTTTCATCCTGAGTGGTTATCCAAAGGTAGAGCGCTGGAAAGATTTTTCAAATAGGCTACATTGAGGAACTATTGCCATTCTCAATGGATGTAAAAACAGACTTTGTTTACTTGCTGTTTGAGGTGAAGAAAAAATTACTTTGAGAAGCTCCACAGCTCATTAGTGGTGGTGAGTAAAGATAATCAGAAATACTATCAGATTCCCAAATGGGCACATTTATATGCCTACATTTGCGCGCAGGCCAGGTACCCTAGGCCTACTTCTATGCGTAATCAGATGCACGTCCTTACTCAACATTGACAGGAGCGCTCCAAACAAAACACAATGAATAAATTGACAACTTATAAATGGAATTAAATAAACCAAAACTTGTTTCCATCCCCGGGGCTTCAGCAATGGATTAGTCCACTGAGACAGGCGTCAATCAAGACGTGTCATAAAACATTATTTTTTGCAACTGTTAGACAGAAAAATTCTCAGTCGACCAACAGTCTATTGATCAAACAATCGACTAAATGGTGTGTTAGATTAATTTGGATTTTAAGAATAATGACTAAAGAATTACACCCCAAACACAGTATAAATGTTAGAATTATCATGTGTCAACCCACTAACAGAAGGGCGTTACTAACCATTCAAGGGGGGAGGCGGGAACTGTTTAAGAAAGGTGGGAGGAGCATAGTGTTTTTGTTTGTCAAGAAGTATAAAGAAAGGAGATTTGTGTTTTGGCCTCAGAGCTCTCGCCATGAATAAAAATACAGATAAGACTTGTGAGTTGTGGACCTTGAATCATTGATGATTAAAACCAGAGCCTTACAACCTCTGGTAATGATTCAAGCTTAGGGTGAATTAGAGATAAAAATTCACGTGACAGATTGGTCCTTCGAAGCGGAGCTTAATACATCTTTATCGTTCTAGAGACACCGAAATCCGTGCACGGCCGGGTGATCACATCCGTGAAATATAGTCCTGGCCTTCCACGTTAAGGTTAATAAACAGGCCGGTGATTACTCTTTATGAACGATAAAGACGTTAACAAGTTTGAAAAAGCATTTTAATCCAGACTGCAAGGAAAAGGTCAGTAATTTTTATTCATGGATTTTGGTAAAATGAGTTGAACTTATTTACCAAAGAAGGTAATAATTATTACGACAGGGAGGGTCCGCAATTGATCCTAGAGGTAAATAGCTATTACAAAAAAAAACTAGTCCGAAATGACATGGTAGTGAATTGCAATCACAAATGTAAACTAAGTTAATATTGTCATTGTACGAATTGCAATGTTCAGTATAAACAGGGAAATGATTATCATCGTATGAGAGGGATATATGTCGGGAGTTCATATATGCGACTGGGCATTTGTTAGAACTGTGCAAACAAGTTTTGACGGATGATAAGGTCGTATGTGTGTGAGACTTAATCCCTCGGGAGACGTGGTTATTATTTCAGGGGTGGAGGAAAAAGAAAAAAAAAGTCGCGTGAGGAAAATTGGGTAACTTACTCTTTTAATTTTAAAGGGTTAATTACAAAAGCAAGAGGGGCACTAAGAGATTAGCTCCTACGAAAATAATTCGGGAGGGAATTATTTAAAAAACAAAAAGGGGGGGAGGGATTTCTTATTGTTCCACGATGGGAAAGACATCTTCTAAACAAGTCCGAGAATTAACGGGAGATGAAAGAAATATGTTTTAGGGATCCATTTGGGAGAAGAGGTATGAATTTATTGGGCATCGAAGTAAAAAAGTTAGTAGGCAGATGCATATAAAATTAGATGAAAAAACAGCGAGGGTATGGCTTTTTGAAGCGCGAAGGAGAGAGAAAGGGATATACAGAAAAAATGAAGTTTCAGGACCCCCCCACAGCAAAGAGCAGAGAGGTTATATCCAGAGTTGGTAGAGCAAGCCCAGATGACACCGTTGTCATGTGTAAAAGAAGATTAGGGGTGATCCCCGTACTTCCCCCACCATATGACGGCCAAGCCGGAATGTTGGAAGGGCGGGAAGACGGGGGGCAGAGTAAAGAGGCCAGTAAAGAGAACAAAGAGGGGGAAGTTTTACAACAGGAGGTAGTCAGGTTAAGAATAGAATTGGCTAAAAACACCACAAAGCGATTATTTGAGAGGTACCTATATAAGTCCAACGATGTGGTCCTCTGTAGCTCAGCTGGTAGAGCACGGCGCTTGTAACGCCAAGGTAGTGGGTTCGATTCCCGGGACCACTAATAAAAAAATCAAAAATAATTTTAAAAAAAATTTATGCACGCATGACTAAGTCGCTTTGGATGGAAGCGTCTGCTAAATGACATATTATTATGCGTGTGTATGAGCTTTCGCACTCAAGCGTAGACGTACGTTATGAGTGGGAAAGTAAGTCGCTTTGGATAAAAGCGTCTGCTAAATGGCATATTATTATTATTATTATAGAGAATATTTGCGTTTTTGGTCAGTTGGCAGACGCTCTAGTCCGGAGCGACTTGAAGAGCCAATAGATGTTTGCATGGAACTATTCTGTTGTGTTGGACATTTGAATGGCAGAAGATGAAATATGTGTGTATGAGGAAATTCAACGGCGGGTATGAATGATAACCGGATACTACTTAGTATTTGGTTGGTTAAATGCTAAATAAAAGATTTGAGGCGTGGTTATGGGGGAACTAGGAAGACGCACTTATTCAAAAAGGAATGGGTGGAGAGAGAGTTTTTTTTACGTGTATTAAAAGTTGCATTAGATAGCTTTAGTAATATTCTAGATATGTCTATGAAAATATGTTATAAGTACTAATGACATTATTTCCTAAGAAGGAAAATTGTAGGGAGGTTTCCCGCGCCTCCCCCATAATGTAGGAAGGAGCAGGAGAGGGGGGGAGTGAGAGACAGGACATCGTTCAAATGGTAGGGATATCATTAAGTGTATGCTGATAAATAATATCAAGCGTTTGTTTTATTGATTGGGGCCGAATCAGAGAAAACTGTTAAAGATATTGAATAGCGAACTGAAAATGAAAG
The DNA here is from genome assembly GCF_964263955.1 of Coregonus lavaretus. NCBI lineage: Eukaryota > Metazoa > Chordata > Actinopteri > Salmoniformes > Salmonidae > Coregonus > Coregonus lavaretus. The sequence continues at coordinate 32,513,010 of NC_140006.1, forward strand.
GCATAAAATACAGAATAATTGGACGATTTTAAAACGATAATTTATTTTGGTTAGGAAGCAAGTGGCATTGGCTGTTGTGCTGGGGAAATAGCGCCAGCCTGTGGTGGGTTCTGGATTTGTTATAAATAACTTTATATTTTAAACTAAAATGAATAGACTACAATTGGAACATCAGAAAAAGGACAATATAATTCGTAATAGTTATTATAATTATTATTGATAGTTATTGCAGTTATTATTATCCTGAGTGGCGCAGTGGTCTAAGGCACTGCATCGCAGGGCTAACTGTGCCACTAGAGATCCTGGTTCGGAACCAGGTTCTGTCGCAGCCGACAGCGACCGGGAGACTCATGGGCGGTGCACAATTGGCCCAGCGTCGTCCAGGGTAGGGGGGAAAATGGCCGGCAAGGATGGAGCTCAGTTGATAGAGCATGATGTTTGAAACGCCAGGGTTATGGGTTCGATTCCCACGGGGGGAGGCCAGTAAAAAAAAAGAATACAAATGTATTCACTAGGTTGCTCTGGATAGGAGCGTCTGCTGGGTGACTAGAATGTAAATGTATTATCATTGATTCAGTAATGATAGGAGGGAAGTAGCGATAAAGTAGAGGGTTGAGTTGAGGACAAGGATAATGATTTGTGGCTCTGGTTGGCGGGAAAAAGGAGAGGCAGAGACATACTTAGAGAGACAGAGGAAGTTAGAGAGGGAGAGAATAAAAGGCTGAGAGACAGAGATAACAGTTTCTGGAGCTTGAAAAGCAGAGACTAACAGAGTAAGAAAAGGAACAGACAAGAGCAGAGTATTTAATAGCCACTAGGGGAAATAGCTGGGATCGGTAGAACTCCAGGATAGACAAGGACAGCAGATGTAGGACTAATTAAGGGGGTAGCTCCAGTACAAGTGATTCCTCGATTCGATAATAGACCATACCAAAAGCAATATACTATGGAACCAGAAGCAATAAAAGGGATAACACCTACATTTGAGCATTTATTTAAGGGAGAGGTGATAATTCCTGGAGATGAGGTACAATGAAACTCTCCAATTTTTCCTGTTAGAAAGGAGGCACCTAGCGCCGACTGGAGGATGGTCATGGACTTGCAGGGGGTTAATAGAAATATCATTGCTGAAATACATTGCTGAACCAATTGAAACCAGAGAACTCCTATTTTACAGTGATAGATTTAGCTAATGCTTTCTTTAGTATCCAAGTTCATCCGGATAGTCAGGGGTGGTTTGGCTTTACTTTTCAGGGAAGGAAATGGACTTAGGCTAGGATGCCTCAAGGCTACTCGGAAAGTCTTACAATCTTAGACCAGGCTATAACTAGGAATTTGGGAAAGTTTGAACATAGGGAAGGACGCAAATGTTAGTTTATGTAGATGATATTCTATTGGCAAATCCCATCCAGGAAGGATGTAAGAGGGATACAATCCAATTGTTAACCTTCCTGGCAGAACAGGGACACAAAGTGAGCAAAAAGAAACTTCAACTTTGGTAGAGGTCATTTACCTAGGACACTATAACACAGGAGGGGCGAATGTTAAACTCATCCAGGAAAACTGCTATATTTGAAGCGCCAAAACCGTTAAAACAAAAAACAAATGATGAGCTTATTAATAATGATAAAGTGCTGTAAAGTTTGCGTACTCCATTATGTACTGCATACGGGTAAATTAAGTGATCTTATCTATGAGAAGGCAATGGTAGCCCATGGTAAAGTAATTTGGAACTCTAAGGAGGCATACATACATCAGGGATGTTATCCAAATGGTAGAGAGTAACGAGGGATATGACATTGGTAGTGATTTAGAGATGATGAAGTTTTTTTTGGTGGGCTATTAGATATAACTGGGTTAATCATGAACATAGAGATTTTTATTCTTTGTTGCTAGACAGAAGACTTAGGTGACTTAAAAAATAGACTTGTCATGTCCAACAATCAGTCTTCAGGTCAAGCCCGGGAGAGCCGGGGTAGAACAGAGGTTGAACTAAACATAAGTGTTTTTACAAGATAAGAGATTGTTTATTGGATTACTAATTGATTCTGAACTGAATGAAAGTCGAATTTAGCCGCCATAAAGACAAAGGAAGTGGGAGGAGCAATAAAGAAGCAAAAAAGAATATCAAAAATGAAAGGCATGGCAATTGGTTGATAAATAACCTAAGGGAATGTTTAGGAAGGTGGAAAAAATTGACACATAAGCAGAACTATGTGTCAAGAGGGGGGAAGAGGCTAATTGTATTAGATAATATACGAAGGAGAGGACAAAATACTTTAAAAAAAAACATTTTTTAGATAGTCTAAAAAGAGAATGCAGTCAGAAATTGTTACATTAATCTGAACATGTGTGAAGATAGTTTATTAACCACACCCGTATGTCAGAGGTTTTGTGCCCCACAGGTGAACTAAAGGAGAAGGTGACCCACTATCTAACCAGGTGACTGGTGAGCATCCAGTCACTAGAAGGAAAACTGGAAGCAGGCCTGTTGGGAAGGGCCCTATCAGGTTATATTGGTCACCGCCTTGGCCATTAGAATAGCAGAAAGAGGAACCTGGGTCCATGTTACCCACTGCAAGAAGGTAAGACCACATACAAGCACCGCTTAGCACACGCAGAGTTGACGAGCGGAACTGCGCCACAGGGTGCGGGGGTCACCTCTGTCAACGAAGATCTCCTACCCAGACCTATCATCACTGTAGTGTGTTCCTAGGGTGTGAGTATGGGGTGGTACCGAGCAGAAGGACTCAAGACAGGAGAGGGTTGGGTTTTTTTGGGGATATGGGTGACCCTGAGCTGCATCATAGTCTCGGCAATAGTCGTGGTAGGTCAAAATCCACCACCACCTCACACCAATTACGCTATGGCCTTACCATTATTAAGAAATAAAGGGAAAGCGACCCGACATACTGACCATCAAGGGCGAGTGATCTACAAAATAGGAGTCAGAGAAGGGTGGGGAGTAAGATTCAAAATTATGATTAGGGATCTTATCAGAGCGGATAAGCAAGCAACATGGGATTATAAGATCCCGTTGTATTTATGTTCAGCCCCCTCAGCGGATTGTTCCTGGGCTCAAGTATTTAGACATACTGGGGGAAGGAGATATGAGACGGGGGGGCTGGACGTCCAGATGGAGGATAAGAAGGTATAACGACATCCCCACGGAGATGGTAGTAACAATAGTAAAGGTCACTAAAGAGGACATGAAAAGAACTTACTGGGCTTGCGCGGACGTATACGGACGGGATACTTGTCTAAGATTATATTTAATGGAGTCAAAAGAGATAGAGGGAGCAGGTACTGGCATTATTCCATTGATGGCAATAGACCGAGTAAATCAGTCAAGGGATGACGGAGTCAATTTGACTAACCCGTCCACTATGAAATATTTTCTCCTCCAAGAATGGAACAATGGGGAAGTGGAGGGGGTCCCTGATGAGAATCTCTGGTTAAAGTGGATGAAATACACCGCTAGGGCCTTGGGGGAGACAAATTGTTATGCATGCTCCATTGGGTGACCAGCAATGTTGACCGCCCCAATGCCAAAGGCAATGTTTCCCTGTGTATTAGACCTGGGGTCCAATCAAAAAGAGCCAAATTGCACAGGGATTGGGCTGGCAAAATTGACATACTCGGCCAGCCCACCTAGATTCACTTTAACTCCTGGCGAATACCAGTGTTACAGACATAGAAATGGCACCCGTAACTTGGGTGATTTTGATGGCTGTAAGGAGATAATTAATGTGACTGATTTAGATAAGGAAGGAAGGGAAAAAAAGATTAAGAACCTAACCATCCCTTTGACTGATGTGTGGTGGGCATGCACTAAACAGGGAGCATTCGGCAGACATTACCAGAGGGATGGGTGGGTACTTGTGTACCAGTATTGTTGGTCCAACCTGTAAGAATTGGTCATCAAAGACCAGTGACAGGAAGAATAATTAGGAGAAAAATAAATAAGTCAGGAATGAAATAGCCCAATTTGGATAGATGGTATAGGCATCCCCAGGGGTGTTCTAGACGAATACAAAGCTATATATCAAATATGGGAGAGTTTTACTACAACATTTTTCTGGTGGGGGACAAACAAAAATATGGATTGGATAAATTATATCTATTACAACCAACAGCGATTTATTGACAAGACTAGAGATGCAGTAAGGGGATCTCTGAGCGATTATCCGCCATCCCGCTTGTAACTTAGTAGAGGTTGGTTCTAGATCAGGCAGAAAGGGCCGGTGTCTATAGAAAGATAAGCCATTGTTGCACATTTATCCCTAACAACACCACACTGGATGGGACAGTCACCAGAGCTCTTACAGAATTAACTGCACTGAGTGAAGGATGAACTGAACTCAGAAGTTAGTACATTGTGGATAGGGTGGTTTGATGAAATATTTGGTAAATGGAAAACCCTAGCAGCCACCATCTTAGGAGCGATCAGTGTTTGTATGGGTATTCTTGTATTATGTGGTTGTTGTCTTGTTCCCTGTGTCCGAGGATTAATGAGTCAGGCGTTGGTGAAATGCAGTATCTAAACAATGATGAGAGATGGACTGACTCCGGACTCTGACCAGGGGAATGTGAAAAACAATCCTCCAGGCTTGGTGGATGACGAAGATTTGGACCCTGAAAGACCGCAATTGGATGAAATGTTTATTAGTTCTGATGTGATCTCTGAGATTAATCATGCTTGTAAAATACATTTATCCTGAATGTGGGAATATTTAGTCAAAGGGGTGGATTGTTAGATTAATTTGGATTTTAAGAATAATGACTAAAGAATTACACCCCAAACACAGTATAAATGTTAGAATTATCATGTGTCAACCCACTAACAGAAGGGCGTTACTAACCATTCAAGGGGGGAGGCGGGAACTGTTTAAGAAAGGTGGGAGGAGCATAGTGTTTTTGTTTGTCAAGAAGTATAAAGAAAGGAGATTTGTGTTTTGGCCTCAGAGCTCTCGCCATGAATAAAAATACAGATAAGACTTGTGAGTTGTGGACCTTGAATCATTGATGATTAAAACCAGAGCCTTACAACCTCTGGTAATGATTCAAGCTTAGGGTGAATTAGAGATAAAAATTCACGTGACATGGTGTCAGCCCTACTTGATACTGAGATAAAAACTGTTGCATTGGACCTTGAACAGTTCATTTCAAATGGTGATTCAAACAAAACATCCAGTTGCGTTGGCCGGGAATCGAACCCGGGTCAACTGCTTGGAAGGCAGCTATGCTCACCACTATACCACCAACGCTTGACTGAATATCATACAGGAGCATTCAGTTTTTGGAAGTGAAAGTGAAAGAAAGCCTACATATAATATTAGCAGATTAATGACGTTCTCTAAAAACATGGCACTTCGATACAGCTAAGGCCAAAAGTTACTTTTTCGTAGCAGGTTAGGGGAACTTACGCAGCAGCAGGTTAGGAGAATTAACGTAGCAGGTTAAGATAATTAAGTTAAGGTTAGGAAAAGGGTTAGGGGAAATGCTCTCCTAAAGGGGTCTACACAGAATATGCAAATAAGCCGACGGAGCATAGCACAGTGTCACAATGTAGTTTTTCGTTATAAATGGGGTGGCTCCTTGTAGTGAGCTCCAAATTTTGACTTGTACTGCCATGCCACTTGAAAATTGTAACGCGCTGTATCATCCCTTCCGTAGCCGTGAGGGAACTGTTGTGTAGGCAACGAAGCTTGCTTGGTTCCTTGATCTGATCTTTAGGCTATAGGCCAGGAGTATTCAACTCTTACTCTACTAGGTCCGAAGCCTGCTGGTTTTCTGTTTTACCTGAGAATTAATTGCACCCACCTGGTGTCCCAGGTCTATATCAGTCCCTGATTAGAGGGGAACAATAAAAACATGCAGTGGAACTAGCTTTGAGTTCCAGAGTTGAGTTTGAGGGCTATAGGCTATGCATCAAAGTTGATGTGACTGTTCAAACAATAAACCAAACAACATTGTAGCCTTATTAGAATCCCCCCCAAAATGTAGAAGTAATTGAGTGATTCCAGGATACTGGTAAAAACAGATGCAAGATACACTACATTACCTAAACTTTGTATTGTAGCATCTCTACAATGTAACATTCGCCAATTTGATTGTTTTAATATGATTTTGTATGTTCTGGAATATAATTACAGCCACTCTCCGTGAAGTCGACCGAAAGCGGATGTTTCCGGTTTTCAGGGATACAGTATTTTCAACCTAACTTCCATTTCCTCTGAAAAAGTGGGAATTCCGCTCAGGCGTGTTTTTTCGCCTGCTACGTTAGATTAATTCCAGCAGACACTACAGACACTGCCGACAGACACTATTAGCCTACTACTACATTTTACTCTTGCATGGGCTAAAGAGAGGGTAAAACCATTGCCTCCTGTGAGAATCAAATTTAAGACCTTCAGATCATGAGACTGATGCACTACCTACTGAGCGAGCTAAGGAGGCATCTAGCTATTTAATAAACATATAGTGGAAGAACGTTTCTGATTGGTGAATTCAAAATCATATGCAAATATAATTGTTCATCAAAACAATCATGATCTTTGTGATTAAAAAGTACACTGTTTCCCAATCCCAAATCAACCCCTTAGCCCCAACCCTGTAATAATTTGTATGGATATGAGAGCTGAAAAGGTGTGCAACTTCCACTTTGCCTATGAACAAGCATGTGGCATGGAGGCTCAGCAGTGGAGGCTGGTGGGAGGAGCTAAAGGAGGATGGGCTCGTTGTAATGGCTGGAATAGAATAAATGGAACAAAGTCAAACATTTGGTTTCTATATGTTTGATGTGTTTGATACCATTCCATTTATTCCATTCCAGCCATTCCAATTAGCTCCTCCTCCTATAGCTCCTCCCACCAACTGCCTCTGAGGCACAGTAATACCATAATACTATGATTTGCACAGGTGCAGATCTATAGGGGAGGCATGTTCTGATGTGACACATCTTTTAATGAAACAGTTCCATCAAACTGTGGCTCCACATAAAACCATGTCTTCCTCCCTTCTTTCTAGTATCATAGGTGTCCAATAGCCTTTACACCACAGCTGCTTCAAATCAAATGAAATCAACGTTTTTTGGTCACGTGCTAATGATATAGGGTGTAAACAGTACAGTGAAATGCTTTCTTGCAAGCTCTCCTCAACTGTGCAATACACATTTATCAAAAATACACACAATAAAGTAATAAAAAGTAGTAAAAAATTGTCACGTTTGAAAATATATACACAGTAAGAATATGAAATGTGCAAGAGAGAGTAGTGACATGATTTTGTCTGTTTTTTATTATGTCAATTTGTTTTATATCTAGTATTTATTTAGTTTATGTCTAGAATTCATAACCTTGTAGATCACTAATTAACTAGAAATAAGGACGTTGAACGTTCAAGCTGCTGCACAGACACTATGGAAGCTCTAACGTTAGTCTAGAGCGCCCGGTTAAATTGAGTTTGAGAGCATTTTTTAATTCCCTAAATGTTTAAATGAGTGAGAAATAAAACAAAATTGTTGTAATAGTTTGTGAGTGGGCAACATACACTATCATCCTAAATTGACATATTGAATTATTTTACCATATCAAATTATTTTATATTGCGCTAATTTACTACCTTACAAAAGCTTGCATTTTCACCACATAAACTGTAGTGGCATTAAACATCCTTTTTACCTCAGATTGGTGATCTTAATATAAAAGTTCATAGTCATCAAGTTGATACTAAATCGATTGCTTCAAATAGATTAATATCTTTGGTTTGGTACAGTTGATTTTAACATATTTGCCTGTCCGTCGCAGGACTTTTTTTGCATTTTTCTTTTTCAAACTCAAATGGCGTGGATAATTTGGTGCGCTCTCTGTATAAAAGTCGCTGGCCACAAACAAATACACAAGGAGGCTAGCCCATTAGTGTTATCACTATTTACTGGTTTTAATGTTCTCGTCAATGATTTATATACTATACTGAACAAAAATATAAACGCAACATGCAACCATTTCAAAGATTTAGCTGAGTTACAGTTCATATACAGAAATCAGTCAATTGAAATAAATTCATTAGGCCCTAATCTATGGATTTCACATGACTGGGCAGGGGCGCAGCCATGGGTGGGCCTGGGAGGGCAAACGCCCACCCACTTGGGAGCTAGGCCAACCCACTGGGGAGCCAGGCCCAGCCAATCAGAATGAGTTTTTCCCCACAAAAGGACTTTATTACAAACAGAAATACTCCTCAGCACCCCGACCTCCCCCTGTCTGACGGTCCCGCAGGTGAAGAAGCTGGATGTGGAGGTCCTGGGCTGGCGTGGTTACACGTGGTCTGCCAAATCCACTAAAACAATGTTGGAGGTGGCTTATGGTAAAGAAATGAACATTACATTATCTGGAAGAAGCTCTGGTGGACATTCCTGCACTCAACATGCCAATTGCACGCTCCCTCAAAACTTGAGACATTTGTGGCATTGTGTTGTGTGACAAAACTGCACATTTTAGAGTGGTCTTTTATTGTCCCCAGCACAATGTGCACCTGTGTAATGGTCATTCTGTTTAATCAGCTTCTTGATATGCCACACCTGTCAAGTGGATGGATTATCTTGGCAAAGGAAAAAATACTCTAACAGGGATGTGAACAAATGTGTGGACAAAATTTGAGCAAAATAAGCTTTTTGAGCGCATGGAAATTTTCTGGGATCTTTTTTTTTCAGCTCATGAAACATGGGACCAGCACTTTACTATGGAGGACTAAAAGTGCCACAATTAAATAAATAAATACACCATTAAATAATTACTTAAATCATTAAATAATTACTTAAATGTGTCATTAATTAATTAAAATTAGAATTAAATACATAAATGTGTTATTAAATGTGTCATTAATTAATTCAAATACCGATTCATTTTATGTAAAATACATATATAATAATTTCACTATTTACATTTACATTTCATGGTCCTGCGTTGGAGTGCTTCCTGAATTACTTAAAACTGTCAAACTGACCCATCAAAAGTTGGTAGGCGGAACCTAACGCCTGATTGGTTACCCTCTGCATCAAGCCAAGACAAATCAATTCTGGATAATGTCAGCAGGTCCTGCTTCTACATCCTCTGCTAAGTTTAAAATGTCTCTAACCAACTCCCTGGAAAGTTCACGGAGATCCTCCATTGTCTCTATCCAGGTTGGCCTACTCTACTTCAGACCAAAGCAATGGATCAGACTAGATTCGCGTTAGCCCCGCCCACTGACTTTGATGGGTCAGTTTGACAGTTTTAAGTAATTCATGAATCACTGCAATGCAGGATCATGAAATGTAAATGTAAATAGTGAAATAATTATATATTTATTTTACATAAAATGAATCGGTATTTGAATTAATTAATGACACATTTAATAACACATTTATGTATTTAATTCTATTTTTAATTAATTAATGACACATTTAAGTAATTATTTAATGGTGTATTTATTTATTTAATTGTGGCACTTTTAGTCCTCCATACTTTACATGTTGAGTTTATATTTTTGTTCAGTGTAGATGACTGACAGGGGGCGCTGTTTTGAAGCCACCACGCCTCCAACTTGGCACTGCCCCACCATTGTACAAAATATTTTGGAAGCTAAAGAAATGCATTTATTAATGTCTACATTGGTTTTTGCCACGTTTATTCTATTTCACACCTTAATGCATACTTTTACATTATATTATGTGAGCTAAACATAAAATTACAAAATGAAAAAAGATATTTGTTAAAAATCCTTAAAGTATAATTTTTTCAATGTTGAATGTTACTGTCCCAAATACAACAACAAAAATACTTAAATACATATAATTTTGTCCTTGAAACATTGAATTGAAATACTGCAGAATTCCATTAATTCCTATGGAGGACTGCTTCTTCTGTGTAGTGCCAATATCGCCGACCAGTGGCTTCAAAGCCTCTCACTGGCCAATACATAGCATCACCAATCTAGGGTTTATGCTGTGTTCAAAACAACTGGGAGCTCAGAACTCGGAAATCTCAGACTTTCACGGTTCCAGACAACTGGGAACTCTGAAAAAATAGTTCAGGCTGGGAAAAAATTGTTTTGGACGGTCATCCAACTCGGAATTCCAAGTCGGGAACTTAGTCCTCTTCTAGAGCTCCAACTTTCCAACCTTAAGATCACTAACGTCATGATTTGACGTACAAGTTCCCAGTTGTCTTGAAAGCAGCGCAATATGCATAATTGGTTCTCATCTATCGACAGTTGGGATGCACATTTCGGTCAATTTTGCTGCCGACTACCTGACCCTCATTAACGGTCAAGAAACTGTAAAAAAAAAAAAATCTAAACAGTCAAAACGTAACCAACAAAAAATACTATCAGAGATCTGTATATAATGATGAGATGCTTATGTCTATGCCCTAACAATGGGAGTTATCCCAAAGCGGGAAGGCAGGTGACAAGTTAACGCCCAAAATAAGCCCATAGAAACGCATTGGGCTACCGTTGTCTATAGCCTATGCACTCGAACGGCAAATGGGGTGGCGCGCTTTAATTACTAGTTGAGATTGAGGAATAAAAATAGCTCCGTTTAATCGTGGCCATCAAAGTTTTTATTTATTTCATTTAGGATTGTTATTTGTAGCGCAATGACCGGGCTTACAAAATAACGTTTCACTCGTGAGGAGCTACTCTCGCGCTGTCTGACAGGTGATAGGATATTCCACTCCTCATACAAGGCTCTGTATGCTGTGCGCGTGTGACAAATAAGATGCATGACGACTAACGAAAATACACAGACGCCAATTTAATTCCACTAAATTATGCAAATTATCCTATAGACCGATAAGCATGACCGGTCATGTATTTTCGGCAGCTAACCGATTATCAGCTAACTGTTAACATCCCTAATTGACAGGTATTTCCAGTATACCCAAGTTCGTTGTGGTTTGTCTTTTAGAACAGTGCTAACGTAACATGTCACCGCGGTTATTGCCCCAGGTCCATTGATTTCAATACAATATTGATGTGAGTGATTCATTTGCGGGTGCTATTGATTACAGAAGAACAAGCTAATCAATTCCAGTTTAGAGGGGACGCGTGTGCAGTTTAGAAGGTACTAATTTAGCTAAATACAAGTAATCTGAACACAAGTGTGACGTGTGTGTGTAGAGAGTAATTTTTATGTTTTGGTCTTCAAAATATCACAACCTATTTCAGCATATTGATTATGAATTTAAAACAGGTGTTTTGACACTGGGCTATAAAAAAAAATCCATGACAACAGTATCATTTTCAACTTTTGTTTTAGGAATATAAATGAGTATCATCATCATTTAACATACATTTTCAACAGGATTCTACTAAATCAGGCAATAACTTATGAATGAGTCCAAAAACGTGCTCTGATGATATAAATGAAATCGTGAAAATGAGTTTGTGTTGCGTACTACATGCTATATTATACCCAAACAGTCCTCTCAGTGCCTAGGCCAGAGGGGCTAAGGTCATGTTGTATTATTGCTCTTTTACAAAAAACATGCCCCCTGTGAGGATCGAACTCACGACCTTCAGATTATGAGACTGACGCGCTACCTACTGCGCTAAGGAGGCTTGTATGTCACTCAGAAACACTGAGTTGGATAGATCGTTTCTGATTGGTCAATTCATTATCAAATGCATCTTTAATTGGTCATCAAAATTGACAGACTAGGGCCTTTGTGATAAGGATTCTGATTGTAGATTTGAGAGTAGTTTTAGAAACCCTGAAATAATTTACATAATACTTGCCTTCAACTTAATTTTATTTTAAATAGTGTTGCCCAATCCCAAATCAACCCCTAGCCCAGACCCTGTAATAACTTGTATGGATATGAGGGCTGAAAAGGTGTGTGACTTAAAGGTAGACCCAGCAATACACATTTTGGAAGTAGCATATCAGGCTGACATCCATAAGAACAAACAGCGCAAAGCGAGGAGCTAATCTCCTATAGCGAACAGTGCTCTCGGTGCCTAGGCTACAGGGGCTATGGTTATGTTGTATTGCTTCGCTTGGAAGAGCTATAAAAACCCTGCCCATACATCGATATCAGCCTTTTACTGATACATCAATAACCAATATTCAATTAATAGGACGAAGAAAGGGACTCTCATGCTTATCTGAACACTTGCAACCATTTTAAAGATGTGTCATTATTGTCACAATGTACGAAATCAAAATTTGAAGCATATTTCTCTAACAATTGCCCTTTTGGATGACAATTTATGAGAACTCAGTGTGACATTTTTTATTTTTTGTTTCCCCACTGTAAAACAATAGCCTATATTGGGAGATATATCAGTATCGCTAGGTTTTGTCCCCACCCCCCAAATCGTAATCGGACAAAGAAAAAGCCATATCAGTAGGGCTCTGTGAGATATAACTAGTTGGTGGGCAAAAACAGTCATCAAAACAGACACTGTATACATCTGTACTTTACTATGAAAATGTAAATTGGTCATACAGACTGAGGATCAAGAAATCTGATTACTACTGCAGTTCTCTCATAAGCAATTACCTAGGCCGTAGGGCTAAGGGATCGGAGTTGTTTTGGGATAGGGCACGTGTAATACAGTCTTGCAAAAGCTAAAAAGAGGTACATGAAAAAGCCATTGCCCCCTGTGAGGATCGAACTCACGACCTTCAGATTATGAGACTGACGTGCTACCTACTGCGCTAAGGAGGCTTATAGCTAACTGAAAAACACAGAGTTTGAAAGAACGTCACTGATTGCTCAATTTGGTAATTTTAAGATGATTAAGCTTAATATGATTGGGCAGTACAGACAATCATCAAACAAACACTGTATTTGCCCATTGTGATGAAATGTATATTATAGTTTATACAACGGGTGGGTCTAATGCTGAATGCTGATTGGTTAAAACCGCATTCCTGCCAACGTCTATTCCACAAGTTACCACCCGCTAAATCTATGATTTTAAAATGCCTATTTACTCTGTTCCATCTGACTGCACAATCCACTGTCTCATCAACCTAGACAGGCAAATTATAAACTTGATCTCCACTATAAAAAGCATCTAGACATTATCTCACATTTCTTTTAGAATAACATTTCGTTTTCAAATAGCGGAGATTTGTATAAACCTTGCTGTCTGTCTCTCCAACATTTGCAACATTGTTTCAATATTCAAATTCGATCTCCAGCTGTCCCGTAGTAATGAACATGTAGGGGTCGGGAGTCGGGATGAGACAGACAGGCAGGCAGGCAACGTTTCTCAGCCAGTCGAAATCATGAATCAGCTGGCGTCATTTTTATGGATATATACAAAGAAATGTCAATTGAAAAAAGGTCAAACGAAACGAAGTGCAGCTTGTTTGCAGTCTTTACAGCTTCAGTGTTTGAAGTGATTGTGTTAGGTGTGTTGTTGGCTAACTCCTCTGAACAACAGTGTCCTGACGAGAGAGCACATTTTGCCAGGCGAAATCGCGCCTCATTAGCTAATTGTATCCAAATAAATGTCACAAATGATTACCTAAATTATTACTTTTTTTTTTTACAGAACATCAGGTCCTAGGATATACATTTCCAAATAGAAGTCAGCAAGGGACACAGTCATTTGACAATTACATGCTATGGTTAACTATGCTGTATCATAATGGATTAATAAGCAAAACCTCAGCAACTTTCCTGCTTTAGACCTCCACCACTAGGTGCGCCCCCACCACATAGCAGAACATCCTTCTAATTAAACATCCAATAGAAATGTCTGAACCCTATAATATGAGGTCTGACAAAAGTTGATCCTAACAATGAATTGAGGGCAATCCTTAGTTAGGTTATTCAATGTGTGGACCTATCTTCCCAGTTGGCAGACAGCTGAGCCACATTTGCCTGGTCACACACACTCTTCAAATGTATAAGGCATGTGAAATGTGAGCCACCCCTCCCTCCGACTCAGCCCTGTAGTGGACATCACTTGCTAGTGTGCAATATGAAAATGCTAAACAGGAAATTCTCTGGCCTTGTGTATACAAAGGATTGGGATTGAAGAATATCTGTGAGTGCAAATTGTCATCCTTGACCATTTATTTAAATATCTAGTCCTATATACTAATAACGCTATAGCCATAATCTTGATAAATTACTTAATTTACTTATCCTATAGGCTTAGCTAGGGCTACTTTAGGATATTATGGATGGTCTTTAAGACTATTTCTGCCATTAGCCTTTAAGTTTCCGTAGTGTAGTGGTTATCACGTTCGCCTAACACGCGAAAGGTCCCCGGTTCGAGACCGGGCGGAAACACATTTTCACAAATTTGACAGTACCCTAGGGAAAAATATATTCCAGGGTTATCGAAAGCCTACCCTGGAGGTCTGAAGTACTGCTGGTTTTCTATTCTACCTAATAATTAATTGGCCAAAGCTGCACGACCGCATCGAACTGCCCTGTTCAGTCCCAGTCCCGCCACCACAGGACGCCTCTACCCCAGCTAAACAACCGTACTTGTGTTACTTTACACACAAATCAGTAAACCGGTAGCCTTTTTGGAATGTGCAGGTATCCTATGTGGAATGTAGGGCTGGCACAATTATAGTATAATCGTGTAACCGACAATTATGGACAATAAATGTCTTAATATATAAATTTTAGGTGAAGGGGGACTCAACTTTATATTCAGGTAGATAGTTTATACAATAGCAGTTTTACATTTTTACATGAAGTAGGTAAAGTTGGTAATCAGTTTACGAGCAGAATGGCAGGAGGAGAAGCTTTATTTCCAAAAGTTAAAAGCTGTCAAAACCATTCGTTTTTGAGAGCGGGGTATCGCCAAAGCTGTGTTATATTCATTAGGTACAGTGCCTTCAGAAAGTATTCATACCCCTTGACTTATTCCACATTTTGTTGTATACATGTTTTTAGACATTTTTGCAAATGTATTAAAAATGAAATACAGAAATATATCATTTAAATAAGTATTCTCACCACTGAGTCAATACTTTTTAGAAGCACTTTATGCAGCGATTAAAGCTGTGACTCTTTCTGGGTAAGTCTCTTCAGAGCTTTCCACACCTGGATTGTGCAATATTTTCCAATTATTATTTTCAGATTTCTTCAAGCTCAAATCAAATCAAATTGTATTTGTCACACGCGCCGAATACAACAGGTGTAGACCTTACAGTGAAACGCTTACTTACAAGCCCTTAACCAACAATGCAGTTTTAAGAAAGAATACCAATATACAGTGGGGAGAACAAGTATTTGATACACTGCCGATTTTGCAGGTTTTCCTACTTACAAAGCATGTAGAGGTCTGTCATTTTTATCATAGGTACACTTCAACTGTGAGAGACAGAATCTAAGACAAAAATCCAGAAAATCACATTGTATGATTTTTAAGTAATTATTTTGCATTTTATTGCATGACATAAGTATTTGATACATCAGAAAAGCAGAACTTAATATTTGGTACAGAAACCTTTGTTTGCAATTACAGAGATCATATGTTTCCTGTAGGACTTGACCAGGTTTGCACACACTGCAGCAGGGATTTTGGCCCACTCCTCCATACAGACCTTCTCCAGATCCTTCAGGTTTCGGGGCTGTCGCTGGGCAATATGGACTTTCAGCTCCCTCCAAAGATTTTCTATTGGGTTCAGGTCTGGAGACTGGCTAGGCCACTCCAGGACCTTGAGATGCTTCTTACGGAGCCACTCCTTAGTTGCCCTGGCTGTGTGTTTCGGGTCGTTGTCATGCTGGAAGACACAGCCACGACCCATCTTCAATGCTCTTACTGAGGGAAGGAGGTTGTTGGCCAAGATCTCGTGATACATGGCCCCATCCATCCTCCCCTCAATACGGTGCAGTCGTCCTGTAACCTTTGCAGAAAAGCATCCCCAAAGAATGATGTTTCCACCTCCATGCTTCACGGTTGGGATGGTGTTCTTGGGGTTGTACTCATCCTTCTTCTTCCTCCAAACACGGCGAGTGGAGTTTAGACCAAAAAGCTCTATTTTTGTCTCATCAGACCACATGACCTTCTCCCATTCCTCCTCTGGATCATCCAGATGGTCATTGGCAAACTTCAGACGGGCCTGGACATGCGCTGGCTTGAGCAGGGGGACCTTGCGTGTGCTGCAGGATTTTAATCCATGACGGCGTAGTGTGTTACTAATGGTTTTCTTTGAGACTGTGGTCCCAGCTCTCTTCAGGTCATTGACCAGGTCCTGCCGTGTAGTTCTGGGCTGATCCCTCACCTTCCTCATGATCATTGATGCCCCACGAGGTGAGATCTTGCATGGAGCCCCAGACCGAGGGTGATTGACCGTCATCTTGAACTTCTTCCATTTTCTAATAATTGCGCCAACAGTTGTTGCCTTCTCACCAAGCTGCTTGCCTATTGTCCTGTAGCCCATCCCAGCCTTGTGCAGGTCTACAATTGTATCCCTGATGTCCTTACACAGCTCTCTGGTCTTGGCCATTGTGGAGAGGTTGGAGTCTGTTTGATTGAGTGTGTGGACAGGTGTCTTTTATACAGGTAACAAGTTCAAACAGGTGCAGTTAATACAGGTAATGAGTGGAGAACAGGAGGGCTTCTTAAAGAAAAACTAACAGGTCTGTGAGAGCCGGAATTCTTACTGGTTGGTAGGTGATCAAATACTTATTTCATGCAATAAAATGCAAATGAATTACTTAAAAATCATACAATGTGATTTTCTGGATTTTTGTTTTAGATTCCGTCTCTCACAGTTGAAGTGTACCTATGATAAAAATGACAGACCTCTACATACTTTGTAAGTAGGAAAACCTGCAAAATCGGCAGTGTATCAAATACTTGTTCTCCCCACTGTATATATATATATATATATTGCACAAAAAAACGTAATAAAATAATATGAAATAAAAGTAACAAATAATTAAAGAGCAGCAGTAAAAATAACAATAGCGAGGCTATATACAGGGGGTACCGGTACCGAGTCAATGTGTGGGGGCACTGGTTAGTCGAGGTAATTGGGGTAATATGTACATGTAGGTAGAGTTATTAAAGTGACTATGCATAGATAATAAACAGAGAGTAGCAGCAGCGTAAGAGGGGTGAGGGGCAATGCAAATAGTCAGGGTAGCCATTTGATTAGATGTTCAGGAGTCTTATGGCTTGGGGGTAGAAGCTGTTTAGAGGCCTCATGGACCTAGACTTGGCGCTCCGGTACCGCTTGCCGTGCGGTAGCAGAGAGAACAGTCTATGACTAGGGTGGCTGGAGTCTTTGACAATTTTTAGGGCCTTCCTCTGACACCGCCTGGTATAGAGGTCCTGGATGGCAGGAAGCTTGGCCCTAGTGATGTACTGGGCCGTACGCACTACCCTCTGTAGTGCCTTGCGGTCGGAGGCCGAGCAGTTGCCATACCAGGCAGATATGCAACCAGACAGGATGCTCTCGATGGTGCAGCTGTATAACCTTTTGAGGATCTGAGGACCCATGCCAAATATTTTCAATCTCCTGAGGGGGAATAGGTTTTGTCGTGCCCTCTTCACGACTGTCTTGGTGTGCTTGGACCATGTTCGTTTGTTGGTGATGTGGACACCAAGGAACTTGAAGCTCTAAACCTGCTCCACTACACCTTTGTCTTGATCACGTTGAGGGAGAGGTTGTTGTCCTGGCACCACACGGCCAGGTCTCTGATCTCCTCCCTATAGGCTGTCTCGTCGTTGTCGGTGATCAGGCCTACCACTGTTGTGTCAATGGGAAAACTTAATGATGGTGTTGGAGTCGTGCCTGGCCATGCAGTCATGAGTGAACAGGGAGTACAGAAGGGGACTGAGCATGCACCCCTGAGGGGCCCCCGTGTTGAGGATCAGCGTGGTGGATGTGTTGTTACCTACCCATACCACCTGGGGGCGGCCCGTCAGGAAGTCCAGGATCCAGTTGCAGAGGGAGGTGTTTAGTCCCAGGGTCCTTAGCTTAGTGATGAGCTTTGAGGGCACTATGGTGTTGAACGCTGAGCTGTAGTCAATGAATAGCATTCTCACATAGGTCTTCCTTTTGTCCAGGTGTGAAAAGGCAGTGTGGAGCGCAATAGAGATTGCATCATCTGTGGATTTGTTGGGGCGATATGCAAATTGGAGTGGGTCTAGGGTTTCTGGGAAAATGGTGTTGATGTGAGCCATGATCAACCTTTCAAAGCACTTCATGGCTACAGACGTGAGTGCTACGGGTCGGTCGTCATTTATGCAGGTTACCTTAGTGTTCTTGGGCACAGGACTATGGTGGTCTGCTTGAAACATGTTGGTATGACGGACTCAGACAGGGAGAGATTGAAGATGTCAGTGAAGACACTTGCCAGTTGGTCAGCGCATGCTCGGAGTACACGTCCTGGTAATCCGTCTGGCCCTGCGGCCTTGTGAATGTTGACCTGTTTAAAGGTCTTACTCACATCGGCTACGGAGAGCGTGATCACACAGTCATCCGGAACAGCTGATGCTCTCATGCATGTTTCAGTGTTACTTGCCTCGAAGCGAGCATAGAAGTAATTTAGATCGTCTGGTAGGCTCGTGTCACTGGGCAGCTCTGTCAAATTGGTTGTTGATCATTGCTAGACAACCATTTTCAGGTCTTGCCATAGATTTTAAAGTAGATTTAAGTCAAAACTGGCAATAAAAGTTACTTTTAGATTTGTATAATTTTCATTTAGATAGAATGTAGATTAACCACAGACAATGATTTTGAGATACAAAGACAATTATAAATTAAATGAAACTGTTCCACGAAAATGTGCATATGAAAATCAGAACTGGCACGCAGATTGGTAGAAGTGGTAAGATAAATTGGCACTCCAAATGGAAATGTTTGCCTATTAGCGGCAACTTCAGGAACATAACGACAGAATCTGCGATGGCCAACAGCAGCGGGAGGAGGGTCGGGAACAGGTTTTTTCCTTCTGGTTAGGCTATCTTGATCTCTGGCTCCCTCTTGAGTCATTTGTCTGTCTTAATTATTGAATCTAACAGTGTGCTTAAAGCATCAGACAAGTTCTGTACATATAGTTGATTTTATTAAAACACATAGGGTGTGTCTACATATGGAAGAATTCATGTTTAAAAATGTAGGCTTGGTCTAAAGAAAAGACACCTCTCGGTCGACCAAGATTTATTTAGTTGGGGACAGCCTTAGTAGATTTGGCCTTGTGTTTTAGGTTATTGTCCTGCTGAAAGGTGAAGTTATCTGAAGTTATTAAGTTATGTGCTTAGCTCCATTCCGTTTCTTTTCATCCTGAAAAACTCTCCTGTCCTTAACGATTACAAGCATACCCATAACATGAGGCAGCCAGCACTATGCTTGAAAATATGGAGAGTGGTACTCAGTAGTGTGTTGTATTGGATTTGCCCCAAACATAACACTTTGTATTCAGGACAAAAACATAATTTCTTTGCCACATTTTTTCCAGTATTACTTTAGTGCCTTGTTGCAAACAGGATGCATGTTTTTGAATATTTGTATTCTGTACAGGCTTCCTTCTTTTCACTCTGTCAATTAGTTTAGTATTGTGGAGTAACTACAATGTTGTTGATCCATCCTCAGTTATCCCCTGTCACAGCCATTAAACTCTGTAACTGTTTAGTGAAATAGTGAAATCCCTGAGTGGTTTCCTTCCTCTCCTGCAACTGAGTTAGGAAGGACGCCTGTATCTTTGCAGTGACTGGTTGTATTGATACACCATCCAAAGTGTAATTAAGTGATATTCAATGTCTTCTTTTTTTATTTTTACCCATCTACCAATAGGTGCCCTTCTTTGCGAGGCATTGGAAAACCTCCCTGGTTATTGTGTTTGAATCTGTGTTTGAAATTCACTGATCGACTGAGGGACCTTACAGATAATTGTATGTGTGGGGTACAGAGATGTGGTAGTAATTCAGAAATCATATTTAACACTATTATTACACAAAGAGTGAGTCCATGCAACTTATTATGTGACTTGTTAAGCAAATTTTTACTGCTGAACTTATTTAGGCTTGCCATAACAAAGGGGTTGAATACTTATTGGCTCGAGACATTTCAGCTTTTCAATTTTAATTAATTTGTACAAATTTCAAAAAACATAATTCTACTTTGACATTATGGTGTATTGTGTGTAGGCCAGTCTAAAAAAAAATCTATATTTAATCAATTTCAAATTCAGGCTGTAACAACAAAATGTGGAAAAGGTCAAGGGGGTGTGAATACCTTCTGAAGACACTGTATGTTGTAGCGAATGTTCAAAGATGCATTATGATGTATTATAAGCTCAAAACATTTATTTGAACAAAAATTACAATTATGACAATAACTGTGGCCATTTGCATGACAATTAATCATTACCCAAAATGCCATAATCGGCACAGCCCTAGTGGAATGTATTTTAAGAGGTGATTTGTGTAAATCTTTGTTGGTTTTATGCCGTCTGTAACTCCCCATCAATTGATGTAACCTATGTTGTAAATGCCTAAAAAGCAGTAAAAATTACATTATTGCTTAGACTGCCTGTCAGCAGTAGAGGAAAATAATGAAAAAAAAGCAGTGGAACTGGCTTCAATGTCCAGATTTGAATTTGACGGATCTATTCTAAATGTATTGAAACAATTATTGCAAATATCACTCTCCAACGTCACTTAATAGGACAACTTGCATTTGTTTGCTTTTAGCATGTAATGACACATACAGCGCATACAGTACCAAATACACTAAAGGCACAACTGGTGATACATGAAAGTAAAAGCTTTTGGCCAGTACGGGTATCGAACCCGCGACCTTCGCGTTATTAGCACGACGCTCTAACCAACTGAGCTAACCGGCCATATGGGCTCAAGTCAAAGAGTTATACATTTCAACCTTGTTAATAGACAAAGTGGAGTGTCATAGCTAATTTTACAGTTTTATGCAATGGCCACACAATCCTAGTGAGTTTGTGTACCCACTGCACAGTTTATATACATGGCTGAGGATTAAATTCAGCAACCTGTCTCATTGCCAACCTTTCAATCCTTACTGAGTGGAACACTGTAGTTGCTCCAAGTAAGCTATAACGGAATATTGCTGGAGCAAACAGCAAAGCATTTTTCCTTCTTGTTTGTGGTCTGCCACAATTCTCTGTATAGTGATAGCAAACTGTGACATGCATAGAAAATGCATGGTACAGTCAAATACCTTTATGTCCACCCTGTAGTTTCAGACCTCGTGGCGCAACGGTAGCGCGTCTGACTCCAGATCAGAAGGTTGCGTGTTCAAATCACGTCGGGGTCAAATCTTTTTCTGTCTGTGATCAATTAAAGAACATGGGGGAAAACAAACATTTGACAAATTAAATAAACAACAATCTTGCCACATTTGCTCTAAACTCTTCACCAAAACTATAATCAGAGAGTATGATGTTAATTGAAATTACCTGCTTTAACATCATCTAATTCTAAATTATTCTACACCTTTGCCCTATACCGACAGAAACAAAAGCGAACAACATGTCAGGACAATATATTTGCATATTTAACAACCTCATGTTTTGTTTTTGTATTCTGCTTGCACCTGTGTGTGCAATAGGTGCGTAATTACACCTCGGTGTAATTATTGTATTTGTTTACAACTGCCTAAAACAATCTGATTCTCAATTTTGTATGATAATTTCTGCCATATTTTGTCTGAAATATAATTACATGTAGGCTATATGTTTTGGCAAAAATTATAAAAGACAGTGTGAGAAGTATAAAAAGGAGGGCTCGTCCGGGATTTGAACCCGGGACCTCTCGCACCCTAAGCGAGAATCATACCCCTAGACCAACGAGCCACAATACCTGTTACCGGAATTATGTGATCTTCTTCGATGTCCAACAACAAACTGCCTCCAATTATTTTGGTTATCAGATTCTCGTCTGGCATGCCACGATATCATAAACTCAACAAAAATATAAACGCAACATGTAAAGTGTTGGTCCCATGTTTCATCTGCTGAACTAAAAGATCCCAGACATTTTCCAAGGGCAGAAAAATATTATTTATCTCACATTTTGTGCACACATTTGTTTACATCACTGTTAATCAGCATTTCTCCTTTGCCAAGATAATCCATCCATCTGACAGTTATGGCATATCAAGAAGCTCATTAAACAGCATGATCATTACACAGGTGCACCTTGTGCTGGGGACAATAAAAAGCCAAATGTGCAGTTCTGTTACAAAACACAATGCCACAGAGGTCTCAAGTATTGAGGGAGCATGCAATAGGCATGCTGACTGCAGGAATGTCCCCCAGAGCTGTTGCCAGACAACTGAATGTTAATTTCTCTACTATAAGCCGACTAATGTCGTTTTAGCGAATTTGGCAGTACGTCCAACCGGCCTCACAACCGCAGACCACGTGTAACCACGCCAGCTCAGGACCTCCACATCCAGCTTCTCCACATCCATCTAGATAGAACTGCCAAAGGGGGCGGAGTTGCAATCTGCTGTCCAGGTCTGTGCCCAAACAGTTTGAGCTTCTACTTCTAAAACTCCACCTTTCCAGAAATAAGTCTCTCACTGTTGCCGCTTGCTACAGACCCCCCTCAGCCCCCAGCTGTGCCCTGGACACCATATGTGAATTGATTGCGCCCCATCTATCCTCAGAGTTCGTACTGCTTGGTGACCTAAACTGGGATATGCTTAACACCCCGGCTGTCCTACAATCTAAACTAGATGTCCTCAATCTCACACAAATTATCAAGGAACCTACCAGGTACAACCCTAAATCCGTAAACATGGGCACCCTCATAGATATCATCCTGACTAATTTACCCTCTAAATACACCTCCGCTGTCTTCAACCAGGATCTCAGCGATCACTGCCTCATTGCCTGTGTCCGTAATGGGTCCGCGGTCAAACCACCCCTCATCACTGTCAAACGCTCTCTAAAACACTTCAGCGAGCAGGCCTTTCTAATTGACCTGGCCCGGGTATCCTGGATGGATATTGACCTCATTCGGTCAGTAGAGGATGCCTGGTTGTTCTTTAAAAGTGATTTCCTCTCCATCTTAAATAAGCATGCCCCATTCAAAAAAATCCTAACTAAGAACAGATATAGCCCCTGGTTCACCCCAGACTTGACTGCCCTTGACCAGCACAAAAACATCCTGTGGCGTACTGCATTAGCATCGAACAGCCCCCGCGATATGCAACTTTTCAGGGAAGTCAGGAACCAATATACACAATCAGTTAGGAAAGCAAAGGCTAGCTTTTTCAAACAGAAATGTGCATCCTGTAGCACTCCAAAAAGTTTTGGGACACTATAAAGTCCCTGGAGAATTAGAGCACCTCCTCCCAGCTGCCCACTGCACTGAGGCTAGGAAACACTGTCACCACCGATAAATCTACGATAATCGAGAATTTCAACAAGCATTTTGCTACGGCTGGCCATGCTTTCCACCTGGCTACCCCTACCCCGGCCACCAGCTCTGCACCCTCCGCTGCAACTTGCCCATGCCCCCCCCCCGCTTTCCTTCACCCAAATTCAGATAGCTGATGTTCTGAAAGAGCTGCAAAATCTGGACCCCTACAAATCAGCTGGGCTAGACAATCTGGACCATTTCTTTCTAAAATTAGCCGCCGAAATTGTCGCAACCCCTATTACTAGCCTGTTCAACCTCTCTTTCGTATCGTCTGAGATCCCCAGAGATTGGAAAGCTGCCGCGGTCATCCCCCTCTTCAAAGGGGGTGACACTCTAGATTCAAACTGTTACAGACCTATATCCATCCTGCCCTGCCTTTCGAAAGTATTTGAAAGCCAAGTTAACAAACAGATCACCGACCATTTCGAATCCCACCGAACCTTCTACGCTATGCAATCTGGTTTCCGAGCTGGTCATGGGTGCACCTCAGCCACGCTCAAGGTCCTAAACGATATTATAACCGCGATCGATAAAAGACAGTACTGTGCAGCCGTCTTTATCGACCTGGCCAAGGCTTTCGACTCTGTCAATCACCGCATTCTTATTGGCAGACTAAATAGTCATGGTTTCTCAAATGACTGCCTCACCTGGTTCACCAACTACTTCTCAGATAGAGTTCAATGTGTCAAATCGGACGGCCTGTTGTCTGGACCTCTGGCAGTCTCTATGGGGGTGCCACAGGGTTCAATTCTAGAGGCCGACTCTATTCTCTGTGTATATCAATGATGTCGCTCTTGCTGCTGGTGACTCTCAGATCCACCTCTACGCAGACGACACCATTTTGTATACATCTGGCCCTTCATTGGACACTGTGTTAACAAACCTCCAAACGAGCTTCAATGCCATACAACACTCCTTCCGTAGCCTTCAACTCCTCTTAAATGTTAGTAAAACTAAATGCATGCTCTTCAATCGAACGCTGCTTGCACCCGCCTGCCCGACTAGAATCACTACTCTCGGCGGGTCTGACTTAGAATATGTGGACAACTACAAATACCTAGGTGTCTGGTTAGACCGTAAACTCTCCTTCCAGACTCACATTAAGTATCTCCAATCCAAAGTTAAATCTAGAATCGGCTTCTTATTTCGCAACAAAGCTTCCTTCACTCATGCTGCCAAACATGCCCTCGTAAAACTGACTATCCTACCGATCCTTGACTTCGGCGATGTCATTTACAAAATAGCCTCCAACACTCTACTCAGCAAATTGGATGTAGTCTATCACAGTGCCATCCGTTTTGTCACCAAAGCCCCATATACTACCCACCATTGTGACCTGTACGCTCTCGTTGGCTGGCCTTCACTACATATTCGTCGCCAAACCCACTGGCTCCAGGTCATCTATAAATCACTGCTAGGCAAATCCCCACCTTATCTTAGCTCATTGGTCACTATAGCAACACCCACCCGTAGTATGCGCTCCAGCAGGTATATCTCACTGGTCATCCCCAAAGCCAACACCTCCTTTGGCCGCCATTCCTTACAGTTCTCTGCTGCCAATGACTGGAACGAACTGCAAACATCTCTGAAGCTGGAAACTCTTATCTCCCTCACTAACTTTAAGCATCAGTTGTCAGAGCAGCTTACCGATCACTGCACCTGTACACAGCCCATCTGTAATTAGCCCACCCAACTACCTCATCCCCATATTGTTATTTATTTTGCTAATTTGCACCCCAGTATCTCTATTTGCACATCATCTTCTGCACATCTATCACTAAAGTGTTAATACTAAATTGTAATTATTTTGCACTATGGCCTATTTATTGCCTTACCTCCATAACTTACTACATTTGCACACACTGTATATAGATTTTCTATTGTGTTATTGACTGTACGTTTTGTTTATCCCATATGTAACTCTGTGTTGTTGTTGTTTTTATCGCACTGCTTTGTTTTATCTTGGCCAGGTCGCAGTTGTAGATGAGAACTTGTTCTCAACTGGCTTACCTGGTTAAATAAATAATAATAATAATCCATTATTTGTTCGACCGAATGGGAAAACGTCTGTGTGAGCATTTGAAATAAGATCAGGATCAAACGAGCAGGATCAAAAATATTTGCAAATATCTTTGATACAGATGTTATTAGCAACTTCTGGGATAGCTAGCTAGCTTTAGCTTGGTAACGTTACCTAGCTAGCACCAATGCAACTAACGTTAGCCTGAAAACAATGACCAATAGAAACTGCAGTCATTTTCAATATTATTAGCAATGATTTAGGAATCCATGTGAGTAAGTATTAGCTAGGTAGCCACTTGAACTTGAAATTGAACTTTAGTTCATGAAAATAACTAGCTAGCCAGCTACTTAACCCTGTTGCTCAAAGCTAACGTTATAAGCAGCCAGTAAACTTCATCTGGCTGGTGAGGCTTGACCGGACCCGGTTATGTGTTGAAAATGTATAAATGACTAAAATGTAAATGTAATGTGTTGTGAAAATAGCCACAATAAGGATTAGCCACAATAGTGGAATTTGCGGTTTGCCTTCAAAATAAAAGTACTTATTTGAAAGTGACGCAGAAGGTTACAATTGGTGAAATCATGCAATATTTAGACTAGACAATGTTAAACAAGGTTGGAATGTGGAGCAATGAAATGCGGTATCAGTCTACTCGGTGACACCCACAGAACACAACTGTGAAGAGTTTACGCAAATATTAGCGTTGTAGCTCTTTTCGCGGGACTGTGACTGTGTGAAATCACCTCCCCAGTCAGCCTATTGTGCGTATTGACATTCATATATCAATGTACAGCCTTACCTAAGGATTGGGGATCAATGAAATGGGGTATCAGCCTACTCAGTACCAAGAGCTTTTTCTCCAACGTCCTCCTCAGAGTTATCAAACTCCAAAACAGCCAGGTTGTATTGTTTTTCCTCTGGAATAGTGTTCAATTCACATAGTAGGGTGACTGGTACAATACATGTGGCTCAATTCACAGTGGTTTCAGAGCCCCGCAATAAGAGCTACGACGCTAATGTTCTCTGGGTGTCACTGAGTAGACTGATACCCATGTCATTGATCCATAATCAAGATGTAAGGCTGTACAATGAAATAAATATGCCCCCATTGCTATTCTAAAGTCTAATACATCCAGTGTAATTTCAACAATTATTTTATTTTGTTGAATTTATATAACAACAATCCAACCCCGTTTAGCATGATCCATGGCATAATTTAACTATTTGTATTCATTTGCATCACTGTCAATTACATACTTTTATTTTGAAGGCTAACCGCAAATTCCACTATTGTGGCTAATCCTTATTGTGGCTAGCTTCACATAGGTGGGTCCGACCACCATTAATCAAATAAGAACCGTTTTATACATTAGGGGTATTTTAGATGATGACACCTAGCTAGATAGTTAGCTACTGAAACAGATGATGTCGTTTTGCTATGTTTTTGGGGAAGAACATTGTTTGCATCCATCAGCTAACATTAGCTAGCTTTTTTTATGACCAGCACTGTCCAGAGCTTGGGGAAGGGCAGGTGCGCGAGACTTTACCAGCATCATAGTATTGTATCGATGAGTCGTTGTGACATATGAAATACGAGTGATAGTGTAATCAATGCGTAATAACTACGTAAAAAATGTATGAACGTTTAAATTGTTATGTGCTGTCATATTTAGATCCTGATTGGTCAACAAGCTTATTTGACACGTCAAATACTGTTATTTGACGTGTATCTTTTTTGACGCGCAAAGACCCAAACGGCGTTCCATACTTTCCTGTACTTTCCTCCGGTGTAGTTTTTCCTCCGGTGGTGTAGTTTTTCCTCCAGTGTAGTTTTTCTCCCGTAGCAAGTTCAAATGCAAGTTTACCTTCAAGCAAAACATTAGGAAATGTAGCTGGCTACATTCTTTCTATGATAAACATTATAAATATGATGGCCATGCATCGTTTTTGCAACAACAACAAAAATACATTGTTTTTTCATTGTAAGCTAATCATATGCAGGTGGACTTCAGTTGTCATCTGATGAAAAAGATTTTCTGCCGAATGTGTTACACTAATGTATTTTGTGTTTAGAAAAACTATAGTTGCACGCCCCTTATCACACTATTGAAGCAAAAACCCAATTTTAACTTTCAATATAAAACGTACTGTAGGTGAAATGGTTTAAAAAGCAGTTTTTTATGGTTTGTATTTTGAAAATACAGATTTCTGGACGATAATGCGACCCCTGTTAAATATGTAGTGCTATCTAACCAACAAATGTGATTGTGCAGTGATTTATTGGTAAAATTAGAAAAATACACGTTCCCAATTGCACCTGATCAACAATGTTTCTGAACAGACCTCAACATGCCATGGAATCCTTGTTAGCTAGCTAGCCAGCCAGCAGCAGCACAGTGCAATGTGCTATGGACACCCCAGCCCACCAAGTCAGAAGCACCATAACTTTTAACCAAGTAAATTAGACTTAAGTTTTCAGTATTGCCACATAGTATACTATTTGCTATTACACTATCTATCATGTGTAGCTAGCTTACTAGGCTTCGATTAGGTATAGGTTGTTTTGATAGCACATGCAGCTCTAGCAAGCTTGTTAGCTTGTTAGCTTCCAATCGTTGAAACGTGTTAATCTATTGACCCACTTGTCATTAATTACATTGAAATACACGGGGTACGGTATATGTATATGTGTTGTTAGTTACTGCTAACTGTTGTCAACTTAATATTTATGTTTACTTGTTGGATTCCTTACCGTTGTCCGATGATAGCAACCGCTCTCGCCTAGCGTCGATCTCAAGTGTCGCCCGCGCATTCAAATTACGTAGCGCTAGCTAGCTAAGCAGTTATCGCACTTTCGTTTCTAATATTGACCACTAGATGTCTGTGACACCACAAATAACATCTCGTTAGTCGCTATCTTTGATACGTATCTTTGGCCTAAACCAAGTATTCCATCATGTAAGAAAAACGTGTATATCCTTTTTTTTGTGTTCATTTTAGGATTGTAGGCCGTCAGCAGTCATTCATATTTATCTTTGAATTTACAAAGTTTTCGTTCACAAGATCATGACAGGGCAAAGTTAAACTATAACAGGTAATTCATCTGTACATGTAATCAGAGACGAAGAGGTGAACTCTGATGTGTATCAAATCAAATTGTATTTGTCGCATGCTTCGTAAACAACAGGTGTAGACTAACAGTGAAATGCCTACTTATGGGCAGAGAAAAAAAGGGAAATATATACACGGGGTACCAGTAACGAAGTCTATGTGCAGGGGTACGAGGTAATTGAGCTAGATATGTACAGGGTAAATAATAAACAGTAGCAGCAGCGTATGTGATGAGTCAAAAGAGTTTGTGCAAAAAGGGTCAATGCATGGATTTGATAATGTTATGTATGCTGGATGTTTACAATCATGCATACATAATCAGATGTAATTATGTAACTTCTACAATATTTGGTCGGAATAAGACTAACATAAGATGTTATTCTGCCATAGTTTAGTCTACACGTACAGAAATCATACAGATACATTCAGTACGATTTGTACTTTGCAAAATATGCATGTCAGCGAATCTTCTTTGGCATGCGGGTCTTTATCGGGATATGTATTGTCATGTGACCCATTCTCAGCCATCTTGTGGAAACGGAGACAGCGAGAGAGCCACACACAACTCGAATACAAATAAACCCTGTGCTGTCAGTAAAAGCGGAGGTAAGACAGCGAAGATTAAATGCACAGTTTTGCTATAAAATAAAGCTAAACTATCGAAATAAGTATTCACGGTGCTAAATAATCCAGTTTGAGCTAATTCAACGCGTTTATCAGTGTTGTTATACCAGCATGTTTGCTTGGCCTTGAGGCTTCGGTCTCAAGTATGTGGTGGCACCGCATTGGATTCGGAGCGAGATGGGAGGTATTTCAACGAGAACCTCTTGTGGCGGAAGAGTCGTAGGCCGCACGGGGGTTAAGCATTAACTCGTGTCAGCTCACAGTACTTCTGTGCGATTTTGTGACAGTATGACTCTTTGATTGTTTTCCTTTTGAGAAACTTAGCGTTTTCGTAGAAATTACTGATCAGTAATCGATCGTTACTAAAAGTTTTGTAAAACAAAGTTCTCTAGCTAGTTATGACGACCAGTTAGCTCAGGTTACTGTTCTAGCTTGTTATATATATATATATATATATAATACATTTGAACTGCGTATCATTATTTATGGTTAAATAAAGTAGCTACAACGTTAACTATTTTGCTATATCAACTTGATTAATTAGCTAGCTAGCTGTCATGCAGTTACTTAGCTAGTTAGCTTGCCAAACAGCTTGGGAGCACAGTTGCACATTGTGGCTAGCTACTAGTTGGTATTTTAAATGTTGTGTCAGAAGGTTAGCCGACATTTGTTTAGTTGGCTAACGTTAGTTTAACTTATTTTACAGCTAATGTCTGTCATTATAACGTAAATTAACATATCTAACTTGCTAACGTTAGCCAGCTGTATTTGCTAGTTTGGATTGCCAACTCACTAGCTAGCATCTAGCTAGCTAACGTTACGTATGGGAATGTGTGTCAGTCGGATTATCAAGCTAATAATGGCCAGCCATATGGAAAGCTAACGTTAGTTAGCTGCTAGCTAGCTACTGTAGCTCATGTGTTGGAATCAATGAGGTAAACCTGTATATACATAATTGTTTGTAATAGCTTATGAAGCGTTTATGCAATTTATGAAACTTATTTAAGAAGTACAGTTTGTTGCTAGCCAGACAGCTAATTTGTCAAGTTCCTTATCTTATAATAACGTGATACAATATTAAGACATAACAGTTAGACATGCATATAGAAATCATTTGCGCTTGACATTGATAGTCAGACTACTTCTAAACCTAGCTAGTAGTACATTGTGTCCATAATCCATTTTAACTAGCCAACAGTCCAAATATTAGCTACTGAAATGTGTAGGTAGGTTGAAACTTGCATTTCTATCAGTCACAACTAAGCCATTCATAGACGCTAACTACCTTCAGCCCTATTGACTATAATATAGTATCTTCTGGCCAGGAGAGTTTTGTTAAGAGCCCCGACGCTCATTCAGAACGTTAAAAACGCATCACTTGCGGTACTGTTTTGGAACCCCAAATCAAATCTTTAATTAAAGCAATAAATAATTTCCAAAAAACGAAAGGTTCAATTACTACACAGCTTTATAGCGTTAGGGTTCCCACACGGCCATATTTCCATGTTACAGCGCTTGTTTACAGAAGACGGAGGCGTAACTGTTCTAATTAGCCATCTGCGTCTTGAACACCTGTGTGTAAACGGAAGATGGACGCCTCAAACGTGTTGTCACTGAAAAATACTCTAGGCTGCAACTGTTAAAACCGGTTAAAACAGTGTACAGTAAGTGTATATTTAGCATTTTAAATTATTTTGATGTGATGTGAAAGTAGAGGGCTTTATGTTTCTAGAACCTTACCGCAATTGCGAATTTATTCATGTTTAGATGGAGTTTTTGGCTGCCAGAGCCAATTCGCCTCTAAACAGAATATGTAAGGTCCTTGGACTATAAAGAGTAACGGACTAAAAGGAGTAACGTTAGCCCAATAATGGACTAAAGGAGCCTAAGTCACGACCTGAAGTTACAGGCTACTGACAGTGACGTTATACATTGTCTAATCAATCATTTGTGACTAGTCTCCATTCTTCACTATGGGTGTTGTGGTGCAGGATCTTTACAGAAGTTGACAGCTTGATCTTTTTTTGTCACCATAAATAATCAATTCAATTCTAAAGTTGATTGGTTGAAGTTCAACCACCAATGCTTCCTATTTATTGTATAGCTAGCTGGCTAGCTGTGGTTTAAACATAAATTTTGGCTAACTTAGGGTCGTTATATCTAACTGATCTGTGAACTTTAGCTACAGTGCCTTCAGAAAGTATTCATACCCCTTGACTTATTCCACATTTTGTTGTTTTACAGCCTCAATTGAACATTTTCTCTCACCAATCTACACACACTACCCTATTTACATAAGTATTCACACCCCTGAGTCATACTTTGTAGAAGCACCTTTGGCAGCGATTACAGCTGTGAGTCTTTCTGGGTAAGTCTCTAAGAGCTTTGCACACCTGGATTGTACATTATTTGCCCATTATTCTTTTCAAAATTCTTCAAGCTCTGTCAAAATGGTTGTATATCATTGCTAGACAACCATTTCAGGTCTTGCCATATATTTTCAAGTAGATGTAAGTCAAAACTGTAACTCAGCCACTCAGGAAATTCACTGT
The DNA here is from genome assembly GCF_964263955.1 of Coregonus lavaretus. NCBI lineage: Eukaryota > Metazoa > Chordata > Actinopteri > Salmoniformes > Salmonidae > Coregonus > Coregonus lavaretus. The sequence continues at coordinate 32,544,702 of NC_140006.1, forward strand.
CTTGGTAACAACTCCAGTGTAGATTTGGCCTTGTGTTTTAGGTTATTGTCCTGCTGAAAGGTGAATTAATCTCCCAGTGTCTGATGGAAAGCAGACTGAACCAGGTTTTCCTCTAGGATTTTGCCTGTGCTTAGCTCCATTCCGTTTCTTTTTTTAATCCTTAAAATTTCCTCTGTCCTTAATGATTACAAGCATACCCATAACATGATGCAGCCACCACTATGCTTGAAAATATGGAGAGTGGTACTCCGTAATGTGTTGTATTGGATTTGCCCCAAACATAACGCTTTGTATTCAGGACAAACATAATTGCTTAGCCACATTTTTTTGCCTTATTACTTTAGTGCCGTGTTGCAAACAGTATGCATTTTTTTGGCATGTTTTTATTCTGTACAGGCTTCCTTCTTTTTCACTCTGTCAATTAGGTTAGTATTGTGGAGTAACATGTTGTTGATCCATCCTCATCACAGCCATTAAACTCTAACTGTTTTAAAGTCACCATTGGCTTAATGGTGAAATCCCTGAACGGTTTCCTTCCTCTTCGGCAACTGAGTTAGGAAGGACGCCTTTATCTTTGTAGTGACTGTGTGTATTGATACACCGTCCAAAGTGTAATGAATAACTTCACCATGCTCAAAGGGATATTCAATGTCTGCTTTTTTTATTTTTACCCATCCACAAATAGGTGCCCTTCTTTGCAAGGCATTTGAAAACCTCCCTGGTCTTTGTGGTTGAACCTGTTTGAAATTCACTGCTCGACTGAGGGACCTTAAAGATAATTGTATGTGTGGGATACAAAGATGAGGTAGTCATTCAAAAATAATGTTAACACTATTGCACACATCGAGTCCATACAACTTATGTGACTTGTTAAGCACATTTTTAATCCAGAATTTATTTAGGCTTGCCATAACAAAGGGGTTGAATACTTATTGCCGCAAGAAATTTCACCTCTGAAGTAGTATTTTTTTTGTAAACATTTAGAAAAACATAATTCCACTTTGACATTATGGGGTATTGTGTGTAAGCTAGTGACAAAAAATATATATTTAGTCCATTTTAAATTCAGGCTGTAACACAACAAAATGTGGGAAAAGTCAGGTGGTGTTAACCCTACTCCTATTATTTCTGCGGCCCCGTGAAAATCTAACTTAATAAGAAAATGCCCATCAATATCTGTCTACGCCAGAGATGTGTTTTTTTGCATGGGCTGTGTCCCAAATCACCGCATTCGCCGATATCGCCCTTCCGCATCTGCGGTGAAAGTTGGCAGAGCTAGAGTTGATTTTGTCAGACCATGAGACATCCCGAAAATCGGTCTTCTCACAAATTTCTGTAGCGGCAAAACGGTTTGGCCTAAAAAAAACTTTGACCCCTCTGTGGAAAGATGACTCTGTTTTGCTCTACGACCCCCACAAGCGTCACAAGACTCATCTGAAGGTCCCCGGTACAAGTAAAACAAATTAATGGACGTATATATGGAGATAGTTTAGTGCTTTAAAAAAATGGCCTAAAAAAAATATAGTTCAGAACAAACTTCCTTTTACAATTTTTTGGGGGATCATGTAGTAAATCTGTTATTCAATCTGTTTCTGTGGGCTAATAGCAGTAATGCCAAATTCAATGTATCATCAATTTTTTTTATATATATATTATTTTATACCTTAAGGGTCTTTAAAATCAAAATCAAATAGCTAAATGATCCTTGGTATGACCATATTAAAACAATTCCATATGTTGGCTTAGTCAACCAAAGATAAGAGATTACAAGATGTGTTGGGTATGTTTTCAGTAAGCATGTTGATGGGGGTGTGTCGTCTACCATCATTCACTTCCTGAAGTTTACTCAAAAGACGAGGGAACCATCCCTTCACCGCGTTTTGTTATAATATCTTTGGTCTGACAGACGTTTACGTGACAACCAGAATGCATTGTATGTTGTCAACAAATACATAGCCGGCAGTTAGCTTAGCATTAGCTCATCATAATCAGTACAACCTTCAAAAAAGTATGTTACAATCTATGCAAGAATCGTAATGCATCGTTTGTCACTAGTATTGAAAACGTGAATAAAACAGTAAATATATTATGCTCCATACATACATACATACATACATACGGGGTGCTACAGTAGAAACAACACGATATACAGAAACTATAATGATAACGTAATAAGGACGTTTCTTTGATAGGAACGCACACATGTCCAAAGTTATTATTAGTAAGCAAAATAACAATGAAGGCAATGCGGGTGCCAGCCTGGAAAATGTGCTAGGGGGGTACAAGTTCGTGCAAGTTCTGAAGTTCTGTTCTGACTGGAGATACGTGATCTGGGGAACACTGGAGAAGTGCTTGGGCTCTCGTTGAAGAGGGAAGTTGGTCCGGCTCCATAATGCCTCAAACATAAATTGTCGTCAACAGTGAAATGGGCTATTTCTATGTGTATTAATGAGGAAGCGGAACACGCCTCAATTAAAACTGTTAGAAAATAATTAGACATTGACAAGTTGAATAATTAGCAGGTAGCATGCCTTGGTTTGAGAGCAGCGTGGGTTAATTGTCCTGTTGCGTAACAATCACATTTTGGAACAGTGAGTGCGTTCTGACATCTTGCGCGTAAAAAAAACAAACTCAAGCTGGAGTGACCGTTAGAGATATTTGGAACTCACACGTGAAAAGGTTCAAATGGATGCCAAACAAAAACCATTGATTTCAAACCATACTCGCACAAGGACTAGCTTACTTTGAACAATTTACAATTAACATTTCACGAAAGCACATTTACTGGAAGAATTATGGTAACGGAATCATCACATCATCACTATCATCCCAGAAACCCTGGACCCACCAATTCGCATACCGTCCCAACAGATCCACAGATGACGCAGTCTCTATTGCACTCCACACTGCCCTTTCCAACCTGGACAAAAGGAACACCTACGTGAGAATGCTGTTAATTGACTTCAGCTCAGCGTTCAACACCATAGTGCCCTCCAAGCTCATCACTAAGCTAAGGAACTTGGGACTGAACACCTCCCTCTGCAACTGGATCCTGGACTTCCTGACAGGCAGCCCCCAGGTGGTGAGGGTAGGCAACAACACATCCACCACGCTGACCCTCAACACGGGTGCCCCTCAGGGTTGCGTACTTAGTCACCTCCTGTGCTCCCTTTTCACCCACGACTGTGTGGCCACGCACTGCTCCAACACCATCATTAAGTTTGTTGACGACACGACGGTGGTAGGCCTGATCACCGACGACGATGAGACAGCCTATAGGGAGGAGGTCAGAGATCTGTCAGTGTGGTGCCAGGACAACAACCTCTCCCTCAACGTGAGCAAGACATTGGAGCTGATCGTGGACTACAGGAAAAGGAGGGCTGAGCACGGCCCCATTCACATCGACAAGGCTTTAGTGGAGCGGATCGAGCGCTTCAAGTTCCTTGGTGTCCACATCACTAAGAACCTATCATGGTCCAAACACACCAACACAGTCGTGAAGAGGGCACGACAATGCCTATTCCCCCTCAGGAGGCTGAAAATATTTTGCATGGGACCTCGGATCCTCAAAGTTCTACAGCTGCACAATTTGAGAGCATCCTGACTGATTGCATCACCTCTTTGTATGGCAACTGCTCGGTATCCGACCGCAAGGCGCTACAGAGGGTACTCCTTTCTTGCACAGGCTCGATGTGCACTCATTGGACTCTAACCACACACACAAACTACACTGACACAGCAACACAACAACATTGATGCAACACACATATGTTCAGATTCCTTCACACTCTTTACATACTCTGCTGCTACTTTGTTTATTATCTATGCATAGTCACTTTACCCCTACCTACAGTTGAAGTCGGAAGTTTACATACACTTAGGTTGGAGTTATTAAAACTTGTTTTTCAACCACTCCACAAATTTCTTGTTAACAAACTATAGTTTTGGCAAGTCGGTTAGGACATCTACTTTGTGCATGACACAAGTAATTTTTCCAACAATTGTTTACAGACAGATTATTTCACTTATAATTCACTGTATCACAATTCCAGTGGGTCAGAAGTTTACATACACTAAGTTGACTGTGCCTTTAAACAGCTTGGAAAATTCCAGAAAATGGAATTAGAAGCTTCTGATAGGCTAATTGACGTTTGAGGCAATTGGAGGTGTACCTGCGGATGTATTTCAAGGCATACCTTCAAACACAGTGCCTCTTTGCTTGACATCATGGGAAAATCAAAAGAAATCAGCCAAGACCTCAGAAAAAATTGTAGACCTCCACAAGTCTGGTTCATCCTTGGGAGCAATTTCTAAATGCCTGAAGGCACCACGTTCATATTTACAAACAATAGTACGCAAGTATAAACACTAACTTTAAGCATCAGTTGTCAGAGCACCTTAACGATCACTGCACCTGTACACAGCCCATCTGAAATTAGCCTACCCAACTACCTCATCCCTAAATTGTTATTTATTTTGCTATTTTGCACCCCAGTATCTCTATTTGCACATCATCTCTTGCACATCTAGCATTCCAGTGTTAATACTAATTGTAATTATTTTTGCACTATAGCCTATTTATTGCCTTACCTCCATAACTTGCTACATTTGCACACACTGTATATATATTTTCTGTTGTATTTTTTTTTACTTTGTTTTTTTTACCCCATATGTAACTCAGTGTTGTTTTTATCGCACTACATTGCTTTATCTTGGCCAGGTCGCAGTTGTAAATGAGAACTTGTTCTCAACTGGCTTACCTGGTTAAATAAAGGTGAAAAAAATTAATGGGACCATGCAGCTGTCATACCGCTCAGGAAGGAGACGCGTTCTGTCTCCTAGAGATGAATGTACTTTGGTTCGAAAAGTGCAAATCAATCCCAGAACAAGGACCTTGTGAAGATGCTGGAGGAAACCGGTACAAAAGTATCTATAGTGGGGAGAACAAGTATTTGACACAAGTTTCCTACTTACAAAGCATGTAGAGGTCTGTCATTTTTATCATAGGTACACTTCAACTGTGAGAGATGGAATCTAAAACAAAAATCCAGAAAATCACATTGTATGATTTTTAAGTAATTAATTTGCATTTTATTGCATGACATAAATATTTGATACATCAGAAAAGCAGAACTTAATATTTGGTACAGAAACCTTTGTTTGCAATTAGAGATCATACGTTTCCTGTAGGTCTTGACCAGGTTTGCACACACTGCAGCAGGGATTTTGGCCCACTCCTCTATAAAGACCTTCTCCAGATCCTTCAGGTTTCGGGACTGTTGCTGGGCAATACGGACTTTCAGCTCCCTCCAAAGATTTTCTATTGGGTTCAGGTCTGGAGACTGGCTAGGCCACTCCAGGACCTTGAGATGCTTCTTACGGAGCCACTCCTTAGTTGCCCTGGCTGTGTGTTTCGGGTCGTTGTCATGCTGGAAGACCCAGCCATGACCCATCTTCAATGCTCTTACTGAGGGAAGGAGGTTGTTGGCCAAGATCTCGCGATACATGGCCCCATCCATCTTCCCCTCAATACGGTGCAGTCGTCCTGTCCCCTTTGCAGAAAAACATCCCCAAATAATGATGTTTCCACCTCCATGCTTCACGGTTGGGATGGTGTTCTTGGGGTTGTACTTATCCTTCTTATTCCTCCAAACACGGCGAGTGGTTTAGACCAAAAAGCTCTATTTTTGTCTCATCAGACCACATGACCTTCTCCCATTCCTCCTCTGGATCATCCAGTTGGTCATTGGCAAACTTCAGATGGGCCTGGACATGCGCTGGCTTGAGCAGGGGGACCTTGCGTGCGCTGCAGGATTTTAATCCATGACAGCGTAGTGTGTTACTAATGGTTTTCTTTGAGACTGTGGTCCCAGCTCTCTTAAGGTCATTGCCCAGGTCCTGCCGTGTAGTTCTGGGCTGATCCCTCACCTTCCTCATGATCATTGATGCCCCACGAGGTGAGATCTTGCATGGAGCCCCAGACCGAGGGTGATTGACCGTCATCTTGAACTTCTTCCATTTTCTAATAATTGCGCCAACAGTTGTTGCCTTCTCACCAAGCTGCTTGCCTATTGTCCTGTAGCCCATCCCAGCCTTGTGCAGGTCTACAATTTTATCCCTGATGTCCTTACACAGCTCTCTGGTCTTGGCCATTGTGGAGTCTGTTTGAGTGTGTGGACAGGTGTCTTTTATACAGGTAACAAGTTCAAACAGGTGCAGTTAATACAGGTAATGAGTGGAGAACAGGAGTGCTTCTTAAATAAAAACTAACAGGTCTGTGAGAGCTGGAATTCTTACTGGTTGGTAGGTGATCAAATACTTAGGTCATGCAATAAAATGCAAATTAATTACTTAAAAATCATACAATGTGATTTTCTGAATTTTTGTTTTAGATAAAAATTACAGACCTCTACATGCTTTGTAAGTAGGAAAACCTGCAAAATCGGCAGTGTATCAAATACTTGTTCTCCCCACTGTATATCCAAAGTAAAACGAGTCCTATATCGACATAACCTGAAATGCCGCTCAGCAAGGAAGAAGCCACTGCTCCAAAACCGCCATAAAAAAAGCCAGACTACGGTTGCAACTGCACATGGGGACAAAGATCATACTTTTTGGAGAAATGTCCTCTGGTCTGATGAAACAAAAATAGAACTGTTTGGCCATAATGACTATCGTTATGTTTGGAGGAAAAAGGGGGTTGCTTGCAAGCCAAAGAACACCATCCCAACCGTGAGGCACGGGGGTGGCAGCATCATGCTGTGGGGGTTCTTTTCTGCAGGAGGACTGGTGCACTTCACAAAATAGATGGCATCATGAGGAAGGAAAATTATGTGGATATATTGAAGCAACATCTCAAGACATCAGTCAGAAAATGTAAGCTTGGTCGCAAATGGGTCTTCCAAATGGACAATGACCCCAAGCATACTTCCAAAGTTGTGGCAAAATGTCTTAAGGACAACAAAGCCCTGACCTCAATCCTATAGAAAATGTGTGGGCAGAACTGAAAAAGAGTGTGCGAGCAAGGAGGCCTACAAACCTGACTCCGTGACCCCAGCTCTGTCAGGAGGAATGGGCCAAAATTCACCCAACTTATTGTGAGAAGCTTGTGGAAGGCTACCCAAAACGTTTGACCCAAGTTAAACAATTTAAAGGCAATGCTACCAAATACTAATTGAGTGTATGTAAACTTCTGACACACTTGGAATGTGATGAAAGGAATAAAAGCTGAAATGAATCATTCTCTCTACTATTATTCTGACATTTCACATTCTTAAAATAAAGTGGTGATCCTAACTGACCTAAGACAGGGAATTTTTACTACGATTAAATGTCAGGAATTGTGAAAAACGGTGTTTAAATGTATTTGGCTAAGGTGTATGTAAACTTCCGACTTCAACTGTACATGTACATATTACCTCAATTACCCCGTAACCCTACACGTTGACTCGGTACCGGACCCCTTGTATATAGCCTTGTTATTGTTATTTTATTATGTTACTATTTTTCCTTTCGTTTTATTTAGCAAATGTTTATTTTAACAAACTCTGCATTGTTGGTTATGGGCTCGTAAGTAAGCATTTCACGGTCAGGTCTACACCAGTTGTATTCGTCACGTGACCAATAAAATTGGGTCTCTGATCTGTACTATACAAAAATAGTGGCTATTATTGTAATGAGCTCTACCCCCAAACAAGTCCACATTTGTGGCGGCCTAGGGAAACCCTTCACATTGTCAAATTTAGACTTATTTTTTATAGTTCTGAAAACTGCAAACTGTCCCAAATCCAGATATTTTTCAATATCTTTATCAGAACCAGATACATATATTTGAATTGGAGGCACAATGGACAGTGCATTCGGAAAGTATTCAGACCCGTTGACTTTTTCCACATTTTGTTATGTTACAGCCTTATTCTAAAATTGATGAATTTCAATCTACACACAATACCCCATAATGACAAAGCAAAAACAGGTTTTTATACATAAAAAAAAAAAAAAAAACGGAGATATGACATTGACATAAGTATTCAGACCCTTTACTCAGTACTTTGAAGCACCTTTGGCAGCGATTACAGTCTTGCGTCATCTTGGGTATGACGCTACAAGCTTGGCACACCTGTATTTGGGGAGTTTCTCACATTCTTCTCTGCAGATCCTCTTAAGTTCTGTCAGGTTGGATGGGGAGCTTCGCCTCACAGCTATTTTTAGGTCTCTCCAGAGATGTTCGATCGGGTTCAAGTCCGGGCTCTGGCTGGGCCACTCAAGGACATTCAGAGACTTGTCCCGAAGCCACTCCTGCGTTGTCTTGTCTGTGTGCTTAGGGTCGTTGTCCTGTTGGAAAGTGAACCTTCTCCCCAGTCTGAGGTCCTGAGCGCTCTGGAGCAGGTTTTCATCAAGGATCTCCCTGTACTTTGCTCCGTTCATCTTTCCCTCGATCCTAACTTGTCTCCCAGTCCCTGCAGCTGAAAAACATCCCAACAGCATGATGCTGCCACCACAATGCTTCACCATAGGGATGGTGCCAGGTTTCCTCCAGACCTGACGCTTGTCATTCAGGCCAAAGAGCTCAATCTTGGTTTCATCAGACCAGAGCATCTTGTTTCTCATGGTCTGAGAGTCCTTGGGTGCCTTTTGGCAAACTCCAAGCGGGCTGTCATGTGCCATTCACTGAAGAATGGCTTCCGTCTGGCCACTCTACCATAAAGGCCTGATTGGTGGAGTGCTGCAGAGATGGTTGTCCTTCTGGAAGGTTCTCCCATCTCCACAGAGGAACTCTAGAGCTCTGTCAGAGTGACCTTCTGGTTCTTGATCACCTCCCTGACCAAGGCCCTTCTCCCCCGATTGCTCAGTTTGGCCGGGTGGCCAGCTCTAGGAAGAGTGTCTTGGTGGTTCCAAACGTCTTCCATTTAAGAATGATGGAGACCACTGTTCTTGGGGACCTTCAATGCTGCGGAAATTATTTGGTTCCCTTCCCCAGATCTGTGCCTCGACACAATCCTGTCTCGGAGCTCTACGGACAATTCCTTCGACCTCATGGCTCTGACATGCACTGTCAACTGTAGGACCTTTTATATAGACACGTGTGTGCCTTTCCAAATCATGTCCAATCAATATAATTTACCACAGGTGGACTCCAATCAAGTTTTAGAAACATCTTAAGGATGATCAATGGAAACAGGATTCACCTGAGCTCAATTTCGAGTCTCATGGCAAAGGGTCTGAATACTACTATTTCTGTTTTTTATTTATTAAATGTGCTAAAATTTCTAAAAACCTTTTTTGCTTTGTCATTATGGGGTATTGAGGAACAATTTTTTTTACATCCATTTTAGATTAAGGCTGTAACGTAACAATGTGGAAAAAGTCTAGGGTCTGAATACTTTCCGAATGCACTGTACATTTCCGTGCAATTATGAACTGTCAACAACAAATCCTTATAAAGAAAAGCGTTAAAGATCTATTTGATTTGACTATATACAGTACATGGCTCTGGCAATTACCCAAATAATTGGTATAATGTACCTGAGAGATGAAAGGGTGATGCAATAATTGTCACCATCTAATGACCTTTTTAAATCAGAATTTGGGTCTGTAATCCAAATGCCATCAGCAGACCTATTAGTGGTTGCGCTTTTGTGTGTTGATCAAAGGATGTTGAATGATGTCCTTGCATTTCATTACACCCATAATAAAATCTGCTATATATGTGTATGTGACCAATAACATTTGATTTGATTTAAACACCTTTACAATAAACATATTGCATTGTATAAGGCTAATCATTTTGGCCCTTTCCTTCCCATAGAAGTTCTAGGAAGAATGGCAGAAACTCAGACACTCAACTTCGGACCAGAATGGTTGGTATAGCATGTTAATATGAAATCTTCTTGAGCTGAAATGTTGTATTGAATTAAGAGAACAATCAAGTTGATTAACAGCGATCTGGGTTGTTATACTGGTTTGTCTTTTGACACCTGGTGCAGTGGTGTCTCACATGTTGAGGCCTTCCAGTTGTCCTCTAAATTTCACTTTTGTTTTTTTGTCGTTTTCTTTCTGTCCGTTTCTTCCCCAGGCTCCGGGCCCTGTCTGGGGGTGGCCATGGGGGTGGTAGCAGCAGTAGCGTTGCCACCTCACCACCTCTCTCACCTGCAATGCCAAAGTATAAACTTGCAGACTACCGCTACGGGAGAGAAGAAATGCTAGCACTTTATGTCAAGGATAGGGAGGTGAGGCAAACTAATTCTGATATGTGTTCTAAAAGGATACATAATTGGCATACAAATAAAGTGACTGGTATCGGCATGTTCTGAAAAGTGCTCCAAGATGAAATTTAGATTAATCCTTTTGTGGATTGAGATTTCTTTCAAATTCAAATATATAATGCCATCTTCCTGTAATTTGTGTATTAAACCTGACATTGCAATGGCTACTTGCTCATACCTTTTCTTTCACCTTATCAGATCCCTGTAGACCTACATGATAAGGATTTTCTGCCCATTTTACAAGAGGAGCCCCTGCCACCACTGGCACTTGTAGCTTTTACAGAGGAAGAGCAGGTTGGTGCCTTCGCTGTTCAAAAATGAGGCCATGTTTAGAATGAATATGCAAAATTAAGACTACACCTTTCTCATTGTTCTTACCCATTTGTTTGTAACCAAATATAGAGAATTGTTGGTTATAGACGTGTCTGCCCCCCACCCCCCTCTCTCTTTATCCTCTTGCTCCCTCTCTCCCCCACAGAGAAATTTTTCCATGTCTGTAAACAGTGCCGCTGTGCTCAGGCTGATGGGAAGAGGAGGGGGTCCGGTTGGGCCAGGGGCGCCGAGGGGTCGAAGTACCTCACGGGGTCGAGGTGAGGAAAGAGAACTATTGTCTCTTTGTCCATCTCAACAGTCTGAAGTGGCTTCCTGTGCTTGTGTCCTCTTCATCTGAACTAATCAGAAAAACAGACTAGGTGAACTGTTAATTTCTTTCATCATGTCAATGCAGGTAAAGGGTAGGAGACGAGGAAACTACTTTAGACTATTGACTGTTGAGACTAGGGCTGTTGCAGTGACTGTATTACCGCCACACCGGCGGTCACGATTCATGAAGGCAGTCAAATTCCACGTGACCGTTTAGTCACTGTAATTAGGCTTCTCCAAGCTCTGATGTTGCTGATGGTCATTAGTAGCCTACCAAACTTGCTAACTGCTTTGTACTCAGCACTCTATTGTCCCTCTAATCACTCTGACATCAATGCAAATGTTTTCGAAAATCTAATCAAACACTTCATGAGAGCCCATGAGCTCATGTTGCGCAACATTTCAATAGGCTATGCAATTGCGCATGAAAACAGAGTGATGGCCTCTACTAAAAATAGGAGAATCAGCGTTCTATAGGCTAGGCCTACTATATTTATTTTTCAACTTTCCTAATATTAAGCACATTGTTTATATTTACAACAGGAGTATAGCCTACCTGCCTGGCATGAAAATAAAGCGTCCTTCATTCGCTATTTAAGTGCGTAGATGACATGTCTTTTTTCCCGCTGCCCCTGTTTCTCACATATAATATTTTGTATATGTAAAGACAAGATTAAATCAAGAGTTGTCTGATGTGTGACAATATTAGTCTATCACTTGTGAATTATATATTATCACTTGTGAATGATGCCCAACATAAGAAACAATACCTTTTTTTGCGACTTTTTCAAATCATGGTCGCACACTTCATGTAGCCTAGCCCATAGGCCTATGTGTTTTAAGGTTTGTATCACAACTAAAGTGGCCAAATAACTTTTTTAAATTAAGCTAATTAATCTGCTTTACTAGGGGTGTAGAGCCTAACTGGCATACGTAAGCAGCACATGAGTTTCAAGTTCGAGGGAAGATAATTTTCACCATAAAAATGCACCTTTATAATAAAAACATTATACATGCATAATTGCATTTGCGGTCACAAGCTAAACGTTCTGATCTGTTGCGTCAGCCACATTGCGTAACAATGTTTTTTTTATGCTAGTGGTTGTATTAATTTGGGATCTATCGCATCCCACCGCTGTCCCAGACTATGTTTGGAATATTTATTTCTCACACAGAATAGAATAGGTCGACCTTTGTACTATGGGGGATAGTAGATTGACATTTTGCTGTTCATTAGGCCTACTCATCTTGTTGGCTGACGAAAAGTAAATGTGGACAGTTCTTCCAATATCTTCAATATGCACATCGGAATTGGATAAGGACACGCGCAGTTGCGTCCCCGATCTGTCTGTCTTCACTTGTAGCCTGTGAGAAAGACCCGATCACATGATGGAGCGTGCAGCACTCAGGGAGACGGGCACAACGGCCACTGGCCGCAAAAAGGCATGGATTTTCTTATGGTGCATTACGGCCACACAAAGGCCATGCCGCCGTGAAAGTCTAGGCATTATCAAGTGCTTGTCAAATTGTGAATATGTGACTGTACAGCCTGCGCAAAAAACTAAGCAGAGCTCATGCCTTTCAAGCGACTTTATTCAAATCATCATTAGTCGCATCATGCAGCCTTACAATGTATTAAAAATCTAAACATATAGCCCAACGTTTGTAGAACTAAAGTTGCATTAATAACTCTAAATTAATCTTTGTTAACCGCTCAACACAGAATAGCCACATGTGCGTACTCCCTCAAATCGTTTTGAGAAAATATCCTTTCTATTTTAGTCAGCTATGTTCAATTGTATTCTTCACACTACAAAATAATGCCACGGAATTCTAAGCAAATCTTGTCTGCTAAATGAACTAGTTTAGTCCACAGCCATTTGGCATAGCCAAATCAGGACCTAACATAAGGACAACTCAGAGTATGCTATGACTACATTTTCTTCATATCATGCTACTTTAGATGTCTAAAATAATGGCTTTATTGTGATGGTGGATTTATTATACTTTTTTTAAAATGTAGATGTTCCAAAGGTCAGCATCAGTGGCTTGTAGGCTATGTGTAGAAGCCAGGAGATGCTAAATGTTTGTTAATGAACGATCAATTACTGAGAGACCGACAGTTACTTGCTTGACAATCACCGGCTGACTAAATTTTGTGACCGCCACAGCCCTAGTTGAGACCAGTGATTTCTATATAGGTGGAGACCCGCCCCTAAGAATCTTAACAATCTTTTGCCAGCTACACAGAAGGGATGTAACAGTAGTACTCTGTTAATAGGCTTGATAATGCTCCTGTCAGCAGAAGCTATCGCAGCTGGTTGAATTCATTTTAACCAGCTAGTTTCAACATTAAAGTGTAGTGTGTGTGTTTGAATCCTTTTCGACTGTAATGTGAATTGTGATTTCAAAAAAAGTATTTAAAATGTGTGTCTGGCAGGTCGGGGTAGAGGAGACGGAGGGTTTTACCAAAGAAGTTTTGATGACGTGGAAGGAGGCTTTGGCCGCGGGGGCAGGGAGATGCACCGCTCCCAGAGCTGGGAGGAGAGGTAATGGACTATCCTCACTGGAGGCACGAGCGTGTAACTGGAATCGTCACGCACGTTAACCTTTGACGTCAATGCATGATTTATGCAAATGTTCCTGTTAAGTGGGTGCGTCTTAAGCTGGGTTCCAGGCCAGTGGAATGAGAATGATCGAATTGTCATGTTTTTGGTCATATCTGTCTATATTTGACACTCTGCATGCTCAGTCATTCTTTTTTTCTTTTCTCCTTTTCAAAGTCATGCTGAGTCTATTTTCTCCCCGTCTAGGGGAGACCGAAGGTTTGAAAAGCCAAGTCGAAAAGAGACAGGTTTGTGCCAATACTTGCTCATCACATAATCAATGATGTTTAATGTAATATACATAATGCCGTTTTTAAAGCATTTACAGGTAATGTAATGACTTTGCGCTTTCTCTCTCTCCTCGGTTCCTTTGACTTGGCAGAAGTTGCTCCTACCCACTTCCCGATGAATCATAGTAAGTTTACCCTCTAGGGGCCTCATTTATAAATCATGCGTACTTACAAAATAGACCCCAAAATGTGCGTTTGCCAGTTTTCACGCAAAAGTGAAAATGTGCTTTCCTCCCCGCAAACTTTAAACCATGCGTACGCACAGTTTCTAGTGGTTGAAGTATTGCATTGCAAGAAGGCAGAAGTAGCTTAGTAGCCTTGTGCAAATGGGGGACTATGATGACACTCTTATTCATAACAACAAAACAGGTAGCTCAATATAAGTTGCCATTAGTGAGAAGCGAAAAGCCATTTCTTTTATTTTTGCATTCTAAAGTAATTAGAAATAGGCATCTATTTCCTATGATTGATTTCATTTCCATGATCATTGAATAATCAATTCCTCACCTTTTCATACTGGTGAAATAGCCTATAGGCCAACAGCAAGGTAGGATAGGCTACCGTTCGTTCCATCTCTCATTTAATTGGACCTACTTCACAGTAGGAAATAGATAAGCTATTTCAAGTATTTTGCTCTATGCGATAGAACATTCACCTTTTCATTCACCTTTTCAATTGACGTTTGTAGGCTACGTCCTGAATACTGTAATTTCTCGAGTTGACAATATTTAATTTATAAACATAATGCATTATACATATATCATAGCCATTGCAGAATAAATTCCTCACCTTTTCTGGCCATGATGAGTTCATATTCCCGAAGTGGCCATAACGCAAATGACCATGCACATCTCTAATGTAATTGGGCCTATTAGATAGGCGATGATAATTGAACATTCTTGCTCTATGCATCCGAAAGGGATTATAACATACAGTAGAATTTAACAGATGAACACAGTTGATATTTTGCATTGAAATGTGTAGGCTACCACTAAGTAAGCCTACTGTAGTATTCATTTCTTTCCTAGTAGACAATGTTTCAGAATTCGCGGGCAGTGCAACATAGTTTAAATTCAATTAACTGTTTACAGGTCCACAACAATTCAGAAACTGTCAGATACAGCAAATGTCACTGCAAAAGAAAACATTCTGCCAACACCTCCAAAGACATTTGACCAAGTTCGCTATTACTATTTACTTTAGATCACAGGAGGTTGGTGGCACCTTAATTTGGGAGAATGGTCTCGTGGTAATGGCTGGAGCAGAATATGTGGAATGGTATCAAATACATCAAACACATGGTTTCCATGGTTTCCATGTGTTTGGTGACATTCCATTCACTCTATTTCATCCATTATTATGAGCCGTTCTCCCCTCAGCAGCCTCCTGTGCTTTAGATACTGTCTAGGCCTAATTCCAGTACTTCCAAAGTATACAGCAAAAAGGGCAATATTGTTACCATAAAAGGTGAATAATGGAAGTTTTTCAGGCAGAGTTATAATGCTTGTTCACGCGTGCAGTTTTACACAGGTCTGATTTATAATGGGGAACATGTGTATGTATGGCGTGCGGCAAGTTTATCAATCTCAGTATTTTTGTACGTGCACAGATTTTTTAGAAATGGGGCACGCAGATATTTTGTGATTAATTTAAGCAACGGTTATGAATCAGGCCCTTGCACTTATACACTTCCTTGTCATGGGGAACTATGCTGTTTCTCCAAGGAATATATATTTTCTATGCTTATACTGAGGGTAAAAGTCTACTTCACAAGGTACTAACTGTAACTCTGTACACTACTTAATCAGGCAACAGTACAGCTATGCAAATGTTTAGACAACCTCACAACTTATTTACTGTGACCCAGGACACCCTCAGACTAAAAGTATTGCTTGAAATTGTGGCGTTGCTACATACAGTGCATTCAGACCCCTTCCCTTTTCCCACATTTTGTTACGTTACAGCCTTATTCTAAAATGTATGAAATTATTTTTTCCCTCATCAATCTACACACAATTCCCCATAATGACAAAGCGAAAACAGGTTTTTAGAAATGTTTGCAAATGTGTTAAACATAAACTGATACCTTATTTACATAAGTACTCAGACCCTTTCCTATGAGACTCGAAATTGAGCTCAGGTGCATCCTGTTTCCATTGATCATCCTTGAGATGTTTCTACAACTTGATTGGAGTCCACCTGTGGTAAATTATATTGATTGGACATGATTTGGAAAGGCACACACCAGTCTAAATAAGGTCCAACAGTTGATAGTGCATGTCAGAGAAAAAACCAAGCCATGAGGTCGAAGGAATTGTCCGTAGAGCTCAGAGACAGGATTGTGTTGAGGCACAGATCAGGGTAAGGGTACCAAAAAATGTCTACAGCATTGAAGGTCCCCAAGAACACAGTTGCCTCCATCATTCTTAAATGGAAGACGTTTGGAACCACCAAGATACTCTTCCTAGAGCTGGCCACCCAGCCAAACTGAGCAGTCGGGGGAGAAGGGCCTTGGTCAGGGAGGTGACCAAGAACCCAATGCTCACTCAGACAGAGCTCCAGAGTTCCTCTGAGGAGATGGGAGATCCTTCCAGAAGGACAACCATCTCTGCTGCACTTCACCAATCAGGCCTTTATGGTAGAGTGGCCAGACGGGAGCCACTCCTCAGTAAAAGGCACATGACAGCCCGCTTGGAGTTTGCCAAAAGGCACCTAAAGGACTCTCAGACCATGAGAAACAAGATTCTCTGGTCTGATGAAACCAAGATTGAACTCTTTCGCCTGAATGCCAAGCGTCATGTCTGGAGGAAACCTGGCACCATCCCTACGGTGAAGCATGGCGGTGGCAGCATCATGCTGTAGGTATGTTTTTCAGTGTCAGGGACTGGGACTGGGAGACTAGTCAGGATCAAGGGAAAGATGAACGGAGCAAAGTACAGAGAGATCCTTAATGAAAACCTGCTCCAGAGCGCTCAGGACCTCAGACTTGGGCGAAGGTTCACTTTCCAACAGGACAACGACCCTAAGAACACAACCAAGACACTGCAGGAGTGGCTTCGGGACAAGTCTCTGAATGTCCTTGAGTGGCCCAGCCAGAGCCCGGACATGAACCCGATTCAGGTCTCTGAAGAGACTTGAAAATAGCTGTGCAGCGACGCTCCCCAGCGAACCTGACAAAGCTTGAGAAGAATGGGAGAAACTCCCCAAATACAGGTGTGTCAAGCTTGTAGCGTCATACTCGAGGCTGTAATCGCTGCCAAAGGTTCTTCAACAAAGTACTGAGTAAAGGGTCTGAATTCTTATGTAAATGTCATATTTCGGTTTTTTATTTGTTATGAATTTGCTAACATTTCTAAAAGCCTGTTTTTCCTTTGTCATTATCGGGTATTGTGTGTAGATTGATGAAAATAAAGCAATTTAATCCATTTTGGAATAAGCCTGTAACATAACAAAATGTGGAAAAAGTCAAGGGGTCTGAATACTTTCCGAATGCACTGTATGTATGTATGTATGTATTGAATATGTTTTTTATTTGGATAAAATTGTCAAGATTGATGTTCCTCTTTGATAACATAAAGTTATTCAATCGTTTCCTCTCCAGTCCGTGCTAACTACGAGGAGGTTGGGACCGGTGTGGGGGGCTTGCCTGTGAGGAAGCATGACTTCACGCGTTCGGAGAGTGAGAACTGGCGCACGTCCCGGGACGAAGTGAATGGTGAGGATGGTGACGAGGGGGGCTGGCGCCTAGCGGGTGCCTCACGATGGGACAGCGACCGGTGGTGCCCCCCGAGTCCAGGTGTGCCCTGTAGTGATCCCAAACTGCTACCACCACAAAGTGTCCTGTCGTGTGTGTGTGTGGGTGATGGTTTCAATTGCAGGCCTATCTCAATACAACCCTTAAATCACAATGGACACCTCAAATCATATTACAATCCCTCTTGTTAAGGCCTCTAGGCCACCTAAATGAGAACAGGTTTTCAACAGGAAATACTCTAATCCATCCATAACTTCACAAAAGAAAGCATCACATGCATCTAAGAAACAGCAACATAAAGTGGTGGGCTTCAATATGAGAGACTGGCTGGCGTAAAGCCGACGGGGTCCTTAAACCGCTCTTCTCCTCCTCAGAAGGGCCGCGGTCGGCAGGGTGGCGAGAGGCTCACCCGGGGGAGCAGCCGCGGCAGCGCAGGCTCCCGTTCGACGCCAGGGAGGATGAGCGCGGCTACAGGCATCCCCCATCGGGCAGCGGCAGCCTGGAGGAGGATGGAGGCAGCCTGCCAGAG
Organism: Coregonus lavaretus; assembly: GCF_964263955.1. Lineage (NCBI taxonomy): Eukaryota > Metazoa > Chordata > Actinopteri > Salmoniformes > Salmonidae > Coregonus > Coregonus lavaretus. Next base: position 32,562,788 of record NC_140006.1, read on the forward strand.
TGGTGTCTGGAGGACGCTGAAGAGGAGACGGGCACCTTCGACTCCTCCGGGGCCTTCCTTTCGCTCAAGGTTCGAGTGAGTGAATAGTCTAACAAACATCACTTGTTAATGGGTGCTGGGCCAAAGAAAGGTTTAAGAAATTAAGTAGGATGTGCATACATGATTGAAGTCTACCGAGCAATGAATTGTTTTCCCCAATGGGCAATTTGTTTGCAGCAATTACAAGTATGGCATCGGAGCACTGTGAGACATGGAACTCTGTGAATGCCAGGCTGCTATGAGGACATATGGAGCCTTTCATGACAAGATAGAGATATATATATATATACACACACACAACCAGTCAAAAGTTTGGACACACCTACTCATTCAAGTATTTTTTATTTTTACTATTTTCTACATTGTAGAATAATAGTGAATACATCAAAACTATGAAATAACACATATGGAATCATGTAGTAACCAAAAAAGTGTTAAACAAATCAAAATATATTTTATATTTGAGATTCTTCAAATAGCCACCCTTTGCCTTGATGACAGCTTTGCACACTCTTGGCATTCTCTCAACCAGCTTCATGAGGTAGTCACCTGGAATGCATTTCAATTAACAGGTGTGCCTTCTTAAAAGTTAATTTGTGGAATTGATTTCCTTCTTAATGCGTTTGAGCCAATCAGTTGTGTTGTGACAAGGTAGGGGGGTATACAGAAGATAGCCCTATTTGGTAAAATACCAAGTCCATATTATGGCAAGAATAGCTCCAATAAGCAAAGAGAAATGACAGTCCATCATTACTTTAAGACATGAAGGTCCGTCAATACAGAACATTTCATGAACTTTGAACGTTTCTTCAAGTGCAGGCGCAAAAACCATCAAGCGCTATGATGAAACTGGCTCTCATGAGGACCGCAACAGGAATGGAAGACCCAGAGTTAACTCTGCTGCAGAGGGTAAGTTCATTAGAGTTACCACCTCATCCCAATTGAGATGGTTTGGGATGAGTCGGACGGCAGAGTGAAGAAAAAGCAGCCAGCAAGTGCTCTGCATATGTGGAAACTCCTTCAAGACTGTTGGAAAAGCATTCCAGGTGATGCTGGTTGAGAGAATGCCAAGAGTGTGCAAAGGTGTCATCATATACAGTTGAAGTCGGAAGTTTACATACACCTTAGCCAAATATATTAAACTCAGTATTTCACAATTCCTGACATTTAATCCTAGTAAAAATTCCCTGTCTTAGGTCAGGTAAGATCACCAATTTTTATTTTAAGAATGTGAAATGTCAGAATAATAGTAGAGATAATGATTTATTTAAGCTTTTATGTCTTTCATCACATTCCCAGTGGGTCAGAAGTTTACAAACACTCAATTAGTATTTGGTAGCATTGCCTTTTAAATTGTTTAACTTGGGTCAAATGTTTCAGGTAGTCTTCCCACAATAAGTTGGGTGAATTTTGGCCCATTCCTCCTGACAGAGCTGGTGTAATGGAGTCAGGTTTGTAGGCCTCCTTGCTCGCACATGCTTTTTCAGTTCTGCCCACAAATGTTCTATAGGGTTGAGGTCAGGGCTTTGTGATGGCCACTCCAATACCTTGACTTTGTTGTCCTTAAACCATTTTGCCACAACTTTGGAAGTATGGTTGGGGTCATTGTCCATTTGGAAGACCCATTTGCGACCAAGCTTTAACTTCCTGACTGATGTCTTGAGATGTAGCTTCAATATATCCACAACATTTTCCATCGTCATGATGCAATCTATTTTGTGAAGTGCACCAGTCCTTCCTGCAGAAAAGCACCCCCACAGCATGATGCTGCCACCCCCGTTCTTCACGGTTGGGATGGTGTTCTTTGGCTTGCAAGCTACCCCCTTTTATCTCCAAACATAACAATGGTCATTATGGCCAAACAGTTCTATTTTTGTTTCATCAGACCAGAGGACTTTTCTCAAAAAAGTACGATCTTTGTCCCCATGTGCAGTTGCAAACCGTAGTCTGGCTTTTTTATGGTGGTTTTGGAGCAGTGGCTTCTTCCTTGCTGAGCGGCCTTTCAGGTTATGTCGATATAGGACTCGTTTTACTGTGGATATAGATACTTTTGTACCTGTTTCCTCCAGCATCTTCACAAGGTCCTTTGCTGTTGTTCTGGGATTTATTTGCACTTTTCGCACCAAAGTACGTTCATCTCTAGGAGACAGAACGCATCTCCTTCCTGAGCAGTATGACGGCTGCGTGGTCCCATGGTGTTTATACTTGCGTACTATTGTTCGTTCAGATGAACGTGGTAACTTCAGGCGTTTGGAAATTGCTCCCAAGGATGAACCAGACTTGTGGAGGTCTACAACTTTTGATTTTCGCATGATGTCAAGCAAAGAGGCACTGAGTTTGAAGGTAGGCCTTGAAATACATCCACAGGTACACCTCCAATTGACTCAAATGATGTCAATTAGCATATCAGAAGCTTCTAAAGCCATGACATCATTTTCTGGAATTTTCAAAGCTGTTTAAAGGCACAGTCAACTTAGTGTATGTAAACTTCTGACCCACTGGAATTGTGATACAGTGAATTATAAATGAAATAGTCGGTCTGTAAACAATTGTTGGAAAAATTACTTGTGTTATGCACAAAGTAGATGTCCTAACCGACTTGCCAAAACTATCGTTTGTTAACAAGACATTTGTGGAGTGGTTGAAAAACAAGTTTTAATGACACCAACCTAAGTGTATGTAAACTTCCGACTTCAACTGTATATACAGTACCAGTCAAAAGTTTGGACACCTACTCATTCAAGGGTTTTTCTTTATTTTTACTATTTTCTACGTTGTAGAATAATAGTGAAAACATCAAAACTATGAAATAACACACACATGTTTGGCTCAAATGCATTAAGAAGGAAAGAAATTCCACAACAAGGCACCTCATGAAGCTGGTTGAGAGAATGCCAAAAGTGTGCAAAGCTGTCATCAAGGCAAAGGGTGGCTACTTTGAAGAATTATTTTACAATGTAGAAAATAGTAAAAATCAAGATAAATCCTGGAATGAGTAGGTGTCCAAACTTTTGACTGGTAATGTCTGTGTGTGTATGTATATGGATATAGATATAGATATGTGTATGTATGTGTGTGTGTGTATGTATATATATATATATATATATATATATATATATATATATATATATATATATATATAGATATAGATATAGATATATATATATATATATATAGATATATATATATATATATATATATAGATAGATGGATATTTATTTATTTTTTCTCCCCCCACAGAAAGCTCCCAAGGAGCCCATCCTGGAGGAGGCAGAGCTGGACTTCAGACCCCTGGAGGAATGTGACGAGGGTCTGGAGGAGGACGGACAGCCCCGGGAGACCAAAGACACAGACGGAGAGGCCAGGAGAGAGCCCGACAGAAAACAGGGTGAGTTAAGAAGAGTAAAAACTGTCCGGCATACTGTATTTTTGCTCCCAATAGTAAACTGTCTATGTGGAGATAAACATTGATTAATGTGTCTTGTTTTTTTTCTCAGATGTGGGTAGAGTGGTGGAGGAGGCTCCCTCTCCTCCTGAGCCCCAGCCCCCCACCACCCTGCTGCCCCCTAGCCAGCCCAACAGAGTGGAGGAGCCTGAGAGGCTGTTGGAGAGGCCGTTGGAGAGGCCATTTGAGCGAACCCCAGCCCCGGAACACAGGCCAGAGGCCAACAAAGTCCCCCTGCCCAACACAATGCTGGACTCCCTCCCCATCCCACACACCGCTGCACACACTCTCACAGGTAGGTTTACACACAAGCAGTGGAGGAATGGAGTCAGAACTCTCACATTTGTGCCCTCTTGAGACTGTGTGTGTTGACATATTGTTGCGTCTTTCTTTAAACCACCTCCACCTGTGAGTAAATGATACCTTTGTTTTCCACAGTAAGCTTGTGCTTAAAATATACACACTCCGGATTGTGAGAGACTAACCCCACACCCTCTTGTCTCTGTCCTGTCCAGTGTCTCCAGTGTCGGCCCCGTCGCCCACCATCCGGATGCAGCAGAAGCCCCTGGAGGTGCCCGTGGTCATGCCCGCCCCGCTGCCCTTCAGTGCTAGTCTCATGGCCCAGAGCACGTCTATCATGGCCCCTAACATTATTGCCACCAGCACGGACCTCATGGCGCCCATCGGAAGGCCCACGGCCATGCCGCCACACCGCACCATGGATGAAGATGAGGGACTGAAGCACTTTGAACAAGTTAGTGGACAATGACTACTGTTTCTGGTAGAAGTTAGTTGGTTACAGAGCTGCATGTTGAGCAAGTTAGTGAAAGTTACCAAGCTGGTTTTGGTGTAACTGAATTTGGAGCATGTCTGGACATGAAACATGCAGTGTGGGTTCATTTTTGGAACACGTCAAGAGTATGGAGAGGGTGTTTATTGAATTGTAATGAAATCTAACTCTTATCGTCATTTTGCCATCTCTCCCTGCGATAAGCTGAGATAATGGTGTTTGTTTTGGGATACTGTCATGAATGTAAAATCAAATTCAACTCGCTCTGTCTCTCGCTCTCTCTCTCGTAGGAGGCAGAGAAGATGGTGGCTTATCTACAGGACGGTGATGACCGGCTGGCTGCCAAGAGCTCAGCACACAAACCAGCCGGCCTGCCGCTCACACATGAGGCTGCTCTGAAGTGGTTTTATAAAGACCCCCAGGGAGAGATACAGGGTGAGACAGAGTGAGGGGAACGGGGCTACTCTGAATGAAAGTCTGCATACACTGCAACCAGTAAATGGAGAAATGTAAAAGTGACTTTGTCAAATCTAATAATGTCCCCCTCCATGTCTCCCCCTCTCCAGGTCCGTTCAGTAACCCGGAGATGACAGAGTGGTTCCAGGCTGGCTACTTCACCATGAACCTGCTGGTGAAGAGAGGCTGTGACGAGGTCTTCCAGCCCCTGGGTGAGATCATCAAGATGTGGGGCAGGGTGCCCTTTGCCCCCGGCCCAGCACCGCCACCCCTACTGGTAACCATCATACACCTGAGCTTTCTAGAATTCACTACTTTGTATTATCGTGAGATTAATCTTGATTATTCTATGGGCAATTCAATATGATTCCGATTCACCTCGCACCATCTGCATCTTCTAATGGTCAAAACAAATCAAGTTTATGTTTAGCCTAGGGCACGTTCAGAAGGCAAACGTTGTGACCGTTGCGATTCCTTATTCTAAGTCAGAGGCTTATTGACTCTACATAACATATTGAACGTTCCACAACGTTGTGCCATGCTGAACGCAGCCCAGGTGGTCGTCCCTTTGCCTGTGTCGTGGCTCTACTTCTCTGTCCCCTTGCCTATCCTATGTCTTACTCCGCCTGTCCCCACAGGGTGACGCCGGGGACCAGGAGCGTCTGAAGCGGCAGCAGGAGCTGACTGCCCTCAACCTGTACCAGCTGCAGCAGCTGCAGTACCAGTACCTGTTGAGGCAGCAGTACGCCCAGGCCCTGGCCCAGCAGAAAGCCCAGGCCCTCAGCTCAGCACCACACCAGCAGCAGCAGCAACAGCAGCAGCAGATCAACCTGCTCCTCCAGCAATACCAGGCCCTCAAGATGAGGTCAGCGGAAAACACGTAAGCATATCTGCACACAAACACCTTTACTGCAATACCAGGACCTTAAGATGAAGTTGGAGATGCGCACACACACCTTCAGCATTACTAGACCCTCAGAAAAAGAGCCTTCCGTGAACGAACACTCGCACTTGACTTTTCCCCCCCTTTACTACCTTATAGCTACTTTATTGAGGAAAAATGTACTTACTATGCCTGTGATATGTGGTTGTCTCACCTAGTTATATTAAGATGAATGCACTAACTGTAAGTCGCTCTGGATACGAGCATCTGCTAAATGACTACAATGTAAGATGAAGACATATATACACACATTATGACACGGGTTCTCCTCAAACATCTTTGACTGTGGGCAATATACAATGCCTTGTCAACATACTGGTGTGTTCTGGTTATTTATACAATTTCTGTGTTTGTCTTCCTGTGTAGAACATCTGAGAGTCTCTTACCTCCTGTGACTCAGTCCATGTCCGTACCAGACTCCCAGGGTTCTGTGTGGGAAACGCAGAACACCTCTCAAGCCTCCTGCACATCAAACATCCAGCAACCCACACCCAGTGGTAAGACTCGATCCAGAACACACTCTGAAAACATTAGCACACGTTTTGTTTTGGGCTGATGTTTATAACCAATTTAGCTTTTGAAAATGTGAGTATCTGAACCTCTAGAAGACAGCAAAATACTGTGCTCCTCAATTCACCAAAAAGTGGTGAAAGCTCAAAATCATATGAACTAAAGGGAATGAATGGGGATCAATGATATATATATATATAATGACCATCCATCCAGCCTTACTGACTGACTGTCTGTTTTGTGTGGCTGTGCAGCGTGGGAGGGCAGCAGCGTGTGGGATCTGCCCATAGACTCCATGGCCCAGGCCCCCACCATAGAACAGATGCAACAGCTGGAGAAGAACAAGGCTGCCAAGGTAAGAGCACCATATTGTCTATACTTATGCAATCCTAAGTTTCAGATCTTTATGAAGTGCCCAGGGCTAGGGCTCAATGTGGGGAATTTGACCGTTTTAAACACTTTAAAGGTTCAGCGTTATGAATTGTCACAAGCAGCAACAAGACTTTGCTCTCACACAGTGACAGAGTATCTGTGCATGTGCACACGTGTGCTTCGCTCAGTGGTATAAATTATTTAAGTAAAAATACTTTAAAGTACATAAGTCGTTACTTTACATTACTTTACTATACTGAACAAAAATATAAACGCAACATGTAAAGTGTTTTTCATGAGCTGAAATAAAAGATCTCAGACATTTTCCATACGCACAAAAAGCTTATTTCTCTCAAATGTTGTGCACAAATTAGTTTACATCCCTGTTAGTGAGCATTTCTCCTTTGCCAAGATAATCCATCTACCTGACAGGTGTGGCATATCAAGAAGCTGATTAAACAGCATGACCATTACACAGGTGCTGGGGACAGTAAAAGGCCACTCTAAAATGTGCCGTTTTGTGTCAACACAATGCCACAGATGTCTCAAGTTTTGAGGGAGTGTGCAATTGGCCTGCTGACTGCAGGAATGTCCACCAGAGCTGTTGCAAGAGAATTGAATGTTCATTTCTCTACCATAAGTTACCTCCAACATTGTTTTTGAGAATTTGGCAGTACGAAATCTGGCAGGAAAAAACGAAATCTGATTGGCTGGGCCTGGCTTCCTAGTGGGTGGACCTGGCTTCCAAGTGGGTGGGCCTATGGCCTCCCAGGCCCACCCATGGCTGCTCCCGTGCCCAGTCATGTGAAATCCAAAGATTAGGGCCTAATGGATTTATTTCAATTGACTGATTTCCTATTAACTGTAAGTCAGTAAAATCTTTGAAATTGTTGCATGTTGCTTTCGTATTATTATTTTTTTACAACTTTTACTTTTACTCCACTGCATTCCTAAAGACAATAATGTACTTTTTACTCTGTACATTTTCCCTGACACCCAAAAGTACTTGTTACTTTTTGAATGCTTAGCAGGACAGGAAAATGGTCCAATTCATGCAGTTATCAAGAGAACATCCCTGGTCATCCCTACTGCCTCTGATCTGGCGGACTCACTAAACACAAATGCCTAGTTTGTAAATGATGTCTGAGTGTTGGAGCGTGCCCCTGGCTATCTGTAAATGATGTCTGAGTGTTGGAGCGTGCCCCTGGCTATCTGTAAATGATGTCTGAGTGTTGGAGCGTGCCCCTGGCTATCTGTAAATGATGTCTGAGTGTTGGAGCGTGCCCCTGGCTATCTGTAAATGATGTCTGAGTGTTGGAGCGTGCCCCTGGCTATCTGTAAATGATGTCTGAGTGTTGGAGCGTGCCCCTGGCTATCTGTAAATTATGTCTGAGTGTTGGAGCGTGCCCCTGGCTATCCGTAAAGAAAATAATAAAATGGTGCCGTCTGGTTTGCTTAATATAAGGAGTTTGAAATTATTTATACTTTTACTTTTGATACTTAAGTTTATTTTAACAATTACATTTACTTTTGATACTTAAGTATATTTCTAATAAAATGCTTTTAGACTTTTACTCAATAAGTATTTTACTGGATGACTTTCACTTTTACTTGAGTCATTTTCTGTTAAGGTATCTTTACTTTTACTCAAGTATGACAATTGGGTACTTTTTCCACCACTGGCTTCACTCTGCTACATCGTGGTAGCTACTGGACCAAAACAGCAGAGAATTTTTGCTCTTAGTTGTTTGTGGAAATCGGCCCGAACATTGCCGTTTACTTCATGCATCACTGAGTTATGTCAAAACATAAATGTTTTATGTGATTTACTTATTAACTCTAAAGGTTCCTCATCAGCTGGAGCGTGAGCGGGGTGAGGCAGAGCTGAGTGCCAAGAGGGAGGAGGAGGAGAAGAAAAGACTGGAGGAGGTGTTACGGGCCAGACAGGAGGAGGAACACAAACGCCTGGAGGAGGAGGAGCTATCACGTCATAAACAGGTGGGGGGGGTCATTAGACTGTTGCCTGCTGAAATAAGCCAGTCATAATACCATTTCAGCTTTGTTGATGTTCAATATATGATTGGCTAGAGAGTTGCAAGTTAGCCTGTAAATTCCTAAGAGGAGGCTTTAATTTCTGTTTAATGCAACTGATTTGATTGATTTTTCTATCCACAGGAGGAGGCATTGAAGAGGCAGCGGAAGCAGGAGGAGGCGCAGCGCCAACAGAAAGAGGAGGAAGAGGAGCGGCAGGCACAGGAGGAGGCCCTCCGCAGACTGGAGGAGAGGAGGAGGGAAGAGGAGGAGGAGAGGAAGCAAAGGGAAGAGTTCCTCCGCAAACAGGTACTGGGTTTCACAATAAAGACCAGTACAAGGTCGTGTTCAGTAGGCACCAAATAGAACAACATTTAGTACAATGGGAAGGAGCAACTTGGTTTTCAATAGGAATTACTAAAACATTTTTTGCTACTGTGTGCCTAATGAACACGACCCTGCCCTTTATTGTGTGGACAGGTGATACTAAATGCACATTTCCACATACAGGTGTAGGATCTTAATTTGACCTATATTGTCTCAGCAGCAACAGGATTTGAACGTTTAGTTCATAATATTGCTTGATCGGTGGTTAGGCTATTAGCTGGCCAAAAGTAGGCTACATGAAAACTGCAATACTGTTAATATAACTGTATGTTAGTCAGTTTTCAGTGAATTTATGTAAATCAGAAAGCACATCTGCATTTCTCAGCAACAAAAGAGTGTTCAATAAAGTTGACCCTATTCTAAAAAACGCTTTGTCGTTGCTCCTTAGGAGGAGGCGCGCCGAAAGCAGGAGGAGCTGGAGACCCTGAGGAGGCGTGAGGAGGAGAAGCGGCAAGAGGAGGCGGCGGCGGCCGCGGTGGCGTTGGCAAGGCAACAGCAGGAGGAGGCGAAAAGGAGGGAGCAGGAGGCGGTGAGGCAGCAGGAGCTAGCCAGACAGAGGCAGCAGCAGCAGGAGGCGCTCCGCCGACTACAGCAGCAACAACAGCTAGCCCAGATGAAGGTAACTAACTTAACACATCACTGAAGACACTTAACACTACAACAGCAGCAACAGTTAGGTACCATCTACTGCACTATTAGTGATGGGGGGGATTGATAGTTACGTATCGGGATATTATTTTTGACGATGTATCGTTTTGGCAATATCGCAATATTATTTTTGCGCTAGTTGGCTGTACCTGCACCAAAACTCCTGTATTTTTCCTTCATAGCTTGTTCTCCATCTTCTTTTTAAATAGGGAGCCAATTTGTTTTCAGCACTTTTATTTCCATGACTGATTTAAAACTTGTTTTGTCATGGCTCTGTCTTGTCCGTCTGCAACAGACATGATGAGCAATATGTTTGGAAAGTGTTGAATCGCAATAAATAGAGAATCGTGAGAATTGCATGTCGTGTCGGCACCAGAGGACCGTGATAATATCGTATCATGAGGTCCCTGGCAATTCCCAGCCCTATACACGATACTATACTATTTCAAGTCTGCCTTAGGAAAGAGGTATTTTGACCTCAATGGGACTTCCTGGTTAAATAAAATATAGCCTATAGACAAATGCACTATCCAACTAACAATAGAGGTCAGAACATCAGAAATACTGTATTTGTCCATGAGTTTCTGTATGTGAATATTTCTCTGTCATGGATAAGGCCCGACTGGCCTTCTTTGCATTCTGTCTCTGACTAACCTAATCTTTGTCCTGTCCCGTAGCTGCCGTCTTCCTCTAAGTGGGGCCAGCAGTCAGCAGTCACGGCAGCAGCCATCTCCCAGTCCCAGAACGCCCTGTCGCTTGCTGAGATCCAGAAAGTGGAGGAGGAGAGGGAGCTACAGGCACGAGAGGAGGTCAAGTATTACATTTAACATGGGTGGCACTCCTTAAGCACTTTATTGTGCTACCAATTTCTTGCACCTGTTTCGATACGATATTATGGATGATAATGAGTTTTCCCTCTTACTTAGCACTAAGGTAGCATGAAATAGAAATGTTCTACCATCCATCATGCTTTATATCCTAAAGCCTTACTCATGACCCCCCCTCCCCCCATGCAGCAGCGGCGCCAGCAGGCGGAGCTCCTGAAGCTGCAGCAGCAGCAGGCCCTGCAGGAGGCCCGGAATCCCCAAGCCAAGCTCTCTGGCTGGGGCAGCATGGCCAAGCAGCCAGCCACCACCAAGTCCCTGCTGGAGATCCAGAGGGAGGAGGCCCAGCAGGTGAAGCAGAGGAAGGAGCAGGGGAGTGGGGGCCAGCAGCCCAGTCACCCCACCGTCACCCAGCAGAACCGCGCCCAGAACAGAGCTGTGAGTTGGTTCGCTCATTAATTCATTAATTAATTTGTCTGCATTCATTCATAGCCAAATACATGATATGGAAGACTGCTGATACTGTTGTCTAAAACTGTTTCTGAAACCTTTCCTTGGGGACCCCCGGACATTTCAAAATGTGTATGTAGTCCTGAACTAGCTTACCTGGTTAATCTAATCAAGAACTTGATGATTAGTTGACATGTTGAATCAGGTGTACTAGCTCTAGAATAGATCAAAGACAAACATGTTTGAGTACTTCTTTGACGTAATGACACTGGTCTGACCAGGTTTGATCTCTCTCTCTCTAACCCCTCTTCCCCTAGACCACCGCTCTGAGCCCCTCGGTGTGGGGCTCGGTGGCCACCAGTGGTGGCGGGGCTCCTAACTGGGGCGGGGACAGCAGCATCTGGGGTGACAGCACCAACTCCAACATGGGCTTCTGGGACGAGGAGGTGAAGGAGACGGCCCAGCCCCCGCCACAGGCCCCACCCCCCGCCAGGAAGCCCAACGCTCAGAAGAACAACAAAGGCAACGCCAACATCAGGTACAATTTCATGGACAACCTCAGGACACTTGGTTGACAGCTCTCACCTGATTGACAGTTTCTATTTTGGCTGCTGGACTCAAGGTCGTAGGAAGGACAATTTTATACCACTAGTATTTATATTTTAGTTATTAAGGGCAGAATCCTAATTTCCACTGAAGTTTAAATGTAACTTAGTCATACGCTGATGTCAACACACTTAGTGAAAATTCCACCAAAGTGGAAGTTAGGATTTTCCCCTTAGTGTGTTCAAATGAGGCTGATATAATTCAATACGATGGATTACTTGGTTGTTAAAAAAGGAAGTCAGTGTATCTAATGGTGTGTGGTAACTGTGTGAGCAGCAGTCGGGCCAATAAGAAGGTGGAGGAAGAGGAGAAGCTGCTGAAGTTGTTCCAGGGGGTCAATAAGAGACAGCAGGATGGCTTCATGCAGTGGTGTGAGAAGACCCTGCACACCCTCAACACCGCCAACAACCTGGACGGTGAGTACACACACACACACACACACACACACACACACACACACACACCCTCAACACTGCCAACAACCTGGACGGTGAGTACACACACACACACACACACACACACACCCTCAACACCGCCAACTACCTGGACGGTGAGTACACACACCCTCAACACCGCCAACAACCTGGACGGTGAGTACACACACACACACACACACACACACCCTCAACACTGCCAACAACCTGGACTGTGAGTCTCTCTTTGATGTACTATACATACCAACAATCTAGGTGTGTCTGAAATGGCACCCCTATTCCCTATGGGCCCTGGTCAAAAATAGTGCACTATATAGGAAATAGGGTTCTAAAGGTACCTTGAACCTAAAGTAACCTTCACTGTGTGGTCCCATCTTTAAAACTCACCCACTCCTCTTCCTCCTCTTGCTGCAGTCCCGACATTTGCGTCCTTCCTGAAGGAGGTGGACAGTCCGTACGAGGTGCACGACTACGTGCGCGCCTACCTGGGGGACACGTCCGAGGCCAAGGAGTTTGCCAAGCAGTTCCTTGAGCGCCGTGCCAAGCAGAATGCCAACCAACAGAAACCGCCCCAGGCCCCGCAGAACCAGCAGCCAACGTTGAAACAGCAACAGCAGGTGAGAGAGAAACAGCAGAACAGGTCATTGGAGGGCTTGTGGTCTAGCGGTAATGCTCCCTGCTTAGACACATGTATACTCCCCTCCCCTCCAGAGACCAGGGTTCAATCCCTGCTCCAACCCTTCAATCTGTGTCTCCCACCTTGCCTGTACCCTCTCTGATTTTTCTCCCTGTCTAAATAGTGTCAAAAATAACCCAAATAATTGTTTTTGTTTTTTTTTATGAAAAGAACATTGGAGAAGTGCTTTGGAATTATGTTGCGTTCTAGTCAGAAAGATACTAGAATTGTACAGATTTCCCTGCTTTCCCATGTTGTCCTGGTCACATCCCTGGGTCTTCATGAGCAGTTTATGCGTTGAGTCAGGTGTGTTGGTTCTAGGCTGGATCAAAAGTTCTCCCATAACAAGGTTGGTCACTGACCACTGTTTAAGGGTTTTCAAAATGTTACCTTGGTCCACCAGGTAGAGAGAGAGAGAGAGAGACCTATAGAGAACTGTTATAAATGCTGGACCATAATATTCCAGAAAACCATACAAACATTAATCAATACCCTGCTACCAATGTTAGTAGTTATCTGACCCCTCATTTGCTTTGTGACTCCATTTCCCAGGATTCAGTGTGGGGTGTGAGCGGGACGAGCTCTCCGTCTCTGTACCAGTCAAACCACACCAGCCTCCAGCAGCAGGCACGCTTCGAGACCGTCACCTCAGGGAAGAAGAAGAAAAAGCAGAAGATGGTCCGGGCAGACCCCAGCCTGCTAGGTGAGGAATAAACTATTGAAGCACTGTTGTCATTTATCAATCATTGTCAATTTGTTATTTTATCATCATCCTAAATCTCTCCTCATATTTGATACAGCTTTAGCTGACAACCCAGAGCATGAACTATCCACCAATTTCAAAAAACAGTACTACACCAAGACATTCTAGTGAAAGGCCCTAAACAGCACCAAAGATGAATGGCCAATGTATTTAAGGCTGGGAGCAGGCGGGATTCTTGGCCAATCACATTCACGTTGAAATGCTGCGTCACACGGTTGCTAAGCCATTCGTCAAGCACTGCCCTCTAGAAAGTCCGGTTATTAGTCAAGAAACTGTTTATTTTCCTTGAAAGTACGTAATGTCACAATTTAAAAACTATGCGATATTAAGGAGAAAAAGTTGATAATCTCTGAAAATATCTGTAATGTTGTGCGTCTTGCTCACGTAATTCATGCGAATGTTGGGTTGTTGAGCTAGTGCCCAATTGATTCCCATTCAATCCTTAAAGGAGTGCACTCCTTGACCCAGAATGTACATTGAAAATGAGCGGTTAGCATTCTCATTGGTGTTACGGCTAATGCTAATTGGATTAGCATCTCTTCCATAAATTGTTTCTGGCTATGACTACCACATGCATACCTCTGATACTACATTCACTTTCCCTGTTCCCTCTCATCTTCCCAGGTTTTTCTGTGAATGCGGCGTCTGAGAGGTTGAACATGGGCGAGATTGAGACGGTGGAGGACTTTTAAAGGGACTGCTCTGCTGCCAAACCCACTGACCATATCGCTCTGAACAGCTGCCATTTTACCCCCTACAACCACCCCACCCCGATCCCCCTTTACTTTTACTTTTTCAAACAGCATCCTCTTTCCGTTCTGTTTTGTATGTTAATTTAACATTTGTCATTGGAAGCTGGGGATGCTTTCCAGTGCTAGAGGACCCCCCAAAAAAACATCCCTAATGAGTATGTCACCCCTATGTGAGACAGGGAGAAGGCTAACGAAGCAGCCAAACAATCAAATGGAACATAAAAACCAACCAAGCAATGAAACATCGAACAAACTGACCAACAAATCAATCAATTTATAGGCCAAATCTGACTTCTCCCGAAGAAGAGAGCTGAGAGGAGGACATGGATGTCTCTCCCTGTCTATGGTCGGCTGTTCAGTCCCCTCCTAGTATCTTGTCTGAAAGTACGCAAAAGAGAGACGTTACCTGATGCAATCTTCTCCCCATGAAATGTAACGTGTGGGGTGGCAGGGGGTTTTTGGGGGGAAAATATAACTTTTTTTCTGTTTTGTTATTTTTATTTATTGAATGTTTTTCTCCCCCCCCCCCCTTTCTCCTCCTTCCCTCCCTTCTGTTTTCTGCCGGTTGTTCGTGGATGGTGATGGTATTGTAGGAGCCAAGGATGTGTGTGCCCACTGATGTCCTGTTTTAAGGACATGTTCGAAAGTTCCAAGTAGTTATCAATTTCTTGTAAAATACTAGGCTGTTTAAAGAATAAACTTTCAATTCTGCATCTGTATTATAATATATGGAAATGATGAACTACTGGAGTCATACTTTTCTATTGCGGTATGAAATAAAACAGTCTCTTGTGTGGGCTGTTCACACCTCTCTTTGAATCATTGAATGACTGGAAATTGCTGAAAGTGTATAACTTTGCTTCCTTCCCCGCACAACACTTTACTCACGTTTGTACTCAAACTTTTTAATGCTAATTCGCTGTAGAGACAAGTCGAGACTCAAATTTTCCCTCTTTTTTTTTTTTTGACCTTGTAAGTCCATTTCCTCCCAGTTACTGGTTTAGATTGATAGAGCTATCAGCCTATAATTTATCTAATACCAAACCAAATGTCCCCCCCCCCCCCCCCCCGAGTTTGTAGGTTCTCATCACTTCCCTGCATTGATGTCATTTTGGGTTATATCCTGAACAATTCACCCTACTGAGAATACCTACCCTGAGTTCCAATACTACTATATATATTTTGTTATTTTTTATTTAACTAGGCAAGTCAGTTAAGAACAAATTCTTATTTAAAATGACGGCCTACACCGGCCAAACCCAGACGACGCTGGGCCAATTGTGCGCCGCCCTATGGGACTCCCAATCACGGCCGGTTGTGATACAGCCTGGAATCGAACTAGGGGGTCTGTAGTGACGCCTCAAGCACTGAAATGCAGTGCCTTAGACCGCTGCGCCACTCGGGAGTCATTACCACATAACCCACGTCCGTCTGTGTCAACTCGTAACAGAGGGATAAATCGAAGCGCACAGCTTCTTCCAAAACCTACAAATATCTCCAAGCGGTAAGCTGACGCTCATAACCCATTACCACAGATCTAGGATCTGGAAGGTACAGGACAATGGACTGACTGCTGGGGAGGGGAGGCGTTGCGGTGGCCAGTCCTAAAGTCTTACACTCTCTGGGTAGAAGTTTCCCATGGGAGATCTAGGATCAGCGTACCCTGCCCCAGTCCTAATTATAACTGTTCGGGTGGAAAAGAGTTGAACAGACCTTGGATCAGCGTCTACAGGCAACTCCTTGTTTGTCTTGAGTAATATGAAGTGGGTGGGCCTTCATCAGAGGTGTTGGCAAAGTCTGCTCTGTCCAGACGCTTCTCTCTCCATACACAGTCCCTCTTCCACCTCTCTTCCCCTCTTTTTTTCAATCCAAACCTCACTAGCACATGCTTCTGGAGATTCAGTCCAGTCGTCCAAGCTCGACACAGACACAGGAACCATCATGGCCAACTGCATCAATGTATCCAGACTCGTCCTCCTGGCCCTTCTAGGTCTTTGGGTAGCTACCATCCACTCAGGTAAGTTCCCTGCCGGACGGTGTCTCTCCTGGTTGTCCTTGTGTTAGTCATGGAAAGGAATGTAATATATGATACATGTATCTATTGGTCTTTGCATGTTGTTGACTATCCCAAGTGTGAATGCATCAAAAAAAGAGTCCACACTACGAAATATGTATTTATCACAATGTTATGTGTGTTTTATGTTTCAAAACACTGCCTTACTCAGACCTCACCTCAAAACGTCAAGGGATTGGAAAGATTGAAGGGGCAAGGGGAAAATAATAGTTTTTGTTGAGGCTTCAATAGAGAGAAGTAGATGAGAAATGACAGTATAATGTTTGTTGAAAAACACTCAAGATCTGCCACCAGAAATGCAGGGTTGTTGTTGAAGTCAGTTGTTGCAAAGTTGAAACCAGAAAATATGCTCCCTGCTTTTCATACGCTCCAACAAGCACATCAACAACTAGTCTTCTATTATCTGCAATTTCAGTGACATTCCAATTTAATTCAAATCCATGTTTGACTTGTTATTTCTGTGGACAAATAATCAGAGAAATCTGTTATTTTTCTGAATGTTGTACATTGAGTGGGCATTGGGTAAATATGGTCATATTTACGTGAGCTCAAGGTGTGTATACGTGTCATTTCCCCCCACTATTGATCTAGAGGCCTGGTTGCGAGAGCCCTCACCCTAAATGATGCAGTTGTTCGAGCGAATGGAAGTTTGGAGACTGAAAGCTAGTCTTTGACAAACACGGTCACTCACTTGCTTTCATAATGCCTCACGTTAAGAACCTGTCTGAAACTGAATATTGGCTCCTTTTGGCTGTGGTTTCACTCTGCCAAAAGTCATCAACCTTTCTATGTGCTTATTCATAAGGGTTTATTATATATTTTTTCCTGAAAATTGTTAGATATGAGAGGACAATATCAATGTAAAGCTCACCGCTGGCATTTGCGAACTGTGATTACTTAAGAATGCACTGATAAAATGGTTGAAAATGACACCCAGTACTTGCAATTTGTAGTGGTTTATTTGATTATTCTTTTTTATTATCGTGTTGAAGTGGCTTTGTTAGAAGAACCTTGTTGTACCTTTGTCTGTGTGGTTTTACTGCTGATCTAGATACGGAATCAACAGATTCACTGGAGGTGTCTCACCCTCTTTTTTTTTTTCTTGTTCTTTTTCCCCTTGTTTATCGCTCTCCCTCAATCTCTCGCTCTCTCTTTTGCTCTCTCCCTCCATTTATTTCTCTCTTTCTCTCTCCCGCTATTTCTCTCACTGTCTTCTAGCTCTATATCCCTCCATTTCTTTCTGTTTTTCTCTTTCTAGTTCTCTCTGTTTACCGATCTCACTTCCTCTATCCATTTCCTTCTCTCTTTCTCTCCCTTCATTTCTATATCTGTCTCTGTCTCTCCTACTCACACCTGAGTGAAAAGCCTAAGGAGAGGCATGGGAAAAGAGGGGATTCCACAAAGGCCAGTATTGTGAGGGCCTTGGGAACACAGCACAGCAGCGCTAAGGCCCTAGGGGTCAGGGCAAGGGTTAGAGCCTCAGCAAGCCACCTGAAACATGGCACTTTTTCCTCAAAACAATGACGTGTACACAACTGTCAGTATACAGTGAGTGGAACAATGACAGCAGTGAGGAAAATCGAACACTAGAATGATAGTAACATCTAAGCATTTTTAGGATGAGGTGGTTGTTTTGATAATGAACGGTTTTGTTTTGTTGACAATTTTGGAAGGGAAGTGTTGAGCTGTTACTGAACTCGTTTCTTTTGTTGATCTACATTTGCATGATCATGATGTCCAGTTTAACATTAAACTTGGAACTTTGTGCATTGTCTCTTTTAAAACTACACTTCCTTTTATGATGATTTGTTCTTTTGGGGTTTTGCGGTTCCTTTTGTAATGTCTATGGTCTCATAAGCATCAGATTCTGTATTGGCACTACCGCATTCCGTATTCCACAAGATCAGCAAATCTCCAAGATGACTCATATGAATGACTTCCACTCTACATGTTGTTTTGGACCAGTGATACCAGTCATGGTGCCACTCATTTCCTCTAGGACTGCTGTCGTGACTGTAACACAAACCGCTGACTAAATCGTTGGCACCAAATCTTCCTTTCCTCATTTCATTTCCTCAATCTTCAACTTCTGACCTATCCAGCGCATTCATCTCTTAGTGGCCACTAAGTAAAGTAGACAAGGAAAGAGAACAGTTAACAGTATTGGGACCCAACCAAAGTACTATTGCTCTCCACTCACAAAAGTTCCAGAGACCCATGCCCTCATCTCTTGAGAAGGGAAGGGAAGTAGATAAGAAAATAAAGTTGTTTAGAATTATTTGGACCCAACCATAATACTCCGCCGCTGTACAAACCTCTGAGACCCAAGCTCATATCTCTGTGATCACTAAAGGAAAGTAGACAGGGAAATGAAACTGTTTTATAGTATTGGGACCCAGCCATAGTACTGGCTGTTCTCTTGGGGGCTGATTCAGACTTAGGAAATATATGCCTTTCTTATGGTCGCCTTAGTTCCAGTAAAAGGACATCTTAATGCTACAGCATACAATGACATTCTAGACGATTCTGTGCTTCCAACTTTGTGGCAACAGTTTGGGGAAGGCCCTTTCCTGTTTCAGCATGACAATGCCGCTGTGCACAAAGCGAGGGCCATACAGAAATGGTTTGTCGAGATCGGTGTGGAAGAACTTGACTGGCCTGCACAGAGCCCTGACTTCAACCCCATCAAATGCCTTTGGGATGAATTGGAATGCTGACTGCAAGCCAGGCCTAATCGCCCAACATCGGTGCCCAACCTCACTAATGCTCTTGTGGCTGAATGGAAGCAAGTACCCGCAGCAATGTTCCAACATCTAGTGGAAAGCCTTCCCAGAAAAGTGGAGGCTGATATAGCAGCAAAGGGGGGACCAACTCCATATTAATGCCCATGATTTTGGAATGAGATGTTCGACGAGCAGGTGTCATGTAGTGTAACTTATTCAGTTGTGTAACGCAGGTGTGGCTACCTTGCGCGCTCTGAATACATTTCATTCAACTGCTGAAAACCCTCCCACTTCCCGGCCAACTGATTTTTCTCATGGAGTTTTCATTCAATAGGGTTTTCAGTACATTTATCTTAAGCCATCCCTTTAAACAGTGTACCTTTTTTAGTTTGAATTTTTTCGACAGACTCACTAGAATATATCGAGATAATGGGTTCAGAATATTAGGGATCAATGAAAGAAAGCCATCTAAATATATGAATATTGATCTCCATTTCAGCACCAATTGGTAGATTTAAAAATACTCTGATCTTGTAGATTTTTTAGGGTTAGTAAAGTATTCCCATGATACTTTCCCCCCCTCCTGGCTGACTTGTGACCTGTGCCAGTTTACAGGTGGTGAAGGGAGGTCTGCTATAAATTCTGAAGCTCGCAAACACAGGATATTTGTAGCTCACACCCTGTGTTTTGTGAGGAGGGGTGTGAAGGAAGTCAAAGGGGGTGAGGTGAGGGCATGGGTGATGCCTCTTCTGGGGCGGGGGGGGCCTGGTGCCCTGGCAGGGTGGCGTTCACATACACCCGTTTTGAAAGCTTTGTCATCTCTCCAGGCCATGTGAAATCCTGACTGGAGAGGTCCAAGCTACAAACGTCTGTGGTACAGTAGCTGATGGGGACAAGAGGCACATGAGACTGAGATGGCAAGGTCCGTCATCAGTGAGTTAGACGTTGGATGTGAAGCAGATTAGCTGTGTAAATTAGTGAAATTTGGATCTGTTCCTCTGAGTGAATGAGACATGGTGGTATGCCATAGAGGCTGGTTTAGAAAGGCAGCCCAATTCTGATCTTTTTTTCACTAATTGGTCTTTTGACGAATCACATCAGCTCTAAAATATGATCTGATGTGATTGGTCAAAAGAACAATTAGTGGAAAAACAATCCGAATTGGGCTGCCTGTGTGAACATAGACTGTTTAACTGCCACACTGGAAATGCTCACATAATGTCAATGAGTGACAGCGAGCCTATGGGTTTCCTTACCTCATAGATGTAAGACCCATGTTAGTGTCTTGTGACAGACTGGTTGTGGATACCCTGATTAAACCCATGTTAGTGTCTTATGATAGACTGGTCGTAGGTACCGATATTAGACCCATGTACAGATGTATGATCTTAATTTGAGCCAGTTTGCTACAGCGGGAAAATAATCCTGCAGAAACAGGAAATGTGAATTAAATTGATTCAAATTAATTGAATTTTTTTTAGGGGTTGATACGTTTTCGTATGGGAAAATCAAGTCTGAAATTTCTAAATTACAAACGTCAGAAGCCTTTTTAAACCTGCATTGCAGGAAAGTTCTTCTGCAACAGGGTGATCAAATTAAGATCCTACATCTGTAGAAGGATTTTGTAGACTGGTATTACCTGAAACCGATCGCAAGAACACCTTTGGAAACTGCGTCTTTCTTCTCTCTGTCTTCATTAAACCAAGCTGTCCAAGGAGGCACAACCTTTTCACACACACACACACACACACACATTTTCATAAACATGTTTGACGTCCAGTGCCATTCTAGGGGCTGGGGCTACTGTAGGTTTGAGCCTGGCCGGCCGTTACCAGATGGAGCTTGCCTCTACTGCAGACCTGCAGCCGCCCTCCCTGACCACACAAGCAGCCTTTTGTGCCCCGGGCTGAAGGCCTCATTGATGGCAAGGCTGGCCAGGGGCCCAGGGCTCCGTACCTGCAGCCAGCCCCTGCACAGGAAGCCACACGCTAACACAGAGTCAACAAACACACACAGCAGCATCAGAAATACCCAGCCCGACTGGCCTCCGCTCGTCTCATCCACGGTACACAGACCATCATCAATAGAGTTAGCTATCGGAGTTTGTGTGTGATGATGGAATTATGAGAGTCGTAGTGATGGGCCACAATGGACATAAGTCTTTGGACATTATTCCGTTTTTATCTTTGATAGTTGGAATTGAATGTTCTTATGTGAGAGAGACTTTTGAAGTAATATGTTTGGTTATGTGTATTTTCATGATGATCAAATAAAAGGTATTGGTAAGGTTGGGTGGGAATCATTACCACAGGAAGTAGTTTGGGGGTTGGGGTGCTGTGATTATTTTGTGAAATAATATTTAAACAAATATATATATACATACATACATACATACATATTATTATGTATAATTGTATTTTCTTCAGGGTGTGCAATATAACACCCCTACT
This sequence comes from Coregonus lavaretus, assembly GCF_964263955.1. Taxonomy (NCBI): domain Eukaryota; kingdom Metazoa; phylum Chordata; class Actinopteri; order Salmoniformes; family Salmonidae; genus Coregonus; species Coregonus lavaretus. Next base: position 32,584,161 of record NC_140006.1, read on the forward strand.
TCCCGCAGCTATGGTGGGAATGCTTGGTTGTGAGATTGTCAGAGTTTAGTAAGGTTTAGAGTGTGCGGTTTTATAACTGAAAGGTAAATATGTCTGTTGTAAATAACTTGGGTGTAAATATGTTTGGTGTATGGTTTTGTTGGTATGTGTAATGTGAGCATGGGTAGGATTTGTGAGTCTGTGAGTGGATAGGTGTATTTGATACCATTCCACTCATTTCCCTCCATCCATTACCACCAGCCTGTCCTCCCCAATTAAGGTGCCACCATCCTCCTAAGGTGTGCACTTGTAATTGTATGCATGCATGCTTACATACATGTGTGTGGACGGTTTGTTTTCTTTGGAGATTGGGATCGAATTTTCCAAAACTTGGTCAGCTGTGCACTTAACACAAAAGCCTTCTCAGATCATTGAAGCAAATCAAGTCAACAGTTTAGTAACTTAAATTGGCCGTATCCAGAATCTACTTTTACTACTCTTGGCCCTTGAGAAAGAGATCATGTTTCCATGGCTGCAATGAAGGTGTGAATAGTTGTGTAGCACCTCCATGCTAGGACCTGTGGAATGTGGGTGAGAGGAGGAGCGGAAGAGAGCATAGAGGAGGAAAGGAGAGAATAGAGGGGGAGAGAGGAGAGGGGGAGAGGGGAGAGAGGAGGAAAGGAGAGAATAGAGGAGGAGAGGGGGAGAGGGGGAGAGAGGAGAGGGGGAGAGAGGAGAGGTGTACAGAGAAAAGAGAAGAGGGGTAGAGCGAGGATAGGCGCTGGAGAGAAGAGCAAGGTGTGCGAAGGAGTTGAGAGAGCACACAGCGAAGGCTACCTGTACTGTGTACAGAGTGTTGATCCCCTCTACAAAGACATCCTTTCAGGCCATGGTCTGAGGCTGCTAGCAGAGCAGCGCAGAGAAGCCATTAGCTTAGCAGCTTTCCACTGTAGCATCGAAGACTGGGGCTAATACGTAGCTCTGTACTCAGTATCTTACATTCACAGCTCTGTCACTCACTGGCTCTCTGTTAGAAGAGCATACATTCGCAGACATCTGCAGACATTCGCATACATTAGCCTTCAGCAAAGCTACTGAAATATGATGTGTAATATATCATAAGTCATATTTTCAGTTCACACTCTTTCCCCAGGGTTGGTTTTATCAAACTGATAATATCTGAATAGCAACTGAAAGTGTAGGGAGTTGCAGGGATGACTGAGCTTGTTATCCTCAGGGTAATGTCGTGTTTTATTTAACCGTTGTTTTACCAGGAAGTCCCATTTGAGGTTAGAATATCTATTTTCCAAAAGAGACCTGTGGGCCTACTGTACAAGTTGTGTTTTCCACACTTTTGCACTACAAATATGTACACAATGCTACATTCGAACAGTTTATACAGTGCCTTCAGAAATTATTCACACCCCTTGACTTTTTCCACATTTTGTTGTGTTACAGCCTGAATTTAAAATGGATAACATTGAGATGGCCTACACACAATACCCCATAATGTCAGTGGAATTATGTTTAGACATTTTTACAAATTAATTGAAAATGATAGGCTGAAATGTCTTGAGTCAATAAGTATTCAATCCAGTGCTGAATTCGAGCCGGATCCTGCCAGAACAGGATCCGACACCTCTCCGTTTTGGACTGTTTCTTTCCAGAACCTATTTGCCTGGATCCGGTACCTCTAGTGGCTGGAAAAATATGTTTAACTTTTTGCAATGTAAAAATTATAATAAAAGTTATCAAAGTTCATTCGAGTTGACTCTTTGTTAATTCTACTGTGGAAAAAGTCAATTTCCAGCCCCGGGCCTGATATTCTAAGAGTTTATTCAGATTTATGGTTTGGGCAACATTGTAACCTATGTTTGAGACCACCAACGTGTGTCCGTGGCTGTGTGAGAAGCACGCCTTTATCTCTCACATAACTAGAATGAGATTCACTTTCTATGATCTCTCTCCAACTCATCTCTCCAGCGTTGCACTTGATAATTTATTTCCTTATAGAAACATAGGGTTCTGGAGGGGCTGCAGCACCCCTGATAATTTGAAATACATTTGCCAAATTTATAGAATTAGGCTACTCCTGTCAGTTCAGAAATAAATTACATTATTCAGAATAGCCTACTAAACCATTAGAAGGCCTACAATTTAGCCACAGAGGATCAATAGCTTCTTAAAAAATTTTTTGCCTACCTGTGGATTGTGTGTAGCCCAATAACAAGGCATAGCCTACCGTCGGGAACGTGCGGCAAATCTGTCAGTGAACAGCATGCAGACAAAACAGGTATTTTCTTAATATTTATGCGACTACGCTATATGCGAAGATATGCATTTATTATATGCTTTATTATAAAGGTGATTATTTTTTTCTCATGGGTTCCGTTACCTCATAACTCCCCAGGTCACCCCCCTCTCGTGCTCACTTTTTGTTCAGGCACCTCCCGATTTACAAATTTGTGCCAAGCCTATATAAGTTCAGGAGTAAAAATGGGCTTAACAAGTCGTATAATAACTTGCATGGACTCACCATGTGTGCAATAATAGTGTTTAACATAATTTTTGAATGACTACCTCATCTCTGTACCCCACACATACAATTATCTGTAAGGTCCCTCAGTCGAGCAGTGAATTTCAAAAACAGATTCAACCACAAAGACCAGGGAGGTTTTCCAATGCCTTGCAAAGAAAGGCACCTATTGGTAGATGGGTAAAAATTAATACAAAAATAAGAGCAGACGCTTAATATTCCTTTTAACATTTTGAAGTAATTAATTACACTTTGGGTGGTGTATCAATACGCCCAGTCACTACAAAGATACAGGCGTCCTTCCTAACTGGAGAGGAAGGAAACCACTCAGGGATTTCACCATGAGGCCAATGGTGACTTTAAAACAGTTAAAGTTGAATGGCTGTGATAGGAGAAAACTGAGGACGGATCAACAACATGTAGTTACTCCACAATACTAACCTAAATAACAGAATGAAAAGAAGGAAGCCTGTACAAAATAAAACATATTCCGAAACATGCATCCTGTTTGCTATAAGGCACTAAAGTAAAACTGTAAAAAAAAGGGCAAAGAAATTAACTTTTCTGAATACAAAGCATTGTGTTTGGGGCAAAGCCAACACAACACATCACTGAGTACCACTCTTCATATTTTCAAGCATGGTGGTGGCTGCATCATGTTATGGGTATGCTTATCATCGGCAAGGACTAGGGAGTTGTTTAGGGTAAAAAGAAACCGAATAGAACTAAGCACATGCAAAATCCTACAGGAAAACCTGGTTCAGTTTGCTTTCCAACAGACACTGGGAGAGAAATTCACCTTTCAGCAGCACAATAACCTAAAACACAAGGCCAAATATACACTGGAGTTGCTCACCAAGACTACATTGAATGTTCCTGAGTGGCCTAGTTACAGTTTTGACTTAAATTGGCTTGGAAATCTATAACAAGACTTGAAAACGGCTGTCTAGCAATGATAAGCAACCAACTTGACAGAGCTTGAACATAAAAAAATTAATAATAATGTGCAAATATTGTACAATCCAGGTGTGCAAAACTTTTAAGAGATGTACCCAGAAAGACTCACAGCTGTAATCGCTGCCAAAGGTGATTCTAACATTTATTGACTCGGGTGTAAATTAGATATTTATTTATTTCATTTTCAAATAATTTGCAAACATTTCTAAAAACATGTTTTCACTTTGTCATTATGGGGTATTGTGTGTAGATGTGTGAGATTTTTATTTATTTAATACATTTTGAATTCAGGCTGTAACGCAACAAAATGTGGAATAAGTCGAGGGGTATGAATACTTTCTGAAGGCACTTTAGACTTGTCTATAAACATGCCCAAATTGTAAACACACACACTGTTGTTCACAGAGACCGTGGATGACCCCACGCCCACTTTACAAGGGGACAACCAGGACACACTGTCCGGCGGCGGGGCATATGATGTCACCACCAAAGATCCCTTCAAGGATATGACGGAGAGAGTGTTCACCTTTGCGTACGAGGACACCACCCACTCACAGGCCATGAACGAGGGGGAAGGTGAGACAGGCGCTTCATGTCATTCATTTTTTCAGAACATTTCCCCATCACCAGTTAAATTAATATAGAACTTTTATTAATATAAATAATTTTGGTTGTACCCAGAGGATTAAGAAAATAATATATTTTGCCAATATTTGCATGGCAAGAGCCATTGGCGAAAGCACAGGGGTGGAGTTATATGTGTCTATTAGTTGTTCCACACCACCACCCCTTTAAATTTAATCAATTGGTAATAAACCATACAATTATATTTAGACGCTGTATGCACTTTGAATAATATTTTACTTTGAATTTGACAATCATGCACTAGTGTCAGGTTGGTGATCTAACATTTGACCTTTGCCTGTTGCATGTACTGTGTGTGTCCAGGTGTCCTGGGCCCTGGCGCCGTCACAGCTATCGTCATTGCAGTCTTCCTGGGGGCTTCAGTCCTCCTCGCCCTCATTGTCATCACACTCAGGAAGTTCACCGCTTCCTAGAGCCACAACTTCCTCTTCCTCTCTTTCTTTCAATCTCTCTCTTTCTCCCTCTCTCTCACTCACTCTTCTTACCTCCATTATTCTCTCTCTCCATTCGTCTATCTTTATGGTCTTGCCCATTCTCTCTATTTGTGACAACCCTTCTACAAGCCCAGAATAACCCTTGGATGCTGGAATAGTATTGTGGCAGGTCCCTTTGGCCTTGAAGAGCAACCAACAATTAATTTCCTTCAAACTCTAGCTACTATAATCATATTGTTATTGTTGGCACACATGTCCACTAGTTACTAAAGAGTAAATCCTAGCTTCCACTCAAGTCAAATTTGGAAGTTAGGATTTGCCCCTAAAATGACAACATTAGAGACTGGCAGGTTCTTCCAGTGTATAGTCATACAGGTAACTGCCAAAATAAAGGAAACACTTGAGTAAATGAGAGATACAAAGTATATTGAAAGCAGGTGCTTCCACACAGGTGTGGTTCCTGAGTTAATTAAATAATTAACATCCCATCATGCTTAGGGTCATGTATAAAAATGCTGGTCAGGTCATTATTTTGGCTACCATGGCTATGCCCCCATAGGATGACAATGCCCCCGTCCACAGGGCACGAGTGGTCTCTGAATGGTTTGATGAGCAAACGACATAAACCAAATGCCATGGCCGTCTCAGTCACCAGATCTCAACCCAATTGAACACTTAAGGGAGATTCTGGAGCAGGGCCTGTGACAGCGTTTTCAACCACCATCATCAAAACACCTAATGATGGAATTTATTGTGGAAGAATGGTGTTGCATCCCTCCGATAGAGTTCCAGACACTTGTAGAATCTATGCAAAGGTGCATTGAAACTGTTCTGGCGCATGGTGGCCCAATTTAAGACACTTAATGTTTGTGTTTCCTTTATTTTGGCAGTTACCTGGAGCTTTAAAATGATTTAAGGGCTAGATTCATTCAGATCCGCTTTAGCCAACATCTGCATAGCGGATAGTGTCAGAGGTGGAACTGAGTTAGAGCTGTCAAATCTAGTGGCTCCAGGCATTATACCTAAAGCAGACATCTCCATTGGTCACATTAAGAGAAATCCCATGCAGCAGGGGCGGATTGGCCATCTGGCAATTCTGATGCTGTGATGAGCGAGCCACTCTCCTCTCCCCCATGCGCTCATGAGAAAAATGTACGGCTCATACACATCAAACACATAGTCTCCAAGTGCTTGATACCATTCAAGTTATTCCATTCCAGACATTATTATGAGCTGTCCTCCCCCTCCCCTGTAATTCATCTCTATTTTATTTTGTTTAATAGGAAATTCTGGAGTCTGTATTTTGACAGTAAAATAGCAACTATAGTCTAATTATCAACCCAAACTTCATGACAATCACTGGATTAGGTTGCACATCAAAATATATTGAATCATGCGTTCCTGCTTGGATGTGTTAGATGAAACAACTTATTTATTGAGCTGTGGTGTGGGCTGGTGTGGATAAAATGCATGGGCTGAATTCTTGTCCCAGTCTGCCCCTGCCATGCAGACTTGTTTACAAGTTTGAACACTGGAATGTGAGATGTGATCTACAACTAGATTAGGATGCTAGAAATCATCATTATTTCGTTTAATGATTTTTCAGTTTGAGCATAATTATTTATAAATAGCCTACTTTCTCTTTCTGAACTTCTAACGCGAGGGGGCGGGTGTGGCTTCCTGACGATGATCGCAAGAGCAGCTGCTCACCGATTTTAAGGCTCCAACTCAGTTCCACCTCAGACACCGCCAAAACATCCGGTATGCGTGTGTTTGAAATCGGCAGTTAACGCTTGATCTGACTGAATCTAGATTCTAAATAGATTTTAAAAAATCAAATACCTTTTTTACTTTATTTTAATGATCTGTAGTTTACAGTTGTGTGTCCAAGTGTTTTGTCGAGGATTGTTATTTGTTTTCTTCTTTTCTGACGGTTATGTTGTGGGTTGTTACAGTATCCTGTCTCAGTTTTTGTATTGTGGATGAAAAGGTGTGATGAGTGTGTCTTTGTGAAGATAAATCCACCATGTTCATTACGTTGCAGTAATACTGAGTGCCTTAAAAGGCAAGTGTTATTGACAATAGAATGAAAATGAAGTAATTTACCAAATGCAGGCTACTATACAAAATGCACGTATATGATAGAAAGCATGTTATTTTGAATGATCATCTTATGCCAGAATTATTTCCCCAATGCCCACAATGTGCTACTGTTCATTGGCAAATAAGTTTTAAAAAGGAACGTTTGCCTATTTTCCATTGTAACAAAAATATTTACTGTGACCTAAAAATCTAATATTTTACGATGAAAATGCTGGCGTCTTCAATAAATAAACATAGACAGGGTAATTCGTTTGTTTTACCTGCTAAGCAAATTTTAACCTCGGGTATAAAAAGACAGAATGACAACTGTTGTGAGTTTGTGTATGAGTACATGTGTGTGTGAATATAATTTATATTTTTTGGCGGGATGCATTGGAAGGGATGCATTGTATAATATTTAGATATTCTGTGTCGCAGTATGACCATTTTCTGTATTCCTCTGTGGCTTTTTACCAAACAACAAACTAAGGCTGGGATTCATTAAAACCCGCCATAGCAATGTTTACGCAGTGTCTTTATTTACAATATTCATCCCGTGCCCAACTTCTAATTCTAAAAAGTTAAAGCAGACCTGTGAAGGGGGGTCGCCCTGGTGTAGTTGCAGGTTTTTATACAGTACCCAAGACCAGTCGGTGAGTTAATTTGACGACTGAAAAAGAGGTACTGCATAAATACTGGAATGTGGGTTTGATTTAATTGAGCCCTAATGCGTTTGTAAAACTTTCAATATTCTTTAAGGTAATATCACTGGTTTGAACTGTCTGGTTTAAAAATATACACTGCTCAAAAAAATTAAGGGAACACTTAAACAACACAATGTAACTCCAAGTCAATCACACTTCTGTGAAATCAAACTGTCCACTTAGGAAGCAACACTGATTGACAATACATTTCACATGCTGTTGTGCAAATGGAATAGACAACAGGTGGAAATTATAGGCAATTAGCAAGACACCCCCAATAAAGGACTGGTTTTGCAGGTGGTGACCACAGACCACTTCTCAGTTCCTATGCTTCCTGGCTGATGTTTTGGTCACTTTTGAATGCTGGCAGTGCTTTCACTCTAGTGGTAGCATGAGACGGAGTCTACAACCCACACAAGTGGCTCAGGTAGTGCAGCTCATCCAGGATGGCACATCAATGCGAGCTGTGGCAAGAAGGTTTGCTGTGTCTGTCAGCGTAGTGTCCAGAGCATGGAGGCGCTACCAGGAAACAGGCCAGTACATCAGGAGACGTGGAGGAGGCCGTAGGAGGGCAACAACCCTGCACTGCCAGAGCCCTGCAAAATGACCTCCAGCAGGCCACAAATGTGCATGTGTCTGCTCAAACGGTCAGAAACAGACTCCATGAGGGTGGTATGAGGGCCCGACGTCCACAGGTGGGGGTTGTGCTCACAGCCCAACACCGTGCAGGACGTTTGGCATTTGCCAGAGAACACCAAGATTGGCAAATTCGCCACTGGCGCCCTGTGCTCTTCACAGATGCAAGCAGGTTCACACTGAGCACATGTGACAGACGTGACAGAGTCTGGAGACGCCGTGGAGAATGTTCTGCTGCCTGCAACATCCTCCAGCATGACCGGTTTGGCGGTGGGTCAGTCATGGTGTGGGGTGGCATTTCTTTGGGGGGCCGCACAGCCCTCCATGTGCTCGCCAGAGGTAGCCTGACTGCCATTAGGTACCGAGATGAGATCCTCAGACCCCTTGTGAGACCATATGCTGGTGCGGTTGGCCCTGGGTTCCTCCTAATGCAAGACAATGCTAGACCTCATGTGGCTGGAGTGTGTCAGCAGTTCCTGCAAGAGGAAGGCATTGATGCTATGGACTGGCCCGCCGTTCCCCAGATCTGAATCCAATTGAGCACATCTGGTACATCATGTCTCGCTCCATCCACCAACGCCACGTTGCACCACAGACTGTCCAGGAGTTGGCGGATGCTTTAGTCCAGGTCTGGGAGGAGATCCCTCAGGAGACCATCCGCCACCTCATCAGGAGCATGCCCAGGCGTTGTAGGGAGGTCATACAGGCACGTGGAGGCCACACACACTACTGAGCCTCATTTTGACTTGTTTTAAGGACATTACATCAAAGTTGGATCAGCCTGTAGTGTGGTTTTCCACTTTAATTTTGAGGGTGACTCCAAATCCAGACCTCCATGGGTTGATACATTTGATTTCCATTGATAATTTTTGTGTGATTTTGTTGTCAGCACATTCAACTATGTAAAGAAAAAAGTATTTAATAAGATTATTTCATTCATTCAGATCTAGGATGTGTTATTTCAGTGTTCCCTTTATTTTTTTGAGCAGTGTATATTTAAGCAATAAGGCACGAGGGGTGGTGTATGGCCAATATATGCTAAGGGAGTTCTTAAGCACAACACAACACAGAGTGCCTGGATACAGCCATTAGCCATGGTATATTGGCCATATACCACAAACCTAAGAGGGGCCTTATTGATATTATAAACTGGTTACCAACGTAATTAGAATAGTAAAAATAAATGTTTGGTCATACCTGTGGCATACGGTCTGATATACCAAGGCTTTCAGACAATCAGCATTCAGGGCTCGAACCACCCAGTTTATAAAATCAATAAATCACTTTGTACAACCAAATATTAGTAATAATATTAGTTAGTCTTGACATTGATTTAAAATGTATATGGATACACTGGTACAGTTTTTTATTTGTAAGGCAGAATAGAGGATTTTACAGTACACAATGCAAACAGGTAGTTTCATTCACACTGAATTAAACCGATATGTCTGATATTGGACTGATGCAATACACTCTGAAGAGTGGGAGTGAGTCACTCACAGGTGCTGAATGCTGGATATGCTAGCTAGACAACAGCATAGGTGTTCAGTTTGTCTCTCAGCGAAACAGGAACAATGAGTCATTGGAACACACAATTCAAGTACATCCCATCGTGGTTCCAGATTAGAACTAGAGCTGGTTCTGGTTTGGAACAGACCCATGTCATCCGGGTTGTGTTAAACAGGCACCGAAAGGAAGAAAACTGACTAAAACGGGGAGGGACTATCTGGATTTGTCCAATAAGAAATGCTAATTTTCGTTTTCCATTGTGTGCCCTAATGAGCACGACCCAGGTCCAGGAAACAGACAGGGGTCGAAGGTTAGAATTACACATCAGGCAAATAGCTGCTTCTCAAAGGAAAATAAGCAAAATGGCATGGAAGATCATCCAACGACATGGGGAGAATCTGAATTGCATAATCCTCTCGCCTTGCCTCCTTCTCAAAACCCATTGGAGGATAAGGTCAGAGGGGCGGGACCTCTGTCTTTCTAATCCAATGGGTTTTGAGAAGGAGGCGAGGAGAAAGGTGGACGCAATGAGTATGCAATTGAGATTCTCCCATGGTATGGTCTGAGTAACCAACAACAGTTGAAATGTCATTCCATTAGGGGGTGTAAAAGCAAATCTATTCAGCAGATTTTGACTGGCAATCTACTTTGTCTGTCAATTATCTTCTTTCTACCTTGTCTACCTTTATTGATTCGTTTTTCTTCATATCTGACATGTCTCCTCCCATTGATCATGAGGATTATAGATTATAACATTTACATTAATGATAATCCATCTCCAATCCCTTTGATGAGATGACAACATTGATTCAACGCCTCCAGTATGAAACCAGGAAACCCTCAATTACCTCAAAAGCACAGACCGCTGTCACGCAAGCCTGATCCCTTGCACAAGAACCACGTCTGTTCAAATCAAATCTGTTGTTGTGTAATAAAAGTGTCTCAGACTTGATTTCAACATACCTACAGTCAGGGGGTGTAGGAGCGATTCTAACATGGGGGGGAAATAAAAAGTAGGCATGAAAGGTCAAACTGAAATTAATCAATCTCCACTACACAATTATCAAAAATAAAATATCATGACTGCCTCTCTCCTGCATGAAGTTAACACATGCAATACACCCTCTAGACTTAAGCTGCAATCATTTCATCAGATATCATATATTATCATTAAGATTGATTCACACAATGACATGTCATCAGTCTATCAACTCTATGAGCTTGGAGAGGCACTTCTCACTATCTTACCTGTTGGTTTGTGGCCTCTGTCTCCCTATCTGCCTGTCCATGGATATCATCATGGCTGCCTCTCTCCTGCATGAAGTTAACACATGCCTCTAGATTTAAGATTATATAATTTCATTAGAGATAATTTATGATAATTCAGAGTTATTGAATTCTTCCGCTGCTCTATCGTTGGCTAAATACTTCAGTCTGAGACTGCCATCGTTGAAGTCGTTTGTGGTGACGGGGTGTTGTACAGAACAAAGTAATCAGTGATTGGATCATCTCTAAGTAATCAGAGTATCAAAGCCAATGACATTTTCTAAACGCCGCTTTACCCACATATGTTCTGGCTCTGGCCCAACCCATTGGTTTCTGGGACCAATCAGAACTGTTAGAATGTGTTTGCGTTCTAGAAATCGTCTGGGAGATACTCAGATCCAGACTCATTGCGGAGAAGAAACGAACATCCGTGGGCGTGATGTGACGTTTGGCCGGAGCAAGGAGTTTGGGTAGCCAGGCAACTATGAAAGATCCTTAGTCTATGACCTCTATGGGCTTGGTGAGGTACTTCTTACTGTCTTACCTGTTGGTTTGTGGCCTCCCTCTCTACCTGTCTGTCTGTTCATGGCTGTCACTCTCCTGCCATGATCCTGATAGCACCAAACAAAGTCTTAACACATGGAACACACCTTCAGAGGTGTTGGGTTAAATGCGGAAGACACATTTCGGTTGAATGCATTCAGTTGTGCAACTGACTAGGTATCCCTTTTCCCTTTCATGACCCATAATCACTGTGATGAAGTTCGAGACATCGAAGCTGAAAGCACTCAAATTTGCCAGCTAGTTTGCCAGGGGTGGTGTGCGGGCAGTTGCCAAAAAAAAATGTTTTTTTATTTCACCTTTATTTAACCAGGTAAGTCAGTTGAGAACTAGTTCTCATTTACAACTGCGACCTGGCCAAATGCTTACTTACAGTACATTGCACTCCTTTGGGAAAAACTCTTATTTCCAATTTTTGTTCTCTTCTTGACTGGTGACACATCCATTTCTAATTTGCTGACCCTTTGATGAAGGCTGACAGTGATTGTGCAAGTAATTCTGTCACTAGCAACTATTCTTGGCTTCAAAACATTCACTATCAGTTTTTCACATAGCCAGAACTAGATAAAACATGACACAGCTAAACATTGACTAAACTGTAAATGTAAAGCTAACTAGGTACTAGCCAAGAGAAAGCTTATAGTTGGTCATGTTCGTTCTAACATATCAAAGTTTATTCACATTCATACACTTTTTACTCAAACTTACTTTGTTGTTGCCAACAACAATTACTTTCCCCAGTGTAGTGTGTGATGGTGGTGGTGCTGCTGCTCAGTGCTTTTTCTCTCACTAACACACTACCATCCTGCTTGTAACAACTAAGAGTGAGAAGGAAGCAGTCATGGGGCAGTCAGTGGGGGCAGGGGAAGTGACTCACGTTCCAGCAGCAGAGGTCTATTCAAAATAAAAGTCCCTCAACGCATCTGCCGACTCATTTTTCTAAATAAAAGTCAATGTGTTATATGTTCTTTTTATTTGATTTATTTTACCTGCTTCTAACATTAGGGGGGGGGGGGGGTGTCCCCACTGTCCCCACTGTCCCCACTGTCCCTCCCGGCTCCTACACCCTTGGTTACAGTAACTCAGATTAAAGCAATAGATTCACTTTTCTGGTTCATAGTTTAAACAATTTTTTTTTGCAAGAGATGAATTTGCAAAGAGAATCATTGGCACTTGCAAGAGATGCATTGGCAAAATAGAAAAACACAATTAGTTACTTACACACATCCCATAAAATAAATCAAATTACATTGAAAAATACATACATGTAAAATGATTAAAAGGAAAGCTAGTGAAAGCTGTATAGTGTAAGTACAACATCAATGACATTGTCAAGATGTTTGGAACTCTTGGTAAAAAGCATACCTCACTGTTAAACTCATCTCAATTGTTCAAACTTTGACGTTTTCAAACCATTTGTTCAAAGGTATGTGACTGTCTAACCCCAATTCTTTCTGGCTATGTCGCCGCTGTGCTGACAGACATTGGGCTCTATTCAATCAAATCCGCTTTAGCCGACATATGCATAGCGGTTGTTTTGGTGGTGTCGGAACTGCGTTAGAGCTGTCAAATCCACAAGTGGCTCCTGGCATTATACCCAAAGTGGACATTGCCATTGGCTGCACGGAGTCGCATTAAAAAAATTAAAAAATAATAATTAAGAGAAATCCCATGCAGCCTTGTTTCCAAGTTGGAACACTGGAATGTGAGATGTAATCTATACCTCGATTAGGCTGATAGAAATCCTCATTATTTAGGATTTTAAATTTGAGTGTCATTATTTCTATATAGGGTTAGGGTTAGGGTTGGGATAACTTTCTAACGCGAGTGGTACGGGAGTGGCTAGGTGACAATGATCAAGAGAGCAGCTGCTAGACGACTTGACAGCTCTAATGCAGTTATGCGGTTAACATTTGATCTGATTGAATCTAGGCCTTTGACTTAATTTGAATATTTCTCTAAGAAAAATATTTTTCAATCTGTATATAATATACAGTATGTTATTATATGTGATAGCAGAATGACACTGTGTTCTCAAACAAATCTGATTGTTATGATTTGTGTATGTATTTCTAAGTTATGTCTCAGACATAACCTCTTGTCTGCGGCTGTAACCTGCTGTAGAGAGCACCAATTCAGACTATTGGAGTTCTCTCACATAGGAAGTGGTCATGAAAAAGCAGAAGTGTTAAACTAATGTGTCTGGCACAGATAGACTGACAGACAGACACACCAGCAGCATGGCATCTATAAGGTAAGGTTTCACTTACTGTATATACTGTATGGTGGTGGAAAAAGTACTCAATTGTCATACTTGAGTAAAAGTAAACATACCTTAATAGAAAATGACTCAAATAAAAGTGAAAGTCACCCAGTAAAATACTATTTGAGTAAAAATCTAAAAGTATTTGGTTTTAAATATACTTAAGAATCAAAAGTAAATATAATTGCAAAAATATACTTAAGTATCAAAAGTAAAAGTATCAACAATTTCAAATTCCTTATATTAAGCAAAGCAGACGGCACCATTTTCTTGTTTTTATTTTATTTACGGATAGCCAGGGGCACACTCCAACACTCAGACATAATTTACAAACAAAGCATTTGTGTTTAGTGAGTTCGCCAGATCAGAGACAGTAGGGATGACTAGGGAGTACTTTTGGGTGTCAGGGAAAATGTATGTAGTAAAAGTACATTATTTTCTTTAGGAATGTAGTGAAGTAAAAGTAAAAGTTGTCAAAAATATAAATAGTAAAGTAAAGTACAGATACCCCAAAAAACTACTTAAGTAGTACTTTAAAGTATTTTTAACTAATTACTTTACACCAATGATGGTGTTACATCATTACAACAGAAAACACACTCAGAGAAGAGTGATTATTCAAATCAAACCAATAAAATAGGTGATTACCTTATCTAAAACAACGTAATAAACATAATCCGAAGTCATTTTAAACTTAGAAAACACTTAACTAATAAAAAATGTATAGGTTGGATTTATGTCAAGCTAACCATTATTTTACCAGGTTACTTTAATTTAGTTCTACAGTATTTGATGAGACCAAGCCACAAAAATATTTTGGTTCAGAATAGTCTTTGGCCATATGGCATGCAGACTGGCAGTGAAGTGGTTAAAGTGATGCTCTGGAAATTTTGTACAATTTCAGCCAGTAGTTTTGAAAGTGGTGTTCACGAGCTAAAATGGGTCCCCGTTTTTTGTGTACTACGTCATCCAATTTTGTACTACGTCATCCATTTCGTATGATATGTTACTTCCTGCAAAAAACAACAACATATATATTTATTTATTTGTGCAATTCGTATGATATGTTACGAATCCAATTCGTACAATATGTTAAGTATTTGTTGTACTTAAGACCCCAGACTGCATCTTTAAAGGTTCTCACATTAAATCAGGCAGGCACTGCTTTCATATGTGAGGAGGGTACAGCTACTGTAGGCTATCCACACGGCTGAGAAAGGGAATCAGGTTTTGCATATTGGCATGCGTGTGTGTCTACGTGCGTGCGCGTGCGAGTGTGTGGGTGTGTTTCAATCTCAGTGCCAGTAAAATGATACATGGGGTATATGGGGAAAAGTAAATATCAAAGTAGTGGGAAAATGATTGGGAGGAAAAAAGCAACAACAAAAAGGTGAGATAGTATGGCCATAATTTGTATCCTACATTTTGTGAGACACTCATTCATAATCAAAACACCATTCCTTTTAGAAAATAAATTACAAGGTCTATTTGTATTGGCTTACCCAACGTCTCCCATTTACCCCTCAGCAGCAACATGACAACCAACTGCTCCTTCACCGAGGTAGACAGCCTCATGAAATCACTGGAACTCGCCATCTACGTGCCCATCTTCGTGTGCGGCCTTGTCCTCAACATCCTTGCCCTGGTTGTCTTCTGCGTCCTCCTCCGCAAGTGGACAGAGTCCACCATCTACATGACCAACCTGGCCCTCATGGACCTCCTTCTTCTCCTCCTGCTCCCCTTCAAGATGCACGCCACCATCCACCACTGGGCGGCCCACCACCGCATCCTCTGCTCCTTCCTGGAGAGCCTGTACTTCGTGGGCATGTACGGCAGCGTCTACACCATTGCCTGCATAGCCGTGGACCGCTGGTTGGCCATATGCCACCCCTTCCGTGCCAAGCAGCTCCGCTCCCCTCGGGCCGCTCTGGGGACCTGCATCCTGGTCTGGGTGATGGTGCTGGGGGGCACCTCCCCCATCTACTCATTCCGCACGGCAGAAAAGGGGTCCTTCCACTGCTTCCACAGCTTCTCGGACCAGGGCTGGCGCCAAGAGGTGATCGGCTGCCTCTTGGGCTTTGGGTTTGTGGGACCGGCCCTGGTGCTGGTAGTGTGTTCGGCCCAGAGCATCGGCACGCTGAGGCAGTCGGGCCAGGAGAGCCCTAAGAGCAGAGCCTGCGTGAGGACCATCTACAGCAGCCTCTGTGCCTTCCTAGTCCCCTTCACACCCAGCCACCTGGGCATCCTGCTGCAGTTCCTGGTGAGTTCATTATAAACAGGCCCGGCTGCAGGATGACATGCCTGAGGGGGCATTTAACTAGTATTGATTTAGAGCCCTAATACCACAAGGTAGATTGTTCCTACTAATGTTCAAATGTACACCTCAACAACCATGGCTTTATATAGTAACACAAGAAAGATATGAGCCCCACTACAACGTGTCTATCTGAAATGCAGCCGAAGCTACAGTAGGCCTAGGCTACACATAACTTGCGCCTGCCAACACACACAGATCACCTCAACAGGATGAGCGCCACTAGCTTATCAAAGATTCTCACAGGCTTCATAACTTAAACTTCAATAATTAGATCTATAGGCTACGTTCTTGTCGAATTTGTGACACTACGCTACGCAATGAGCGTAACCAAGCCGCTACTTCTCTAGAGTTTCAGAAAAGCAAACTAAATAAAACTAACTGCATATTTTATAGTCATAGCTGATGTCAAAATGTCCTACATGGCAGTAGCTAATTTGAATCTGCCGCGAATAAGAGTAAATACCCATTCCGAGAGCAACACACACACACGCTATTGAGGCGGTGTGTCCAAACTTTTGACTGGTACTGTATATATATTTATACTCTGGACTCCGACGTTGCTCGTCCTAATATTTCTATACTGTATTACTCAATTCCCCCCCAAAAATGCTTTTCTTTCGAAAACAATGACATTTCTAAGTGACCCCAAACTTTTGAACGGTAGTGTATATATACAGTGGGGAGAACAAGTATTTGATACACTGCCGATTTTGCAGGTTTTCCTACTTACAAAGCATGTAGAGGTCTGTAATTTTTATCATAGGTACACTTCAACTGTGAGAGACGGAATCTAAAACAAAAATCCAGAAAATCACATTGTATGATTTTTAAGTCATTAATTTGCATTTTATTGCATGACATAAGTATTTGATACATCAGAAAAGCAGAACTTAATATTTGGTACAGAAACCTTTGTTTGCAATTACAGAGATCATACGTTTCCTGTAGGTCTTGACTAGGTTTGCACACACTGCAGCAGGGATTTTGGCCCACTCCTCCATACAGACCTTCTCCAGATCCTTCAGGTTTCGGGGCTGTCGCTGGGCAATACGGACTTTCAGCTCCCTCCAAAGATTTTCTATTGGGTTCAGGTCTGGAGACTGGCTAGGCCAATCCAGGACCTTGAGATGCTTCTTACGGAGCCACTCCTTAGTTGCCCTGGCTGTGTGTTTCGGGACGTTGTCATGCTGGAAGACCCAGCCACGACCCATCTTCAATGCTCTTACTGAGGGAAGGAGGTTGTTGGCCAAGATCTTGTGATACATGGCCCCATCCATCCTCCCCTCAATACGGTGCAGTCGTCCTGTCCCCTTTTCAGAAAAGCATCCCCAAAGAATGATGTTTCCACCTCCATGCTTCACGGTTGGGATGGTGTTCTTGGGGTTGTACTCATCCTTCTTCTTCCTCCAAACACGGCGAGTGGAGTTTAGACCAAAAAGCTATATTTTTGTCTCATCAGACCACATGACCTTCTCCCATTCCTCCTCTGGATCATCCAGATGGTCATTGGCAAACTTCAGACGGGCCTGGACATGCGCTGGCTTGACCAGGGGGACCTTGCGTGCGCTGCAGGATTTTAATCCATGACGGCATAGTGTGTTACTAATGGTTTTCTTTGAGACTGTGGTCCCAGCTCTCTTCAGGTCATTGCTCAGGTCCTGCCGTGTAGTTCTGGGCTGATCCCTCACCTTCCTCATGATCATTGATGCCCCACGAGGTGAGATCTTGCATGGAGCCCCAGACCAAGGGTGATTGACCGTCATCTTGAACTTTTTCCATTTTCTAATAATTGTGCCAACAGTTGTTGCCTTCTCACCAAGCTGCTTGCCTATTGTCCTGTAGCCCATCCCAGCCTTGTGCAGGTCTACAATTTTATCCCTGATGTCCTTACACAGCTCTCTGGTCTTGGCCATTGTGGAGAGGTTGGAGTCTGTTTTATTGAGAGTGGACAGGTGTCTTTTATACAGGTAATGAGTTCAAACAGGTGCAGTTAATACAGGTAATGAGTGGAGAAGAGGAGGGCTTCTTAAAGAAAAACGAACAGGTCTGTGAGAGCCGGAATTCTTACTGGTTGGTAGGTGATCAAATACTTATGTCATGCAATAAAATGCAAATTAATTACTTAAAAATCATACAATGTGATTTTCTGGATTTTTGTTTTAGATTCCGTCTCTCACAGTTAAATGATCAAAATTACAGACCTCTACATGCTTTGTAAGTAGGAAAACCTGCAATATCGGCAGTGTATCAAATACTTGTTCTCCCCACTGTATGTGTGAAGGGATGTATAGACATTATGGACAGTATGTGGATAGAATATGTAGTATATCTGAAGAATACGTAGGATAGAATAATATGTACAGCAATAGTTGAATAGGATGGCCTTGACTAGAAAACAGTATATACATATGAAATGGGTCAAATCAAATCAAATCACATGCGCCAAATACAACAGGTGTAGACCTTACAGTGAAATGCTTACTTACTAGCCCTTAACCAACAATGCCGTTTTAAGAAAGAATACCAAACAAAATCACAAAAAAATACAATATAAAATAATACGAAATAAAAGTAACAAATAATTAAAGAGCAGCAGTAAAAATAACAATAGCGAGGCTATATACAGGGGGTACCGGTACCGAGTCAATGTGCGGGGGCACCGGTTAGTCGAGGTAATTGGGGTAATATGTACATGTAGGTAGAATTATTAAAGTGACTATGCATAGATAATAAACAGAGAGTAGCAGCTGCGTAAAAGAGGGGTGGGGGGCAATGCAAATAGTCTGGGTAGCCATTTGATTAGATGTTCAGGAGTCTTATGGCTTGGGGGTAGAAGCTGTTTAGAAGCCTCATGGACCTAGACTTGGCGCTCTGGTACCGCTTGCCGTGCGGTAGCAGAGAGAACAGTCTATGACTAGGGGGGCTGGAGTCTGACAATTTTTAGGGCCTTCCTCTGACACCGCCTGGTATAGAGTTCCTGGATGGCAGGAAGCTTGGCCCCAGTGATGTACTGGGCCGTACGCACTACCCTCTGTAGTGCCTTGCGGTCGGAGGCCGAGCAGTTGCCATACCAGGCAGTGATGCAACCAGTCAGGATGCTCTCGATGGTGCAGCTGTAGAACCTTTTGAGGATCTGAGGACCCATGCCAAATCTTTTCAGTCTCCTGAAGGGGAATAGGTTTTGTCGTGCCCTCTTCACGACAGTCTTGGTGTGCTTGGACCATGTTCGTTTGTTGGGGATGTGGACACCAAGGAACTTGAAGCTCTCAACCTGCTCTACTACAGCCCCGTCGATGAGAATGGGGGCATGCTCGGTCCTCTTCTTTTTCCTGTAGTCCACAATCATCTCCTTTGTCTTGATCACGTTGAGGGAGAGGTTGTTGTCCTGGCACCACACAGCCAGTCTCTGACCTCTTCCCTATAGGCTGTCTCGTCGTTGTCGGTGATCAGGACTACCACTGTTGTGTCATCGGCAAACTTAATGATGGTGTAGGAGTCGTGCCTGGCCATGCAGTCATGAGTGAACAGGGAGTACAGGAGGGGACTGAGCACGCACCCCTGAGGTGCCCCCGTGTTGAGGATCAGCGCAGCGGATGTGTTGTTACCTACCTTTACCACCTGGGGGCGGCCCGTCAGGAAGTCCAGGATCCAGTTGCAGAGGGAGGTGTTTAGTCCCAGGGTCCTTAGCTTAGTGATGAGCTTTGAGGGCACTATGGTGTTGAACGCTGAGCTGTAGTCAATGAATAGCATTCTCACATAGGTGTTCCTTTTGTCCAGGTGTGAAAGGGCAGTGTGGAGCGCAATAGAGATTGCATCATCTGTGGATCTGTTGGGGCGGTATGCAAATTGGAGTGGGTCTAGGGTTTCTGGGATAATGGTGTTGATGTGAGCCATGACCAGCCTTTCAAAGCACTTCATGGCTATATACATGAGTGCTACGGCTCGGTAGTCATTTAGGCAGGTTACCTTAGTGTTCTTGGGCACAGGGACTATGGAGGTCTGCTTGAAACATGTTGGTATTACAGACTCAGACAGGGAGAGGTTAAAGATGTCAGTGAAGACACTTGCCAGTTGGTCAGCGCATGCTCGAAGTACACATCCTGGTAATCCGGCCTTGTGAATGTTGACCTGTTTAAAGGTCTTACTCACATCGGCTACGGAGAGCGTGATCACACAGTCATCCGGAACAGCTGATGCTCTCATGCATGTTTCAGTGTTACTTTCCTCGAAACAAGCATAGAAGTAATTTAGCTCGTCTGGTAGGCTTGTGTCACTGGGCAGCTCGCGGCTGTGCTTCCCTTTGTAGTCTGTAATAGTTTGCAAGCCCTGCCACATCTGACGAGTGTTGGAGCCGGTGTAGTACGATTCGATCTTAGTCCTGTATTGACGCTTTGCCTGTTTGAAAATGTTGCCGTCTGGTTTGCTTAATATAAGGAATTTGAAATTATTTATACTTTTTCTTTTACTTTTGATACTTAAGTATATTTAAAACCAAATACTTTTAGACTTTTACTTAAGTAGTATTTTACTGGGTTACTTTTACTTTTACTTGAGTCATTTTCTATTAAGGTATCTTTACTTTTACTCAAGTATGACAATTGGGTACTTTTTCCACCACTGATTAAAGTGACCAGTGTTCCACGTCTATGTACATTGGGCAGCAGCCTCTAAGTTGCAGGGTTGAAAAACCGGGTGGTAGCTGGCTAGTGACAGGGACTAAGTTCAGGGCAGGGTACTTACTGGAGGCCAGCTAGTGATGCCTATTTAACAGTCTGATGGCCTTGAGATAGAAGCTCCCTGCAAGAGAGCAGGGAGGGGGCAAAAAAGTTGTGTATGTGTCGTTTTCATAGTATTGACATCAGTTTTACAGTAGCCTATCACACACAATGACTGTGTAATGTAAATGAATGATAACAGAGTGAAATTTACTTGTTTTAGTAGGCTACACACGGTATTGGTCCTACATACAACATTTTAAACAAAATAGGCCTATCTGAAATGCAGCCATATACACGACAACTGTCATTTTGCACACAAGAAAGCACACAATGTTGAAGAGAAGCCCCATGAAGACTGGTAGCCCAAGATGCACTCATTAAAACAGCACACACCGTAACCATCGAATCAGGACAATGGACAGAAGGCTACCTGCAGTCAGCGTGACGGGACATTAAAAACTGTAATATCTTATGTTTCACCGAGTCGTGGCTGAACGACGACAATGATAACATTCAGCTAGCAGGCTATACATCGGCAGGACAGAATTCCCCCTCAGGAGACTGAAAAGATTTGGCATGGGTCCTCAGATCCTCAAAATATTCTACAGCTGCACCATCGAGAGCATCCTGACTGGTTGCATCACCGCCTGGTATGGCAACTGCTTGGCCTCCGACCGCAAGGCACTACAGAGGGTAGTGCGTACGGCCCAGTACATCACTGGGGCAAAGCTTCCTGCCATCCAGGACCTCTATACCAGGCGGTGTCAGAGGAAGGCCCTCAAAATTGTCAAAGACTCCAGCCACCCTAGTCATAGACTGTTCTCTCTGCTACCGCACGGCAAGCGGTACCGGAGTGCCAAGTCTAGGTCCAAAAGACTTCTCAACAGCTTCTACCCCCAAGCCATAAGACTCCTGAACAGCTAATCATGGCTACCCGGACTATATGCACTGCAAACTATTTGCACCCATCCTTTTTACGCTGCTGCTACTCTGTTAATTATTTATGCATAGTCACTTTAACTCTACCCACATGTACATATTACCTCAACTACCTCAACTAGCCGGTGCCCCCGCACATTGACTCTGCAACGGTACCCCCCTGTATATTTAGCCTCCCTACTGTCACTTTATTTTACTTCTGCTCTTTTTTTTCTCAACACTTTTTTTGTAGTTGTTTTATTTTGACTTTAATTTTTTTTATTGTATTTAATTTTTTTAAATAAATGCACTGTTGGTTAAGGGCTGTAAGTAAGCATTTCACTGTAATGTCTGCACCTGTTGTATTCGGCGCATGTGACCAATACAATTTGATTTGATTTGATTTGATTTAAAGAGATCCTTTTAACGCGTACATTCGGATTGTCATGCTTGCTTCGCAAGCTAGCAAGCAGGCTAGGTAGTGCTAGGTATCAGCAGCCAATCCAGTAGTGTCTGGAAACTATAGTGCTCTTCGATCGGTCAATAGCAACGTGATGTCGCAGAGTATTTGCATAAAGTTCTGTTTTTCCCAACTTTGGTCCTGCCCTGTTCACGTCCCTCACCCATGCTTGCATCGCCCAACGGTCCCCCCGCCCACTTCACTTCCTTCATCAAAATGAATGGGCTTCCGTTGTTTCATCGACCCCAACGTGCTATGTGGATCTCTTGTGTAACGTTAGATGCACTGCCAATTTCAGCATCACCTCAGAGCACAACCAATAGGATACATTGGTCATTGTTGGTATTCTTGTCATAAGAAGGAATTCCCCTCGACCATGCCCACAAATTGGGGAAAATAAACATTATTTCACATTGACCCCATTGTAAAAGCGCCAACTTCCTTGTCAAATTTTTGTTATACAGAAATAACAAAAAATGCAGAAAAGCTTCTGTGTTGTTCAATGTACATGTAACCAGGTCAAAATCCCGACCTACGGTTTGCAATGCTCCCATGTAGGCAAAAAGAAATTGCGAGAAGAGCCCTATGGCTTCAGGCTATTCGGCGTGGGAGAGTGGGAAATATGGGGACACGGTGTCCAAGTAGGCTAGACGTAGCTATGTGTGTGTAAAACATTTCATCATAGGTAAGACATGTAACTTGTTTAGTATAGTCCGTTTGTAACTCCACTCACTACTTGTAGCTGTGTAGTCAGTTTGTTTGTGTTGTTGGTCTTGGCTAGCTTAATGTTCCGGTCAATAGCTTGCTAGAACTCACTCACGTGGCTGCTAGCACCGTCATGAAAAGGAGCATGAGGCAAGCCCTACAATATTACGTTTTTCTAAGTAGTGAGAAAGCTCGGGAGCAGGCATTGTTGAAAAGTAATCTTTAGACATGTAGTACTTTTCTTAAATGTAGTTTGTAATTGACTAAAAGAAGTAGACAACAAGAAAATTGCGTTTGAAAAATGTTATGTTTTTGCTGTGAGCCAATGGGGTAACCTAGGTAACCACGGGTTGTTTTCCCCACTGGCGGGCAGGGCCTCGAAATTCTATCTAATACCGACTGGGACTATACCCGTCAAATAACGCAACGCTGTATATCTATCAATAGCAAATGGACCCACGAAAGCAAGCACTGACTTTAAGAATCACAGATAAATCTAAAAGAAGCATTGAAGTAAAAACCTAAGGCCTAAACTATACATTACATTCAATATCAGACAAACAACAAATAGGCTTACATGAGGGAAAACCAATTAATTAATCATTCTGGCAGGGCGGCCAGGGCCATAAAGGTTGTAGCTTACCATTTAGATGAGTTGCAGCCTCCTCCATGCGCTGTTGAACCTCATGAGAAGTTTCGGATTCCATTCTCCTTCCTGGTGAAATTTACTTGTCAGGTCCCTCTTAAATGCCAGCTGGACAAGCTGGGCTTTTCGTTGATGTAACATGCTGTGCCTGTGTTCACTGAATACATTCTTCAGAGTGGAGAATGAATTTTTGCACATTGCTGTAGATGTCCCAAGTGTTAATCCAAATCCATGTTTCAGTGCCAACAGCACAGTCTGCATTGCTGACAAAGGCCCGCTGTATCTTTGAAGAACACTGAGTGAGGTCCATTTGTTGCTGCTGGCTGTGATTGCAATTTCACTTTGCAAGAATCAATAAACTCTGCTTCCACTGGTCCAGTTTATGTTAGATCCAACAGGTGGTCAGGTGCTAGTGGCTGGGGTAACGGAGGTGCAGGTGCTTGTTGTGATGTTACCCTCTTGCTGTTGGTACTACCTGGCTTCTTGATTTTGTTGATCAACAGGCAGTGTGGGGGATGGGTGGGTATTTGCTGCGAGGCTCCTCAACCTCGTTGGTCGGGCCAGCAGGCTGCTCGGTGAGCTCGGCATCGCACTTGAAATGGTGGTCCTCAATTTTTTTGCTCTTGGCAGTGCCCAGGCATGCCCGGCTTTGCCACTACCTAGAGCCGGCTCTGATTATAAACCTAAAAATGCCATAAATACTTTCTTGAGGTTATCTTATGTGCATTTATATGTCTGGGGGCAACTTCATCCTTTGGCTCTTTTTTTCCTGACCATGTGACCTGACCAGGAAAAACCTTACAGGCATAACCTCTATCTCCTCCCAGGTACATAGATGCGTGATCGAGGACTGCGTGGCCAAGACGAGGATCAGCCTGTTCCTACAGGTGGCCATGAGTCTGGCCAACATCACATGCTGTCTGGACGCTGTGTGTTACTACTTCATCACCAGGGAGGTGAGGACCTCCAAGCAGACCTTCAACTTAAGGAGGTCCAGGTCCATCAGCCAGAAGAGAGCCACCACCAGCACCTCAGAGCTCTGACGAGACCCATGGAGGGACAAACACTGTGCAGAACTGGTTGAAATTATGTTTCAACCAGTTTTGCCCACTGGGAAGTTACTGGCTATAATCTTACTAGCTGTGTGAGAAATTCTGCCACTGTTTGAGGACAAGGGACGTTGAGTAGGAAAAATTAGTATTTATTATTGAAAACCTACGCATTTTGGCACTATTTTCCCTTTTGACTGTCTGCAGCCTTACCTCGGACAAGAGTTAACCCTATCAGACCAGATATTTTTATATATTTAACTTTGACTATATTTCACTGCTTCGCTTAAGTAAAATGTTTTAAACTTCTTAGACTACCACAAAAATACTTTTAAAGAGGTGAAGCAATTGAACAACAAAACAAAACATGGAAAATTACCATCTGATCTGATTACTATTGTTTGTGCCCTGTGCAATGCCATCTATATGTGTACTGTATGTCCTGACAAGGGAATCACCACAGAACAACAAGGCATGTTAAGTAGGAGAAGTCAGTTCGACCCATGGGGCGGCGCACAATTGGCCCAGCGTCGTCCAGGGTAGGGAAGGGAATGGCCGGCAGGGATGTAGCTCAGTTGGTAGAGAATGGCGTTTGCAACGCCAGGGTTGTGGGTTCGATTCCCACGGGGGGCCAGTATGAAAAAAAAAATAATAATGGATGCACTCACTAACTGTAAGTCGCTCTGGATAAGAGCGTCTGCTAAATGACTAAAATGTAAATGTCACTGAAATCCCTGAAGTGTCCTAGATACATAATTAATGTACCAAATATTGTCCATTGCAGCTTCGGCCTATATAAATTTGTATGTTATATAAAGTTTCTTTATAAAGCTCTTGAATGTATTCCTCTGAAGGGAGATGTAGTTGAAATGTAGTAATGTAATTTTCACTGATTATTTGTCATTGGTTTGACTTCTGTGCTTGGGTTTGACGCAAGTTAATGGTGTTTTGCGGACATTTTTCTATTTTTATTTAAGATAAATATGAAACGGTAGATTTTGGTACCCATGATATCCTTTGTATTCTCCTGAGTTTATTTATGTTTCTCTAAAACACACACACACCAACGACAATGAAAATGCAAAGATAAAGGAATATAGTTTTTACATATTTATTTATTAGGTAGTAAGATAAGCTATTACAAGCCAAATGACTGTACAGCATGGCGAGTCAGAAGAGAAGGGGACAGATCATGAAAGCCTATATCATACAGTAGGTCCCTTTAAAACAGCAAAATAATTCCTCCATAACATACAGTAGATCGATAGTAAAAAAATGTTAACAGAGACAGGCATGCAATAGAGAGAGAGAGAGAATCTAGATAGTAGGGATGGAGAATGGCTGCAATGACTCAACTGCAGACAAGAGGCTGATCCCTTTTTTTTTTTTTTTTACCTTTTTTTGTCATTTAGCAGATGCTCTTATCCAGAGCGACTTACAGTTAGTGAGTGCATACATTTCATCCCACTACTAAGACAGGAGGAAGAGGGCGACTGCGTTCCAATTCTCCACCCTTCTCCTGGAGTGTGCACTTGCACACTCCCTCTCAGAATCAGGACGTAGTTAAAGACACACAGAAAGAAAGAGTTTAACTAAAACCTATCCAACTGTACAGATGTAGGATCTTAATTTGAGCCAGTTTGCTACAGAAGGGAAATAATCCTGCAGCAACAGGAAATGAAAATTATGTGGATTATATATTAATTGAAATTCTTGTAGGCGTTGATACATTTTTCATAAGGGAAAATCAAGTCTGACATTTCAAAGCATTTTTTAAACCTCAAATACACTACCAGTTTTACATTTCCTGCATTTCAGGAAAGTTATCCTGCAACAGGGTGATCAAATTAAGAGTCTACATCTGTAGGTAATCTATATATGCCTAAGTAACACCCTCACGACTCAACATAGCGTTAGTGAGTATAGATTTGGTTCCGTTGGCCCGTCGAAAGCACTGCTACTTTATACAGTCTAAAGCCATGTGAGACCCAGAGAGTCAACCAGTGGAAGATACCACAAGGAAGAGGAACAAACCATAGAGAAATTATCATTCAATCACAAAACAAGCTCGGATAAAAATCAATGCACGTTCGAATATGAAATCCAAGAAAAATCCATATACAGTATATATTGCTTATAGGAATGATGCAAAATACATACACAAACAATTGATGATTTAAATTACAGGCGAAAAAACGTCTAAAATATATGAGGTATGTTTCGGCATTTCTGGACATCCAAAACAAGACGAGACATCATCATGGGTTCATTTTGGAACCAAGAGACAAATAGAAACACGTGTGTGTGCACAACGCACGCAGCATCTTAACTCCCAATTCTCCTCACTGTTACACACTGCACAGGGTTACAACAGAAGAAAGAGAAGAAGTAAAATACAGAAAGGACAAACTCAATCTGAGCCGATTGAAGTAAAAACCTAAGACAACTCATCTGATTATGCTGGCGTCGACTTCAAATCGATACAAATAAAATAATAAAACGTCAGTGCAACAACATGACATGAAATCCCAAGCAACAAAAAAGCTACAGATTCATCGCATTACCGACATTATCGAAATATACAGACCATTGGAATACAAAAAACTAACAAATAGAAACAACACCAGAGCAGTAAACAACAATTAAACTTGGGACAAAAAAAGGAATAAAAGAAAACATTCAAATCAATAACTATTGGACAAACACATGCTTTTTAAAGTGCAATATAAAGCCTAAGGGATGCGCGAGGTATGGTTTCAGAGTTGGCTTGGTGGTGTAGGGCGGCCATCTTGCCATCTTCCTCCTCAGGATTTAGACCCTGTCGCAGATCACTGTCTCGACGACAAAGGTGTTCTCAAAGTGA
Source organism: Coregonus lavaretus (assembly GCF_964263955.1). Lineage (NCBI taxonomy): Eukaryota > Metazoa > Chordata > Actinopteri > Salmoniformes > Salmonidae > Coregonus > Coregonus lavaretus. The sequence goes on from NC_140006.1 coordinate 32,611,409, forward strand.
CGGATGCTGTGGCAGTTCCTCGCATTGCGCTTGTCGATGCCTGGAGGAGGGAGAGATTAAGAGAAGAATGGAAGAGAAGAGAAGATAGGTAAGCTTACATCCAGTTTTATGTGTCTTGTTCAATGATGTTATACTTTTGATATATGATGTGAGATGTTCCATAGGGTTTGGTATATCTATGGTGCTATTGCAGTGCTGGGTTACTGAGGTAACTCCCCATATGTGTTCATATGCCAACATATTAGGTGCCTAAAAACCAGTATGGTATCATCCTCTGAAGACTAAATATTGAGCAATACAACAGTTGAGGGAGCTCCCACTGCCTACCTCACTGTTACCATGACTACCAGTACCAGCCTCATCTTGGATCAATGGAGTTGCCTACCAGCCCATATATGTGCTCAGAGGGAAGCATGTTACATCAATGCTCTGGTTTTACAACTAGCCAATCACAGAGGCTCACGGAGCACATCACTACTACGCATCACTTCCTCCCCCACACACGCTGTCTGATCATAGGACCTGCGTGGTGTGTTGGAAAAATTACTCACATGCGATGGCTTTGACATGGTAATCATACAGGGATCTGTGTGTGGAAGTCACTTAGAACTCATACTGTGGGAGGCTAGCGCCTGGCAGAACCCACACGCAAACTCACTCTCTCAGAGCCAGCACAGGAAGCGCCGATATGGACCTGGCCATCTCTGTTTCCTCTGTGATGAGGGGTGTCATATGGACACCTCTGACAGTCAGTGTTTCTCCCACCACACAGTCAGCCAGCCCATGGATTCGGACTGACTCAGTGACTACTGTGAAACACACAACCCTTCGCTCTCCTCTCCTCTCCTCTCCTCTGTACAGGACAGGAAGAGCCTAACTGATGACCTAGCACTTACATGCATCTCATGTTGACAAGGACATCGGTGTGTGAAATGTGTGTGTGCGAGTGTGAAATCTGGATGTGTGAGACAGAATAAAAAATAATGTGTTGTTGGTGTGTGTGTTGTCCTTACGTCGGCGTGCTTCGCGTCGGCGTTTGAGGCGGTAGGTGTCTTTGCCGTAGCAGAGCCGGTGGATGAAGGGCCCCAGAGGTCTCATGTTCCTCACCCTCCCCGTCACCACCATCTCCTCCTGGATGATGTAGGTCTGGGGCAGGTACGTCCCCTTCTGTTGGAGAGGGAGAGAGAGACACAAACACATACGTTAGTACAGGGATCATCAACTAGATTCAGCTGCAAACCAATTTTTTCTTGAGCAGATGGTCGGGGGGCCGGAACATAATTACAAATCATTTGTAGACTGTAAATTGACCGCAAGAATCCCAAACAGATATAATGTTTGACTAAAATATAATCATTTCAAACCGTGCTTACATTTGTATACGATCACGTCGTGTCTCTCTATTAATCGTGGGACTACTTAGGAACAGATTTCTTAAATTAAAATCACTTGGAGCTGATTTGCTGTTTTTTTTTTTTTTTTTTTTTTTTTTACAGTTGTTTGTGTCCAACAATGAAAATTCCACACACAAAAACAAAAAAAACACTGGCGCGGGCCGCCAGTTGGGAACCCTGCGTTAGTATAATGCCCTTCACAGGACAGACGGTACACACATGACCGCAATGTCCTTTTGTAGAATAAATATGCATGGGCAGACTGTCCCTCTGAAGGACAACCACATACACACAAACAGTTTCTCTGACAGACCTAACACAGATATAACACAATAGTGTACCTTGATGTTGACCAGCAGCTCCCAGAGGTTCCTTGGTGGCATTACCAGGGTGGTGTTGAGCTCAATCACATAACACTTGTCCAGGGCAATGTCATGGTACACAGTCAGACCCTGGAATTAGAAATTACAACAAAACATGAATCATCAATCCTGAGTTGAAACGGTGCTCTTGATATTTGAGAAGCAGAAAGGTCATTGCTAACCACATCTTACAGCAGATTTAAAGGAGGAAGGAAATATCAGCATTTACTAAACCCACAGATTCCCTCCAGTCTGCTAACTAACAGAAAAGGTCACATAAAGCTTTCATTGCCTTATAGACCACTGACCCTAATAGACACGTCCTCCAAAATCATATGCTCATATGTATACTAATGGGCAATGGGCGAGCATTTGGACACAAAATGGCCGCCTTGTATCACACTACACAATGAGTGTGTGGATAGGCATAGGGATGACTTACCCTCTGGAAGTCGTGGATGATGTCTGCGGGGTCGCTCCCCCCGAAGTGGGGCACGGGCACGCTGATCTGCTCATAGTTGTCGTCCAGGTAGATGCCCACGTTCTCCTCCAGCTCCTGTCTGCCGTGCAGGGGGGCGTACACAGAGTCTTCATACAGAACCCTGCAGTGGAACAGACTGTCCTCGGGGATCTAGAACACACAGAGGGAGAACAGATCAAAACAGGGTTAGGATAGTCAGGGGGGATATCTATATCATTCATCACTGCTCCAATCAGAACCAATTTGTCTATATGACTGAATATGTGAGGTATGATGTAGCAGGTAGTAGTAGCTACTACTGGCAGTTGTACAGTAGTATAGTATAGTATAGTTGTAAGGTGTGTGAGGTAGTATGTAAAAGTAGTATAATATCTGACCTGTGGTATAAAATAGGAGGTACTAGTGGTAGTTGTATAGTGTAGTGTAGAGTGGTGTAGTATAGTTGTATTATAGTAGTATAGTACCTGTTGTATGAAGTAGTACCGGTAGACGTATATGGAGGCCAGCACCAGTCCTGACATGAAGACCACCAGGCCAAAGGTGAGACAACACAGCCCGTTCAGATGAGACTTCTTGGGCCTCAGAGGAAGAACCAGCTCCTCCTGGAGAAAGAAACAATTCACAGGTCAGACCTACAGGCCAATGTCAGATAAGTTTAATACGATTCATCAGCAAGATGCTCCCACTATGAAAGAGCAGTTTCCGTTTCACTCAATGTTGGTGGTAATAGCTAAGCAGTTAGCTTCACCCAAGAAAAAATCCTAGGTGAAACAAAAATGACTATGATATAGTCACAATTATCAGAGCAGAAATAGTCTTATAATATGACAGTGAACCTCTCACACAGCCACATTTCCCTCTGTTACATCCTAACAAGCAATATCTTGCTTGCTTAGTCTGTGATGAGACCACTCTGTCCTTGCCAAGTAGTTAGCCAGAGAGGAAATCTCTAGGATGTAGGCTGAAGGATAGAGATGCTGAAGATGCCTTGTCATCCCAACAGCCCACCCCCAGTCTCTCAGCCCTACCGTCAATCTGTTTGCTATTAGCTATACACTACTCGCTACCTAGAAACGGTACCCACACACAGTTGCTAGGCACAATGGAGGATCAAAAGGGATGAGACAGATTGTGTTGTGTTTGCCGAGTGATGGCGAGGGAGGCTGTCATGGTTGTCTGGTAGTTCTATTCTTAGGACTCGACTTCCACATGCCCTACTTGTAGCTGTGACAGCGTTACATCACACACACCTCCAGTGGGACGGAGATCACAGTGATTGCGTGGAAGTGGAATCTCAAGCCAGATTTGGTATTAATAGTCCTTATACACACATACAGATTTGGTATCCACACGTCTCCTATGACGCCTTTGCGAGCATCCCCTGTCCCCCACCTCCCTACATGACGTCAAAACCATAACTATGTCATTACTAGTTATAGTTGCTCAATAATTTGAGGTACATGATCTCACACCTTCAGATTGGGACTTGCCAAACACATATGTATACTGAACAAAAATATAAACGCAACATGCAACAATTTCAAAGGTTTTACTGAGTTGGAGTTAATATAAGGAAATCAGTCAATTGAAATAAATTCATTAGGCCCTAATCTATGGATTTCACATGACTGGGCAGGGGTGCAGCCATGGGTGGTTCTGGGAGGGCATACCAGGCCCACCCACTTGGGGTTGGGAGCCAGGGCCAGCCAATCAGAATTAGTTTTTCACCACAAAAGGGCTTATTACATACAGAAATACTCCTCACTCCTCACAGTTTATCCTGTCACTTGCAGAAATACAATTCAATGTTTAGCATAAGTGGCAGGATAATTTCAGATTTGCTATGAATTGTATTAGCCTGCCTGACACTATACCATCCATCTAATGACAGACAGACCTACAAATGTGATGTCAACGCTAACATATTGAGCAGCCACATAGACACAACAGTGTGTGAATTCTATGAGTCAACACTTGACAGAGGCTTTCTATGCAAATCCAGTATGGCCACCCTTTTAGCAGCTCCCTGACAGCTATGTAACCAAATGCATATTTCTTATGACTCTCTCAACAACAGTGTCACTTCCTTTCCTTTATCTGATTTGAAAGAACAGAACAGATGAAAGCCAACCGAAGTACGACTTTCTTCTAGCATATAGCACCTGTGAAGTATTTTCAGATCAGTGCAGACTGCATAGATGAGGGTAATCACACAAGGAAAGGAAATCCCATTACACTATTGAAATGCATGCGCCCTCATTTCTAAAAACAGCCCAAATGCCCCTCACGCGGTACATGCTGGATTGGCGGGGAAAACACCTCGGTGATGTAAGCATACCGCAGCGATAACGTCCCCATTTGTTTGCACAATTTACGGACTGTCGATAAGATACAACTTCCCAATATCAACCTTTAAACGTGTTGTCTTGAAAGTTTTCGATAAACATAGCAATTATTCGAGTAACATGGTCTAGGATAGCCAGCCTACGATTCGTGGCTACGTCTGCTGCAAACTGAGGTATCTGCAGTGTCCCCAGTTAGCCTCACAAGGTGACGTAATGTCAACATCCTCTGGCTGTGCTGGCTAACTTGTATCGATTTTAAAAGGTTAGGCTACTTTGTATCCGTGTTTCCAGCGCTTTCACAGCAGCAGTGTATCATTTCTAGTAACAATAGTAGTAACACAGGATACTGTAACAGTAGCCTAAATGATATCGCGGTAGCCTACTATGCAGATTAGCCTACAACTGACGTTATGGGCTCTTTTGGACTTGAATATATTTTGAAATTCACATCAATGCAATCATTAGGCTACGTGCACGAATAGAGAACGCATTTAACTATAAAGCAATTAAGAAAACATAGCCCTGGTATAATCTAATTATTGCAATGGTCAGCAAAACATCCCTATTTTACCACAACGCTGTCAATACATCATGGAACAAAGAAAAGAGACGCTGAACTCACGTGTTCATAGGGCATGAGAATCTCGGCTTTGTCTCCATCGAGCTCCTTCTCTGGTTTCTGCGCCGAGACCGGCTGGAAAGTTATCTTCACCATCTTTGTATGTTTCTCTTTTTCACTACACTGACTTCCTCATTGGACACTGGTGGATTATATAGTTGCACTGTTCTCTCGCCCCCGTCGTATCAAGCTCCTCTCTGACCTCAGATGAGCGTAGCTGTGACGAACAACCCTGTGTGGGACTCTGAAAAAAATCAGACCACAATCACTTTTCAAAGTAAGAGATCCTGTTGCTTTTATTAACCTGTTGTTGACGTTATTATGTTTTGTAATAATTTGATTTTATGTTTGTATCGATATTGCTGGACTAAAAACTGTTTTGCACCTGAATGGGTGTTTTTCACTGCATGATTTCGATTCAGAATAGCGGGTTTATTTGCGAGATTCATTCAGGGACTTTTATTTTGAAGGTTTGCACCAGATATGGGTATAACTTCCTTATCTTATTTTTATCGCTTTTTCTCTGCTGATTTGCCTGAATAGGCTCTGATCACCCGGAAGTCTATAATGATACGCCTATACAGGAATGATACTCAAATTATCTCTTTAATGACGTGAAATTGGATATGTGAGAGTATGTGAATGTTAACCACACATTTATAATCAGTGGTTCCCAACCAGGGGTACTATGACCCTTGGGGGTACTCTGCCCATCCACAGGGGGTACTTGAGAAGACTCATTAGAACATAGGTTTACTGGTCAAATGCACACGAGGGGGTACTTTAGGGGAACTCCGGGCAGAGCAAAATTCAGTTGGTGGTACAGTAACAGAAAAAGGTTGGGAACCACTGGCCTAGGCTATATAGAGTGTGAGGACACTATGGAAAAAGTCATGGTAACACTTTATTTTGTTTAAGGGCTGTTTTATTCTTATAAAGGTCATACTGTGTGTGCATCTTATAATAATAATAATAATATGCCATTTAGCAGACGCTTTTATCCAAAGCGACTAACAGTCATGTGTGCATACATTTTTACGTAATGCTCAATCTTCCTATTGAGCATTAATAAACTCTTCATATGAGATAATAACAACTCCTCTAGCAATGTCTGTATGTCTGTCTGTCAGATCTGTAGAGAGGAATAGAGCACAAATGGAGAGAAAACTATCTTATCTAAAATTAATTTCACACCTCTCAATAAATAGAAGTATGGATGGCGCCCATGTGCCCAAGGATGAACAGGCCTACAATAGACTACAATGCAGATAAGAAATTCCTTTAGTCTATTCAAGACTGAAATAGGACTGTAATGAAATGTGGCACATTTTCCAATTCAAACTTGGCCTAATGTCCCATTCTGTTCATTGTCTTGGATTGGGTTGGGATTGGCCTCAACTTTGGACAGAATATGCAATGGCCCACAATTAAACTTGAAATACACGTAAAGGTGACTAATGATGCACGGTGAGAATTGTCTGTGAATGTTGCAAGATTCTTAATAGGCTAATGGCATTTGGCAATTGGTTATGCCTAGGCTAAGTGTTTGTTTGAGTTGGAAGGTATGTTGAGTAGGCCTAAAATATATAGCATTTATAGGGCACATTCAGAATGATCCTTTAGGCATATTGTTTACTTATTATTTTATATTTGCTAATTCAATAAATATTGGTTTTATGTGTTAAGTAGGCCCATAATGCCGCATTTAAAGTTGACGATAAAATACTGTCTCTTTGCTATTTATTATCATAATTTCATTTCCATCTATCTTTCAAAACATATTGGTGTCAGGATCACTACTAGAATGGTGGATTATGAAAGAAAAACCTATTTCGGGCTAGTCAAGTCCTCTCTCTCTCTCTGCAGACAACTTCCATGGTGCTCAGAGGACAAAAGACTAGACCAGCGATTGGCTGATTCGCATTGCGCTCAACAATCTTCTGCTCGCGTAGTCAGCCCCTCTATTCACATGTAAATGAGGTGAGGCGTTATAAATACCTAATACAGGCACTATCGTTGCGCTTGAGGCTGCATAACAAATCAGTGCTCGTCTGCACAAGTACAGTTCGGCTTTGTTTGCAACAGGGACCGGCGGCCATCTGTCCCATTCACGGTGTGTAACGGTCGTGTGGATTTATCAACCCTCAGTTTTTGGCAGTGTCTGGGTTAAACTTCTACAACATGGCCCCCACTCCCAATAATAAAAACGGACTGAATAGAGACGAGGGTGAATACTATGGCATTAAAGTGGACAGAAAGGTAGGCCAAAGTGTCGCTAATTGTTGTGTATTGAGTGTTATTTTGTGTAACTTATTATAATTTATTAATGTGCGGTCAATTGGGTTTTTTTCAGACCAGAAAACCGTTGGTTGAGAAAAAGAGACGGGCTCGCATCAATGAAAGTTTGCAAGAGCTCAGAGTTCTGCTCGCAGACACAGATGTACGTTTTTGCACATTTTATGTCACTTTATCTCACATTTTCCCTCTCTTTGTGTAGCCTATTGTCGTTACATTGTAAACGAGTTATTTACATTATATCAATCTGGCATTCACAGTTACAATCAAAGATGGAGAACGCCGAAGTGCTGGAAATGACTGTGAAACGAGTGGAGAGTATCCTTCAAAGCCGAGCACAAGGTAAGGTAGGCCTATAGGCTAGGTTTATGCACGCGATGGTATAATGCACGTGGACATTTCATACAACTAGTAGAAAGTAGTGTGTACACCTACATATGTAGGATCTTAATTTGAGCCAGGTTTGCTACAGCAGGAAAATAATCCAGCAGCAACAGGAAATGTGAATTATTATGTGGATTATAATTAATTGACATTTTTGTAGAGGTTGATACATTTTCCGTAAGGGGAAATCAAGTCTGACATTTTAAACTGGTAATAACAGACGTCAGAAGCAAAAACACTGCATGTTTTACATTTCTTGCTTTGCAGGAAAGTTCTGCAACAGGGTGATCAAATTAAGATTCTGTGTGTCTTTTAAATGTATCTGTCTGTCTGTGCTTTGTCAGAGGTCGACACCGTGAACAGGGAGGCAAGCGAAAGGTTCGCTGCAGGCTACATCCAGTGCATGCATGAGGTGCACACCTTCGTGTCCAACTGCCCGGGAATCGACACGACCATCGCGGCGGAGCTCTTGAACCACCTCCTCGAATGTATGCCCCTGAACGACGAGGACAGACTCCAGGTGATGCTCCAGGATCTCATGACAGACTGCTCCACTAACAGTAACAGCACTTGGCCCAGTTCTGAGGGCATATACGCTGCTGCGGGGGGAAGGAGCATCTCCAGCGGCAGCTCCTCAGCCCTCTCCCCGGCGCCCTCCACTACCTCCAGCGATGACCTGTGCTCGGATCTGGAAGAGACTGACTCTGAGCAGAACCACATCTCTGTGGACGCTGAGAACCAGGATGTTCTGAGCATGCCCACAGCGGCCTATTCCGAGTCCATGTGGAGACCCTGGTAGAGCCCCAAATGAGGCCTACAACTTTCCTGTACTAGAGGAATAGCCTACAATAGTTATTGTATATTGGGTTTTATTCTGTAACGCTGAAGATCAAATTCCTTGTAATGTTGTTAGGCTGTTGGATGAGAGATTTTGTAGGACTAGCATGTGAAGTGGGACACTATAACTTCACTTGGCAATGCAAAGTGTTGTTGCAAATAGGCTAGAGGTGGCATCATTTTAAAAAGCTATTTTTTGTATCAGAACCATTCTAATAATGCGTTTGAACAACTAATAATAAGTATTCAAGCTATTTAATGAATGAATTGTATGTAATATTTAATTCAACTTTGAATAAGTCCACATTGTTATAGATCTGAGATGTCTTTTTGACAGATATAGGTGGTTTATTTACCTTCAGTGAAGGGAGGGTACATTAGGCCTGTATACAGATGTAAATATGTAATGTTAATAGTATGGCTGTATAGAAAATTACCTGTCCCAGTAAACCACACATAGTAATACAGTGTTAGTTGTGTGTAAATTATTTTATATGTTTAGGTTGAAGAAAATAAATAGTGTAATATTAGTCTGTAACATTGTAATAACACCGTTTTTAAGTGTTTGTGCCTGATCATGCCATGTCCATATCTAATTTCAGACATTAATTGTCATACACTGACTTAGTTCATTTAATTAAAAGCATTTTCTCTTCATATTGGACTCAGTTTATCCTATTTATACTAAAGAAAAATATAAACGCAACATGCAACAATTTCAAATATTTTAATGAGTTACAGTTCATATAAGGAAATCAGTCAATTGAAATAAATTCATTAGGCTCTAATCTATGGATTTCACATGACTGGGCAGGGGTGCAGACATGGGTGGGCCTTGGAGGGCATAGGCCCACCCACTGGGGAGCCTGGCCTAGCCAGTGGGAATGAGTTTTTCCCCACAAAAGGGCTTTATTACAGACAGAAATACTCCTCATCAATTGCACGCTCCCTCAAAACTTGAGACATCTGTGGCATTGTGTTCTGTGACAAAACTGCACATTTTAAGGTGGCCTTTTATTGTCCCCAGCACAATGTGCACCTGTGTAATGATCATGCTGTTCAATCCGCTTCTTGATATGCCACACCTGTCAGGTTATCTTGGCAAATGAGAAATGCTCACTAACAGGGATGTAAACAAATGTGTGCACAACATTTTAGAGAAATAAGCTTCTTGTGCATATGGGGGGGGGGGGGGGGGTAGAAGGATTACTTTATCCTATCCCAGGTATTCCTTAAAGAGGTGGGGTTTCAAATGTCTCCGGAAGGTGGTGAGTGACTCCGCTGTCTGGCGTCGTGAGGGAGCTTGTTCCACCATTGGGGTGCCAGAGCAGCGAACAGTTTTGACTGGGCTGAGCGGGAACTATGCTTCCGCAGAGGTAGGGGAGCCAGCAGGCCAGAGGTGGATGAACGCAGCCCAGTCAAAACTGTTCGCTGCTCTGGCACCCCAATGGTGGAACAAGCTCCCTCACGACGCCAGGACAGCGGAGTCACTCACCACCTTAATATAAGAACATTTATATGCCATTTGTGTGTGAAGGTAGGCTTGGAAGTTTTAATTTAGGACTAAATTAGCACAGCTGGGCCAGTGGACCATTATCAGGTGAGAATGTCTGCCTTGGGGCTTCTCTACAATGCAGTGTGAGATCTGACAGCTGGTTCATTTGATGGTTGGGCCTTCATTAGTATTCTGTCAGCTTTAATTCCTTGAAATATGTCAATATCATGAGATGTTAGTTCACCACAGAGGTTGTGTGGGATAATATCAGAAACGGAAGGGGAAGCGAGACATCCCACCAGTGGTGGAAAAAATACCCAATTGTCATACTTGAGTAAAAGTAAAGATCCCTTCATAGAAAATGACTCAAGTAAAAGTAAAAGTCACCCAGTGAAATTCTACTTGCGTAAAAGTCTGAAAGTATTTGGTTTAAAATATACTTAAGTATCAAAAGTAAATGTAATTGTTAAAATATACTTAAGTATCAAAAGTAAAAGTTTTTTTTTTAAGTGTAGGGATAGCCAGGGGCACACTCCAACTTTCAGACATAATTTACAAATGAAGCATGTGTGTTTAGTGAGTCCACCAGATCAGAGGCAGTAGGGATGACTAGGGATGTTCTGTTGATAAGTGCTTGAATTGGGCCATTTTCCTGTCCTGCTAAGCATTCAAAATGTAACGAGTACTTTTGGGTGTCAGGGAAAATGTATGGTGTAAAAAGTACATTATTTTCTGTAGGAATGTACCGAAGTAAAAGTAAAAGTAGTTAAAAATATAAATAGTAAAGTAGAGTACAGATAACCAAAAAAACTTTACACCGCTGCATCCCACTCCCTATTTTTTTCTGGTTCATATCCAGACAATGAACTAAGCAGACCAGACCCAGCTGCTATAGCATTGGTGCTTATAGAGCCACCCCTTAAGTAGACCGGAACGGTGACTATTTTTTTTCAATGGTAAACGACCGAAACTCTGATTAAGACATGTTTATTTATCCACCATCTTTGATAAAATGACCTCAGATCATGCGTCATGCGTAACGGGTACATGGACACCAGAAGAACGTTGCGCTCTGTTCATAACATTTATATCCCTTTCAGTCAAAAGTAGAAAGCACTAGCACATGTGGGGTAATCTTTTAAGAAGTATACAGTTTGAGCATGAAAGATCTCAACAGACCCACAGACCCCCAACAGCCCACCACAGATACCTACACTGAATATGAAAGCGCCTCTCCTCGGCTCAGTGGACCTAGTGGCACCTTGGAAGTTTCTCTGATGTCCCTAAGTGTCACTTCTGACACATCCATATACGTGTAGTAACGCCTCGACTCCCACCAACATAAACATGTTAAGACCCTGTTATTCCTCTCTCATTCTTCCAAACCACAGAAGAAGACAAATATTGTTTTACTAAAAGCTATTTCGTTTTTCCAATGATAATTATTCTTCTCATTGTATAATTAAACAAATATTCATGCATGATGTGAAATAAAGTCTAAAGATAAATTATATAGGATATTAAATGCCATTTCATTAGCCTTTACGCAATGTTCAGTGAGTTATATGGCTCATTTGCAAGAGTAGCCTAGCTAGCCTTTAAATAACACACATCAACAACCCAACACCTACTCTGTAACATATAGCCTAGCCAAGGTTGCTCAAAAACGATTAGATAAATGGTATATTAATTCTCTACCTGAAATCCACATTATTAGGAGACATTCACAGACTGTTGTCAGTTTGGGATGGAGCCGAGTCCAGATTAGCGGAACCCCAGAGGTGTCCATCACCGCAGGAGGGCAACTGTCCAAATTCACACCTGATCCTCAAATTGGGAGAGGTGCGAACCGCGAGGCATGTCAATGGCCGTGGCCGCTTTGATCCAAGCGGCTAAAAGCCGTGGGAGAATCTTTCCCACTATCCCACTGTCTGTCTGCCTGTCTGCCTTCCTGTCCAGTTTCCACTGATAACATCTAGCCATGGGCTTTTGGTCGCGAGCATTAGGATTTTATTTGACCCTTTCCTCTTGCATTTTTTAGCCAAATCTGATTTAAATGTTCTATACTGCAAGAAAAAGTGGAATAACTAACATGCGGTGGTTAATAGCCCTATTTTGGCTGATAGGCCTATTTTGGCTGATAGGCCTATTTTGAAATTCCACACTGCCATTCAATTCGAACAGTTACTGAAGTGAGCATATCGCCAATCATCTCACCAACGGTCAATTTCTGTAACTGCTCAAGTCATTCAGGTCCTCTCAAATTAAGAACGTGCCATTAATGTTCCATTACACCATCTACCGAAATTAACCTAATTAATTAAGAACTGAAATCACTTAAGAGTTGCAATGAAATTATCTTGGGACAAACGTGAAATGGGCTCTTTGGTCTAAAGCTATAGCAGCTGTTATCATCAAAAGGAGCACTTGCAAGGATATCCTTCTTTATTGATAGTATTTCCACTGAAAATATTTACACAATGGCCTTATCCTTAATACACACACGAAACAGGTATCCTAACATATGGCATGAAATAAATGAACATTACCTACTTGATTGTATTACATTTGTGTCAGATTATTGAGTTTTCATAAAGAGTAGGCTAGAAGCGTAAATATATTTAAATGTTTGACTTTTATTTTGAAACATTAACACAGAATAGCCAATGTGTTTACACTTTTTAAAGTGACTATCCAACAAAACAAGAAATACAGAGACATACAAGACAAACTGTAAAGAAATCATTTAGGAAAAATGCAGGTAGACCATTTGTGTGTTGAGTGTTTATATCTTTGAAAAATAGACAGAGGTCCTGACAAATGTCTTCGACATCTGTTCCAATTGCTTTATACCCATGCAATAAACTATTGGTCAATGCCTAGACCCAATAACTATCCCAGCCGTATTACAACGCAGAAAGTGTTGCCACTACCATGTGCTCTTAAACACTGTTCCAAGGCCAGCAAGCCTGATAGCTTATAATGGTATGCTTTGTGTTTGGGAAAGCTGATCCTAGAACAGTGCTATAGGTCACTCTTTCCTCAAAGCTTGGTCAAACCATGAAGGTCCTCCCAATATGGGAACATTCAATCACAGGCTAGAAAGAAACTGGTGAACAGAAAGCACCATCTCTACAAGCCTCCCCTACCAACTGTACTCTTTAGTCAGCCAACAACCTTGTTAAAAACAGATGAATTATCATGTATATTGGTCCTAGTTCTCTTATGCTGGTTTCTTCCTATATTTACATTGTGAGCTCAGAACGTACAAACACATATACTGTACATATGCTTTTCTAGAGTACAAATTCATATCTCTTTGAAACCACTGGGGGTAAAAAAAAAAAACATTTCACCAACCATTTACAGGTGCTTAAAATTATTTCTTGTTTCTCATATTGAGAGACAGTTGAAAATCAGCAAGTCCACCTAATATTATTGGCTACCATCAACACAAATACAAGACTAAAAGTCTTTAAGTTCTTCAGTGAAAACATTCATTTCAATCAGTGAAAAAACAAATTGAAAGAACAGTATTGTGCACACACTGGAACTCACTCATTTGACATTTTTGTAATTTAGCAGATGCTCTTATCCAGAGCGACTTACAGGAGCAATTTGGGTTAAGTGCCTTGCTCAAAGGCACATCGACAGATATTTCACCTAGTCGGCTCGTGGACACAAACCAGCAACCTTCGGTTACTGGCCGATCACTATTAACCGCTAGGCTACCTGTTGGCCCTCAATCTCATCTTCTTTTTCTCTCTCTCACACATTCACACACACCGTTACATTCTGTATGTCCCCTGGTCTCTCAGGCTGTAGCAGAGTTTCCATACAGTTTAGCTGGTTGTAGAAAAGGTGTGTACCACCAGCAGGACGCAAGCAGTACTAGGCAGTTCAATATGGTCTTGCCCTGTTCAGGGACAGCTGTTGGTCTGAGGGTGGGACCGAGTCTTGGTGGACGAGTCTTGGTGGAGGTGATTATGTTACAATCAACAGGGGTGGATTCAGGGTGTGGATGTGGCTATGCTGATCCAAGGCCAGAAGAGGGGCAAGGGCTGGGGCAGGTGTCTGTGTTTAAGGGCTCCTCGCTGGGCTTCCTGGAGGGGCTGACCTCCCCTGTCTCAGTCTCTGTGTCTCCCATGTCCAGGTCAGGCTGCTCCTCAGACACCACCGCCTCTAGAGCATCCTCCTCACAGCACACACAGGCCTAAACAAAAACAACAACAACAACACACATTTCTGTTAGTTACCTTTAGACTTGCTTTTGACAAACATGAATGACTGCCCATAGTATAAGAGAGAGAGAGTAAGAGCGAGTGAGAGAAGAAGAAAAAGAAAGGAAGAGAGAGAGAGTGATTGTGAGAAAGAGAGATGGAGGAAAGAGAGAGCTCACCTTGACGTCCATGACCTTGGGCAGACCTCCTCTCCTCATCCAGGGGTGGACCTCTACCAGTTCCCTCTGCTGCTCCCCAGTGAAGCACGGCTGGCTCTTCTGCATCACACGCAGCCTCTCTCTGTCCTCTCTGAGCAGCCTTTCGATGCCCCTGAGTAGACCAAGGAACATACACACTCAGTATTCTGAACCATGTGACCTATGTGACCAGGGAAAATATACTCAAACAGTCAGAATAATATTGGACATACAGGTAACACAGAGAGTGGTATTGGGTATTAGGGTGTCGGGAAAGGTATGTCTGGTATAGTGGTTCAAAAATTGGTATTTGGTATGAGTGAGTCATGGGTATCAGATGGCAATTTAATATAATTGATCTTCAGGGTTAACTAGATTGGGTGTCTTGTATCTGGAGAGTACTTAAACTAGCCTTGAAGAAACCACACATTTCCTCTCAATCCACCTTGTCTGACAACTGTGGGTCTTTGTATAAAAGCCCCATCTGGTGGACATAAATTAGAACTGCAATTTAATAATAGCAATGCTTTTAACACAAATGGTCAATTCTAATTCAGCATGCCAGGTGAATATAGGAAGGGAGTGTAAGGGAGTGGGTAACAACAAGGGTGTACAGTGCAATGTACTAGGAAAGTATTTCCCAAAGATCTAGAGTGCTGTGTCCCATCTAAACATTTTCTTATGACCTACCAAATAAAACCCAACAAATATTTCAAACCCCAGCATTCACAGCCACTCATCATGCCCTGGGTAGAAGTTGCCTGTAGTCACAGATCTAGGATCAGTTTACCCTCCCCCACCCCAAATCCCAAACTGACCCCAGATCTGCATCCACAGACAACTTTCTCTTACTCCAGGGCACATTGCGAGGTGCCTCTCCTGTCTCCTCCACTTACCGCGAGGGCATCTGATAGGTCAACGTGACCTTGTTGTCAGCGTTGGCGGTGACCAAACACGGCGGGTCCTGCAGTACATACTTGTCGTGTTGGCTCTGCTCCACCTCCATTGGCCGCACCTCGCTGACGCTACTGCTGCTCCCGCTACCGCAGCCGGTGGAGTGCCCTTTGACCTTCTGGCTGCTGTTCAGGGAGGAGCCCACGCTGCCAAAGTAGTTTCTGCTGTTTTCGCTGGTGTGGTTGCTGCTTACTGGGGTGGAGAATAACAAAACAGAGTTAGGATATTTTACTTCTGAATCACAAGAGTTCTAGTCTCAAGTGCTTTATACATGAAGCAACAAATGGTTGAATGTAATGTCTTGCTGCCATGTCCTTCTGTCATGTGTTTGTCCCTGCCAGTCTTGTCCAGAAAATATGCTTAATAATAATTTTTACAGTTTTAGATGGGAAGACCCCCCCGAAGACGGTTACAGGAGTGAAGTTTGGTACAGTGGAAGTGACTGGGATAGGAACAAATGTCTTACAAACGTACAAAAATATAGGGTAAGTGTGTGTACAGACCTGTGCCATTGCCAGATACTCCACTAGCTGACGTTCCGCTAGCTAACGTTCTACATCCCGACGTTCCGCTGTTATTAGACCTTCCACTGTTAGACGTTCTAGCTGAGGTTCCACAGCCGTTAGACCTTGAACCCATGGAGCCTGAGGTGGCTGAGCTGGTGCCTGAATGAGAGTCCGAATGGAGCAGGATGTCAAGCATTTCGCTATGGTTACCGTCGCCTGGCGAACCCACCTGCAAGACAGAGGTCAAAGGAAAGGTCAACAAACAGAAGCTCCGCTCTTAAGTTGTATTGCTCTCTTCTTTCTTTAATCAGTCCCATCCTTTCTTTCTTGCTACTCTGCTCCTTTAATTCCTTATCATGATCTGAGAGGCACCTCAACCATATTGTCCTGAAATATTAATCCAACAGAGACCCGTTTTACAGTAACTACAGTACGTTTTGTTTTGTGCATTTTAACAATGGAGGAACTGGAAGTTTAGTAAAGCCACACCAATCCAGCAATACTTCTCCTGACACGTTGCCAAAATGAGATTTCCCATCTACCTGTATGCCAAACGCTATCTTTCTAAAAATGAATTTCTACGATAGAGCCAATTTTGACTTTGCAGCTGGCCCATCTAGCGGAAACTTCTCAGTTCTGCCTCAAGGACAACATTCATGAAAATAACATCAACCTACAGAGCAGACAGAGTTTGGATTTAAAGGGATACTTCGGGATTTTGGCAATGAGGCCCTTTATCTACTACCCCAGAGTCAGATGAACGCCAGCAGATACCCATAGACTAATGCTAGTTATCATTTGCTCGCAAAACTACTTCTAACTTCCTTCATACTGGACATAGAGACATACAAATGGTATCCATGAGTTCATCTGACTCTGGGAAAGTAGATAATACTGAAGTATCCCTTGAACACACTTGGCATGTTTCTACTGTTTTGACTGATTTTGATGTCAAAATATGTTTAAAAACTGTGGTTTGCGCCTTTAAAGTCCTACTCGAGTCTCCTTTTCAGACAAGAAGAATTGGTGAAACTATAACATCATATCACAGTAAAAGCATTCTTAAAACATTGAGGAAAATGTCAAATTAATCTATAGCCTATGTGCTGGACTGCCACTTGGCTGCCAGCTGAAGACAATATAGGATTGATTTGTGAATGCCTTACGGATTAAGCAGCCTTTATACATCCTAACCCTAGCTTAACACCTCCAGTCTAAAAACAACATTCTCATAGTGTTGCTGTGATTTTGGGGAATCTCAACATTACTGCCACAACCTCACACCGACCCTATCTGTTATTCAGATGGTTGGATAAAACATTAGAAAATAGAAAGAGGGGAGGGAGGGAGGAAAAAAAGCTAAAGAAAGAGAAGACAGTAGGGGGAAGACAAAGAACAGGGTTATGTCATACCTGCTGAAGCGTGATCTTCACCATGGCTTGGCAGACCACACTCCTTCCCTTCTCGCTGAAGGTGTTATTCCCTGGAAAACCACTGGAGGGCGCTACCACCATGCTGTCCTGCCTCTCCAGCGAGCATGGCGTCTCTTCCAGCTGCAGTAGGTTGAGCTGCAGAGGCGAGCTGCACCGTGACTGGAACACTGGAGGGGAGGGCACTTGGTCCCTGCCGCCCATGGACCCAGGTGTGGAGCACCGAGACTGGGTGGTTTCCCCAGATGGCTTGAGGGGCTCCATGGCCATGGAAGAGAAAGGCTGAGCGGGGATTGGGAAGCCTGTCTGGGGGGCAAAGGGGTTCTGGCCCGGGAACTGGGCCTGGATGGTGAAGGATGACTGTGGTGGGAAGGTGAGGGATGTCTGTAGGGGGAAGGGCTGCGGCTGGGAGGGGTAGCCGGCCGTCTCGGCCTGGTAGAAAGGCTGCTGTCCTGGAGCCCCGCTCCCCATTTGAGGGAACATGTAGTTGGGGAGAACCAGAGTCACCACGGGGGTCACCATGGGAGTTGATAAGGGCGAGGGCTGGATGTTTTGCGGGGGGCACTGGGGATCCTGGTTGCACTGGCTGTCGCCGAAGCCTGGCATTGAGTTCTCCGGGCTGGTAGGCATGGTGCCAGCCATGGTGCCCGTCCCGGGGTAGACCTGGAGGGGGAAGCCTGGCACCACGTTGGGGTAGGCCAGGGGCGGGAAGGTGGACTGGGAGGTGTTGGAGGGGGACCAGGAGGTCTGGTTGAGGCCCTGATTGAGGAGGTGGAGTCGGGGCTGCTGCTGTCTCCTCCAATGGGACACAGAACTGTCGGACGACTCGTTCTGTTTCACCCGCTTGGACTTGGTCTTCTTGTTGCGCCCACTTCTACGGGCGGCGGGCTCGGCCTGCCTGCATAGGCGCACAGCGGGCACAGCTAGAGAGGGGGACAGACGGTGGGAAGAGAGGTAAATAGGGTATACATTATGTATTTGACTGTGAGAAGTTGAGTGTATGAGAGCATTAAGGTACTGTGTGTGTGTCTGTGTTGAATTGTCCTAGCCTATGTCTACAAGCTATACTAAGTTTGTATTGTATTGTATTGTATTGTATTGTACTGTATTGTAATGAATTGTTTTGTAATGTGTTGTATTGTAATGTATTGTATGGTATTGTAATGTATTGTACTGTTTTGTGTGTAAAGCGTGTTTGCTGCTGTACTGTACCATCAGTGGCACCTTGTCCCTTCTTCTGGTGCTCCAGGTATTGGGAACAGTTGGCCTGGAAGGCCTGGACTCCCCTCAGCTCCCTGAAGCGACACAGGAAGGCCTGCTCCTCTCTCTGGGTGTGGGCCGCTAGGACCTGCTTGGTCAGACCCAGCTTCTTATAGGGCTCCCTCTGCAGGCTGGGAGGTGAAACAGCGCTAGGGGGAGGCCCAGGAGTCTGGCTGCCTTGCTCCACCGCCTCCCCAGCACCAGATACATCCTCAATGATCTCTGTATGGAGAAAAACAGATAGAGAAACATTAGATCCAGCAGACAGCCATGGATGTATAAGTTAGATACAATATATACATAAAACATCCAACCGCTCAGGACATAAAGAGATGAGCAGCTGTGATACACTCAACAACATTGATATACATATATATACAGTGATATACATTACAGGGAAGCAGATAGGAAGATACATGCAGGACGCCAGTGTGTGCTAGGGTCATCTACTGTATAGCATACATCATGGTATAGTCTCGTGGAACCAGACAAGTGTGAATATCTGAATATTGTAATATAAATCTGGGGAGCGAGATTATGCATGGTATATGTACAGTACCAGTCAAAAGTTTGGACACACCTACTCATTCCAGGGTTTTTCTTTATTTGTACTATTTTAGAATAATAGTGAAGACATCAAAACTATGAAATAACACATGGAATCATGTAGTAACCCAAAAAAGTGTTAAACAAATCAAAATATATTTTATATTTGAGATTCTTCAAAGTAGCCACCCTTTGCCTTGATGACAGCTTTGCACACTCTTGGCATTCTCTCAACCAGCTTCATGAGGTAGTCACCTGAAATGCATTTCAATTAACACAGGTGTGCCTTGTTAAAAGTTAATTTGCGGAATTTCTTTCCTTCTTAATGCGTTTGAGCCAATCAGTTGTGTTGTGACAAGGTAGGGTCGGTAAACAGAAGATAGCCCTATTTGGTAAAAGACCAAGTCCATATTATGGCAAGAACAGCTCAAATAAACAAAGAGAAACGACAGTCCATCATTACTTTAAGACATGAAGGTCAGTCAATACGGAACATTTCAAGAACTTTGAAAGTGTCTTCAAGTGCAGTCGCAAAAAAACATCAAGCGCTATGATAAAACTGTCTCTCATGAGGACCGCCACAGGAAAGGAAGACCCAGAGTTACCTCTGCTGCAGAGGATAAGTTCATTAGAGTTACCAGCCTCAGAAATCGGCAATTAACTGCATCACAGATTGCAGCCCAAATAAATGCTTCACAGAGTTCAAGTAACAGACATCTCAACATCAACTGTTCAGAGGTGACTGCGTGAATCAGGCCTTCATGGTCGAATAACTGCAAAGAAACCACTACTAAAGGACACCAATAGGAAGAAGATACTTACTTGGGCCAAGAAACACGAGCAATCTGTCCTTTGGTCTGATGAGTCCAAATTTGAGATTTTTGGTTACAACCGCCGTGTCTTTGTGAGACGCAGAGTAGGTGAACGGATGATCTCCGCATGTGTGGTTCCCACCGTGAAGCATGGAGGAGGAGGTGTGATGGTGTGGGGGTGCTTTACTGGTGACACTGTCAGTGATTTATTTAGAATTCAAGGCACACTTAACCACCACAGCATTCTGCAGCAATACGCCATCCCATCTGGTTTGCGCTTAGTGGGACTATCATTTGTTTTTCAACAGAACAATGACCCAAAACACACCTCCAGGCTGTGTAAGGGCTATTTGACCAAGAAGGAGAGTGATGGAGCGCTGCCTCAGATGACCTGGCTTCCACAATCACCCGACCTCAACCCAATTGAGATGGTTTGGGATGAGTTGGACCTCAGAGTGAAGGAAAAGCAGCCAACAAGTGCTCAACATATGTGGGAACTCCTTCAAGACTGTTGGAAAAGCATTCCAGGTGACGACCTCATGAAGCTGGTTGAGAGAATGCCAAGAGTGTGCAAAGCTGTCATCAAGGCAAAGGATGGCTACTTTGAACAATCTAAAATCAAAAATATAGTTTGATTTGTTTAACACTGTTTTGGTTTCTACATGATTCCATATGTGTTATTTCATAGTTTTGATGTCTTCACTATTATTCTACAATGTAGAAAATAGTAAAAAATAAAGAAAAACCCTTGAATGAGTAGGCGTGTCCAAACTTTTGACTGGTACTGTATGTTCTGGAAGATGCATGACCTCGTAGTACAGACATGATACTGCACCAATGGTGTGCGATAGCATACAGTACACAACATCTAGCTACATCTGTACCCACATACCTACACACACACACAGAACCCACCACCACAAAAAGAGCAAAAGACCAGAGAATGAGACAACTCCATGTAGTGTATACCTGACTCTGGCTGCGCTTTCTTGTCTCCTACATGCACGATGGTGCTACTGTAGCTACACTGGCTTGTTATTGACACCACACTCTCGGCTTTGCTGCAAGGTGGCATGGCGAGGGCCGCCAGGGAGGAGGAGCCCACTACCCCTGAGGCTGCGATGATGTCATCCACAGGGGTTAGACTAGGCTGAGCCTTAAACAGTGCAGGGTCTGCCAGGGTGATAGAGAGAGACCGAGAGAGGATGACTTGGAGAGTCACATATAAAGTCCCATAAATGTGGATTATAGAGAGAGAGAGAGAGAGAGAGAGAGAGAGAAAGAGGGAGTCTGGCTATGTCTGATTCAGTTGGTGACCTGTCCAACAGAGCTTTGGCATGAACTAAAAGATGAGCTCTTTATAAATGAAGAGGTATAAATATTATATTTTATTTATTTGTACATAATAAGTGTTGATCTTTTGATAAGTTGGTATGTGTTCATCCGTTCTGATTCCCTGGCGATCGGTGGAGCCAGATGGAATCTGCAGTGATGTTTTCTAACAAATGTATTATCAACGTTGTCACACCATTCTAATAAATGTTTCCGTGACTATTAATCTAGCAGTATTATTTGGTTTGAATTGAATTCATCCCACAGGTATCTTCAATTTGAGATTGAATGATGACGGGCAATTCAATTCATGGTGCATTCAATGACTGGTAGACATAGATAGCGGTGTAGGAAAGGTCACTTGCAATATAGGCTACATGCAACATCATACCAACCATACCATAGTCAAGAGTTGTAAATGTTTTATTGTAAGTAATGGAGTAAAGCTAGATAACGTTAGCAGAACGTTGGTAGAACGCACCTTCAGATATCTGCATGCGGTTGTCCCCTCCTTTCTGCTTGTCCTCGTCTGAGGATGTGGTGTTGTCAGAAGAGTGGCACTTCCTCTTCCTAGCGATGGGAACGTTACAGCCCTCTAGATATCTGTCAAGAGAGACACAGGAGAGACTGCTTTACTTCTATCTTCATCAAAAACAATAGCCCATGATGTAACAACCATGTAATTGGGGAGCAGTATGTACTTAAATAGCAGCTACGTAGTACCTACCACTCTCCTTCCCACATAGCTACCCAGAAATAGTACCTATAAGTATTTTGCCCCATAATAGACAAACTTGATGAATAGACAGATGACTGGCTGACCAGAGATATGTCCAGCACAGGAGGCTGGTGAGGGGTGGACAGCTCATAATAATGGCAGGAAAGGAGCAAATGGAATGGTATCAATGTATCAATGGTATCAATTATATATTTGATTACGTTCCAGCCATTACCACGAGCCCGTCCAATTAAGGTGCCACCAACCTCCTGTGATGTACAGATAAATGATTAGCAAGATGAATAAATAAGTGACTAGTTAGAAGCTGACCTGATGACGCTGTCCAGGCAGCTGATCTGTTGGTAGGAGTAGACCGTCTGGTCATTGAAGGCCAGCTGCTCCTCCTGTACTGCAGGCCTGCAGTCCTCCAGGGGGGTTGCCCCACTGAGTCCAGCACTGGCCCCACTGTCCCTCCAGCTCAGAGTTGCCACGGGGGCCGCAGTGGCCTTGAGACGCACCACCGCTGGACTCTTCTGGAGGAACTCTGCTAGGGAGAGGGCAATGGTCAGGACTGGAATGGGCATCTGACTACACCCATAAACTACACACATGTATTAAACACACACATATACATCTCATACAAACATGCATTCATATCTGTACATCCACTCCCCACTTTACATTATTGAATGCACACACAAGCATATCTCAAAAAGTATGTTTCCTGCAGATTGTAAGTATTTCTGTGTTGGTTTGCTTGTGTGACTTACTGCCAGGGTTCTTCTTGGTCTCAGGCCTGGCTGAGGAGGAGGCTTTGTAGATCTGTTGTTCCTGACTCTTCTGGAGGTGGATACCTTTACAGATCTCCTGGAATGACCTCTGCTGTGGAGGAGAGAAAAGACATGCTGACTATCATGGAGAGAGAGAGAGAGAGAGAGAGATAGACTGGGAAAAGGGAGAGAGATAGAGAGAGAGATAGACTGGGAAAAGGGAGAGAGATAGAGAGAGAGATAGACTGGGAAAAGGGAGAGAGATAGAGAGAGAGATAGACTGGGAAAAGGGAGAGAGATAGAGAGAGAGATAGACTGGGAAAAGGGAGAGAGATAGAGAGAGAGATAGACTGGGAAAAGGGAGAGAGATAGAGAGAGAGATAGACTGGGAAAAGGGAGAGAGATAGAGAGAGAGATGGAAAGGTAAAAGAGAGATTAAGATAGACAGGTAAAACAGAGGTAGAAGGGTACCCACAGGTTTGGCCCCGCTGCTCTCCCCCTCCTCCTTGATGCATGTCCTGCTTGGGCTGCTACCATTGCTGTTGATTTTGTTGTCGCTGGATGAGCGTGTGTTGCTCTCGCTGGTCATCACCTGGGATGCTGCAAGGTGGTCGTTGCTTCCCACGCTGCCGTAACCACTGGAGCTAGTGCTGTGAACTGGCTGTAGTAGCAGTCTGTGGATCTGTTCAGCGATCTCCTGGACTTCAGAGTCCATGGTCTTGGTCTCCATGAGGGCAGGGAGCGGGGCTGCGAACACATCCTCATTCACCGGGCCCCTTCCAGTGGAAACAACCATATTATCATTACTATCAAGAAGGCCCTTGTTTCCAAACTGTATTTCAGTCATTTCTATAACAACAGATACAGCATAATAAAGGCTTTTTTGGCCATTAAAAAAATGGTGCCAAGATACTGTAACACAAAAAAGTGCTGAGCCGAGAGAAGTGCCAAGGTACTCAAAAAGTGCCAAGATAGGAAAACATTGTACTGGGCAGACACTCACATGCGGACTTTGTGCCTCCCGATGATGAACGAGACCTTGCGGCTCCAGGGATTGACAAAGCTGGACCAGCTGGTGTCAATGATGACATACTCTCCACTCCGCGTGCAGAACCTGATGGAGGAGTGGTCGAACGGCTGGCCAGCATACTGAAGGACTATTGGTAGCACAGGGAGAAAAGGGAATATAAATGTGACTAAAATACGCAGTAAAGGGACATTCTATTTGTTTTGTATGCAGCCCAGTGATTTAATAATTAAAAGTGTAATAATTGTTCATGTGTTGTTCTAGTTTGACTTACTCTTCTTGTGAATGGCCAACATGATCGGCCTGTCGTTGGGATGCATGAGAAGAAGGACTGGGGTGCCAATCAGATCCTGGGGGAGGTACCCAAGGAGAGGAACAGCCCTGGAACACACAATGACATCATGAGTCAGCAATCAGCGTACAGTTGTCACGCCCTGACTCAGAGGACGCTTATATGTTGAGTCAGGGTGGGTATATTCCTTGTTGTGATTTTCTATGCTGTATTTTCTATGTTTAGATCTAGTATGTCTAGATCTATGTTGGCCGGTGTGATTCCCAATCAGAGGCAGCTGTCGCTCGTTGTCTCTGATTGGGGCCCATACTTAGGCAGCCTATTGGCACTAGTGGATTGTGGGATCTTGTTCCTTGTAAGGTATGTTGTGTGTTCTACCTTGGACTTCACGTTTCGTTTATTGTTTTGTCGTGTTGTTTATTACTTTAATAAACATGTACGTATATCACGCTGCGCCTTGGTCTGACCCGTCATTCAACGAATGTGACAACAGTATTACTACCAGAGGAGGTTGGTGGTACCTTAATTGGGGAGGACAGGCTCGTGGTAATGGCTGGAGCGGAATCAGTGGAATGGTATGCCATTCAATTTTCTC
This sequence comes from Coregonus lavaretus, assembly GCF_964263955.1. Taxonomy (NCBI): domain Eukaryota; kingdom Metazoa; phylum Chordata; class Actinopteri; order Salmoniformes; family Salmonidae; genus Coregonus; species Coregonus lavaretus. Next base: position 32,636,280 of record NC_140006.1, read on the forward strand.
AGTTCCAGCCATTATTATGAGCTGTCCTCCCCTCAGCAGCCTCCACTGATTACTACATCACAATCCCAATACAAACACACTATCAGAACAATGTGGGTGAAAATAGTGTATTTGGTGTCTTGCCTCTTATCCACATCCTGGAACACACAGCTAGGAGTGTGTGTGGTGGTGAAGATGTGCTTGTCACTAGGAATTCTGGGAGCTGTAGGCAAATTAAAACACTGTCAACACTGTTCCCACACATTAATCACATACTATCCACTATTATACACTATTAAGGATGCAGTTTCAAAATTATTCAAACAGGCACAACTCAGGTGTTGGCCTTATGATTGGTCCTTACCCTCGTATCCAGAATGCAACCTTTCAGCCAGTAGGAGGCAGCAGAGTTGGTCCTCAGAATGGACCTTGTCCTGCACCTTCATCAGGTAGGGGGTCATACAGAACGGGTAATACTGAAGGTCCCCCACACACTCCTTACCACCACTACAGAACACAGGAGAGAGAGGAAGAAGTCAGCAAGTCACTAAAGCAGCAACAAAACCATGAAAATATAGCCTATAGTATGATAACGATTGACCGTTTCGGTCAGTGGATTTCCCTTCTTCAGCAGATATTTGTTGAGCTCTACTATGCTGGTTGGGTTTTTATCTGCCTCTTGGGGGCAGAGTTGGCCGTAGTTTTACTTTAACGCCAACTATGAAGAGAGTGTGTGTGTATGCATGTATTTGTGCACATGTCTGTCAGAGAAAAGAGCGAAACTCAAACTAATTTAAATCTATCCAAAGTGGGAAGAGGGAATGAATAGAAACACGAAGAGAAGCTGGCACAAGGCCATAGCCCCACACACACCTGATCCAACAGAAGAACGATGCTGGCACACGGCCATAGCCCCACACACACCTGATCCAACAGAAGAACGATGCTGGCACAAGGCCATAGCCCCACACACACCTGATCCAAAAGAAGAACGATGCTGGCACACGGCCATAGCCCCACACACACCTGATCCAACAGAAGAACGATGCTGGCACACGGCCATAGCCCCACACACACCTGATCCAACTGAAGAACGATGCTGGCACACAGCCATAGCCCCACACACACCTGATCCAACAGAAGAACGATGCTGGCACACGGCCATAGCCCCACACACACCTGATCCAACAGAAGAACGATGCTGGCACACGGCCATAGCCCCACACACACCTGATCCAACAGAAGAACGATGCTGGCACAAGGCCATAGCCCCACACACACCTGATCCAACAGAAGAACGATGCTGGCACACAGCCATAGCCCCACACACACCTGATCCAACAGAAGAACGATGCTGGCACACGGCCATAGCCCCACACACACCTGATCCAACTGAAGAACGATGCTGGCACACGGCCATAGCCCCACACACACCTGATCCAACAGAAGAACGATGCTGGCACACGGCCATAGCCCCACACACACCTGATCCAACAGAAGAACGATGCTGGCACACGGCCATAGCCCCACACACACCTGATCCAACAGAAGAACGATGCTGGCACACGGCCATAGCCCCACACACACCTGATCCAACAGAAGAACGATGCTGGCACACGGCCATAGCCCCACACACACCTGATCCAACAGAAGAACAATGCTGGCACACGGCCATAGCCCCACACACACCTGATCCAACAGAAGAACCATGCTGGCACACGGCCATAGCCCCACACACACCTGATCCAACAGAAGAACCATGCTGGCACACGACCATAGCCCCACACACACCTGATCCAACAGAAGAACGATGCTGGCACACGGCCATAGCCCCACACACACCTGATCCAACAGAAGAACGATGCTGGCACACGGCCATAGCCCCACACACACCTGATCCAACAGAAGAACGATGCTGGCACACGGCCATAGCCCCACACACACCTGATCCAACAGAAGAACGATGCTGGCACAAGGCCATAGCCCCACACACACCTGATCCAACAGAAGAACGATGCTGGCACACGGCCATAGCCCCACACATACCTGATCCAACAGAAGAACGATGCTGGCACACGGCCATAGCCCCACACACACCTGATCCAACAGAAGAACGATGCTGGCACAAGGCCATAGCCCCACACACACCTGATCCAACAGAAGAACGATGCTGGCACAAGGCCATAGCCCCACACACACCTGATCCGACAGAAGAACGATGCTGGCACACGGCCATAGCCCCACACACACCTGATCCAACAGAAGAACGATGCTGGCACAAGGCCATAGCCCCACACACACCTGATCCAACAGAAGAACGATGCTGGCACAAGGCCATAGCCCCACACACACCTGATCCGACAGAAGAACGATACTGGCACACGGCCATAGCCCCACACACACCTGATCCAACAGAAGAACGATGCTGGCACACGGCCATAGCCCCACACACCTGATCCAACAGAAGAACGATGCTGGCACACGGCCATAGCCCCACACACACCTGATCTGACAGAAGAACGATGCTGGCACACGGCCATAGCCCCACACACCTAATCCAACTGAAGAACGATGCTGGCACACGGCCATAGCCCGACACACACCTGATCCAACTGAAGAACGATGCTGGCACATGGCCATAGCCCCACACACCTGATCCAACAGAAGAACGATGCTGGCACACGGCCATAGCCCCACACACACCTGATCCAACTGAAGAACGATGCTGGCACACGGCCATAGCCCCACACACACCTGATCCGACTGAAGAACGATGCTGGCATACGGCCATAGCCCCACACACACCTGATCCAACTGAAGAACGATGCTGGCACACGGCCATAGCCCCACACACCTGAGCTGACAGAAGAACGATGCTGGCACACGGCCATAGCCCCACACACACCTGATCCGACAGCAGGTAGCTTAGTGGTTAAGAGCGTTGTGCCAGTAACCGAAAGGTCGCTGGTTCTAATCCCCGAGCCGACTAGGTGAAAAATCTGTCGATGTGCCCTTGAGCAAGGCACTTAACCCTAATTGCTCCTGTAAGTCACTCTGGATAAGAGCGTCTGCTAAATGACTCAAATGTAAGAACGATGCTGGCACACGGCCATAGCCCCAAATACCTGATCCGACAGAAGAACGATGCTGGCATACGGCCATAGCCCCACACACACCTGATCCAACAGAAGAACGATGCTGGCACAAGGCCATAGCCCCACACACACCTGATCCAACAGAAGAACGATTCTGGCACACGGCCATAGCCCCACACACACCTGATCCAACAGAAGAACGATGCTGGCACAAGGCCATAGCCCCACACACACCTGATCCAACAGAAGAACGATGCTGGCACACGGCCATAGCCCCACACACACCTGATCCAACAGAAGAACGATGCTGGCACAAGGCCATAGCCCCACACACACCTGATCCAACAGAAGAACGATGCTGGCACAAGGCCATAGCCCCACACACACCTGATCCGACAGAAGAACGATGCTGGCACACGGCCATAGCCTCACACACACCTGATCCAACAGAAGAACGATGCTGGCACACGGCCATAGCCCCACACACCTGATCCAACAGAAGAACGATGCTGGCACACGGCCATAGCCCCACACACACCTGATCTGACAGAAGAACGATGCTGGCACACGGCCATTGCCCCACACACCTAATCCAACTGAAGAACGATGCTGGCACACGGCCATAGCCCGACACACACCTGATCCAACTGAAGAACGATGCTGGCACATGGCCATAGCCCCACACACCTGATCCAACAGAAGAACGATGCTGGCACACGGCCATAGCCCCACACACACCTGATCCGACTGAAGAACGATGCTGGCACACGGCCATAGCCCCACACACACCTGATCCGACTGAAGAACGATGCTGGCATACGGCCATAGCCCCACACACACCTGATCCAACTGAAGAACGATGCTGGCACACGGCCATAGCCCCACACACACCTGATCCGACTGAAGAACGATGCTGGCACATGGCCATAGCCCCACACACACCTGATCCGACAGAATAACGATGCTGGCACACGGCCATAGCCCCACACACCTGAGCTGACAGAAGAACGATGCTGGCACACGGCCATAGCCCCACACACACCTGATCCGACAGCAGGTAGCTTAGTGGTTAAGAGCGTTGTGCCAGTAACCGAAAGGTCGCTGGTTCTAATCCCCGAGCCGACTAGGTGAAAAATCTGTCGATGTGCCCTTGAGCAAGGCACTTAACCCTAATTGCTCCTGTAAGTCACTCTGGATAAGAGCGTCTGCTAAATGACTCAAATGTAAGAACGATGCTGGCACACGGCCATAGCCCCAAATACCTGATCCGACAGAAGAACGATGCTGGCATACGGCCATAGCCCCACACACACCTGATCTGACAGAAGAACGATGCTGGCACACGTCCATAGCCCCACACACACCTGATGCAACAGAAGAACGATGCTGGCACACGGCCATAGCCCCACACACCTGATCCGACAGAAGAACGATTTCTCTTGCATGCAGTCCGACGGCGATGACTCTGAATAGAGAAGAGGGGAAGGGGAAAATGTTTTAATTCAAAAGAAGCCCATTTCCCAAGCTCTGATGAATCCCTCTGTATTACCTGGCTTTAGGGATCTGCCATTGATTTGTATTGTTTAGCATGGCTGACTAGGGTAGGGCGACTAGCCTCAAATCCAGGTAAATGTTTTCATGTTTTCCTAGCAACGGCTTAGCGTGTGCTGTTTGAAATTAATTTGTTTTTCGATCATTATAAATACATGGGATTTGCTTGTAAAGGGTTTTGAGTGTCTCGAAAGGACGCTATACATTTCAAAAGAATGATTCACTATCATTAGGATGGGGGGACCACTCTTAAAGCCAGGTGTAATGGGTAAACAAGCATGTTCTCTTTTTCCATCCTACCTTAAGCCTTTTGTGCATGATGTAGCTAAAACTGTTCATAGACTGTCTATAAAAGGTTATAAATTAAAGAGGGGTGTTAGCTACCTGCTCCGGTGCAAATGTTCCAGGAGGGCAGGCGGTAGGGCGTGGTGAAGCTGTAGAAAACACTGACGTCCTGGGGAGTCAAGAACTCCACAAACTTAGCGTCCTTGAAGACGCCCCTTTTACAGTTGAGGATGGAGGCAGCCTGGTCTGAGATGTAGACGATCTTCCCTGTGATCAGAGATATCGCTACCGCAAAGATGTCCTGGAGGGACACACAGGGACAGGTGTGAGAAAAACATGCATATACAGTACACACCCACAGCTGCAAGTGTGGATTATTCCTAATCACTGGGATATCTGATCTGTTGTTGGTCAGACACTGTATGTCAAATAAGGTCAGAGATGGACACAGGTGTGGGTATGACAATGAGTCACGCTATTAATGTATTTTGGTATTGTTGGGTTCTGTTTACAACTGGTTTATGTATTTAAGGTAAAATTGGCTATTTGTCATGCTTTGAAGGTGTATTCAGAGGAAATAGGGTGATAGTAACTTACATTGTTTTTGAGGGTGTACTCTGAGGTGATGCTGTCTATCTCCTTGATGGTGTAAGAGGAGACATCCAGGCCGGACGGCTGACTGTCATTGGTCATCAACAGCTTGTAGTACTCCTCATTGGCTGAAACATAACAACACAAACACACATTGGTTTCGTATTGGCCTTTTAAGATACATTAGACAACAACAAACTATAATGTAATGATGCTAAATACATAATCAAATCATATGTTCAGTCCTACTACCCAGAATGCTTTGCGGTTGGGTTGTCTCTTACCTTCCACCTGTTTGACACAGCGCAGGGCGTATTTCAGGGTGTTGAGGGAGCTGGACTTGTTGCCCTTGTTCCTCTTGTCAGAAGGAAGGTGGCGCTTGAGCTCCTTGAGGGTCCTGAGAAGCTCCTTCTGGGTCTTGGCCTTAGCTGACTCCTCACTACTGCAGCCGCTGGTGGAGGGGTTGTCCTGCTCAGAACTCAGCAGGCTGAAGGCATTGGAACTACTGGGAGGAGAGGGGCTGTGGGAGTTAGAGCTGGGGAGACAGACAGACACAGAGAGATTATTAATGACATAAAGTAACATGTTTTCATTGAGAATTGTTTCAAACCACTAGAATGAAATTGTTATAAGCCAAAGTGCTACACTAAAAATAGACTCCATAGCTACTACCGTATATACGTATGCATCTATTGATGAATGATTAAATTCCTCAATCATGGACAATAAGTGGATTTCACATTCATGACGAAGAGGGTATTTTCCACAAAATTCTATGAAATGAAATAGCAAAACAAAGTCATTGAGTTTTGCATGAAATGAGTGGGTTCATTTATTTTCCCATCTGGTACAATGGCTTGTTCTACTTTTATTGTGTTCAGGAGGGTACAATGCTACAATGGTACATGGATACCGGAGCAGCTCTTAAAAATTAAATTTATCTTTTTGTTTTCCCCATCCACTCTGCAGTAGTCTGGGTACCAGTCTCTGTAACATTCCACTCCTTGTACTCCATCTTTGGCAAATGACACAGAGTACAAGGAGTGGAATGTAATAGTTGAACAGAGACTGGCAACCAGGCTAACTCCACAGAGGATGCCAGGGAAATTCTATGCTGTTTCAATCTCAGGTATCTATGCTGTTTCAATCTCTGGAATTAAAATTGATTTTTGGGGGGTTTGTATCATTTGATTTACACAACATGCCTACCACTTTGAAGATTCAAAATATTTTTTATTGTGAAACAAACAAGAAAAAGACAGAAAACTTGAGCGTGCATAACTATTCAAAGTCAACACATTGTAGAGCCACCTTTTGCAGCAAGTCTCTTGGGGTATGTCTCTATAAGCTTGGCACATCTAGCCACTGGGATCTTTTCCCATTCTTCAAGGCAAAATTGCTCCAGCTCTTTCAAGTTGGATGGGTTCCACTGGTGTACAGCAATCTTTAAGTCATACCACAGATTCTCAATGGGATTGAGGTCTGGGCTTTAACTAGGCCATTCCAAGACATTTAAATGTTTCCCCTTAAACCACTCGAGTGTTGCTTTAGCAGTATGCTTAGGGTCATTGTCCTGCTGGAAGGTGAACCTCCGTCCCAGTCTCAAATCTCTGGAAGACTGAAACAGGTTTCCCTCAAGAATTTCCCTGTATTTAGCGCTATCCATCATTCTTTCAATTCTGACCAGTTTCCCAGTCCCTGCTGATGAAAAACATCCCCACAGCATGATGCTGCCACTACCATGCTTCACTGTGGGGATGGTGTTCTCGGGGTGATGAGAGGTATTGGTTTGCGCCAGACATAGCGTTTTCCTTGATGGCCAAAAAGCTCAATTTTTGACCAGAGTACCTTCTTCCATGTTTGGGGAGTCTCCCACATGCCTTTTGACGAACACCAAACGTGTTTGCTTATTTTTTCTTTAAGCAATGGCTTTTTTCTGGCCGCTCTTCTGTAAAGCCTAGCTCTGTGGAGTGTACGGCTTAAAGTGGTCCTATGGACAGATACTCCAATCTCCACTGTGGAGCTTTGCAGGTTATCTTTGGTCTCTTTGTTGCCTCTCTGATTAATGCTCTCCTTGCCTGGTCCGTGAGTTTTGGTTGTTTGGCAGGTTTGTTGTGGTGCCATATTCTTTCAATTTTTTATTAATGGATTTAATGGTGCTCTGTGGGATGTTCAACGTTCCGGATATGTTTTTATAACCCAACCCTGATCTGTACTTCTCCACAACTTTGTCCCTGACCTGTTTGGAGAGCTCCTTGGTCTTCATGGTGCCGCTTGGTGGTGCCACTTGCTTAGTGGTGTTGCAGACTCTGGGGCCTTTCAGAACAGGTGTATATATACTGAGATCATGTGACAGATCATGTGACACTTTATTTAACTAATTATGTGACTTCTGAAGGTAATTGGTTGCACCAGATCTTATTTAGGGGCTTCATAGCAAAGGGGGTGAATACATTTGCACGCACCACATTTCCGTTATTTATTTTGTATAATGTTTTGAAACAAGTTTTTTTTTTAAATTTCACTTCACCAATTTTGACTATTTTGTGTATGTCCATTACATGAAATCCAAATAAAAATCAATTTAAATTACAGGTTGTAATGCAACAAAACAGGAAAAATGCCAATGGGGATGAATACTTTTGCAAGGCACTGTAGCTAACATTAGATAGTTAATCCAGAGATTCTTACCTTTGCCTCGATTCGGCAGTCTCGTCCAGATCATCATGGCATTTGTAGTTATTTTTTTTTTTTTTGGGGGGGGGGGAATATATTGATAAAAGTCACATTGTCCTAGAGAGATTTACACGGTTATCAAAACGTCACGCCAGGGTAAGCCTACACAAAACACAGCTCTTATTTTAAGTGTTTCTAAAATCCCCTATGGGAAAAATTAATGGTGGAAAAATGATTGGAACCATTTTTCTGTTTGACCACTAGGTTTTATGAGTATTATGACTGATACTGTGGTACTCTATTGTGTCTTTTGGAAGCAAAGACTGGACCATGCCACAGGTTTTGGCCCAGTAAACTGGAGTGTGTGTGTGTGTGTATGTGTGTGCGTGTGTGTGTGTGTGTGTGTGTGTGTGTGTGGTGTGTGTGCGTTAATGTGTGTATGAGAATCTGTAGTAAGTATGAGCCAATGTGTGTTTTTGGGTCACAGGCATTAGCCTACAGGCTTAGCAAGAGCGCTAATACATCCAAAGGCTATAAACAGCTGCTGAAGACAGCCAACCCGTCAAATATAACTCAGGTGTATTTAAATAGCAAGCTTAAGTAGCTCAGAATATAAATCACATTTAGAAATAGCCGCTCTAAGATTTTAGAGATCTAATTATATAAAAGAGAGCCACCTACAGTATCAGCGGCATCTGCTTTTGGCATTAACAGATTAGTCTGGCAAACGGTGGCAACTAATTATAGATGTAGGTTAATAGTATAAGCTAATTAGATAATGACACTAAGAGCAGCTGTAGGCCTCCCCACTGTTACAGCGGAGCTGACAGGCACATACTGTATTGTGTGGAGACAGGAAGCGAAAGACAACTTCACCATATGACGCACAAGTACTGGGACCTCTCAGCGAAAAATGACCTCGATCACTCTTTGCTTTTAACAAGAAGTTTCACACAATCAAGATGTGCTACAGTGCCTTTGTCTTCAAATAGTGTTTTTTCGAGGTGTTTTCAGCCCAGTTACTGAGGAATAAGGAGGGGGCAGTGTGTCATTAGGGTGGTGAAGTCAGTATCTAGGGCATGTCTGATGTGGACCAGCATGTGCCAGCAGAGAGGATAATAGAGGAATGGAGGGACCCTGATACAATATGAAAGACAGCCACCGTCTCTAACGGCTTCAGAACGGGCTGCCAGTGAGTCATATTGATGTCAACCTACGTCAAAGGAAGAGAATGGGGACGCAGTCACAACAACAGAGGATGAAAAAAAGGAAATGCATGTAGCCTTGGATTTAAGTGGGATTTTGATGATGTGTGGTGTTGGATCAACTAATGCTGTCAACTCTTTGTAGTCTGATGTGTGCCGGTAAAATAGGATTGGTAAAAACTTAAGACTGGTAAAAACTTAAGACTGGTAAAAAGGTACCCATCTAGAAATGTGGTCTACTCTAACCCCTCCCACAAACCAATAAAAGCACACCCCCTCACTGACCGTTTGTTGCTCCCAGATGACTCCAGGAGAGCCGAGTCTTTGCTGTTGCCATTGGAGCTACCCGTCGACTCGGTGCTGTGACTCTCGTTTCCATGGCTTCTGTGGCTCTCGTTGCCATGTGACTCGGTCCCGCTGGATCCACTGCTCTTCATTTCCACGTCCTCGTGGAAGGAACGTGAGCAGGCGCTCCTACGGCCACTGTGGGGTGAGGCCGAGGGGTCCTGGCCACTGCTATCACTGCCCTCTGAGGCTAGACCCAGGTCTGGACAACCCTGGCCGTAGCTGCTCCTACAATGGAGCTGGGCCATGGACCTGCACCATGAGGCCCCCCTGGGCATGGACCTGCACCCTGAGGCCCCCCTGGCCATGGACCTGCACCCTGAGGCCCCCCTGGCCATGGAGCTGCACCCTGAGGCCCCCTTGGGCATGGAGCTGCACCCTGAGGCCCCCCTGGCCATGGACCTGCACCCTGAAGCCCCCCTGGCCATGGAGCTGCACCCTGAGGCCCCCCTGGGCATGGAGCTGCACCCTGAGGCCCCCCTGGGCATGGAGCTACACGAGGAGGCCCCCCTGGGCATGGAGCTGCACCCTGAGGCCCCCCTGGGCATGGAGCTGCACCCTGAGGCCCCCCTGGGCATGGAGCTGCACCCTGAGGCCCGCCTGGGCATGGAGCTGCACCCTGAGGCCCCCCTGGGCATGGAGCTACACGAGGAGGCCCCCCTAGCCATGGCGCTGCAGCCTGGGTCTGAATCCTCCGACATTATAAGGAGGGAGGTGTGGTGTGTTGAGGGTTTAAACCAGAGAAGTGCTGAGTAGAGGATGGAGGAAGCAAAACTTAATCACCCCATTGTCCACAAGACACCAAAGAGAATGGATGGATGAGCTGCAGAGAGTTTTCTGTAAATGAAGAGAGGAAGAGGAGGGTGAGTTAGCTATACACTAGAGTTGTGACTATTTCATACAATGATAAAACCATTTAAGCAAACCATGCACAATGAAATAAATCCCAGGAACAAATATATAATTTGATACAGTAGAATTCCTTTGAAACTATCAGACAAGAAACACCTAGACAAGACCCCCAAAGGTGACACCTGCCCCTGTCTGCTGCCCTGTAACACAACAGAGCTAGACATTGGCTATCCCAGTTCCTATACCAGTTCTATCTAGACCTCTGGGATCCACCCAAGTGAGGACCAGGCCAGGGGATGGTCCATCAAAGAGGAACCACCTGACAGTGCTCCTTACTGGGGTAGCCCCCTGTCCTTTCTCCCCTCTCTGGGGAGCTCAGTTGAACCTGTAACTTCTCTAGACAGGGCTAGAGTCAGGCCAGCTCAGTGTATGAGTCTACTCCACCATCCTTTCAAAGGGTCTCCCAGCCCCTGACAGAGATGAAACGTGCCAAACCAAGCCAGAGTGTCCTATAAACAGCAGTTGGCACGGCCGTGGTGGAAAAGTAACTATCCTCTGTACTAAGTCCACATGCCTTCATGCAACACACTGTCCTCTCTGTAATTGACCAATTGAATTACGGCTTTGTGTGTGTGTGTGTTCCCAGAATAACCTGGTGACCCAGAGAGAGACTGGCATGAGGCAGAAGTAAAATGCACTATGGACCGTCTGTCTGTTACTGCAGAGACTGGTTCTAACAGGCGAGGCGGCTACTCCTGTTAATTTTTTTTGCTCTGTGGAGTAATGGGCACATTGGCAGGAACCTATGAGGTGTGAAGAAGTGGCAAATGACTGGCCGGCCATTAGTTATATTTCAAGTTTCAGAGTTTATTCGCCACGTGCACAGGATACAACAGGTGTAACACAGTACAGTGACATTTTTAGTCCAAGACTTGATCTGTGTCCAGGAAACTGGCCCTCAAAGCCAACCCCCTGTGAGTGATGTATCACTCTCCTCACTTTGCCCTGAGCAGCATCATATGAACGACACAATGCCCCCAATCAGACATGTAGCGAAACAATGCCCTGAATCAGTCATGAACGACACAATGCCCCCAATCAGTCATGAACGACACAATGCCCCCAATCAGTCATGAACGACACAATGCCCCCAATCAGTCATGTAACAACACAACGCCCCCCATCAGTCACGTAACAACACAACGCCCCCAATCAGTCATGTAACAACACAACGCCCCCAATCAGTCATGTAATGCATTGGGCTGCCTGCCAATATCTACCTCTGTAGGGCTGTCCTCTGGCTGAACCTACCACTGTTAGTATAAGGTGATAAACATAATCAGCATAACTTTATGGTGTTGCATTAGTAGTCAATAAAGTAACTTGTAGCATAAAGCAATATTGGATTGAACCACTCCGTGCTGGAGACAGGAGACGTGCTGTCATCATGGGACTATTGTCACTGAACGAGGTCGTATATTTACTGAGCTACCCAACAGTCAGACCACTGACCCATTTGTTTACTGAGCTACCCAACAGTCAGACCACTGACCCATTTGTTTACTGAGCTACCCAACTCTCAGACCACTGACCCATTTGTTTACTGAGCTACCCAACTCTCAGACCACTGACCCATTTGTTTACTGAGCTACCCAACAGTCAGACCACTGACCCATTTTCTACACAATATCTTTATTACATTATCATCTCACTGCCTTGAGCATCTTACTTTAGCTACTTCCCATATTTAAGAAAATCAACTTTATCCTGCCCCTTGGATGTGGGACATCTGTGTCGAGTGACAACATTGTGACAATATTATCAAGTGGAACATGTCCAGGAGGAGAGAGAGATATACGTTATAGGTTTCCGGTGTTCTCCTCCATGACATCCTAGTGATAATGTTCCTTCCCTCAGGCCCACTGGAAATCCTAGCAGGTGATAAGGGATTCTGCATAGGTGCTCTCCTCACGAGATTACCATTAGACCCAGACTATGGATTGGTCTATTTTTTATCTCTAAGGACAGTTGCTGAATATCCTGGGTTGATAACATGGTTATGGGAGGCATACTGATGTTTAGTAGGGCCGGGATGATACCAGTATTGCGATACTCATTAGTATCGTGGGCAAGGAAACAAAACACGAAGCGGATTTGACTTCTCTAGGAAAACAGCCCTAATGTTGGAAACAAACATCATTATGTTGTCATCCAGAGTCACATGTATTTATTTTCCTAGATATATCATACATTATTTTACATACAGCAGGTTCCTAAAGGACCAAAGAGTTTGGTCTGCTTCGTGTTTTCATTTTTGCCATGGAAAAAATATTGCCATACTGGTATCGTCACAGCCCTAATGTTCAGTAGCGCAGGTAATACAATCACAGACTCTATTCTAGGAGACCCGTGCAGACGTGCATGTATGGAGTGACGTATGTGGTTGGCGGTTGCCAAGGCCATTGCCTTGTGGCGGAGATTAGCAGGCACCAGACTGATTAACCTATACTGATAACCATTCATGCTCTCTTTACTTAGCTTTGCTTTTCATATGGACTGAGGTAGAGCATTGCTGTCCTGTGCAAACATCGTTGAGCTCAAAACTTTCACCCTTCACAAATTACCTTCAATGCTGCAGAAATTTTTCGTTACCCTTCCCCAGATCTGTGCCTTTTAGACATTTTTGCAAATGTATTAAACCTAAAAAACAGAAATACCTGATTTACATAAGTATTCAGACCCTTTGAGATTCAAAATTGAGCATCCTGTTTCCATTGATCATCCTTGAGATGTTTCTACAACTTGATTGGAGTCCAGCTGTTGTAAATTAAATTGATTGGACATGATTTGGAAAGGCACACACCTGTCTATATGAGGTCCCACAGTTGACAGTGCATGTCAGAGCAAAATGAGGTCAAAGGAATTGTCCGTAGAGCTCCGAGACAGGATTGTGTCAAATCAAATCAAATCAAATCAAATTGTATTTGCCACATTCGCCGAATACAACAGGTGTAGACATTACCGTGAAATGCTTACTTACAGCCCTTAACCAACAATGCATTTATTTCTTAATAAAAAATTAAAATAAAACAACAACAACAAAAAAGTGTTGAGAAAAAAAGAGCAGAAGTAAAATAAAATAACAGTAGGGAGGCTATATACATTGGGGTACCGGTGCAGAGTCAATGTGCGGGGGCACCGGCTAGTTTAGGTAGTTGAGGTAATATGTACATGTGGGTAGAGTTAAAGTGACTATGCATAAATAATTAACAGAGTAGCAGCAGCGTAAAAAGATGGGGTGGGGGTGCAAATAGTCCGGGTAGCAATGATTTAGCTGTTCAGGAGTCTTATGACTTGGGGTTAGAAGCTGTTGAGAAGCTTTTTGGACCTAGACTTGGCGCTCCGGTACCGCTTGCCGTGCGGTAGCAGAGAGAACAGTCTATGACTAGGGTGGCTGGAATCTTTTACAATTTTGAGGGCCTTCCTCTGACACCGCCTGGTATAGAGGTCCTGGATGGCAGGAAGCTTGACCCCAGTGATGTACTGGGCCGTACGCACTACCCTCTGTAGTGCCTTGCGGTCGGAGGCCGAGCAGTTGCCATACCAGGCGGTGATGCAACCAGTCAGGATGCTCTCGATGCTGGAGCTGTAGAACCTTTTGAGGATCTGAGGACCCATGCCAAATCTTTTCAGTCTCCTGAGGGGGAATAGGCTTTGTCGTGCCCTCTTCAAGACTGTCTTGGTGTGTTTGGACCATGATAGTTCGTTGGTGATGTGGACACCAAGGAACTTGAAGCTCCCAACCTGTTCCACTACAGCCCCGTCAATGAGAATGGGGGCGTGCTCAGTCCTCTTTTTTTTCCTGTAGTCCACAATCATCTCCTTTGTCTTGGTCACGTTGAGGGAGAGGTTGTTATCCTGGCACCACACGTCCAGGTCTCTGACCTCCTCCCTATAGGCTGTCTCATCGTTGTCGGTGATCAGGCCTACCACTGTTGTGTCGTCTGCAAACTTAATGATGGTGTTGGAGTCGTGCCTGGCCATGCAGTCATGGGTGAACAGGGAGTACAGGAGGGGACTGAGCACGCACCCCTGAGGGGCCCCCGTGTTGAGGATCAGCGTGGCAGATGTGTTGTTACCTACCCTTACCACCTGGGGGCGGCCCGTCAGGAAGTCCAGGATCCAGTTGCAGAGGGAGGTGTTTAGTCCCAGGATCCTTAGCTTAGTGATGAGCTTTGAGGGCACTATGGTGTTGAAAGCTGAGCTGTAGTCAATGAATAGCATTCTCACGTAGGTGTTCCTCTTGTCCAGGTGGGAAAGGGCAGTGTGGAGTGCAATAGAGATTGCATCATCTGTGGATCTGTTGGGACGGTATGCAAATTAAAGTGGGTCTAGTGTTTCTGGGATAATGGTATTGATGTGAGCCATGACCAGCCTTTCAAAGCACTTCATGGCTACAGATGTCAGTGCTACGGGTCGGTAGTCATTTAGGAAGGTTATATTAGTGTCCTTGGGCATGGGGACTATGGTGGTCTGCTTGAAACATGTTGGTATTACAGACTCAGTCAGGGACATGTTGAAAATGTCGGTGAAGACACTTGCCAGTTGGTCAGCACATGCTCGGAGTACACGTCCTGGTAATCCGTCTGGCCCTGAGGCCTTGTGAATGTTGACCTGCTTAAAAGTCTTACTCACATCGGCTACGGAGAGCGTGATCACATAGTCATCCGGAACAGCTGGTGCTCTCATGCATGCTTCAGTGTTGCTTGCCTCGAAGCGAGCATAGAAGAGGTTTAGCTTGTCTGGTAGGCTTGTGTCACTGGGCAGCTCGCAGCTGTGCTTCCCTTTGTAGTCTGTAATAGTTTTCAAGCCCTGCCACATCCGACGAGCGTCAGAGCCGGTGTAGTACGATTCAATCTTAGTCCTGTATTGACTCTTTGCCTGTTTGATGGTTCGTCGGAGGGCATAGCTACAGTCCTGTAGCTTAGCATCTGCGTCATCTTACCACTTTTTTATTAACCGAGTCACTGGTGCTTCCTGCTTTAGTTTTTGCTTATAAGCAGGAATCAGGAGGATAGAGTTATAGTCAGATTTGCCAAATGGAGGGCGAGGGAGAGCTTTGTATGCGTCTCTGTGTGTGGAGTAAAGGTGGTCTATAGTTTTTTTCCCCTCTGGTTGCACATGCTGGTAGAAATTAGGTAGAACGGATTTAAGTTTCCCTGCATTAAAGTCCCCGGCCACTAGGAGCGCTGCCTCTGGATGAGCGTTTTCCTGTTTAGTTATGGCCTTATACAGTTAATTGAGTGCAATCTTAATGCCAGCATTGGTTTGTGGTGGTAAATAGACAGCTATGAAAAATATAAATGAAAACTCTCTTGGTAAATAGTGTGGTCTACAGCTTATCATATGATACTCTACCTCAGGCGAGCAAAACCTTGAGACTTCCTTAGTATTTGATTTTGTGCACCAGCTGTTGTTTACAAATATACACAGACCGCCACCCCTTGTCTTACCGGAGTCAGCCGTTCTATCCTGCCGATGTAGCGTATAGCCCGGTAGCTGTATGTTGTCCATGTCGTCGTTCAGCCACGACTCGGTGAAACATAAGATATTACAGTTTTTAATGTCCCATTGGTAGGATAAGCGTAATCGTAGGTCATCTAATTTATTTTCCAATGATTTCAAGATTGGCTAATAGGATTGATGGAAGAGGCAGTTTACTCGCTCGCCGTCGGATCCTTACGAGGCACCCTGACCTACGTCCACGATATCTCCGTCTCTTTCTCCTGCGAATGACGGGGATTTGGGCCTTGTCGGGTGTCTGTAGGATATCCTTCGCGTCCGACTCGTTGAAGAAAAAATCTTCGTCCAATACGAGGTGAGTAATCACTGTCCTGATATCCAGAAGCTCTTTTTGGTTATAAGAGACAATGGCAGAAACATTATGTACAGAATAAATTTCAAATAACGTGAAAAAACACACATAATAGTACAATTGATTAGAGGCACAGATCTGGGGAAGGGTACCAAAACATTTCTGCAGCATTGAAGGTCCCCAGGAACACAGTGGCCTCCATCATTCTTAAATGGAAGAAGTTTGGAACCACCAAGACTCTTCCTAGAGCTGGCCGCCCGACCAAACTGAGCAATCGCGGGAGAAGGGCCTTGGTCAGGGAGGTGACCAAGAACCCGATGGTCACTCTGACAGAGCTCTAGAGTTCCTCTGTGGAGATGGGAGAACCTTCCAGAAGGACAACCATCTCTGCAGTACTCCACCAATCAGGCCTTTATGGTAGAGTGGCCAGACGGAAGCCACTCCTCAGTATAAAGCACATGACAGCCCACTTGGAGTTTGCCAAAAGGCACCTAAAGACTCTTAGATCATGAGAAACAAGATTCTCTGGTCTGATGAAACCAAGATTCAACTCTTTGGCCTGAATGCCAAGCGTCACGTCTGGAGGAAACCTGGCACCATCCCTACGGTGAAGCATGGTGGTGGCAGCATCATGCTGTGGGGGTGTTTTTCAGCGGAAGGGACTGGGAGACTAGTCAGGATCGAGGTAAAGATGAACGGAGCAAACTACAGAGAGATCCTTGATGAAAACCTGCTCCAGAGCGCTCAGGACCTCAGACTGGGGCGAAGGTTTACCTTCCAACAGGACAACGACCCTAAGCACACAGCCAAGACAATGCAGGAGTGGCTTTGGGACAAGTCTCTGAATGTCCTTGAGTGGCCCAGCCAGAGCCCGGACTTGAACCCGATCGAACAACTCTGGAGAGACCTGAAAATAGCTGTGCAGCAACGCTCCCCATCCAACCTGACAGAGCTTGAGAGGACCTGCAGAGAAGAATGGGAGAAACTCACCAAATACAGGTGTGCCAAGCTTGTAGTGTCATACCCAAGAAGATTTGAGGCTGTAATTTCTGACAAAGGTGCTTCAACAAAATACTGAGTAAAGGGTCTGAATACTTATGTAAATGTGATATAATCAATTTTAGAATAAGGCTGTAACGTAACAAAAAGTGGAAAAAGTCAAGGGGTAGCAATAACCCTGTTATACTAAGCAATAACCTTTTATATGAAGTAATAACCCTGTTATACGGTAGTAATTAAGACATTTACTTATGCAGTACTTTCCACTGGTGCACTCCCTCATTTGTATGTTCATTTAAAACAAACTAGAACACTGGTAAGTACTATTACCATGTAGTAGTAACACAGAAATTATACTTGTAAAGTGTTGCCACTGTAAATATTCCAAAAAAACGTATTGGAGAACAATCATGTAGTACTGGGTATCGTTAAGCAGAAGGTCTGAGGTAAGGGAAACTAGCCCCTAGTGCACATGTGTAGCCTATTGTGCCTATGTGGTTTTACTGTATGCCTTTCACAAACATTTCGGATTAGGAGGTTCATTTAATAAATTGTGTATACATAATATTATAAATAATATAAATAAGTAGGTGAGGACACTGTGCCATTTAGTTTAAACACTTCAATGAATCAACATTGAATGAATCAAAATATAATTTCAAAATGTACAAATAATCTAACTTGTTTGTAAATGTTAGACATCTTAGTAAGTAGGCTATTATTACTAAAGCCTAATCAATCAATCAAATGTATTTATAAAGCCCTTTTTACATCAGCAGATGTCACAAAGTGCTATACAGAAACCCAGCCTAAATCCCAAACAGCATTAAAGACAGATTTTTCTCCAAGATGTTCAAACGTTCTAAGATGACCAGCAGGGTCAAATAATAATCACAGTGGTTGTAGAGGTTGCATCAGGTCAGTACATCAGGAGTAAATGTCACTTGGCTTTTCATAGCCGGGCATTTATAGGTTGAAATAGCAGGTGTGGTAGAGAGAGAGTTGAAAACAGCAGGTCTGGGACATGGTAGCAAGTCTGGTGAAAAGGTCAGGGTAGAAGAGTTGAAACTGGAGCAGCAGCACGACCAGGTGGACTGTGGGCAGCAATTTCGGGTGAACAAAGAAAGTTCATCCTCCTCCATGCCATTGACCTTATGATTGTGTCTCTGTATTCTAGCAAAGCAAAATCACATAAAATTGGAAAACCAGACACAGCGATGATTGTTTAGTAGGCTAAAGATTACTAAGAACTGTTTACAATACAGGCTCCATGCGGTGGCGCTTTTTCATGTAGGCCTAATGAATGTGTTATAAAACAGCACTGCAAGGCACCCAGCCACTGTCTGGCTTGAAACAATTAAACCAGCCACCTGATCAATTCATCATGTTTTGTACCAATGTTTCACTGCCAGTCAACACCGCAATAGACTGCCCTTTCAATGCACTAAGCATGTTTTTGAAAGATCTCTGACACATGCAATGATGACTGATCACTCATCCTCACTCAAGCTTGATCACACAGAGGGCAAAAACATTTGTTATTGTTTTTGCATAATTGTTTCTATGTATTGTCTATGGCACAGGCTGCGTATAGTCTTCTAGCCTTAGACTTATAAGGAGCGTTCCTAACACTGATGTCAGTGGGCAGGGCTTACTGTACCACTATGACCCGCACACTGACAGTCATGCAATGCAACTTTCAAACTCCTTTTAAATAATTTAAAAGGTCTGTAAAACCCACCAAACCGTGTTATAATAAAGATGTATATATGCTCTGACCACTCCCAGAGTTTCGAAGATGTAGGCTTTCGCTATACAGTTGAAAATCACCCACAAACCCCAAACCATAGGAGCCAACAAAAATATCACAAATTCACCAACCTGCCAGTTAAAGTAGATCATTTTCTGTGAGTTCAAAGACGTCTGTTAGTTTTCAAAACGATTCGTTTTATCTTGCTTACCGTTAATTCAGGCTTTGGTTTGACACACCGTACATCTCTGCCTAGCGCCTAGCGTTCGACTTTCCTCACAGTATCCCGAGAACTTTGTAGTGACCTCATTTTTAGCTCCTCCCTTAGCACCAGCAATCGCCAACTACTACCCTGCGTTCATTGGCTCAGGTAATTGTGTTTCCATGGCAAGTATATGGAAACAGCCCGAGACGCACGACCATTGGTGAAAAACGACTCCAGTCTCTTTATAATTTATAAGGAGTTCATCGCCGCTCACGTGGAATCCCATGGCCACAACCAGCGTGCAAGGAGTGTGGTCGAATCACTACGAGAGACTGTAGTAGTTGAATGGAGCGCTGTCGGTGGTCACAGAGGCTCAAACGACTGGCTGTTATCTAACGGTTATACAAATGTGTGTATTGTCAATGTGGGGGAATTGTTTAACCAAATCCATGCATGGTGATAGCATAGGAGAACTGCTGATGCAAGTTTCGAAATTGCACCTTGTGTATTCTACTAAACTAACTCTCAACAGTATTTTGAGACCCCGACTGAGTTCTTAAAAAATATATATTATTATATGTAGCTAAGGCCCTGAATAAGAAGTACAGTATTCACTGTTATACATTATAAATCAATATTTTCCTGTGTGCATTTGTCAGCACAAGCTTAGGGGAAACATAGTATACTTGGCACTGATTAAGGAGCAGGTGTTGTGTACATAATGTAGTGTGTTTCAATCTCATCCTTATGTAAAAGCCCTGTCATCCAGAGGCTGCAACCCTTTTAACCAATAGTTGCCAGGATAAGAGGAGGGATGCATGGATCACTATAAGCTGTTTATACACTGTTATACAAGTCTAGCCATTATCATCAGGATAGCATGACTATTTCTATAGCATAAATTGTTTGGCAATGTGAAGATAATAAGAAACACACAATAATGGTAGTTCTAAAGCTCAAAGAATATGGACCATGGAATATGGGATATTCTATGGAACATAGAGCATGAAAGAAGTCACACATTTACTGCATGCATTCTTTCCTCTCTCTACTAGGGTAGGTCAGTAACTCATTCTTCTTGCACTGACATCATGCAAGAACAAAAGGGGAGAGAGTGAGTTGGCACTTTGCAACTCCTGACATGGGCCTGGCTACTCAGCCACTCACTACCAAATACTTTGACCCAGCGGAAAGTAAAGATACACTTGAGGTTTGGATAGCCCACTGAATGCAATGAGAATACTCCACAATGAAAAAAGGAATGTCCACAACTCTGGTACGCTCCCATGGTGATTTCAACAGATGCACAACAAGGACAATGTTTAGATCTGAGTTGGATCTTCGTCAGGTCGAAACGTTGTCCTTGTTGTGCGTCTGATTATATCACCATGGGATCATACCAGAGTTGCAGACATTCCTTTTTTCTTTGATACATTTTTCTGTCCTGCACCTGATTAGTTGGATGTGCATATTTTTCTATTTTTCTCTAATACTCCACAATGCTCATATTAATTGGAAAGAGACTTGCTATTAGGGCATTTCACACATTGTCTCAAGTGTGTTTCCCTCTCTTCTGACTGTGACCTCCTAATAATCTTACTTCCTCAGTTTATGTATTCAATGCAAAACTTTGAGAGAGCGATCCATCTTAGCCTGGCTCCAGCTCTGTTTGTGCTGTCTTGCCAACTCCATTGCTGTCAGTTGGCACTTGGCAAGACAGCACAAACCGATCTGGGACCAGAATAGATCCATCTATTTCTCCCAGCCAAAGCTGATCAACACTTATTTCCCTCTATCCACCCTTCCTCCCACTCATCAGGGCGCAAATTAAAATCATTTTCCGTCCCTCAGCGGGTCTTGTCTGTCTCCATACTTCTCACTGATATTCTGGCAGGTCATTTGGATGCTATTGATACTACAGATTGACCCATGTTAAAACATGCAGAGCCACAATCACATGTTGTTGTCTCGCCTTTTGCTGCAGATATGACATGGGAATCAGAAATCATCAAGCTCTTTAAAGGGTCAATCTGCAGTTGTTACATACATTTGTAGACTTTTAAATTAATGATTATAGACCCCTTTCCAGTACACGACACACTGACGTCACGCACAGATGCGTTCGACTCTTGGCGGCAGTAAGAACGCCATCGCCATCTGCGCCCATTCAACATAGCCTAGATTTAAGTTTTATTACTTCTAAACAAAATAACTTTTGGTGGTTCTCATACGCTTACAATTATGTTTTGATTCTTGCTTGAACAGTCGCTAAGATTTTATTTGGTTGTGATCTTTGCAAAATAACTATTTTGGATGCAGCAGTTGTTAGCTCGAATGCTAATGCTCATTGACATAGGCTGTAGCAAAAGCTAGCCAAAGAGCCATTTTACTTGTTGATGTTGAAGTGTTTTTGAAAAGTATAATGCAGTTGAGTTGCGATGATGACACAAACACTATATTAAGCAGGACATTCATACGAGCCTTAAAATCCAATTTTAATCCAAAAGTAGTGTGAAATGCACTCATAAGCAACATATAAATAGAGGCTTTCTATAAGAACTCCCCCTTGTTCTGCCACCAACTTGCTCGTATCACCCTCGTGTGGCAATGTTTGCAAACACAGAAAGGGGTCTGTAGATGCCTCATTAGCTTAGTTCAACTGTCGTATCCCATCAGAACCCAAAATATCAGCTTGTTTTACTCATTTTTACAGACGCTCTTATCCAGAGCGACTTACAGTTAGTGAGTGCATACATTATTATTATTATTTCTTTTCATACTGGCCCCCCGTGGGAATCGAACCCACAACCCTGGCGTTGCAAACGCCATGCTCTACCAACTGAGCTACATCCCTGCCGGCCATTCCCTCCCCTACCCTGGACCAATTGTACGCCGCCCCATGGGTACATCGGTCGCGGCCACCAAGACAGAGCCTGGATTCAAACCAGTGGATGCGATGCAGTGCCTTAGACCACTGCGCCACTCGGGAGTTAACAATGTAATTGTAAATAAACACTGTATAGCCTCAAAACATGGCCTCAAAACATATGGCTTTGGTTAAAACTATAATTTTGCTCTGATGGATGGCAGTCCTTGCATCCATAGCTCTGTCTATTAATTTGAGAGTGGTGATATTTCTCTAGCCCCATTCCTTTTTACCAAAACAGTTGCGGGGCGTCTACTTTATTATTGTTTAATTGCAGATTGCCGCTTTAAGCGTGAGAACATATATAAAAGACCCAAGAGATGTGTAATAACAAAGTAAATACTATAGTCATCAGGGGCCTTAATTTAGGGCCTACCATAAACCCAATAAGTATTGTGTAATAGACAAAGAGATTTATTATTTATTATTTCTATTTTAAAATAGAACACGGTAGTAACTGAACAACTACAACACTAATGCTGTTGTTACAGTTTGGTTGCCCGGCTACCCAGACTTCTTGCTCAGGCCAAACGCTATGAATGGACGTTAGTTATCAGTCTGGATCTGAGTACCCCCCCCCCCCATGCGGCCATCTGATTGGTTCAGAAACGGATGGGTGGGGCCAGAGCCAGAACACACGTGGGTATAGCGTAGGTTTGGCAATTTATAATTATAATATAATATATAATAATATAATAATCATAATAATAATATAATCAGCAATTTCGTCAAGGGCTTTGATGCTGATTGGTTAGAAATGATCCAATCGCTGATTAGTTTATTTTGTACAACGCCCCTCGTGCCCCTCGTCACCACAAACAACTTCAATAATGGCAGTCTCAGACTAAATAAAGTATGTAGCGAACGATGGAGCAGAGGAAGAATTTAGCATGAGTCCTCAGGCTAACAGATTGGTCATTACGATACATAATTGTCAACTCATTTTAACTGTTCAAATGAATGCATTTTTTAACAAAACATATACAGAATGATACTGTTTAAATGTTGTTTTCTTCATCAAAAACATTGCAGAGGAAATGTATGGTTTCATGTATATTTCAGTGATATCTGAGGCCGCAGATGGTATAGAGTCACACATACACACACACACACACACACACACACACACACACACACACACACATACACACACACACACACACACACACACACACACACACACACACACACACACACACACACACACACACACACACACACACACACAACCACACACACACTTTCACCAAATCAACAGAACAGCAGCAGATGGTAGTCTGCTATAATATATATATATATACGTGTCTGTCTGTTGGTGGTTAGCAGATACGCTTGTATGTGTAGATGTAGCACTTGCAGTCGCTATCACTGGCCGTTGCTATGCATCCGTCCCATCCCTGCAGACAATGTGAGAAAGTAGTACAGTCTGATGCCAATGGCATGCATCCACACACACACACACACACACACACACACACACACACACACACACACACACACACACACACACACACACACACACACACTAAAACCTGACTCTCCAAATGTTCTAGTATAGGGCCGCAGGGCCTGAAAATGCTTTTTAGAATGAGAAAAATGAAAATCAGTAAGAAAATAAGTGCCTGACCCTTCTAAAGTAGACCCAAGATTGGCTTCCAAAATGGGTCTCGCTCTTCTTTTCCTTGAAAGGTTTTCTATTAAGTTTGACCTAATTCGATGGACGATTAAAACTACTAGCTAACCTCTTTTCAAATAGAAAATTCTGGAATTGTTTGGAACATGGGAGTTTTGGGAAAGAGCCCCCATCCTCACAGCTTAGTGGAAGCTGCTTCGAATCGGCACATTCAATGACGTAGAAGTCCTGGTGACTCACCAACCCAAAGTGCACCAGTCTCGACAAACACACGTTTTGGTGCTCGGCTGACGGTGTCTCTATCTCTGTATGTAGGGCAATATGAGGATGAAGTGTTTAATTTTGTCTCCCTGTGTCTATGTTTGTCTGTGGCAGTGTGAGAATGACGCACATCGGCCCCCGGCTCTGGCTAGGAAGCTTTATGATGACCCCTCAGTTTGCTGCAGAAGACACACAAGTGTATGTGTGTCCGTGTGTGTGTGTGCACACGACCCAAAACCATCACCAGGGCTGATAGTAATGCTTCAACAACAAGTTAAAGGGCAATACAGTGCTAAAAGCATTGGGAGTCAAGAGGGGTCAGCATGTTATTGTGGATGGACTGACGCAAATAGTTGCAATTCAGTTTTGAAATTAGTATCCAATTGAAAGTATCCATGGTGATTTGTAGCATATGATACCATACCTAACTATGGACTACAGTTAGGAGTGGACCCAGACAGGAAGTGGCTGTCTAACCTGCTAAACACACGTGTGCCTCAGCCTAGGCAGACTGGCATTTCCTAAAATGATTATACTCTTTAAGTTAAACTACTTCAATGTGGAATGAAGGAACAGTTGAACAGTTACGAGTATGAAAACATAAGCTAAGTCTGACTCAAATGTCCAAGCTCAGATGTCACCATTCAATCTCCATAGACTTATTCCATTGTTGTGTCACACACAGCACATTTTGCAGCCACAGACAGACATTAGCCAATCCTACAGCACTGTGGAATTCCATTATGGAATGTTTGCTGTCTGCTGGGAGATTTCTAAAGTTCCTCCCCTTTACCACCCCCTCCTCTCCTGCCTTTATATGATAAGAAGAAAGCTAGTGTTTGGGTAATGACGGACGGTTCTGGTCGGTTTGTTTTAAGATGGAAATAGACTCCCTGAACTGTCATAACTGAAACTAACTATTTATTTTATGTCTGAACTATGTGATACTTTTAGTCAGACAGACTCAAACAAAAATACCCAATTTCCAACTTTGTCTATGACTTTGCAAAACCCTTGACAGAAAGGATTAACCAAAGCTGACATTAGAAGAAAACGGTCATATGATCTATACTGAGTCCAACAATTTGTGGAAGTTTGTACTAAACTACATTTTTCACTTTCATTTTAATATAATATTTTAGATGTAGGAAGAACAGACAAAATCAAATGCTCTCAGACAATTGTGAAAACCTTTGTTGACAAAAGTGGACAGAAAAAGATGACTCTGCAGTCCATAACTTCGTCCATGACCTTTCATCCCTTCAATCTATTTTAGTGTAAATGTGTGTAAGTGTGTGTAAGTGTGTGTTTGTGTGTGGATACTTATTCTCTTGTTTGGGTAAATTACTGATATCAGATATCAACTCTTCAATACCATTCTAATTGTGGGTGTTAAAAATGTTGAGCATGACTACGGATGACAGTCATTCCATCAACAGCCAGACTGAGCTATACTTAACATTAAAAGCCACACATCATATTCTGAATAGTAAGATGATTAATCCAGTTCTTGGTGGAGACCAAAGCTGTGCGTGGGAACCTCTGAGAAATCAGTCATATCAAACCTACCATAGATGCAACATAGAAACCCCATAAAGAACTGTTTGAAACTCCTGTTTGGTTTGAAATATAAATCTTAGGCTGTCATCTAATCTTTCTATCAGTGACAGTCAGCCCTTATACACACTCACAACCTGTAGTTCTCCAGGACTAGGGCTGGTGACTAACCAAGAGTGTCATTATAAGTTGGGAGCAGCTTGTAGTATGTTGCCATCTATGGACCTTATAGAGCACTGCATGTCATGGAGACAGAAGGGTTGAGACAGATTTTATCAGGGAGGAGAGGTTTAGAGTGATGGATGGATGGATGGAATGGAGACGGAAATAAATGACTAGAAACACATCTATGATTCTTGGGAATTGTTGGGTGTGTGTGTGTGTGTGCGTGTGCGTGCAAATAAGAGAAACTGTCCACCCACTGAACCGCCCACCTGGCTTCTTCCCCTGTAATCAAGCCACCATGCTCTGTCCATTCTCCATCACCCTGCTGTGCTGCCTAACCATCCATCCACCTTTCTCCTGGCTATAAATGGACTCACTATCACTCCTTCGGTTGGGTTAAATGCAGAAGACACATTTCAGTTGAATGCATTCAGTTGTACAACTGACTAGATATCCCCTTTACCTTCCCTTTCCCTACTGGACTCCCTAGTGTTGTGGGGTCCCTGAGCTCTGTCTTACATGACAGAGCACAGGGACAATAGATGGTTGGATAATTGGTTTGATAACCAAAAACAGATGATTTGATAACGGGTTTGATAACCAAGAATAGATGGTTTGATAACTGGTTTGATAACCAAAAATAGATGGTTGGATAATTGGTTTGATAACCAAAAACAGATGATTTGATAACGTATTTGATAACCAAGAATAGATTGTTTGATAACTGGTTTGATGGTGAATATTGTGACAGCACAGTATAGAACAACTTTATTTTTCCCAATGGAACTTCAGTATCTCTTTATGTAAAATGTATATTTTAATGATATAATACACTGTTCAAACAGAGTAGGCCTACAAATATACTGCCATTCTATGAATTTCCCATATTTTATTTGATATTACCTCTCTCCACTCTAACTGGTTTAGGGTTGTTGTATAGAGGATGAATGGTTTGTTAACTAAGAGTGAATTAATTAACAGCATAGAATAGAATAACTGTATTTTTCCCTATGGAACTTTGCTATTTCAATATCATGTGAAAATATATTCTTATTATAATGATATTATATATACCGGTACAGTACAATGCACAGTACAAATACACTGTCAAAATCAATGTCCTATTCTGTGAATGTTAAATTTTTCTGTGTATGTTCAATATTTCCTATGAATGGTTCCTCTGTTGTTTTATGGTAATGAAGTAAGGAAAAAAACCTGCGTCCTTGGAGAAATGCTAAGAGGTGGTACTGTTCGTGGACCTGAAATAATCCTAAAAAAGAGGTGGTACTGTTCGTGGACCTGAAATAGTCCTAAAAAAGAGGTGGTACTGTTCGTGTACCTGAAATAGTCCTAAAAAAGAGGTGGTACTGTTCGTGGACCTGAAATAGTCCTAAAAAAGAGGTGGTCTGCACTACTTCAATTATTAAGGTGAAAACAACTAACATGTTCTTCCATTTCAGACATTGCTCAATAGTACAGTGGACCTTTGCTTCCTCTACTTTTCCATTATGGAAATGACTTCCACACTGCACCACTTAGTCTGAGTGTCCCCAACCTGAAAGAGAGAAAGAGAGAGATGGAAAAGAAAGAGGAAAAGAAGGAGGAGAGAAGAATAGTGTGAGTCACTTCCGACTGGTCATTGCATTGTAGGAGGGTGTAGAAACATTAGTGTGGAAACATAGGGAAAATCTCAATTGCTTACTCCTTGCGTCCTCTCTCCTCACCTCCTTCTCAAAACCCATTGGATGAGAAAGCCAGAGGTCCCGCCCCTCTGTCCTTCTCCTCCAATGGGTTTTGAGAAAGAGGCAAGGAGAGAGGACACGAGGAGTATGCAATTGAGATTCTACCTATGTTTCCACACTAATGTTTCTACACCCTCCTACGATGCAATGACCAGTTGGAAGTGACTCACACTATTCTTCTCTTCTCCTCCGCGATGGAGAGATAGAGGGATGGAGGGATCACCCTCAAACGTCAGTGGATCTTCCCTTGTCTGTTTAGGTGGGTACACTCATCAGGGCATCCTCAAGTGCACTCTCTCTCTCTCTCCACTCTCTGCCAAGGAGTTCCATGGCCACATAAAGCTCGAGCGAGGCCCTAGCACAGATAGAACAATGAGTCAGATATTTTACCAGATGTATAAATGTGAAGCATCCGGTTGGCGTTTCTACTCACTACCAAATATGGTGATGAGAGGAAGCCAAGTGGCCGGCAGTCGGAGAAGATGGAGCGAGATGGATTTTGTCCGATATTCTGCTAATTAGAAGGAGTGCCAGGGTGAATTGGAGTTATTGCACACTTGCACTTCACAGAGTAAGCACTCCCTAAAGCAAATATGCAAATAAATGCTAGAACGCGCCAATAGAATCTCACTAGCTGGTGCTTGGCTCTGCCCATCTCCTTGCTTGTTCTGCCCACTATGATTAATTTGCTCCCATTGGAAACTACAGGGTCTGGTCTATCTTGGGTTAGTTATAAAAATCTTGGGCCCTAGGTCATAAAATAAGGAAAATGCTATATTCCTTAAAATTCGATTTGAATTGATTATGCATACATTCATATTTTATTTCCATATAACCCTGGCTGATATAACCCCTGAGAGGATGTAATCATTTGATACATTGTGAATCTGGCCATTTCACTCTCAAAAACAGGTCATCCCAGAGCCCAATCATAGAATTAAACTAAACAATGTATAAACGCTACATGTAACAATTTCAAAGATTTTACTGAGTTACAGTTCATATAAGGAAATCAGTCAATGTAAATAAATTCATTAGGCCCTAATCTATGGATTTCACATGACTGGGCAGGGGCGCAGCCATGGGTGGGCCTGGGAGGGCATAGGCCCACCTACTGGGGAGCCAGGCCCAGCCAATCAGAATTAGTTTTTCCCCACAAAAGGGCTTTATTACAGACAGGGCTTTATTACTAACCCCCTCCTCCACATCAGATGATCCTGCAGGTGAAGAAGCCGGATGTGGAGGTCCTGGGGTGGCGTGGTTACACGTGGTCTGCGGTTCTGAGGCCGGTTGGATGTACTGCCAAATTCTCTAAAACGACGTTTGAGGCGATTTATGGAAGAGATATTAACATTAAATTATCTGGCAGTAGCTCTGGTGGACATTCCTGCAGTAGAATGCCAATTGCATGCTCCCTCAAAACTTGAGACATCTGTGGCTGTCAAAGGCTGATGTGTATGCGGTGGTGGAGTCAGGCGCAGGACACAGAGGATAAGTAAAGACGACTTTACTAGAACACGAAATACGCACGAAAATAAACATCTCCAACAGTGGAGGGGAAAAACACCATATGCGTAAAATGACACAATGAGTATAACACCGACACAAGGCATCCAAGACACGCGGACAATAACATACAAAGACAAAACATAAAACAGGTGAACTTATACGTGACATAATCAATACAGAATACGCAACAGGTGTACCCACTAGACATGACAAAACAAACATTGAAAACATCAAGCGGTAGTAGCTAGTACTCCGGGGACGACGAACGCCGAAGCCTGCCCGAGCAAGGAGGAGGAGCAGCCTCGGCGGCATCCGTGACAGTGGCATTGTGTTGTGTGAAAACACTGCACATTTTAGAGTGCCCTTTTATTGTCCCCAGCACAAGGTGCACCTGTGTAATGATCATGCTGTTTAATCAGCTTCTTGGTATGCCGCACTTGTCAGGTGGATGGATTATCTTGGCAAATGAGAAATGCTCACTAACAGGGGTGTAAACAACTTTGTGCACAACATTTGAGAGAAATAAGCTTTTTGTGCGTGTGGAAAATTTCGGGAATCTTTTATTTCAGCTCATGAAACATGGGACCAACACTACATGTTGCGTTTATATTTTTGTTCAGTATGTGATTCTAGGGCTACACAGATCATAACAATGGAAAAGTTTTTATCATCACAAGAAGTTTAGTATTTTTACATCATCATCCTCATCATTCTCACCATCATTATCATCACATTATCATCATTATCACCATCATTATCATCACATTATCATAATCATTATCATCATCATCGTCATCATCATCATTCTCACCATCATTATCATCACATTATCATCATCATCATCATCATCATCATTATCACCATCATTATCATCACATTATCATAATCATTATCATCATTATCAGCATCACATTATTATCATCATTATCATTATTATCATCATCATCATTATCACCTACGTCATCATCACCATGACTAAGAAACCAACTGCACTGTGGTATTCATCCCCTGTAAAACGGAAGCCATAGAAATGGAATAACAATTTGACTGTCCATCTCCATTGGCTTGGTTATGTCTGCGCCCACATACCCTGTTGGCATCGGCAGTGGTGGGTGCGACCACCCACATATGTGAACTCATGGAGATTTTCTGTAGCAAACGTGACGCAGTTGGGTGTCGCGTCTCGATGGCACAGGCAGCCAGGCCTGGTACCGTTACTGCCTGCTGGAGGCGTCGATGCCACTGCCCAGTCACCCACCATTCCCACCATGTGTTAACCAGTGACGTGCATTAACTGGGTATTTCTGAGCCTCACCATCATGCTGTGTAAAATGACTGTAGATTGTAAACCAATGGAAAAGTCAGATGAGATGTGGTAGTGAATATTTTGTGAAGGGGATACACACACATCACATTGAGTATTGTATTACCTACCGTTCAATTATTAGGGTTGGATCCCACATAGGGTTAACTTCACAGAAGTGCTGGTTGAGTCAGTCTGTGGAATACCAACTGTTTTACTGTGACCTCCCATGTGGCATAAAACGCTGTGGATGATGGGTATGTAGACTAGAGACTCTCCTTGTGTTAATCATTATAGTGGAGACAAACCTGTTTATCACAAGTAGGGTGAAAATAATCCCAAAAGATTAATAATTGTTGGGGGGAATCTTCTTTGGTGAGAAAATAAAATATATTGTGACATTTATTGCCCATATAGAGTGCATAGTAATGTAGCGATTGAGGGGGAAAAGACTAGCGGCTAGCCTCCCTGGATGCTAGGATTTGACTGCCTTTGTCAGGACACAGATGGCACATGATGTAGTGCACATGACCTGTAACTGTACAGTCACTGGTTCAAGCCCTGCGTCAGCTGTCCTTCAATCACTACAGTGAAATTGTTGTCTTACTGTAGCTCTGGTGAAGTTGCTAAGCATATATCGCCCCCTTCTGGTCTGGAAATAGTTCACACCAGCATGCATTTTCTGCACATTGGATGGAGAAAAGGATTATGTTATTGAAAATACCATTTATAATTTATTTTAATTTAGTGGTACATACAAAAAATGAGAATTGTGCCAATGTTACATAAATAAGTGACGGGAATATATTGTGACCTCATGGACGATTGTGTTAAAATCAGCACCACACCTCTAGTAAGCCCAGTGTGCAGTTATCAGAACATCCACATCAGAACATACACACGATCAGTGTTGATAACAGGTGTAACCCCATGGTTGGGTAGGGTCGGGCCCAGGTCTCTATTGAGCAGGCCCAGCTGGTGATAAGGTCAGAGCCAGGTGAGGGGTCAGGGGTTAGAGGTCAGTGGTGACAACTGGCATGACCCTGTGGATGAGCAGGGTGGGTCTCAGGTCTCTACCCAGCAGACCTAACTGGAGATGGGGTTAGAGGTGAGGGGTCAGGGGTCAGGGGTCAGGGGTCAGGGGTCAGGGGTTAGAGGTCAGTGGTGATGACAGGCATGACCCCATGGATGAGCAGGGTGGGTCCCAGGTCTCTACTCAGATCCAACAGGTAGGAGGAGTAACGCCTCGTGTCCGCCAGTGTGCCGGGCAAATACAGGAAGCGCACGGCAGGGGGTGGGTCGATGATGACTTTGACTAGGCCTAGCACATACAGGGAACTGCCACACACGTTGGCAAAGAAGAACAAGATGCCAATGCTGCCTCCAAACTCTGGCCCCAGAGCTCGACTGATCATGTCTGGTTGATCATGGTTAGGGTATGTTGTCCCTACAACTACTGATACAGGGTCGATTATTTTTCTGGGCCAAAACATGTGCTTTCTACCTACACAAATTACTCACCACACAAAAGACATTTGCAAGACTAGCCACCTCCTCTAACTACTTGGCTCCATCTGCCCCTCTGTTTAAGAAACTCAATATATTGTCTATCTACAACATCAATATACTCCAATTATGCATCTTCATCTACAAATACACATACCTCCCAGACAGCCTACGTAAACCCTTCAATGGATTCTTCCAGGTTAATTCCCAAATCCATGCATACAACACAAGACACTGCGATAACCTTCACCCTCCCCACTGCTGCACCTCACATAGTCAATTCTCTAGTAGATTCAGAGGTTCCATACTCTGGAATTATTTTCTTCACATTAGAATGAAGATAGGAATTCATCATCATCCCTCAATAACTTCAAGCGTAGACTAGGGGTCAGCCTGATGAACTTAACTACCCAGTAGTCTCCTCCATGTAGCCTAACTCTCACACGTACAAATACACATAATCAAACATGTTTTTTATTGTATACTGACTATATCATGCACATCTATAATTAGTATGCTTTGTTTAACTGATTGAACAAACATTTTTTGTACTTATATTATATTGTTTTTTGTGGTATAGTTTTCATATAAACCCTTTTGGGTTTCCAACCTTACCTGTTTTTCTACGTGATAAATCAAAAAAAAAAAAAAACTCAAATCTTCATCCCCCTTATTATGAATAAGGTTAGAAATGGGCATAGCATATAAACGTAATCTGATCCAAGATCAGTGGTGTTTTGAAGGATACAGTAGGGTGTCCAATCAAAAAAAGCATATTTTGACCAATGGGTAAAATAATATTAACTGCGTAGATACTCATCTGAGAAAACCAATGGTGAAAAACCTAATGTCTCTAACATAATCCGTTCAAAAATGTATGACTTTTTTACCCTTGTAGGATGGCCAAAATTGGGGTGACCATTGGAAGCCAGAGAAAAAAAGTGGACAAAAATCTGGAAAATAGTATTGCGTCAATTAGGCTGGATGCTGTGTGAGAATTAAGGCTAACTGACAGGCTCACCATTGAACTCGTCATCTTTCTTCTCCAATCCAGAGGACATTAAACAACATGGAGGTAAGATAGATATCGATTTTGAGACATGACATGTAGTATTTTAATATTTTCAGGGGTGTAGTGGTGCCTGGAAAAGTGGGTATACTCTAATTTTGCCAAAAATGTCCCAAATGGCCCCTCCGGTGAAGGAAACAGAGACATACTCTCTTAATGACCTGCCTTCAGAAAGTATTCACACCCCTTTACTTTTTCCACATTTTGATGTGTTACAGCCGTAATTTAAAATTGATTAAATTGAGAGTTTGTGTCACTGATCTACACACAACACCCCATAATGTCAAAGTGGAATTATGTTTTTAGAAATGTTTATACATTTGTTAAAAATGAAAAGCTGAAATGTCTTGAGTCAATAAGTATGTAATCATTTTGTTATAGCAAGCCTAAATAAGTTCAGGACAAAAAATGTGCTTAACAAGTCACATAGTAAGTTGCATGGACTCACTGTGTGTGCAATAATAGAGTTTACCATGATTTTTAAATGACTACCCCATCTTTGTACTCCACACATACAATTATCTGTAAGGTCCCTCAGTCGAGCAGTGTATTTCAAGCACAGATTCAACCACAAAGACCAAGGAGGTTTTCCAATGGTTCGCAAAAAAGGGCACCTATTGGTAGTTACATTTTAAAAAGCAGACATTGAAAATCCCTTTGAGGATGATGCAGTTATTAATTACACTTTGGATGGTGTATCAATACACCCAGTCACTACAAAGATACAGGTGCCCTTCCTAACTCAGTTGCCGGCTCAGGGATTTCACCATGAGGCCAATGGTGATTTTAAAACAGTTGCAGAGTTGAATGGCTGTGATAGGAGATAACTGAGGATGGATCAACAACATTGTAGTTACTCCACAATACTAACATAAATAACAGAGTGAAAAGAAGGAAGCCTGTACAGAATAAAAATATTCCAAAACATGCATCCTGTTTGCAATAAGGCACTAAAGTAATACAGCAAAAGAATTGGCAAAGAAATTAACTTTTTGTCCTGAATACAAAGCGTTATGTTTGGGAAAAATCCAACACAACACATTACTGTGTACCACTCTTCATATTTTCAAGCATGGTGGTGGCTGCATCATGTTATAGGTTTGCTTGTCATCGGCAACGACTAAGGAGTTTTTTAAAAAATTAAAATAAACAGAATAGAGCTAAGCACAGGCAAATCGTAGAGGAAAGCTTGGTTCAGTCTGCTTTCCAACAGACACTGGGAGACAAATTCACCTTTCAGCTGGACAATTACCTAAAACACAAGGCCAAATACACACTGGAGTTGCTTACCAAGACGACATTGAATGTTCCCGAGTGGCCTAGTTACAGCTTTCACTGAAATAGGCTTGAAAATGGCTGTCTATCAATGGTCAACAACACTTGGTTTGTACAATATTTGCCCATTATTCTTTAAAAAATACTTCAGAGCTTGAAGTATTTTTTAAAGAATAATGGGCAAATATTGTACAAACCAAGTGTGCAAAGCTCTTAGAAAGACTCACAGCTGTAATCGCTACCAAAGGTGATTCTAACATGTATTGACTCAGGGGGTTGAATACTTATCTAATCAAGATATATTAATGTTTTATTTTGCATCAATACATTTAAAAAAAAACATTCTTCCACTTTTAGATTGCAGAGTATTTTGTGTAGATTGTTGACAAAAAATTATAATTAAATACATTTTAATCCCACTTTGTAACACAACAAAATGTGGAAAAAGTAAAGGGGTGTGAATACTTTCTGAAGGCACTGTAAAATGATAAATCCCATATTGGTCTTTCACAGTCAGGCCAACCCAAGCTGTACTGTGCAAGTAGGGTAATAGATAAATTAGTCTGTCAACTGAGTCAAAAATTCACAGGATTCAGATTTTTTCTATTTTCTTCAGGTTTTTGCTCTCAAAGTCACACTTTTTTTTATTATAGAAAAACAACAACATTGGATTTTCTAAGCCCATAACAATGCTTAAACCACATCAGGAGACCACTTTTGAGGTCTGGGAAAAATATAAGAAATGTATACTTTTTTGTGTAGTCTAATTCAAGTGCACAGGCACCTAGCGCTGTTGTTTGGTTAGCTACCAGAAGGAGGTCAGGCCTATCAGAATCACTATATTTTTATAATTATAATATTTTTTAATTGTTTGATTCCTGGACATTTTACTTCATATGATGAGGCATGTCTTACCTTGCTTCAAAGTAGCCTATAGGCAAAATCCCACCTTAGAAATGTGTAGGCAATTATTTTATAAAGACTTCCTCATATGCATTCTCCTGTTCTATTGGTTTTCTTTCCATTTTCTTTCATTGTCTAGCAGCCAAATGCACTACCCTAGTCATATTAACAACCCATGATAGCTGTTGCATCTTTAGATCCCCCCCCCCCCTCTTTCGAACTGTCATTCCATGAAACTGCTCACAAGTGTGGTGCGCATTTTAGAACGGTGTTTTCCCGCAAATTGTATTTTGGAACATGTAGGCCTACCACTGTGTGCGCATTGCTGTGCCTGAAATGTGAAGAAATAATAGTTTATCAACATTTTAAGATAAACATTCTGATCTGTTCCATCAGACTTATTAATTGATAATGGATATACCTACACTACACTACTTTGATATGCATTGTGGGGATTAAGAAGTGAGTATATGCAATGCCCACTGAAAAATAAGTGGATACACTGCGTATACCTGCATATACCCTCCACTACACCACTGCATATTTTAGTAGGCTATACGCTTTTCATATTCATGCGAAATTCCTGTTCTTTTTCAAAGATTTCTCACAAAAACCAGCATATCTCTGTGAAATGTCAACGGAGCACTGAGCGTACCGCAATCATTTTATTTTCAAAGCGTTTTACATTTAATTCAGTTCGTGTCATGTTCATTTGGCTTTTTTGCAACCCGTGGAAACAACTTTGCAGATGACCACCACAACATGTAAAATCCTTAGAAGTCACTGCGAGAAAACGCACCGCTCTGTCAACAGAGCTCTGTGTTAATTATCAAATGTAGTAGGTTACAAAATCTGATTTTTTTTATATGATATTAATGATATGTTAGAGAAAGACCCCACTGAACAATTCAGAACATGAAGAATCATATTTGATGTAGGTGGACACCCTTTCCAGAACCCCGTTTGTGGAGATGGCACAGACAGACAGCACAGTCATACTGATGATTAGGTATACCACTTTGAACATGGCTATTATATTTCAGTCATTTAGCAGACGCTCTTATCCAGAGCGAGTAGGGTTAAGTGCCTTGCTCAAGGGCACATCGACAGATTTTTCACCTAGTCGGCTCGGGGATTAGAACCAGCGAACTTTCGGTTACTGGCACAACACTCTTAACCACTAAGCTACCTGCCGCCCGGACCTGCCGCCCTGGACTGGTATTGCCCACACTGGCCCACCATGAACCCTACACAATCAGACAGGAGAAAATATTAAAATAGGTGTGTTGTGCACGCGCATGCCTGCGTGTAAAGTCCCCCATACGCAGCGTGCACACAGAGTATTGCCGTACGTTGCATTTTACGTAGTCTTCACGGCAAAGCAATGCACAAGTTTAAAATATCCAACGCATGTGAGACACTGCACACAGTGTCACGCACCACAACCTAGTCCAGCAGATGAGTTGCAGCGGTGCGGATTGCCTCCCAATGAAAGTAATGGACTTCTGCTGGAAACCATACAGTTTGATGCAACCAGTGTGCAAGAGGCTTTACAAACCAATTCAGAGGAAGAAAACAACGTTAATTCACATTAGTTGACAACTCAACCAAATGTGAATCAAAACTAGATGTTGAACTGACTTCTGTGCCCAGTGGGGAACCTACAGAATGAACTTCTACAGATGCACCATTGAGATCATTCTGTCGTGCTGCATCACCGCCTGGTACAGCAACTGCACCGCCCTCAACTGCATGGCTCTCCAGAGGGTGGTGCGGTTAGCCCAAGGGATCACCGGGGGCACACTGCCTGCCCTCCAGGACATTTACAGCACTCAGTGTCAAAGGAAGAAGATCATTAAGGACCTCAGTCACCTGAGCCACAGACTGTTTACTCGGCTACCGTCAAGCAGACGGAGTCAGTACATGTGCATCAGTGCCAAGACCGACAGACTAAGAAACAGCTTCTATCACCAGGCCATCAGACTGTTTTTTTTAACCCCCTTTGTCTCCCCAATTTCGTGATATCCAATTGGTAGTTACGATCTTGTCTCATCGCTGAAACTCCCCAACAGACTCGGGAGAGGTGAAAGTCAAGAGTCATGCATCCTCCGAAACATGACCTGCCAAGCCACGCTGCTTCTTAACACACTGCTCGCTTAACCCGGAAGCCAGCCGCACCAATGTGTCCGAGGAAACACCGTCCAACTGACAACCGAAGTCAGTTTTCAGGCGCCAAGCCCACCACTATGAGTCGCTAGATCACGATGAGCCAAGGAAATCCCCCCGGCCAAACCCTCCCCTAACCCGGACGACGCTGGGCCAATTGTGCGCCGCCCCATGGGGTTACCGGTCATGGCCGCTGTGACACAGCCTGGGATCCTTAGACTGCTGCGCCCCAGGCCATCAGACTGTTGAACAGCCATCACTAGCTGTTTACCAGGTGATGCACAAACTCACTCACACAAAACACACACACAAGCTATCACACCCACCCCTCATACTCACACACACACTCACACACACAGCCAACGCTGCTGTCCCGTGTCATAGAGACATTGAACCACTAGACACTTCCAGTTTCACACTGAGTATTTAAATACTGTATTCCCGACAGCTCATTATAATACATTA
Organism: Coregonus lavaretus; assembly: GCF_964263955.1. Lineage (NCBI taxonomy): Eukaryota > Metazoa > Chordata > Actinopteri > Salmoniformes > Salmonidae > Coregonus > Coregonus lavaretus. The sequence continues at coordinate 32,674,168 of NC_140006.1, forward strand.
TTTCTACTACTATAGTTTGTATTTAGTTACACTGTTTATACACCACATATTTATGTCATGCGGGCTGTCATGTGCCTTTTACTGAGGAGTGGCTTCTGTCTGGCCACTCTACCATCAAGGCCTGATTGGTGGAGTGCTGCAGAGATGGTTGTCCTTCTGGAAGGTTCTCCCATCTCCACAGAGGAACTCTAGAGCTCTGTCAGAGTGACCTTCAATGCTGCTGACATTTTTTGGTACCCTTCCCCAGATCTGTGCCTCGACACAATCCTGTCTCGGAGCTCTATGGACAATTCCTTCGACCTCACGGCTTGGTTTTTGCTCTGACATGCACTTTCAACTGTGGGACCTTATATAGACAAGTGTGTGCCTTTCAAAATCATGCCCAATCAATTGAATTTACCACAGGTGGACTCCAATCAAGTTGTAGAAACATCTCAAGGATGATCAATGGAAACAGGATGCACCTGAGCTCAATTTCGACTCTCATAGCAGAGGGTCTGAATACTTATGTAAATAAGGTATTTCTCTTTTTTTCTAAAAACCTGTTCACACTTTGTCATTATGGGGTATTGTGTGTAGATTGCTGAGGAATTGTTTTATTTAATAAATTTTAGAATAAGGCTGTAACGTAACACAATGTGGAAAAAGTCAAGGGGTCTGCATACTTTCCGAAGACACTGTACATATAGATTACATTTTGATTACTGTTACAGTGCTATTTGGGTTGTTAATTGGATTCGTCGCGATGTTATACATTTTTTATTTTAATTATTTGTGTACTTGTTTGACATTTTACTGCATTGTTAGGAGCTAGTAACAAGCATTTTGCTACACCCGCTAAACTGGCCAGGCTCCACGAGGGAGTAAAAGGCGGCTTAGCCCCCTCAGTTGAAACTTGTACCCCCTCAGTTTTATGTCCCTATATCAAAATAGCAAAAAAGTTCAACTGATTGAGTGACAGGTTTGCGCAAAATCTGTATCTCCGCTGCGCTGTGTCAGAACAATGGTCAGAGCCCGCTGCGGTGTGTGTAGGGGAGTTCTGGAAAGCTACTGGGGTGGTTAGGTATGACTCCATTGGGTTTCCATAAAAAGTGGGGGGAAAATGCTTCTCGTCTGTGGTAGGCTAACTGAATAACGTTGTCGCTGCTTCACTCAACTCTGCCTCATGCCCCACCACCACAGAGTTTAGTTTCTTAACTAGCTGCATAAAGCGTTAGTGTTATTAGCCTTAGCCTATTTAGCTAGCTCAAACCAGCTAATCTGCCACTGCCACGATGGATATCAGAAATTAGCTTTGCCAAAGTACCCACACAAAGCCAAAAGGAGAAGGAGAGCGATGAGCAGCATCATCCAACCACCGAGGCCGCCGCCAAGTCCAGCAGCGATGATGCTGCCGAGCTCCAGCTAGCTCTGCGTGCAGAGCCTACCCACCCCTCCACAAGCGGTGCCAGGATAATGGCTCCTCAGCCCCCTCCAACTCCGACTGTTCCTGACGATCTTGGAACAGAGGAGCCAGCCCAGAGTAGCCTAGAATCCTACCCTAGCTGCAGGTTTTCTGTCTAAAAACGAAAATGTAATAGCAATTGGTTCATAGGAAGAGAGTGGCTGGAATACTCGGTTACTGCAGATGCTGCATTTTGTTTCCCATGTCGAAAGTTCTGTGTTGGGTCCAATGCTAACGCAGACAAGGCCTTCACCCATTAGGTATTCTAACTGGAAGCATGCTATTGATAGTACCAAATGATTCGCAAGGCACGCATCAAGCAAAGAGCATTTGAAATGCACTGCACTGTGGAAAGAAAAACAAGTTTGAAGTGCTATGGGAACATCGTTGTCAACACTTGTTAATGATGGGCAGCTGGCAATAAATGGCATGTATTTGTCAGTGATTGTGGACATCATTGAGTTCCTTGTTTCAAACCAGTAACCACTGAGCTGGACATTGGATGAGATCGAGAAAAGACAAGGAATTTGCAAGGTGTTTAGCACCATACCCCACAATGCCACACACGTCACACGATATTCAAAATGAAATCATAGGGCTCATGAGTGGTGCGTCCACAGCTACATGCGAGAACTCATTTTCCACTTTGACAAACGTGTTCATTCAGCACAGAAGAAGCATGCTATACCCGAGGAAAGCTCAACTAATCCAACTGGCATTTGTGGGGGATTTTACAAGAAGATTTTGGGGAGAATGGAATGATCGATTACTCAGAAGGTTCCACAGAGCATCAAGGAGGCTGCAACTCTTCTGAAAACGTAAGAAACAATCTAGCTGGTTGTTTTTTTTATCAAAATCTTGGTGGTATAGCCAGTGGCGTCATTTCAGCAAAAATGTGGGAATGGAATGGCAAAATGATTTACTTAGCTAGCATGGGTTTTCAACAGCCTTGCTTTAGTGTGGAGGGTGCTGATAGAGCAGCGTAGATTTTGCACCAACCTGTCACTTCTTGGTCAAAAGCACTGCATTTGAACTTTTATGTTTATTGTGGTGTAGTGTGATATAAGCAGAATTCAATATCATTCCAATGCAAGAACCCAAATGACGCCCCTGGGTATAGCTACATATCGGTACGTTTCATCATAGAAATAGATAGATTATATTATGGTTTTCTTGGTAGCCTATTGGTTTTTGTGGTTGTAAATGGAACTGTACGTATTGGAAACGTGTTTATGGTAGGCTGACATTGCTTAATTGATTATGTGGGTAGAATTTAATCCACAGAAGTGTATTGTGCCATATCACAACGATTTCCTGTACTCATGAGCGGCATGGTTTTCCATGTTTGAAGCAAGCCTATAGGCCTATTTGTTTGGCAAGACAGCTGTGCATAGCTTTGGAGCTTCATAAATGGATGGCGGCTACAATGGAAGAATCATCATGAAATTGGGTCAATTGTCTCTGTATATAACATGTACATTCTTATTCCTTTTGTTCTTGTATTACTGCAGAAACAGTATGCAGTCAGTCCATGCTAATGCCAGAAACAGTGAGCTGTAGTTCCAAAGAATGACCAGCAGAGGGTGACATATCTCTATGTTTCATTAAACAAGTTTCCACTGTCTCTAATATCTAACCAACCAGAGAAAGTGCTGCTTGGTGCGTGGCAGCATGCAGGGGGCTGTGTCATCTCCTCTCCTCGCTGGGTGCATCTCAATACTCTAAAGCAGCTCCCTAGCCTTCTCTCCTCTCTGGGTGCATCTCAATACTCTAAAGTAGCTCCCTCTCCTCTCCTCATCTCCTCTCCTTCCTCTTCAGGGGCACCCGTGGGTCAGGTCAGCCATAAGCCACTCCAGCTTTCCAGTGATCAGTCTGCTGAAAGTCCACAGAACGGTGCTCAGGCTTTGGGTACTCTGAGGGGTACAGGACAACAACGGGCTCTCCCCAGACCCCTTTAGGACCAGGGGGAAGAGCAAGAAGGTGGGGGATAGGTAGGATGGAAAGAGAGGGAGAGAGAGACAGGGGGGAGAGAAAAAGGAGAGAATTGAGGGAGAGAGAGAGCGAGAGAGTCAGTATAACACACATAACTAAATATGTCAATGGTTTCCATTACAAATGCAATTAACTTTAGCTATGCATTTGTGGATTGAGAGCTGTAGTCGTCTGCATTGAAATTATCATACACATGAAAGCATGTTGTTGACATTGTCTGATGAGATTGAGACACACTCGAGAAACACTGTGAATGACAATTGGAAATAAACTATTGCAATTTCACTGTTCTGTTTTGCTCATCTCTAGCCAGTCTTTTAACTACAAATGTTGCTAGTGAATGGCCTGTCCATTGCATAAGCTCTCCATGCTTGGCCTACGTGGCTATGTCTCTGTCATGGGGAAGGTATGCTCTGCTATCTGCTATTCTTCCTGGGGAAGGAAGACCAGGGGTCGTTGGGGTCACAGCTACGTATGAAATGAGAGGGAGTCAACGAGGGATTACTGGAAGAAGACAGGATACTCCTGATTCATATGGAAACGAAAGTGACTTAGCAACTCTGAAAGGCTTACACTCACTGCACACCAACAAGTGGCCAATAAGCAAGCTAAGCAAATTGCCAGCGCTGAAGACGCCGCTAATACAGGACGTAAAGGCCCAGTGCACTACATTTGTGGAATAAAAGCTACATTGAGTGTATACTAGCATTTGTAACTTGAGTCTGATAATTATCTGTATAAAACAGTTAATCTGATAATACTTGTGGGATATAAAAATACTTGCTTGATATATGTTTTCCAGTTTCTTTAAATACTTTGCAAATGTAACTTATTTCTATGTGAAAACTGAAATGGTCTATTCATTCCTTTTTAGTAGACGCTCTTATCCAGAGCATCTTACAGTAGTGAGTGCATACATTTTCATACTTTCTTGTACTGGTCCCCCGTGGGAATCGAAGCCACAACCCTAGCATTGCAAGTGCCATGCTCTACCAACTGAGCTACATCATCACAAACACTTGATGTCTCAATGTACTCAATTACTGTACTGTGCATTGTTTTTCTTCATGGTGATGGAAAGTCTACAGGTACAAACCTAGATGACCAGCCTATGTACAATATAGTAATGTACATTTACATTAAGTGGTTTGTAAGGATGGTAAATTAATACAGCAAAAAAGTGGTTGTTTTCCATGTTATTTGATCAATAAAAAATTTTATTTGATGTGGATGTTTTGTGTGTTTGCCCATAACTTTGCACCTTTTGATGTAAATGTTTGAGGACAGGGTTTTGTTCTTTTTGGATTCCATTAGAATGACAATCACAGAGAAAGGGGGCAACAACTTTTACAATTCCAACTATTGAATCCTGGAAGATACTGTTCTTAATTACTAGCTTTTTTGCCAATTCTGAAATGTGCCCGCTCTACAGAAGTCTATATAGGTCTGCTAATACTAAGGCCCAGTGCACTACTTTTGTGAAAAATATTTTATTCTCCATCAGCAACCCTACTTCCATTGGCTATGAAGCAAGCTATAGTGTGTGTGTGTGTGTGTGTATATGTGTCTGTGTGTGTGTGTGTGTATGTGTGTCTGTGTGTCTGTGTGTGTATTTATTATTATCTCTTACCCTGATGTCCAGGTGTGTGACTATGTGTAGGTAGTTGTTGACAGTGCGCTCCAGTCTCTCCAGCAGAGCAGAGGCACAGCCAGGCTGGCTCTGAGTCTTAACCACCCTCACACTCCCATACAAAGCCCCCAGAGACGCAGCTATGTCCCCCCTCTTCTCCTGGGCCTGGGGTAAACACACACACACACACAGACAGACACACACCGACATACACACACGAGAGAGATACAAACATCAAATTATTACCACAATTGGATGTTACTGAACCGAGGAAAACAAATAATCTGCCTTGAGAAGCAGAAGTTGAAGTGTTTGATAGCGTACTAATTTCCTCTCCCAGGAAGCCTTGTGAACCTTGATGCAAGGGAGCTGAATGGGGGACGGGAGTGTCTTCAAGGCATCACAATCAGCCTGAAGAGAGGAGAGAAGCATACAGACATTAAAGGAGATATGCAAGACGGACGGACAGACAGCCGGACAGACAGATTCAGTGGTGTAGTGGAGGGTATATGCAGGTATACGGCATTACCCAATTTTTTATTTTTTTTGTGGGCTTTGCGTATACTTACTTACTTCTTAATCCCCACGATGCGTTTTAAAGTAGTGTAGTGGAGGTATATGCTGTATCAATTTAAAAGGCTGATGGAACAGATCAGAATGTTTAGCTTAAAATGTTGATAAACTATTATTTCTTCACACTTTAAGCGCAGCAATGTGCACACGGCAGTAAGCCTACGCGTGAATGTTCCAAAATGCAATTTGCGAGAAAGCCCACTCTAAAACCTAACCTCCCGAGTGGCACAGTGGTCTAAGGCACTGCATCGCATTGCTAGCTGTGCCACTAGAGATCCTGGTTCGAATCCAGGCTCTGTCGTAGCTGACCGGGAGACCCATGGGGCATGGGGCGGCGCACAATTGGCCCAGGATTCAAACACTGCTAACTAAATAACAGTGCCAGTTGCTTGCACAGTTGAATTAAAGGTTAACAAAAATACAAGTGTATTCAATTTTTCCCAGACCTCAAAAGTGGTCTCCTCATGTGGTTTAAGCATTATTATGGACTTAGAAGGTCCAATTTAATTGTTTATCTATTCAAAAAGTGTGACTTTGAGAGTGAAAACCTGAAAAAATTGAGAAAATCAGAAACCTGGGAATTTGTGACTCAGTTCACAGCCTCATTTATCTATTTTAATAGTAGGACTACTATTAGCCTACTGCACAGTACATCTTGGGTTGGCCTGACTGTGAAAGACCAATATGGGATTTATCATTTGAGGTCATTCACTGTTTGTCATATAATTCTTCACACAGGGCACCTTTCCTTCAGGCCGTTTGGGAAATTTGGGGTAAAATTTGAGTATACCCACTTCTCTAGGCACCACTACACCACTGGGAAGATTGTTTAAATCATATAGGTTTACCAGTGCAGCCTCCATCTCTGCCACAGTGTTCATGTCCCTCCTGGACTCTCTGTCACACACAAAGTCTATGGGCCTGGTCTCAGCATCCCTCACCTCAGATGCTACCATGCACAGCAGCAGGAGTCCTGGACACATACATAACATATTAAACCCATTTAAGAATGTATTTGGCCCCAATATGTTATTAAATACAGTCAGCCACTGAATCAACCCCCCAAATGACTCAACACACTGCCCATAAGATATGAAAATATGATTCTAGATAGGCCTAGCTCATGATAGTTTAACATATCCCATCAGTCACTCTTTGAATAGCGACTCACTGCTTAACGCCATACCCCTCTCGGCTGCATCTGATGTCCATTCATGTGGTCCATAAAAAAAAACGTAATGTTTACTGTCTTCAGTCGGCAATATATCCACTCCGAATTACTTTCTGCACATCTGATGTGCGTTGTATCCCCTCTATAGTCCTCTATAGTCCTTGCGCCCTTTAATTTTCCACGTTATCATCCTTCAAAATGGGAAGGGCGCGCGTTATCAAATCCCAGAGCGCGATCAACTTTCCTGTTTCCATAATCCAAAGGGTCACGAGAACGAATATCACCGATCTGCTGTTCTTCTTACGTCTGTCCCCTGTCGTTAATTTAATCTCTCTCGCTCTCTCTCTCTCTCGCTCTCTCTCTCTCTGTATGACAATGACTCATCAACAGAAGTATCATCTAACGTTCAGAGGACAATATGTTGAATAGGCTACCTACTACCACCAAAGTTAATGTTTTATTATTGTGAAATGATTGAATCTACTTATCTGGCGTGCACAGCTGATCAATCAAGCGATTGGAATTATTCCATAGCTGTTTATAGCACGTAGGCTTTAGGCATAATTGGTAGGCCTGAAGCTCAAGGATTCTATTGTACCAATTTCTTATCGATATTTTTTTATCACTGACAAAATAATCTTCTAATCAATAATTTACATAGTCATTCAAGTAGGCTATGTGAACCATGTAAAGCGCTTTCAAAGAATGTCCCTCCCACGCACACACTCCCCCTCTCGCTCGCTCGCACGCTCGCTCTCTCGCTCTCTTTCTCTCTCACACACATACACTCACTCACTCCCTTACTCTGTAGGACAGGTGTTTTGTTGTTTGACTTGCGTGCTTACAAACATCCCGTCCGCGACCAGGCAGGCGGCCAAGTTCAAGTTTATTTACCGCCCAGTCAGTCAGGCAGTCAGGCCAGACTGTTCCAGTCCTGCCCGAAGGCAAACATCCACACATAAATGTTCACCTGTTGATTTATTCCCCTTTTCAGCCTCTGGATTACACCATCATCATAGTCACTGCAACCCATTCAGCCGAACTGAATAGACACAGCGACCTCTCCAGGAGAGGAAATTGCTTCGAGTAGCCTTGTTAAAAATGAATTTCATTCATAGTCCTGAGCTGACTGCGGTACTATCACACAGTGGGAGCTGTTTAGACAGCCATGGGTGCGGGCCATCTGGCGAGTCATCAACGGGACTGACACGATTGAATCGATAGCCTACTGATGCAATTACAAATAGAAATGAGAATTTTACTTGCAAGGCCTATCATTATGAATAATAGGCTGATACTAATGTCATGAATATTAATAACACTAGGCTATTTTGTAGGAAAATCATGGTGTAAATAAGTGGGGTATCATTAGTATAACGGTTAGTAGGCTATTTTCCTGGGAATACTCGAACCGAATCGCGCCAAAGTCAAGGTGAGTTCTACTGCCTGTAATTAATTATCAATTTGGATGTCACACCGGCGGTCCTACTGATTATTTTATAGCTCAGCAGCCAACCATTAGGCTACTCGGTGTATTTATATTTTAGGAGGAGAAGAAGAGAACAACAAGTGTTAGTCATCACCTCGGATTCAATCTTCCACCGGGTGCAACTCTAGACTAATGCCCACGGGCCGCAGCTGTGAGACGCAGTGGCTATCCAATTCGATAGTAGCGATTCGAATAGTCAAATCTCAGCCTGGCAAACGGAATCGCTGTCCAACCATGGACAGCAGACAACATGGGGGAAAGCGCTATCAATTCTCATTTCAGACACACTCAGCCAGCATAAACAGGCACCGAAGACATTGATTGATTCCCCCTATTTGTGGCCAATCAAGCCAGCCAGTTAATGATACTTCGAGACGTATTGCACCCCAGATTAACTGAAAGCAAGTGTGTGTGTGTGTGTGTGTGGGTGGGTGTGTGTGTGTGTGTGTGTGTGTGTGTGTGTGTGTGTGTGTGTGTGAGAGAGAGAGAGAGAGAGAGAGAGAGATTGACTGTGCACTCTGTTTTTTTGTGTGCGTTTGTATGTGTGCATAGAGGCGTCATGCCCATAGGGAGAACAAAGGCACTTGCCCCTCAGATTTCAAATAAAATTGTATTCATCACATGCTTTGTAAACAACAGGTGTAGACTAACAGTGACATGCTTACTTACGGGCCCTTCCCAACAATGCAGAGAGAAAGAAAATAGATAAATAATAGAAAAGTAATAAACAGGTAATAATAAAAGTAATAATAAATACGCAATGAGTAACGATAACTTGACTGTATACACAGGGTACCAGTACCGAGTTGATGTGCAGGGGTATGAGGGAATTGAGATAGATATGTATACAGAACAAAAATATAAAAGCAACATGGAACTATTTCAAATATTTTACTGAGTTACAGTTCATATAAGGAAATCAGTCAATTGAAATAAATTCATTAGGGCCATAATCTATAGATTTTACATGACTGGAAATACAGATATGCATTTTTTGGACACAGATACCTAAAAAAAAGGTAGGGGTGTGGATAAGAAAACCAGTCAGTATCTGTTTTGATCACCATTTGTGTCATGCAGCGTGACATGAGTGGATCAGGCTGTTGATTGTGGCCTGTGGAATGTTGTCCCACTCCTCTTCAATGCCTGTGCAAAGTTGCTGGATATTGGCGGGAACTGGAACACGCGGTCGTATACGTCGATCCAGAGCATCCCAAACATGTCTGGTGAGTATGCAGGCCATGGAAAAAATTGGACATTTTCAGCTTACAGGAATTGTGTACAGATCCTTGCGACATGGGGTCGTGCATTATCATGTTGAAACATGAGTTGATAATGGCAGATGAATGGCACAACAATGGCCTCAGGATCTCGTCATGGTATCTCTGTGCATTCAAATTGCCATCGATAAAATGCAAATGTGTTCGTTGTCCGTAGCATACCATAACCCCACCACCACCATGGGGCACTCTGTTCACTCTGACATCAGCAAACCACTCGCCCACACAACACCATACACATGGTCGGCGGTTCTGAGGCCGGTTGGACGTACTGCCAAATTCTCTAAAACGATGTTGGAGGCGGCTTATGGTAGAGAAATTAACATTAAATTCTCTGGCAACAGCTCTGATGGACATTCCTGCATTCAGCATGCCAATTGCACGCTCACTCAAAACTTGAGGCATCTGTGGCGTTGTGTTGTGTGACAAAACTGCACATTTTAGAGTGGCCTTTTAGTGTCCCCAGCACAAGGTGCACCTGTGTAATGATCATGCTGTTTAATCAGCTTCTTGATATGCCACACATGTCAGGTGGATGGATTATCTTGGCAAAGGAGAAATGCTCACTAACCGGGATGTAAACAAATTTGGGCACACATTTTGAGAGAAATAAGCTTTTTGTGCTTATGGAACATTTCTGGGATCTTTTATTTATTCTCATGAAACATGGGACCAAAACTGACATGTTGCGTTTATACAGTGCATTCGGAAAGTATTCAGACCACTTCACTTTTTCCACATTTTGTTACGGTATAGCCTTATTCTAAAATTGATTAAATAGTTTTCCCCCCTCATCAATCTACACACAATACCCCATAATGACGAAGCAAAAACAACTAATTTAGAAATGTTGGCAAAAAAATAATAATTATAAACTGAAATATAACATTTACATACAGTGAGGGAAAAAAGTATTTGATCGCCTGCTGATTTTGTACGTTTGCCCACTGACAAAGAAATGATCAGTCTATAATTTTATTGGTAGGTTTATTTGAACAGTGAGAGACAGAATAACAACAACAAAATCCTGAAAAACACATGTCAAAAATGTTATAAATTGATTTGCATTTTAATGAGGGAAATAAGTATTTGACCCCCTCTCAATCAGAAAGATTTCTGGCTCCCAGGTGTCTTTTATACAGGTAACGAGCTGAGATTAGGAGCACACTCTTAAAGGGAGTGCTCCTAATATCAGTCTTGTTACCTGTATAAAAGACACCTGTCCACAGAAGCAATCAATCAATCAGATTCCAAACTCTCCACCATGGCCAAGACCAAAGAGCTCTCCAAGGATGTCAGGGACAAGATTGTAGACCTACACAAGGCTGGAATGGGCTACAAGACCATCGCCAAGCAGCTTGGTGAGAAGGTGACAACAGTTGGTGCGATTATTCACAAATGGAAGAAACACAAAATAACTGTCAATCTCCCTCTGCCTGGGGCTCCATGCAAGATCTCACCTCGTGGACTTGCAATGATCATGAGAACGGTGAGGAATCAGCCCAGAACTACACGGGAGGATCTTGTCAATGATCTCAAGGCAGCTAGGACCATAGTCACCAAGAAAACAATTGGTAACACACTACGCTGTGAAGGACTGAAATCCTGCAGCGCACGCAAGGTCCCCCTGCTCAAGAAAGCACATATACATGCCCGTCTGAAGTTTGCCAATGAACATCTGAATGATTCAGAGGAGAACTGGGTGAAAGTGTTGTGGTCAGATGAGACCAAAATCAAGCTCTTTGGCATCAACTCAACTCGCCGTGTTTGGAGGAGGAGGAATGCTGCCTATGACCCCAAGAACACCATCCCCACCGTCAAACATGGAGGTGGAAACATTATGCTTTGGGGGTGTTTTTCTGCTAAGGGGACAGGACAACTTCACCACATCAAAGGGATGATGGACGGGGCCATGTACCGTCAAATCTTGGGTGAGAACCTCCTTCCCTCAGCCTGGGCATTGAAAATGGGTCGTGGATGGGTATTACAGCATGACAATGACCCAAAACACACGGCCAAGGCAACAAAGGAGTGGCTCAAGAAGAAGCACATTAAGGTCCTGGAGAGGCCTAGCCAGTCTCCAGACCTTAATCCCATAGAAAATCTATGGAGGGAGCTGAAGGTTCGAGTTGCCAAACGTCAACCTCGAAACCTTAATGACTTGGGGAAGATCTGCAAAGAGGAGTGGAACAAAATCCCTCCTGAGATGTGTGCAAACCTGGTGGCCAACTACAAGAAACGTCTGACCTCTGTGATTGCCAACAAGGGTTTTGCCACCAAGTACTAAGTAATGTTTTGCAGAGGGGTCAAATACTTATTTTCCTAATTAAAATGCAAATCAATGTATCAAATTTTTGACATTTTTCTGGATTTTTTTGTTGTTATTCTGTCTCTCACTGTTCAAATAAACCTACCATTAAAATGATAGACTGATCATGTCTTTGTCAGTGGGCAAAGGTACAAAATCAGCAGGGGATCAAATACTTTTTTCCCTCACTGTAGGTTTTCAGACCCTTTACTCAATACTTTGTTGAAGCACCTTTGGCAGCGATTACAGCCTCGAGTCTTCATGGTTATGACGCTACAAGCTTGGCACACCTGTATTTGGGGAGTTTCTCTGCAGATCCTCTCAAGCTCTGTCAGGTTGGATGGATAGCGTCGCTGCACAGCTATATTCAGATCTCTCCAGAGATGTTCAATTGGGTTCAAGTCCGGGCTCTGGACTTTCAGAGACTTGTCCCGAAGCCACTCCTGCGTTGTCTTGGTCTGTGCTTAGGGTTGTTGTCCTGTTGGAAGGTGAACCTTCGCCCCAGTCTGAGGTCCTGAGCGATCTGGAGCAGGTTTTCATCAAGGATCTCTCTGTACTTTGCTCCGTTCATCTTTCCCTCGATCCTGACTAGTCTCCCAGTCCCTGCCGTTGAAAAACATCTCCACAGCATGATGCTCTCTGGCCCTGTTTAGAGCCCCACCTGTTTAGCTAAAAAATATATATATATACAGTACCAGTCAAAAGTTTGGACACACCTACTCATTCCAAGGTTTTTCTTTATTTTGACTATTTTCTACATTGTAGAATAATAGTGAAGACACCAAAACTATGAAATAACATGTATGGAATCATGTAGTAACCAAAAAAGTGTTAAACAAATCAAAATATATTTTATATTTTAAATTCTTCAAAGTAGCCACCCTTTGCCTTGATGACAGCTTTGCACACTCTTGGCATTCTCTCAACCAGCTTCACCTGGAATGCTTTTCCAACAGTCTTGAAGGAGTTCTCACATATGCTGAGCACTTGTTGGCTGCTTTTCCTTCATGGTCCAACTCATCCCAAACCATCTCAATTGGGTTGAGGTCGGGTGATTGTGGAGGCCATGTCATCTGATGCAGCAGATCCTGTTGAAAAACAAACGATAGTCCCACTAAGCGCAAACCAGATGGGATGGCGTATCGCTGCAGAATGCTGTGGTAGCCATGCTGGTTAAGTTTGCCTTGAATTCTAAATAAATCACAGACAGTGTCTCCAGCAAAGCATCCCCACACCATCACACCTCCTCCTCCATCCTTCACGGTAGGAACCACACATGCAGAGATCATCCGTTCACCTACTCTGCGTCTCACAAAGACACGGCAGTTGTAACCAAAAATCTCAAATTTGGACTCATCAGACAAAAGGACAGATTTCCACCGGTCTAATGTTCATCGCTCGTGTTTCTTGGCCCAAGCAAGTCTCTTTTTCTTATTGGTGTCCTTCAATAGTGGTTTCTTTGCAGCAATTTAACCATTAAGACCTGATTCACGCAGTCTCCTCTGAACAGTTGCTGTTGAGATGTGTCTGTTACTTGACCTCTGTGCAGCATTTATTTGGGCTGCAATCTGAGGTGCAGTTAACTCTAATGAACTTATCCTCTGCAGCAGAGGTAACTCAGGGTCTTCCTTTCCTATGAGAGCCAGTTTCATTATAGCGCTTGATGGTTTTTGCAACTGCACTTTAAGAAACATTCAAAGTTCTTGAAATGTTCCTTATTGACTGACCTTCATGTCTTAGAGTAATGATGGACTGTCGTTTCTCTTTGCTTATTTGAGCTGTTCTTGCCATAATATGGACTTGGTCTTTTACCAAATAGGGCTATCTTCTGTATGCCACCTCTACCTTTTCACAACACAACTGATTGGCTCAAACGCATTAAGAAGGAAATAAATTCCACAAATTAACTTTTAAGAAGGCACACATGTTAATTGAAATGCAACCTCATGAAGCTGGTTGAGAGAATGCCAAGAGTGTGCAAAGCTTTCATCAAGGCAAAGGGTGGCAACTTTGAAGAATCTCAAATATAAAATATATTTTGATTAGTTTAACACTTTTTTGGTTACTACATGATTCCATATGTGTTATTTCATAGTTTTGATGACTTCACTATTCTTCTACAATGTAGAAAATAGTCAAAATAAAGAAAAACCTTGGAATGAGTAGATGTGTCCAAACTTTTGACTGGTACTGTAAATACATATGTTTATTTATTTTTGCCTGTTTTGCATGTTATTTCAGTATTAATACATGTCACATATCAGTTTGCAAACAATGTAAAACATTTTTTATCATTGAGTTAATAAAGGCTCAAGATCATTGGCCACAGATGAAATGGTATCAAATTACTACCGTAGCTTTGATTGGACTGATCATGTCAACTTCATACTTTCAAAATCTTAGCTTGCAAGCTAGACAAGCAGTCATCGTCATGAATCACGTCGACAATCTACTGCCAAATCATTTTAAATCCTTGTCATATGAAGATAAATTATTGATAAAATGTATCGGAGCTCATCGGCCGTTGGACATAAACATTACACAACAAGTTGGAAATCGCAAATTCAACAATGAGTGGTTTGGAAGGAATCAGTGGCTAACTGCATGTGTTGCAAAGCAATCACTAGCCTGCTATTCAGTGGAGTGGGTGTGTTTTCCAAGTCTGGATTTAAGGGTCTCTTTTCCGACCTTAAAAGGATAAACATTCAACACCATGGGCCAGAAAAGGTTGAATACATTGGCCATGCTGTCAATCCAGCATGACATCTGTCGCATTCAAAATAACTGGAAACTCGGAACTGGGAAATATCATACTTCAGTGAGTTCAAGACAACTGGGAACTCGGAAAACAATTAGCTCCGTCTGGTAAAATACGCTTTGAAAGGTCATCCAACTCGGAATTCCAAGTCGGGAACTCGGGCCTCTTTCTAGAGCTCCGACCTGAAGATAACTCACTTCATGAATCAACCTTGTTTTTTTCAGAGTTCCCAGTTGTCATGAAAGCACCATAAATCCAGAGAATGCCAGACTTTGATGCCAAAGTTTGATGACAAAATTTGATGACAAAATTTGCCACAAGGACCACCGCGCCACCTTCCTGTTCAAGTGAGCACAGCACAACAAGGTGAGTTCCAAAATTTATTGTATGCTGCTGCATAAATAATGTAATATGCCAGGGAGATATGTATACTGTAGCTAAGAAAGTAGTACTAAGTGTATGTTGTGTACTAAGCTGTTAGTAGCCCATGTGTCTCACCCTAATAATTTGGTCCCTTTCCCCCTCATAATTTAGCCTACTGTTCTGACTTGGTGGTGCACATGTAGCCTATAGCCTGTTTTAGAGAAATGTAATCATCGAATATTGTAAGAGCTTTCATATGCCCCCTTTATTTATCCTACGGTTCTGACTTGGTGTACAGGGAGAATACTGTAAGAACGGCCCATGTTCTGAATTCTGTCGCTGTACATTTAAAAGGTGTTTAACAAATAGTTATATTGACTACGTCTGTCCTAGCCCGCTCATTAATGTCTTAATCGAAACTACGGATTGCCTCTTATCCGCAGGTCGTCCCTTATGCCATAGTTTGTACATCTCAATTGTCAGTAAAACACATTTGTTAAACAAGTCAGCCATATCGGCTATATTTGTTTTAAGGCAGTAAATGAGTCTGAATGAACGGTTTCGCTGCCAGACAAGGCTCTGCTGATAGCCAGGTGTAGCGGTGGTAAGGATTCACTCCATGGTGCTGAAAAGAAAGCTCTGCTGTTGGACAGCTTTATGTAGGCCCTAACAGTTTGTGGGCACCGTTTGTCACATTATAGTGCAATGAATGTATTGTTTAGTGTTGTGTTTTGTAGTGGCTTTGCTGGCATGCATCTAAAAAAATGTTGGGGAGTTTGCCCCACCAAGATGTACATGCTAAAATCGCCACTGCTTAGCTTAGATAACCTATGCAGAAAAATATACCGATTTTTTTTTGTACATAGAATTAAGCATAGTGATTGTGGGACTAGATTGCAGGAAAAATATGTTTGTTTGTAGGCAGTTAGGCTATGTGTGAAGTTGAGTGTTGAGTGCACGCCGTTGCAGACAGACACACACATGGACACAGACAGACAGATAATGATATTCCCTCCATGCCTTTATATCTATTTGCAGACACCACCAGCTCCAGTTAATGACAACCATATCTGGACTTTCTTCTCGAGGATGTAAGGAGGTAATGGGAAACGTTTGGCACTGACGGAACCCGCATTGCATCATGGACACATGGTACCCCACTGTTGACACAGCTCGAGTCCCGCGGGAGAGACTAGCCTATTGCAGCTTTATTTACAGAATACCAATTTTTGCCAAATATAACGGTCACAGTCACACACTCACATTCGACCGGATAGCTCTGCTGTCGCTCTGAGGCTTCAGATGCAGCTGCTGTCTAAAGGCATGCGCATCGACGCTGGATAAACGCAGCAGTATTCAGAAGTTTGGGGTGCTGTGTGTGCAGCGTGGGTGCACACAGCTATTCGCGCCAACCAATCAAGGCAACAGCAACAGCCCACCGGTTATCACATTTACCCGGGGAGAAGAGTGAATGAGATAGGAGAGTGCCTCTGCGTATGGATTAAATGACAACTGATCAAGGGGGAAAACAAGCTTTGAAGTTGGAGTTTATGCGCAGAACGCGCGGAGATAGTCCTAATTTATATTCACTCTGTTACACGAAAGATGGAGGGGCGCAGCTGACAGTTAGGCACAGTAGCCTCGGAGAGGAGAAACACACCGGAGGAACCGAACTGCCGGAGGAGGGAAATGTGAGTAAGCTATGAACGAGCCCTTGGCAACCTGTTTCTACCTCGAGTCCATCATGACCATTACCGACGCCGGTATCCTGTCTTTCCCCGGTGAAGACGAGAACAATGGGTCAAATCATTTTGTCATTTTGTTTTCATCATGTATCAATCGAGTATACGTTTAACTTCGGTCATGTGATCATGCTCAAGTGAAAATCAGTTGGGTATTTATATACAGTATATATATCGGCATCACATTGTATTTTCTGTGTAGGCTATAAAATGTTTCTATCCCAAAGATGAAATAATTTTCAATCTAGTGACATTGGCCTATATCTCTCTTGGCATCTTTTATTTACACACAAAAACTTGTGAGGAGAAGAGGTACAGGTGGTTATGCATCCTATTCTACTTTGCGCATCAAGTCGTCATAAGGGCTCAAGGTCCTTAAAAGGTCCCTTGCTGCCGCGGTTCCTCTTGAAATTACGCGCACGAGAACGGCTATTTTATTCTCTCTGATGACTTCCCTTTATGTATTTTCTGTAACGTTTGATAGGAAATGAAAGTGCTATTTGTCTTCTAAGACCAGTATGTCATATTTTGAAATTGAACCCACTCATTGACGCTCATTGACAGATGCAGTCTCTGAGAAAAATCTAAATGACGTCATTGAGAAAATACGATCCAATCTGGAGATTTTATTTAGGTTTCTTTAAATGGTTTGACCCACTTGGAAATCCTAATGACATTCTGTAGTTCCCTGATAGGAACTACAGAAAAATAGACAGATTTAAATGGTTTTAAATGGTTTGACTCCCCCCCCCCCCCCCAAAATGACATAAATGTAGATGTAGGTACATGTACACACACAGACACCTACACACACACACACCTGATGCATGCAGACACACACAATATCATACTCTACTCTCAGATTCACCTCTGCAGGTCATATCATTTATTCATAATTTGTTCCCATAGTGGGGTGCCAAATCAAACTCCACAGGTGGGTATTTATTCCACATTGTACCTGTTGAGACTGAAGGTTGAACTGGGTCAGTGTGTTGGTGCTTGAGGCTGCGGAGCACCTAGTTCCACCTCTGTAGGGACAACATTATAGCTATTTAACTACATAGCCACAGTAGTATCCGCAGGACATTCAAAGGAGAAACACACCTACAACAAATCAATTGATATGGTAGAGAGAGAGATACAAAACACGTAATAACTCTTAATTCTTTGGGCCTGTGTCTGAATGATAATGGCTTGGATCATGTGTGCAATGCATGCATATTTGTGTGTGCATCTGTGTGTGCATCAGGGGAAAACGACTGCCCCCTCTCATTGAAGCCACTGAGTGTTCAAGGCCGACCTTGGTACTGCAGGCATTGTTAGCAGAAAACAGGATCCCCCATTATAGTGAATGGAAAAATGTGGTAAATCTTCATGTAAAAAAATAAAATAAATCAAAGTCAATCATGTTACCAATAATTGCTTATAATACACGATATGTATGTCCTTCAACCGATAACTTTTAAATCTTACACAGAAGAAGTTATAAGCAAGGTACGAATTACGGTAGAGCCAGCGAGGGCTCAGCTCCCCTGAATGAGATGTTAGCTCCCCTAAATGCAACAAAAGTCAAGCTAAATGCTAATTTAACCATTCGCCTATTTGTTTAAAATGTTGTGTTAAATATGTTTTACAGTGGTAAATATGAAAATAAAGGCTTCCAAATGAAACGAAAACCCCCACCTCTCCGTTATTGTCACGCCCTGGCTCGGGGGACTCTCGTATGTTGAGCCAGGGTGTTAGTTTCTATGTTTTGTTGTGGGTCTAGGTTATTGTATTTCTTTGTTTGAGTGACTCCCAATCAGAGGTAACGAGTGTCAGCTGTTGGCTCGTTGTCTCTGATTGGGAGCCATATTTAACTATCTGTCTTTCACGTTGTGTTTGTGGTTTCTTGTTCATTTCGGTTTGTGTGAAACTGTAGACGTCACGTTATCGTTTATTATTTTGATCGTGTGATCAGTAAATAAAAGATATGTTCACCTTCAACGCTGCGCCTTGGTCCTCCTCTATGTGTGACGATCGTGACAGAAGAAACCACCAAGATGGGACCAAGCAGCGTGTCCAGGAGCCATCGCCAGGGAGATCCCTCACAGATCTCCTTCGCCTCCTGGACTGGGTCAAGCCGAGGGAGGAAGACAAGGGCTTGACATTATGGCAGAAGGGCGAGAGGCTGGCGAGGGATATGGAGACCTGGTCCACGGGTAGGAGAGACGCCCCGAAATTTTTTAGGGGGGGGCTCACGACGTCGGACCAGCAGGAGGCCGCGATAGAGCGGCCCAGTGGGTTGCCGGAGAAGGCCGCCGGGTTACGGGGGCCACTGGTCGAAGAGGGGATGGAGGAAGTAGAGGCACGGCGAGAGGTACTGGCGTGTGTTGCCAGTCCGGTCCGGCCCGTTCCAGATCCCGGTGTAGAGCCAGTGGTGTGTGTCCCCAGTACGGTCCGGTCTATTCCTGCTCCCCGCACCGAACCTGCGGTGCGCGTCGCCAGCCCAGTCCGGCCCATTCCTGCTCCCCGCATCAAGTCTGTGGTGCGTCTCGTCAGCCCGGCTCTGCCCGTTCCTGCTCCCCGCACCAGGTCTGTGGTGCGCGTCGCCAGCCCAGTCCGGCCCATTCCTGCTCCCCGCATCAAGCCTGTGGTGCGTCTCGTCAGCCCGGCTCTGCCCGTTCCTGCTCCCCGCACCAGGTCTGTGGTGCGCGTCGCCAGCCCAATCCGGCCCATTCCTGCTCCCCGCATCAAGCCTGTGGTGCGTCTCGTCAGCCCGGCTCTGCCCGTTCCTGCTCTCCGCGCCAGGTCGGTGGTGCGCGTCGCCAGCCCGGTCCGGCCCATTCCTGCTCCCCGCGTCAAGTCTGTGGTGCGTCTCGTCAGCCCGGCTCTGCCCGTTCCTGCTCTCCGCACCAGGTCTGTGGTGCGCGTCGCCAGCCCGGTCCGGCCCATTCCTGCTCCCAGCACCAAGTCTGTGGGGCGTTTCGTCAGCCCTGTACGGCCCGCTCCTGCTCCCCACACCAAGCCAGTGGTGTGCGTCGTCAGTGCAGCACGGCCCGTGCCTGTTCCCCACACCAAGCCAGTGGTGTGCGTCGTCGGTCTGGCACGGCACGTGCCTGTTCCACTGGAGCCGGATCCGCCGCCTAGGCGGAGTGCCCACCCAGTCCCTCCCCTGTTGTGTTTCGTTGGCGCGGTCGGAGTCCGCGCCTTTAGGGGGGGGTACTGTCACGCCCTGGCTCGGGGGACTCTCGTATGTTGAGCCAGGGTGTTAGTTTCTATGTTTTGTTGTGGGTCTAGGTTATTGTATTTCTTTGTTTGAGTGACTCCCAATCAGAGGTAACGAGTGTCAGCTGTTGGCTCGTTGTCTCTGATTGGGAGCCATATTTAACTATCTGTCTTTCACGTTGTGTTTGTGGTTTCTTGTTCATTTCGGTTTGTGTGAAACTGTAGACGTCACGTTATCGTTTATTATTTTGATCGTGTGATCAGTAAATAAAAGATATGTTCACCTTCAACGCTGCGCCTTGGTCCTCCTCTATGTGTGACGATCGTGACAGTTATGGTTTAAACCATTTGTCTCTGTGGCAGCGCCTCAGCTGAGCTCATTTAAGCATAGATTTTCCTTTCTTCCTAATTTCCGCCATGCGTCCTTGATAAAAAAATAGCCTATGCATTTATTCCAATGTATTAGATTTATCAGTTTATTTATCATTGTTTGCTTTTGTCAGTCAGCTGTTTAGAGAGATTATTGCTTTGTTTTTCAGGTGCGCACGGGTAGGCTACTGGTGTTCTCATTGCCATCCGTGGCCAGAAGTAATAGACTGTTTATTTAACTTTATTATTTCCGATCAATATTAGTTTTCTTTCCTGGATCAGCTGATGGTCAACAATATCACTAGACAACTAGCCTACAGCTAGACACCAATGCACATCCAATCCATCCAACAAGTAGGCTATATGTTAATGACAGTAGGCCTATAAGGTGACTATTTCGGTTAGAAGAGGTTAACGTTCGGTTAGAAGCATTCCATTTTGCAATGGCATAAGCCTACATTATTTTGGATTTGTGTGCCCATGAGAACTGTTTTCACGCCGAAACATAATGAAATGTTACGTAGGCATAGTTACACCTATAGTGCATTTTCTGAGATCTCCAAGATCATTACCGCTACACAGGCAGTTATGAGTCATTACCGCAGTAAAATTCCACGTGACCGTTGAGTCACGGTAATCTCCTCTTATGCACTCTGGACATGCTTTGGTAGTAGTACCCAACTCACTAACTACCATCAGGTCTTAATGGCCTGGTAGTCAGGGCTCTATTGTCTCTCTAACCAATCTGACATCAATGCAAATGCAATCGAAAATCACATCAAACACTTCATCAAAACAGTATCTTGCTTTTAAAACTGACCTCACTGTGATGATCAATAAAACAAAATTAGTTCAACAGCAGGTTGAATCTGAGTGTAAAACATGTTGTGGATGTTGCTTCAATGCCTAACACAGCGAAATGGACAGTGCTTTCTAAGGTGATGATTAATTCAAAACACCCATACGCATAGGCTTATGAGCCCAAGCCCGAAAAAACTGAATTGAACTGAAAGTTATGATTGTGCGTTATAGAATACTTGTGACATGATGAGGTTGGACCCAGGAGCAGAGAATAGACCAAACGAGGAATCAGTGGTGAAAGTAAACGTAAATTCTTTACTGAGAATAGGTAACAGCAGGATTACAGTAATGCTGAGAAAACAACAAACACTAGAACATTTACTCAGGAGGCAAACACACATGACAAACCAATCAAGCTTCTGCAAAGGGAAACAGAAAACACACCTCTCTTAAAGGGGAACTCATAATTAGAAAATAAAAAAACACCTGAGTGTCATAATAGTCTCTAGGATGGTCTCTGTCCCTCTGGTGACAGGTGGAACCATGACAGTACCCTGCCTTCTAGAAGCGGCTCCAGCCGCAGAGCCAGGGCGACCACCAAAGAGTTGGTTGAAATCCCGAACCAGTCCCGGATTCAAGATGTCCCAGGCAGGCACCCACGCCCGCTCCTCTGGTCCGTAACCCTCCCAGTCCACCAGGTACTGCAGGGCACCACGGACCCGACGAGCCTCCAACAGACGCCAGACAGTGTAGGCCGGGTGGCCATCAATAAGTCGAGGAGGCGGAGGGGCAGGTGTGGGGGGGGAGAAGGGACTGGTTCTTACCAGCTTGTGTTGGGAGACATGGAAGGATGGACAGACCTTCATAGACCTGGGAAGCTGGAGACGGTAGGTGACCGGGTTGATGCGACTCAGGATCTTGAATGGTCCAACGTAGCGCGGAGCGAGCTTCAGCGAGTTCACCTTTAAAGTAAGATCACGGGTGGACAGCCATACCTGTTGACCCGGTCGGAGGAGCCCAAGAGGCCTTCGGTGTCGGTTTGCCTGGTGTTGATGTCGGACAGAGGAGCGGAGCAAGGTGGATCACGCTCTGATCCAGGTCCGGCGACATCGCAGAATGAACGCCTCGGCTGATGGCTCCCCCACTTCAGCCTCCTGTTCAGGAAACGGGGGGAGGGGCAAACCCGAACTGACACATGAACAGCGACAGTCCAGTGGATGAGTTCGGCAGTGTGTTGTGAGCATACTCCGCCCAGACGAGGAACTTGCTCCAGTTGACGGCCTGAGAAGAGATAAAACAGCGGAGGAACTTCTCCAGCTCCTGGTTGACCCGCTCAGTCTGCCCATTCGACTGTGGGTGGAAACCCGAGGAGAGACTCACCGAAGCCCCCAACAGGGAGAGAGCAGAAGGCTTTCCAATACCGCGCTACGAATTCGGGCACACGATCCAAGACAATGTCCTGGGGAAGTCCGGGTAGTCGAAAGACATGGGTAATCAAGAGATTAGCGGTCTCCCTCGCTGAGGGCAACTTGGGCAAAGCGATGAAATGGGCTGCTTTGGAGAACCGATCGACGACCACCGGGATAGTGGTCAGCCCTTGGGAAAGAGGTAACCCTGTGATAAAGTCTACAGACAGGTGGGACCAGGGCCGGCTGGGGATGGGCAGAGGTTGGAGCAATACAGCCGGTCGCTGTCGTGAAGATTTACTTTTGGCACAGGTGGAGCAGGCCGTCACGAAGGACCTCACATCCTCAGTCATGTTGGGCCACCAGAATCTCCGCCTCAGGAACTCCAGTGTCCGATTATCCCCTGGGTGCCTAGACAATTTAGAGGTGTGTCCCCATTGTAGTACTTGGGAGCCTGTTAGTGGGACCCTCACAGGGGTCAGGTTCTCGGCTCTGGGCTTGTCGGACCGAGGTCTCAATACTCCACATCACAGGGCCACGATGAGGGAACTGGGGATGATGGGCTCAGAGTCCCTCTCCTCGTTAGAAACATCGTGCTGACGGGACAGGGTGTCTGCCTTCTGATTTTTGGATCCCGGGCGATAGGCTAGTGTGAAGTTGAGCCTGTTAAAAAACAGAGCCCACCTAGCCTGGCGAGCGTTCAACTTCTTGGCTTCTTGAATGGAGACCAAGTTCTTATGGTCCGTCCAGATCACGAAAGGATGAGGTGCCCCCTCCAACCAATGTCTCAATCCTTCAAGAGCCCACTTTACTGCCAAGAGCTCCCGGTTTCCTACATCGTAGTTGTGTTCCACTGGTGAGAACCGCTTGGAGAGGAAGTCGCATGGGTGCAGTTTCATGTCCTCCTCATTCCTGCTCCGGTGTCTGAGGCGTCCACCTCGGCGAGGGTGCAGAACTCAATGGTGAAGTCAACCATAGGTCTGGCCCATTGGCGGAGTCTGAACAGTCAGCTTGCTGCTTCTCGTCCGCCGACTGGGTGGTCGAAGACTCGTCGCAACTCGGCAGTGAAGGCCAATATGGAGCTGCAGAATGGTGGCTGCTGTTTCCACACCGCCATAGCCCACGCCAGAGCCTTGCCCGAGAGTAGAGAGATGATGTAGGCGATCATGGCTCGATCGGTGTGGAACGAGGAGGACTGTAACTTGAACACCAGAGCGCACTGAGTAAGGAACCCCTTGCGTCCTCCCGGGTGACCATCGTACCGCTCGGGGGGCAGGGATCTTGGGTTCCCGGTGAAGGTTCCCTGGAGGAACTATGGCGACGCCTGTAGTACTGGGCAATGAGACTTGGGCATTTGCTCCTCCTGGGTTGGGGTTGGGCTGTGGTCGGAGGGAGTCGGTAAGTGCTCCTTGGTGGGTTATAACATTCTTGATGAGGGTGATCTCTGCTGGGTTCATGTTGGTGGCAGAAGCTTGCTGTGACATGATGAGGTTGGACCCAGGAGCAGAGAATAGACCAAACGAGGAATCAGTGGTAAAAGTAAACGTAAATACTTTACTGAGAATAGGTAACAGCAGGATTACAGTAATGCTGAGAAAACAACAAACACTAGAACACTTACTCAGGAGGCAAACACACATGACAAACGAATCAAGCTTCTGCAAATGGAAACAGAAAACACACCTCTCTTAAAGGGGAACTCATAATTACAAAATAGAAAACACCTGAGTGTCTTAATAGTCTTTAGGACGGTCTCTGTCGCCCTCTGGTGACAGGTGGAACCATGACAAGACATAGCCTACCGCATATTACGCATGTCAGAAAAACATAAAACTGATTTAAGATGTCTTTGGTACATAATTGGTCTAGCCTATACTCAAATTAAACACATTTGAGTAATCGCCTTTGCGTGTGGACTGTATTATTATGCATACTCCAAAATTTCTATCCAGGAGTCTGGGAGAAAACGTATAGCCCTAGGTCCTAGGGTGATGCTGTTGGTTCATTGATTGTGCAGGGCGGCTTACAGTTAGCCTACAATTATAGTGAATTTTTATTTGATTTTGAATAGTCTAGTAATAGGGAATTTTCATAATTAATTGGGTGACACATTACCTTTAGCTATACAGAATATCTCATCCCACCACCATGCGTTTCCATCTCCTCTCTCTCTTCTTTATTCCTTTCTTGAGCGCAGTTTAGTGAAATATGTTTGGTTGCAAAAACATGTTACTATCTATGTTCCCGAACAGATATCACTTGGTTTCCCAAATTAAGCACTGGGTAGCTGCAGGAACAGGGTTGGAGAGTCCATGGCATACAGAGTTTGTGTCACGAACGTCGTATGAAGGAGTGGACCAAAGCGCAGCGTTAGTTGCGAACATCCTTGCTTTATTTAATTAAAGCATACACACGAAATAACAAAACAATAAACGACTCGTGAAGTCCTCAGTGACAATGACCGAACACGGAACAAAAACCCACAAACACAGTTAAATATGGCTCCCAATCAGAGACAACCAGCACACAGCTGACACTCGTTGCCTCTGATTGGGAGTCACTCAGTCAAACATAGAAAATGACGAACTAGAAACACCCAACATAGAAACAGAACACATAGAATGAACACACCCTGGCTCAACATATAGAGTCCCAGAGCCAGGGTGTGACAGTTTGGGTGGAATATCATGTGTTGCGGAGCGAGAGCATGCTCCTCAAACAGTGGTTGATGCGTGGAGTGAAATAAGTGTTCTTATATTTATTTCTCAGCAGCTCATATTAAGCACATGCTCCGCTATAAAACCGAAGTAGCCTACCCAGCATCATTTAAAAACGGACCGGAGGGAAAGTGTGCAGCCTCCATTCGCTATTCTAGTGCATACAGATTATGTATTTTTTTCCCCTACCCCTGTTCCTGCCCATTTGATAATGGGCCATTCTAAATCTAAACTAAATTTAGCCTACATGTTAGTAAAGACAAGATTAAATTGAGAATAGTCTGATGGGTGAAAATATGATCACTCGATGAGAGAACAGCTGTGCAGCCTGAGGCAAGGAACAGAGCGCAAGCTTTTTTTGCAGACTTTCTCAAATCCATATATGTTTTGACAGGTTTGTATCATTCATACAGTCGTCCGGAACAGCTGGTGCTGTCACGCATAGTTCAGTGTTGCTTTCCTCTAAGCGAGTATAGAAGGCATAGTCCTGTATTGACGCTTTGCATGTTTGATGATTTGTCAGCGGGCGTAGTGAGATTTCTTATAAGCATCCGGATTAGTATCCTGCTCCTTGAAAGCAGAACACTGCTTTCAAACTCAGTGTTGCCTGTAATCTATGGCTTCTGATTAGGATATGTACATATGGTCACTGTGGGGACAACGTCGTCGATGCACTTATTAATGAAGCCGGTGCCTGATGTGGTTAACTCCTCAATGCCATCGGATGAATCCCGTAATATATTCCAGTCTATGTTAGCGTAACAGTCCTGTAGCTTAGTGTAAGCTTCATCTGACCCCTTTCGTATTTGTATGCATCACTGGTACTTTCTGTTTGAGTTTTTACTGTAAGCATTAATCAGGAGGATAGAGTTATGGTCCAATTTGTCAAGGGCGGAGGAGAGCTTTGTATGCGTCTCTGTGTGTGGAGTAAAGGTGATCTAGAGTTTTTATCCCTCTATTTACACAGGTGACTGGTAGAAATGAGGTAAAACCTATTTCAGTTTTCCTGCATTAAAATCACCGGCCACTAGGAGCGCCGCCCCTGCATGAGCATTTTCTTGTTTGCTTATGGCCCTATACAGCTCATTGAGTGCGGTTTTAGTGCCAGCAGCGGTTGTGGTGGTAAATAGACAGCTACGAAAAATACAGATGAAAACTCTCTTGGTAATTAGTATGTTCTACCGCTTATTATGAGGTATTCTAACTCAGGCAAGCAGAACCTCGAGATTTCCTTAATATTAGAGTTTGCGCACCAGCTGTTGTTAATAAAGAGACACACACAACCCCACCTGATCTCACCGGACTCTGTCGTTCTGTCCTCCCGATGCATAGAAAAACCAGCTAGATGTATATTATCCATGTCCTTGATCAGCCATGACTCAGAGAAGCATAGTATATTACAGTTCTTAATGTCCTGTTGATAGGATAGTCTCGAACGGAGCTCGTCCAGTTTATTCTCCAGCGATTGCACATTGGCCAATAGAACAGAGGGTAGAGGCGATTTATTCATTCGCCGCCATAGTCTCACCAGGGTGCCCACGCGCCAGCATTTATAGCGCCGTCTTCGCCTCCTTCAAGTGTCGGGGATTAGGGCCTGGTCCAGGATAATCACATATGAGCCTCTGACTCATTGAAGTAGAAGTCCTCATCCAAATCGAGGTAGTGATAGCTGTTCTGATGTCTAGAAGCTCTTTTCGGTCATAGGAAACGATGGCAGAAACATTATGTACAAAAAAAAGTTCAGATCAGAGCAAAAAAATACACAAAATAGCTAAATTGGTCAGGAGCCCGTAACACGGCCGTCCTTACCCTCCACCGCCATTCTGTCATTAATGTAAGGAAATAAAGGTAGTGTTTTACGTCACACGATCTGTGAAGACTCCAAGCATCATCTCATGAATTATGGACAACTCATGAACTAGGGTGTAAAACACAGGGACGCAAATTTCACTGGAATGTGATACAAAACGAGGCAACGGTGTGCTTTAGGACCATGTGGACGCTTCCGAGCGGTCGTATAGGCTGTTTGGAGTGTTTATCCGACTGGATAAAAAAAGAAATATAATAACTTTTTTAACCAAAGTTGCGTAAAACATGTTTTGATTCAACTCATGTATTAGGCCTATTTTTAATGTAGGCTACCTGTTCTGCGTTTGTTCATGTGTGTAAAATTGCCTCGGCTGAGAGGGTAGGCTACCGGAAGTGGTGTAGGCCTAGTGGAGGGTAAACATCACAATTTTTTTTACCGCAACCGGCAATCAGAGTTTACCCACCAATTTGTTTTACCACTACATTACTGGCTACCGGTAGGCCTATTTGAAGTTCATGGTAATACACATTGCAGCCTAGTCTAGTAAGTTGACCGTGTGTGTTAGGGTGACATCCCGTTTTTCCCGGGACAGTTTCAGCCCCATTTCAGGTGTCCCGACTTTTCAGGCTGCAAAAAATGTCAATTTGTCAGCAAGACGCATCAATTAATGTCGGCCTAATCAATGGCAAATTGCCGAATGTCATTATGCACACTTTTCTGTGTTTTGTAACAGATGTCTATTTCCATTCGTCAAATGGAGCGAGTATACATGCAGTTTAGATGCCAGAATTATTTTGGAGTGGACGAACATGCACAGGTAGCCTACTTTTTGAAGTGATTTGTATGACAATCAGATGGAAATATCATGACTGGTTGTGTTCATGCCACATTAAAAGGTAATTCATTTTGACCGTTTAAATTATGTCTTTATTATTAGGCCCAAATGTTTTTTTCTTCCCAATAGAGACCTCCGAATGTCATGGTGTAATTCACACTCTGGTTATAAGGATAATTTAGTTGCTAATGGCAGCCTGCAGTACCCCGGTCGGCCTTCAACTTGAGTTACTTAATGAGAGAGGGCAGCACTGAGCTAGCCTGCAACATCACTTCCTGGAGTAGCTCAAACGGCGCGTGTTATGTCTCCATAGACGGGTTGGTTGTTTAGCAACAAAACCAATGTGTGCGCAACTATGGGGCAAAACACACAGGGTTGGCTTAGATTGTCATGTAAACTATATTTCGTCTCCAATGTTTATCGAAAACAAATACATTTATACAATGAGCACTTGTTGTCTCTCAAATACATTGTTACAGTTGTTGATTAGCTAGCTAGCGAATTTTTGCTGTATGAGCATAGACATGACAACAGTCAAAACACCTCAAAACAAGACATGGTATCAAGAACAAGATAAAACTAGCTGAAACAAGCCACCTACGATTCCTCACATGGCAGCTTCTTTTCATAGTTGCTAGCTATCTAGCCATTCAGAATCATAACAACACACAGACTTCTGCCCCATTGAAGCGTGCACATTGTTTTCGTGACTTTGTCAGCTAACCCGTCTGATACGCCATCTTTACTGACGTCATTTGGCTTCAATGCGCTATTGATTCTTCACTTAGGAATGAATGGTGTCACTTGATTGATGGCTTTGTCCATTCAAATATACAGTCATTGGTATGTGTGCAGGCCTGTGGTTCTGTTGGCCTGTGGTTCTGTTGTTCTATTACCATGAGCCAGAGCCATGTATTCAGAGAGTTGGGCCAACTTTTAGAATTTTTTATATTGTTCTTATTCTAGACATTCAGTTACATAGTTAAGTGATAATGCCCGAGAAGCCATGGTTTGGAGGACATATTGGCATGGGTGTTGTTTGGCCCAAGACGACATTGGTTACCAACATATTCCATAAATGATTGACATATTTTCATAAAAAACGTTATTTTGATGAATGCATTTCGCTGTCATAGCCGGTGGTAGTCGTGAAATACACACCGGCTTGAACACGGTTTTAATCAATCAACATCGAGGATTAGACCCACCTGTTGTATAACATTATTTTTAATATTACCCATGTAATGTTAATGGGGCGCTGCCACCGCTACCATAAAATGTTGTAGTGCCATGTAAATGCAACATAATGCAGAAATCTCAATGGCCCAACTCTCTAAAGACCTGTTTCCATTGGCACTTTGAAGTGAACCCAGGATGGGCTGGCCTTGGTGGGCTAGCTCACATTGCGTTTCCACTTCCTCCAGAAATTAGAAATGATGTCATGTTGCTAGGTAGCCAATGTGTGACTGCAGCTGGCTTTGCTAATGTTGCAAGATGTTGCTAGCTAGCAAGATGTTGAAGTATTTAATTCACCCTCACCATGCTTTAACTAAAGTTACCCTATACTCCTGCCAGTGCCAGCCAGACTCAGAGCCATATATTTAGCTTGCTGAAGTTAGCTAGCTAGCTAAACAGTTAGCATCATCGCTAGCATAACAGGCTAGCTAGCTATCTTAATTCCTACCTTGCTTGTCGTGGCATTGGCTATTAGCTAGCTAGCTAACCAAGCAAACCAGATGATAGGTTCGATATGATGTAGCTAGCTAGCTATCTAGCTTTCAATACGACCTGGCCAGCTAAAATTCCTGCCAGCTCACGTTAGCTAGCTAGCTTGTTTCAACTCTGATTTGCTAGCTAACGTTAGGTAGCTAGTGTTTGAGGGCTGACTGTTCTCATAAAAGTTTATTGTGTAGTGCAAAAATGTATGAAGGATCCAGCTATGGTGGTAATTTGTGTCATGTCTGACAACCGCAGTACTGCTTGTCCATGTGCTAGCTAACAGCAACAAGCCCAGACGAGCTAGCTAACATTGTGTCAGCATCCAGCAGTGATCAGCTTGGTGGTTGCATAGTAAGGGCGTCACCAGCCCAAATTCTAATCGAGCTGGCACCAGTTGTGAAATTTGAGAATTCCATTCGAGCCAGGTCAAATTTGTCCCTAATTTTAAGTGTCAGTGTAAACAGGGCTTAAATACATGGCTCTGCCATGAGCCAATTCCATTACCGTGCCAACAGCCTATCAACAGCCTCAACACTGCAGTGGAATTCTTCTGTCCGCCTCAACACTGCAGTGGGATTCTTCTGTCAGCCAATGAGGCTCTTTCTCTCAGGGGAATTCAGTCTTTCATCTCATAAAAGATCAAAGCCACTGATACCCGAAGGCCCTAAAGGCCTGGAGCTAAACTGCACAACATACAGTATATACAGTGGGGAGAACAAGTATTTGATACACTGCCGATTTTGCAGGTTTTCCTACTTACAAAGCATGTCTCTACATGTAATTTTTTATCATAGGTACACTTCAACTGTGAGAGACGGAATCTAAAACAAAAATCCAGAAAATCACATTGTATGATTTTTAAGTAATTCATTTGCATTCTATTGCATGACATAAGTATTTGATCACCTACCAACCAGTAAGAATTCCAGGTCTCACACACCTGTTCGTTTTTCTTTAAGAAGCCCTCCTGTTCTCCACTCATTACCTGTATTAATTGCACCTGTTTGAACTCATTACCTGTATAAAAGACACCTGTCCACACACTCAATCAAACAGACTCCAACCTCTCCACAATGGCCAAGACCAGAGAGCTGTGTAAGGACATCAGGGATGAAATTGTAGACCTGCACAAGGCTGGGATGGGCTACAGGACAATAGGCAAGCAGCTTGGTGAGAAGGCAACAACTGTTGGCGCAATTATTAGAAAATGGAAGAAGATCAAGATGACGTCAATCACCCTTGGTTTGGGGCTCCATGCAAGATCTCACCTCGTGGGATTATGAGGAAGGTGAGGGATCAGCCCAGAACTACACAGCAGGACCTGGTCAATGACCTGAAGAGAGCTGGGACCACAGTCTCAAAGAAAACCATTAGTAACACACTACGCCGTCATGGATTAAAATCCTGCAGCACACGCAAGGTCCCCCTGCTCAAGCCAGCGCATGTTCAGGCCCGTCTGAAGTTTGCCAATGACCATCTGGATGATCCAGAGGAGGAATGGGAGAAGGTCATGTGGTCTGATGAGACAAAAATAGAGCTTTTTGGTCTAAACTCCACTCGCCGTGTTTGGAGGAAGAAGAAGGATGAGTACAACCCCAAGAACACCATCTCAACCGTGAAGCATGGAGGTGGAAACATCATTCTTTGGGGATGCTTTTCTGCAAAGGGGACAGGACGACTGCACCGTATTGAGGGGAGGATGGATGGGGCCATGTATCGCGAGATCTTGGCCAACAACCACCTTCCCTCAGTAAGAGCATTGAAGATGGGTCGTGGCTGGGTCTTCCAGCATGACAACGACCCGAAACACACAGCCAGGGCAACTAAGGAGTGGCTCCGTAAGAAGCATCTCAAGGTCTTGGAGTGGCCTAGCCAGTCTCCAGACCTGAACCCAATAGAAAATCTTTGGAGGGAGCTGAAAGTCCTTATTGCCCAGCGACAGCCCCGAAACCTGAAGGATCTGGAGAAGGTCTGTATGGAGGAGTGGGCCAAAATCCCTGCTGCAGTGTGTGCAAACCTGGTCAAGACCTACAGGAAACGTATGATCTCTGTAATTGCAAACAAAGGTTTCTGTACCAAATATTAAGTTCTGCTTTTCTGATGTATCAAATACTTATGTCATGCAATAAAATGCAAATTAATTACTTAAAAATCATACAATGTGATTGTCTGGATTTTTGTTTTAGATTCCGTCTCTCACAGTTGAAGTGTACCTATGATAAAAATTACAGACCTCTACATGCTTTGTAAGTAGGACAACCTGCAAAATCGGCAGTGTATCAAATACTTGATCTCCCCACTGTAGCTATATTTAGTATGCTAGTTGAAAACCACAACATGTAATATTAATAAGGAAACAAATGCAGTGATCGATTGCCCAGTTTTGTACGCTGCAGATTGGGTGAGTGAAAGGTCAATGTTGAGTATCTTCAAAAGTTGACAAATTCGGTTTTGAATATAATAATAATAATATGCCATTTAGCAGACACTTTTATCCAAAGCGACTTACAGTCATGTGCGCATACATTTTTACGTATGGGTGGTCCCGGGGATCGAACCCACTACCCTGGCGTTACAAGCGCCATGCTCTACCAATTGAGCTACAGTGGACCACGATGGGGTATGACATCACATTGTCCTTCAGCAGATTGAGTTTTCCGTATTCTGTCTTGTTCTAAGGGCAGTTCGAACGAATGTGATTGGTTGAAGCTCAACGGTCAGTGGGCAGAGCTAGCGCTAGGTGGAATGTTGATGGTGGATGTGGGGCGGAACACGCAGGTTGCTAAACATGCTATACAGGGTTGCTGGTTCAAATTCCACCCCAACTCTAAACTAAATAAATTGGAATTACTTGCCTAAACTTAACCAATCAAATGTCAAGGAAAACTCCACGGAGCATTCATGAATGTCTTGAAACTTGGTTCAACCTGTTCAAATCTCCCATTGCACTCATCTCTTGCGCTCGACAGAAAAGAAAAGCCTTTTACTCCCTGTTTATCTTTAGCACTAAATTATCCATTCATCTTCAAAATGGCCTCATGTCAAAAAGTGCCTTTTGATTGTTCGTCTTGACATCTCTTTTCACTCTGATTGACTCACTGACTCTGCGACGATGGATGACGACGTATACAAAGCAGTACTGTAAATTAACGCTGTAGCTTTAGTGGGTGATTCAAAACACTGCATAGACTCAATGGGCTAGTATTATATGACCCTGCATAGCTACCAGCATAGCAACTAATCTACAATCCATTTAAATTACAGTGCCTTTACTTTATTAGGTGAAACAGAGCTGAGGGCTCTTATTCCAGCCCTGGTCCCCCAAGCACTTATCTACCCCTATTCCCCACTAATCCATTGTGGAGAGACTCTGGTTCTAAATGCTGTTATTGGGATTGTACTACAGTCTCCTTTTCCCTGAGCACTCAGTGTGTTAAAAGCATAGCTGTGTGATCTGTATGGCTACTGTGCTGTACATCTGAGAGATACTTTGGCGTATAGACAGGCCATGGTTAGTCAGTGCTCCTAGACCCGGACATCGCTTATCTGAGCTGAGATCCAATTTTTACCACACATGCAGACAACAGAGGCTAAAGTGTAGCTTTATGTATCAGGGGAAGCCATGGACTATGCATGTCATTTGGATGTGGCTATACAGACAGTATCTCCTGTGTATATTATAGGCTGAGAATGAGTAATGGCGAGTATATGTGTGGAAACCGCCCTCAGCAAGGACAATTGTCCAGAAGAGAGAGCATGTTCCATTCTTTTTGCCATCCTCCTGAGAGATAAGTGGATGTTTTCGCTATTAAATAAATAGAAAATCCTCAGCAATCTACACACAATACCCCATAATGACAAAGTGAAAACAAGGTGTAGAAATATTTGCAAATGTATTAAAAATAAAAAACAGAAATACCTTATTTACATAAGTGTTTAGACCCTTTGCTATGAGACTCAAAATTGAGCTCAGGTGTATCCTGTTTCCATTTATCATCCTTGAGATGTTTCTACAACTTGATTGGAGTACACCTGTGGTAAATTCAATTGATTGGACATGATTTGGAAAGGCACACACCTGTCTATATAAGGTCCCACAGTTGACAGTGCATGTCAGAGCAAAAGCCAAGCCATGAGGTCGAAGGAATTGTCCGTAGAGCTCAGAGACAGGATTGTGTCGAGGCACAGATCTGGGGAAGGGTACTAAAACATTTATGCAGCCTTGAAGGTCCCCAAGAACACAGTGGCCTCCATCATTCTTAAATGGAAGAAGTTTGGAACCACCATGACTCTTTCAAGAGCTGGCCGCCCGGCCAAACTGAGCAATCGGGGGAGAAGGGCCTTGGTCAGGGAGGTGACCAAGAACCCGATGGTCACTCTGACAGAGCTCTACAGTTCTTCTGTGGAGATGGGAGAACCTTCCAGAAGGACAACAATCTCTGCAGCACTCCACCAATCAAGCCTTTATGGTAGAGTGACCAGTCGGAAGCCACTCCTCAGTAAAAGGCACATGGCAGCCCGCTTGGAGTTTGCCAAAAGGCACCTAAAGGACTCTCAGACCATGCAAATCAAGATTCTCTGATCTGATTAAACCAAGATTGAACTCTTTGGCCTGAATGCCAAGTGTCACGTCTGGAGGAAACCTTGCACCATCCCTACGGTGAAGCATGGTGGTGGCAGCTTCATGCTGTGGGGATGTTTTTCAGCGGCAGGGACTGGGAAACTAGTCAGGATCGAGGCAAAGATGAACGGAGCTAAGTACAGAGAGATCCTTGATGAAAACCTGCTCCAGATCGCTCAGGACCTCAGACTGGAGCGAAGGTTCACCTTCCAACAGGACAACGACCCTAAGCACACAGCCAAGACAACGCAGGAGTGGCTTCGGGACAAGTCTCTGACAGAGCTTGAGAGGATCTGCAAAGAAGAAACTCCCCAAATACAGGTGTGCCAAGCTTGTAGCGTCATACCCAAGAAGACTTGATGCTGTAATCCCTGCCAAAGGTGCTTCAACAAAGTACTGAATAAAGGGTCTGACTACTTATGTAAATGTCATATTTCCGTTTTTTTATTTTTTATAAATTAGCAAAAAATTCTACAAATGTGTTTTTGCTTTGTCATTGTGGGGTATTGTGTGTAGATTGATGAGGGGGGGGGAAAACAATTTAATTAATTTTAGAATAAGGCTGTAACGTAACAAAATGTGGAAAACGTCAAGGGGTCTGAATACTTTCCGAAGGCACTTCAGCAGGCCTTCCTGCAGCCACAGCTCCATACACAACTAGCCTGTCTTGCGTCTTCATTCATTTGGGTCTGTGAGACTTGCGTGGTGCTGTTCAGCGGCAGAGGTGCTGAAATCGTCGATCAACTGTCTTCTGTTTAATTGCCGCTGATTGTGGTGTTCTCCATGGTGCTGAATGCTAGTACGCCAGTATTAGGGCACAAACAGGAATTCCTGCAGGCCAGTTTAGATGTCTTCATTTATTTTCAGCTTTTTCCAGAAACTGTAGTTAGGCCATCAGCCAGTTTGACAGTCCCTTACTAGGACTATTCTGGATTAATTAGCACTTTTGTGATTATTTTGTTTTAATCGACAAGATAGTGGACTAATCTTTATACAGAAAGTCACAAGTTGCATATATTCCAGGAGTCCCTAATACATAGTTAATTGGTGATCATGAAGTCAATTACCTCTTAATTAACTGAGCCTAAATTAAGCATACCTACTCTCCTGACCTGAGGTAGGATGAAATTGCTTCTTGACAATGATTTAAGATCAGTTTAGTGTTTTTCTGGCCAGTATAAACTATGTACTGTTCTTTAAACAAGTGTAGCCAATGTTATTTATTACCAAACCTCAATGATGACTCATCAGTTCTCACCTGCAGGCAAAAGAACACCAGAGCGCCGATGGATAGATTCAAGGAGAAACAGATGAGGTATTGGAACTAATACAATACGTCATTGTAAGGTCATTGTGCTTGGACCCTGCACCACCCCTGCAAAACACAAAACATTAACTCTGCTCCCTGCGAACTCCGCTGGGATCGACTGTACCAACGAGTGGAGGAGGGAATCGGGGTTGAAACAACCCGCATATGCGGCTACTCATCTGACACAGATCGCACTAGTTATTCAGTAGCAGCGGGGGGATTAGGCTATGATAATAACCTCTTACACAGCACATGTATCGATGGCTATAGCTGTCTAAAGGCCAGGAAATTCACCTGCTGAGTGACAAATGAATGCGCACCGTGGATAGGTCATATGGATGAGGATTTTGCGACGATGCCCGCAAAGGACAAAGCCGAGAATCAGTCGCTCCAGTACCAGCAAACTTTGGTGAGTTTTTGTGGGATAAGCCCTAACCCTTCATTATTTGTTCATGTAAAGTTATGAGTGTAAATCACGTGCCGATATGCACCATGAATTTTAAATCCCGGGACACAGTCATTGCTGAAGTGACGGTCAGTTTCAGAACAATGTCATTCACAGAACATTGGATTCCCAGAGAGTCTGATGGTGCTTTTTCCTCTGTATAATTGTTGTGACTGGGCTGCTGCGCTGCTTGAGAAAATATGTGGCAGCGACAAATAGATTCAAGACAAACATCCATTTCAGAAGCCGGGCACCGGCATTGTGTGTGTGTGTGTGTATGCGTGTATGCGTGTGTGTGTGTTTGATTGCATGTGTGTGTGTGCGCATGTGACAGTGATTTGTGGTTTGTATTCCAGTGTGAAATGTTGATCTCAACCCACTGGGCACAGAGGTCAATTAAACATCTATTCCACGTTGGTTCAACGTCATTTATTTGCAATGACGAGGAAACAACGTTGATTCAACCAGTGGCTAGTTGGACTTAAGAGGCTGGTTGTCAATAACGCACTCAGTCGTGACCATCCACCGTTTAGCACGCTATTTTGAGGCCTGCGCGCTCTGGAGTGGAGCACAGCATGAAAGGTGTTTGCCAGGTTTCACTGATTTATTAAGTGATTGACTGGTTGGCTGTTTTTTAGAATTCACCCATGCATAAGGTAGGGTAGTGTATATAGAGCTAGGCTATATCACTGCAGAGGCCGACTCGCTTTCTCTCTATCCTCCTCTCCTTTTCCACCATCCTCTCACTCTCTCCAACCTATTTTCCCCACTTTCCTCTCCCCAACTCATCTTCCTTCCCTCTTTTCCACTTAATCTTCCTTTCCCCCCCTCACTCCTTCCTTTGCTTGTTCACTCTGCCCCTCAATTATTCCACCTGTGTGTACATATTTCAACCAAAATCTCAACTGCCCCTCCATCCCCCCCCCCCCCCCCCCCCCACTCCTTCCCTGCTCGATCTGCCCATCTACACATTAACTAAAAGTGTATCTGATCTCAATAATAATTGCTTCATGCATCAGTTAAACCCACTTATGTGATTGACAGATGTAGCCTGGAGCACTTATAGGGATATCTATAGATGGAGAGGGAGGGATGGAGGGGAGGAGGGGAGGGAGGGAGGGAGGGAGGGAAGGAGGGAGAGAGAGATATTATTTTACTCAAGTCCAGCCTTTTGTGTGTCTGTGTGAGAGGGAGAGAAACACTGCAATCTGTTCCTCTGTCTGCTTCATCCGACTGCGTTCCTTTATCTATATGAGACTGCAGTAGTTGTCTGTCTCTGTGGCTCCTATGAGTGTGAGAGAGAAAAAGAGAGGGAGAGGGGGCCCTCGATGCATTTCTAGGAGGTTTTGTGCTATTTGTGCTCAGTAGTTAGGCGTCAAGTGGCAACAGAACACCCGGACAACATGCTAGTGGTGTATATGTGGGAGTGTCTCGTATATGTGTGAGAGAATCTGTGTATTTTTTGTCTCTTCATGTTTTGTGTCTATAGGTTTTTTTTTTGTGCACATTAGTGTTCAAGAGTATGTGCATTCACTGGTGTGTGTGTGCATGTGTTAATGTGTGATGGTCTGTGCCCCTGCCTCTGCACATGTATGTAGCGTGCTGCATATGAGACAGAGGGCTATTTTCAGTCTCTACGGGTGTTGAGATCCATGTATGTTATGTGTCTTAGTGAGGCGTTCAATAGTAATGTAAAATGGCGGTCGGAGTCTCTCCGCTACGTGTTGTCTGGTCTGCGCTTGTCTTCTCCTCAGACCGCTATCCAACAGCACCATGATTGATGGCCTCATCCTTCACTAGCTCTGAACCTCCAGTTCATTACAGAGAAATAGATGGCCTATACAATTGCATGTGTAACGTGTGTATGCTTGTGTGCCTGCATGTATGTGTGTGTGTGATGTATGGTGTGTGTACATACATGTGTGTGATGTGTGGGAATGTATGTCTCAAACTCTGATCGCAGCCTGTGCTTTCTATACATTAAACTCCCTTCATTTGAAATGGAGGCCTTTTTTCTCCTCAGGGAGAATTGATTGACAGATGGCTCATATTTCAGATATTAATCCAAACATGTGAGAGAGCTAGCTGACATTTACTTTGAAGCCAGCGGGCCCAGTACCTTTTGAAAACACATGTAAAAATCTAATATGGGGTTTAAGTTTGACAGATGCCTCTGCTGTGTATTGGTTTTTAAACAGAGCCTGGAGCTCGGCGTTACAGATGGGGCTGAAACCGAAAATATCTCTTGTTTTACTAGACCAAGGGTGGGCTGTTTTACACTGTCAGGGCTGGTATCCATCAGTGATGTAGTGAAATACACATATACACCATTTATATCCTTTGGAGAATAGCCTAGCATTTAAAATGAACCAATAATGGAACAAAAATGACCTTTGTTACCATTAGCGTTTAGCGTTGTTTACCCACCTTTCTCTTTACCACTACATTACTGCAAGTGTGGGTGCAGGCGTTTGCTCCATCCAGGCAGTAACACAGTCAACTAATCATAATCAATCTAGCCTTTGATGAGTTATAGTCCCCTGTAGCTCAGTTGGTAGAGCATGGCGCTTGCAACGCCAGGGTTGTGGGTTCGTTTCCCACGGGGGGCCAGTATGAAAATGTATGCACTCACTAACTGTAAGTCGCTCTGGATAAGAGTGTCTGACTAAAATGTAAAATGAGTTGAATCAGGTGTGTTGCTGCTTGGCTGCAACAAAACCCTGCATCCATACCGACCCTTGCAGGGTAAGATTTTCAAGACCGTTTCTCCCACTTAGGGAGTGCAGGAATAGTGTTGGATGGGATGTGGGAAACACATAGAGCGTAGTTCAGACAGAGTACAGTAAAGATCTTTATGAAAACATATACATACATATATACAGTGGGGAGAACAAGTATTTGATACACTGCCGATTTTGCAGGTTTTCCTACTTACAAAGCATGTAGAGGTCTGTAATTTTTATCATAGGTACACTTCAACTGTGAGAGACGGAATCTAAAACAAAAACCCAGAAAATCACATTGTATGATTTTTAAGTAATTAATTAGCATTTTATTGCATGACATAAGTATTTGATCACCTACCAACCAGTAAGAATTCCGGCTCTCACACACCTGTTCATTTTTCTTTAAGAAGCCCTCCTGTTCTCCACTCATTACCTGTATTAACTGCACCTGATTGAACTCGTTACCTGTATAAAAGACACCTGTCCACACACTCAATCAAACAGACTCCATCCTCTCCACAATGGACAAGACCAGAGAGCTGTGTAAGGACATCAGGGATAAAATTGTAGACCTGCACAAGGCTGGGATGGGCTACAGGACAATAGGCAAGCAGCTTGGTGAGAAGGCAACAACTGTTGGTGCAATTATTAGAAAATGGAAGAAGTTCAAGATGACGGTCAATCACCCTTGGTCTGGGGCTCCATGCAAGATCTCACCTCGTGGGGCATCAATGATCATGAGGAAGGTGAGGGATCAGCCCAGAACTACACGGCAGGACCTGGTCAATGACCTGAAGAGAGCTGGGACCACAGTCTCAAAGAAAACCATTAGTAACACACTACGCCGTCATGGATTAAAATCCTGCAGCGCACGCAAGGTCCCCCTGCTCAAGCCAGCGCATGTCCAGGCCCGTCTGAAGTTTGCCAATGACCATCTGGATGATCCAGAGGAGGAATGGGAGAAGGTCATGTGGTCTGATGAGACAAAAATATAGCCTTTTGGTCTAAACTCCACTCGCCTTGTTTGGAGGAAGAAGAAGGATGAGTACAACCCCAAGAACACCATCCCAACCGTGAAGCATGGAGGTGGAAACATCATTCTTTGGGGATGCTTTTCTGCAAAGGGGACAGGACGACTGCACCGTACTGAGGGGAGGATGGATGGGGCCATGTATCGCAAGATCTTGGCCAACAACCTCCTTCCCTCAGTAAGAGCATTGAAGATGGGTCGTGGCTGGGTCTTCCAGCATGACAATGACCCGAAACACACAGCCAGGGCAACTAAGGTGTGGCTCCGTAAGAAGCATCTCAAGGTCCTGGAGTGGCCTAGCCAGTCTCCAGACCTGAACCCAATAGAACATCTTTGGAGGGAGCTGAAAGTCAGTATTGCCCAGCGACAGCCCCGAAACCTGAAGGATCTGGAGAAGGTCTGTATGGAGGAGTGGGCCAAAATCCCTGCTGCAGTGTGTGCAAACCTGGTCAAGACCTACAGGAAACGTATGATCTCTGTACCAAATATTAAGTTCTGCTTTTCTAATGTATCAAATACTTATGTCATGCAATAAAATGCAAATTAATTACTTAAAAATCATACAATGTGATTTTCTGGATTTTTGTTTTAGATTCTGTCTCTCACAGTTGAAGTGTACCTATGATAAAAATTACAGACCTCTACATGCTTTGTAAGTAGGAAAACCTGCTAAATCAGCAGTGTATCAAATACTTGTTCTCCCCACTGTATATATACACATATCCTTTAAAAATATATATTTTCCTTTATTACTTTCCAACCCTAGCACCCCTCCCCTAATTGGAGTAAACTAGTGAACAACAACGCTTAGGCCTCTACTTCCAGCTTATACATACTATATACATTTTATGGACACAGTCAATTTTACAATAGTTATATTTTGTTTGTTTTTACTCTTGAACTTCCTCTACCCTCAACCTCTCCGATCATTTTCATGATGTCCATCCGGTTTGCTTCTATATGCCATATCTTTTAAACTGTGCTCTTTCACATAAGTTCTTAACCTATAACCTATATACTTATTATGGACACAGTATTTTTTACATTAGTTATCTTGTTGTTATTATTTGTTATTAGTCCCAACCTTCAGCTCCATTCAACCCCTCCCATCTATCTCTTAACACCATCCATATTGGATTTCTATTTGCCATATATTTTTCAACTGTACTGTGATGTTTCACAAAAGTTCTGAACCCTTCTATTCTCATTGTTTCCACAGATTGTACATTGAAATTTTTTTTTTTTGCTAAAAGTATTATTATATTGTTGATCGATTGACTATGACTTTTCAGATCACCCAGTAGTGCTATCTGCACAACTAGTATTGCTTTAGAGCCTACTACTACTGTTCAAGTGTACAAAAACGAATCTGAAATGTAGCCGTACACAACAACCATCGCTTAATATAATAACACAAGAAAGATATGAGCCCCACTACAACGTGTGTATCTGAAATGCAGCCGTAGCTACAGTAGGCCTAGGCTACACATAACTTGCGCCTGCCAACACACACAGATCACCTCAACAGGATGAGCGCCACTAGCTTATCAAAGATTCTTACAGGCTTCATAACTTAAACTTCAATAATTAGATCTATAGGCTACGTTCCTGTCGAATTTGTGACACTACGCAATGAGCGTAACCAAGCCACCACTTCTCCAGGTGTGGGAGAGTTTCAGAAATCTAACTACAGTGGGGAAAAAAAGTATTTAGTCAGCCACCAATTGTGCAAGTTCTTCCACTTAAAAAGATGAGAGAGGCCTGTAATTTTCATCATAGGTACACGTCAACTATGACAGACAAAATGAGAAAAACTAATCCAGAAAATCACATTGTAGGATTTTTAATGTATTTATTTGCAAATTATGGTGGAAAATAAGTATTTGGTCACCTACAAACAAGCAAGATTTCTGGCTCTCACAGACCTGTAACTTCTTCTTTAAGAGGCTCCTCTATCTTCCACTCATTACCTGTATTAATGGCACCTGTTTGAACTTGTTATCAGTATAAAAGACACCTGTCCACAACCTCAAACAGTCACACTCCAAACTCCACTATGGCCAAGACCAAAGAGCTGTCAAAGGACACCAGAAACAAAATTGTAGACCTGCACCAGGCTGGGAAGACTGAATCTGCAATAGGTAAGCAGCTTGGTTTGAAGAAATCAACTGTGGGAGCAATTATTAGGAAATGGAAGACATACAAGACCACTGATAATCTCCCTCGATCTGGGGCTCCACGCAAGATCTCACCCCGTGGGGTCAAAATGATCACAAGAACGGTGAGCAAAAATCCCAGAACCACACGGGGGGACCTAGTGAATGACCTGCAGAGAGCTGGGACCAAAGTAACAAAGCCTACCATCAGTAACACACTACGCCGCCAGGGACTCAAATCCTGCAGTGCCAGACGTGTCCCCCTGCTTAAGCCAGTACATGTCCAGGCCCGTCTGAAGTTTGCTAGAGTGCATTTGGATGATCCAGAAGAGGATTGGGAGAATGTCATATGGTCAGATGAAACCAAAATAGAACTTTTTGGTAAAAACTCAACTCGTCGTGTTTGGAGGACAAAGAATGCTGAGTTGCATCCAAAGAACACCATACCTACTGGGAAGCATGGGGGTGGAAACATCATGCTTTGGGGCTGTTTTTCTGCAAAGGGACCAGGACGACTGATCCGTGTAAAGGAAAGAATGAATGGGGCCATGTATCGTGAGATTTTGAGTGAAAACCTCCTTCCATCAGCAAGGGCATTGAAGATGAAACGTGGCTGGGTCTTTCAGCATGACAATGATCCCAAACACACCGCCCGGGCAACGAAGGAGTGGCTTCAAGGTCAAGCATTTCAAGGTCCTGGAGTGGCCTAGCCAGTCTCCAGATCTCAACCCAATAGAAAATCTTTGGAGGGAGTTGAAAGTCCGTGTTGCCCAGCGACAGCCCCAAAACATCACTGCTCTAGAGGAGATCTGCATGGAGGAATGGGCCAAAATACCAGCAACAGTGTGTGAAAACCTTGTGAAGACTTACAGAAAACGTTTGACCTGTGTCATTGCCAACAAAGGGTATATAACAAAGTATTGAGAAACTTTTGTTATTGACCAAATACTTATTTTCCACCATAATTTGCAAATAAATTCATTAAAAATCCTACAATGTGATTTTCTGGATTTTTTTTCTCATTTTGTCTGACATAGTTGACGTGTACCTATGATGGAAATTACAGGCCTCTCTCATCTTTTTAAGTGGGAGAACTTGCACAATTGTTGGCTGACTAAATACTTTTTTCCCCCACTGTAAGTCGAACTAAGTGCATAGCTGATGTGAAATGTCCTACATGGCAGTAGCTAATTTGAATCTGCCTCGAATAAGAGTAAATACCCATTCCGAGAGCAACACACACACACACACACACACAGTATAGCAAGAGAGCAGGTAGGGAGCGAAAAAGTAGGCCATGTGTCGTTTTCATAGTATTGACATCACTTTTACATAGGGCTGTCCCCGACTAAAAAAAATCTTGGTCGACCGAGAGGTGTCTGTTCTTTCGACCAATCAACTGTATGTACTGAGCTTGATTAAATAATTAAGACAAACATATGACTACAGGGAATCCAACTGCAATTGATTTGATTGTGCCGGGCGGGGCTCAGACTTGCTGAGCTGTTTAAAAAAATAAATAAAATGACAGCGAGTGGCTGTGTGACTAGCACTCGTTCTCTCTCTCTCCTCCCTGCTGCAGCGACCACCACAGCACATCAACAGGGTTGTCGCGCTGTCCGTTTTGCTGAAGCTGCAACATAATTACAGCCATTTCTGACTGAAAAGTTCTGGTACCGAAATCCCTCATTTGTTTAGGAAAACCATTCCCTAATCCCTCAACCCTTGCTCTCTTTATGTGATGCATGTATGCATCGCATACACGTGACCAATAACACCTGAGCTATAGTATATCATAATCACATCAATAAATTGGTTATAACAAACTCAGAACGCCGTAACAAATGTGAAAGCAAAATGGATGCAGAGGACGTGACAAATAAACTTGAAATGGGAGAATGTTTACTGGTTGCTCAGGAGGTAAAGGGGAAGTCAGATGTGTGGAATAAATTGGACTAGTTGTGGAAAATACTGGTGATCAAGAAAAGGAAGGTAAGGAGCAAGCGATGCGTGCATATTATGTGTGCCAAACAGGGGCTGTTAGATTACAATATCATTTTTCTGACCGTTTGGAACAATGTAAACAACACAAAATAAATTGTAAGTGTACCAGAGAGTTTGTTGTAATTTTTTTTCTTTTTTTATAAAGCCTTTATTACAGCAAAGACTAAAACAGTTGCATGCATTCGTGAATACAATTGCCGAAATAGAATGGTTTATTTATTATTTAGGCTAATCATTCAAGGGTTGCTTTCCTATTTTAAAACTAAAATACTTCATTGCATTTAAAATCATGAATGACTCATATGCTGCGTGATGACATGAACGAAGATAGCCTAAGTAAGTTACGGTATTAAGACTAAACAGGATGTGCTCTTACGCCTACAGCTCGATGGTGGCTGCTATACTAAGCCTACTAATGCTAATAACATGACTTATTATTATAATGATGATCATAATAATAATAGTAACAATAACAATAAGAAGGAGATCAAGAAAAAGGAGCGTTATTATTATTATTATTATTATTATTATAAATATTATTTCCCGGAAAATTTGGGAACAGTGTAAACAACACAAAATAAACGATAAGTAATACCAGAAAGGCTGATCTAACGAACATAAGTGTAAAGCCTTTATTACAGCACAGCAAAGATTAAAAACAGACGCATTTGCTTGGTGCTCACGGAATCAGTAGAATATTAAACAAACACTCAAACAGGCAACAGAAGCAGAATCTATCTTATTTCTGCAGATATATATGGATGATTCATAAAGCCAGGAACATTTAACAGTTAGGCTATTGATTATAGACCTAATTAAGTTGGGGTTTCCTCTCTCCTCACTTTCTTAGATAATTAAGGCAAGGGCTGTTTTCTCGTCTCCTAACTCCGCTGCTGCCTCCATTGCATTTTTCTCAACAGCAATAACTATTATGCACATAGCAACATGGTCTAGGAAAAGGCACCTGTTCAACAGCGCACTGATATTTAAGAACTGCGGACAGCAACCGCTAACAAACAAGGGAGAAAGCGCATTTGTAATAAAATATTTTTGTTATTAGTGTTGCACTATTGTCC
The DNA here is from genome assembly GCF_964263955.1 of Coregonus lavaretus. Lineage (NCBI taxonomy): Eukaryota > Metazoa > Chordata > Actinopteri > Salmoniformes > Salmonidae > Coregonus > Coregonus lavaretus. The sequence continues at coordinate 32,719,149 of NC_140006.1, forward strand.
TTAACCATATTCAATTTCAGTAGCACATGTCTTAGAGTGATGTACTGTGCCATCCTCACAGGGCCTCCACAATGGATCAGTCCACTCAGACTGGCGCGAATCAGACTGGTGTCTTGTACATTATTTTGTTTTTGCTACTTTTTATTTTTATTTTATTTCACCTTTATTTAACCAGGTAAGCCAGTTGAGAACAAGTTCTCATTTACAACTGCGACCTGGCCAAGATAAAGCAAAGCAGTGCGATAAAAACAACAACACAGAGTTACATATGGGGTAAACAAAACATAAAGTCAAAAAAACAAACAGAAAATATATATACAGTGTGTGCGAATGTAGTAAGTTATGGAGGTAAGGCAATAAATAGGCCATAGTGCAAAATAGTTACAATTTCGTATTAACACTGGAATGATAGATGTGCAAAAGATGATGTGCAAATAGAGATACTGGGGTGCAAATTAGCAAAATAAATAACAATATGGGGATGAGGTACAGGTGCAGTGATCGGTAAGCTGCTCTGACAACTGATGCTTAAAGTTAGTGAGGGAGATAAGAGTCTCCAGCTTCAGAGATTTTTGCAGTTCGTTCCAGTCATTGGCAGCAGAGAACTGGAAGGAATGGCGGCCAAAGGAGGTGTTGGCTTTGGGGATGACCAGTGAGATATACCTGCTGGAGCGCAGAATACGGGTGGGTGTTGCTATGGTGACCAGTGAGCTAAGGTAAGACGGGGATTTGCCTAGCAGTGATTTATAGATTACCTGGAGCCAGTGGGTTTGGCGACGAATATGTAGTGAGGGCCAGCCAACAAGAGTGTACAGGTCACAATGGTGGGTAGTATATGGGGCTTTGGTGACAAAACGGATGGCACTGTGATAGACTACATCCAATTTGCTGAGTAGAGTGTTGGAGGCTATTTTGTAAATGACATCGCCGAAGTCCAGGATCGGTAGGATAGTCAGTTTTACGAGGGCATGTTTGGCAGCATGAGTGAAGGAGGCTTTGTTGCGAAATAGGAAGCCGATTCTAGATCTAACTTTGGATTGGAGATGCTTAATGTGAGTCTGGAAGGAGAGTTTACAGTCTAACCAGACACCTAGGTATTTGTAGTTGTCCACATACTCTAGGTCAGACCCGCCGAGAGTAGTGATTCTAGTCGGGTGGGCGGGTGCAAGCAGCGTTCGGTTGAAGAGCATGCATTTAGTTTTGCTAGTGTTTAAGAGCAGTTGGAGGCTACGGAAGGAGTGTTGTATGGTGTTGAAGCTCGTTTGGAGGTTTGTTAACACAGTGTCCAATGAAGGGCCAGATGTATACAAAATGGTGTCGTCCACATAGAGGTGGATCCAAGCTTCACCAGCAGCAAGAGCAACATCATTGATATACACAGAGAATAGAGTCGGCCCGAGAATTGAACCCTGTGGTACCCCCATAGAGGCGGCCAGAGGTCCAGACAACAGGCCCTCCGATTTGACACATTGAACTCTATCTGAGAAGTAGTTGGTGAACCAGGTGAGGCAGTCATTAGAGAAACCAAGGCTATTTAGTCTGCCAATAAGAATGCGGTGGTTGACAGAGTCGAAAGCCTTGGCCAGGTCGATGAAGACGGCTGCACAGTACTGTCTTTTATCGATCTCGGTTATAATATTGTTTAGGACCTTAAGCGTGGCTGAGGTGCACCCATGACCAGCTCGGAAAACGGATTGCATAGCGGAGAAGGAACGGTGGGATTCGAAATGGTCGGTGATCTGTTTGTTAACTAGGCTTTCAAATACTTTCGAAAGGCAGGGCAGGATGGATATAGGTCTATAACAGTTTGGATCTAGAGTGTCACCCCCTTTGAAGAGGGGGATGACCTCGGCAGCTTTCCAATCTCTTGGGATCTCAGACGTTTATGAAAGAGAGGTTGAACAGGCTAGAAATAGGGGTTGCAACAATTTCGGCGGCTAATTTTAGAAAGAAAGGGTCCAGATTGTCTAGCCCAGCTGATTTGTAGGGGTCCAGATTTTTCTGGGGGGGGGGGGGGGGGGCATGGGCAAGTTGCAGCGGAGGGTGCAGAGCTGGTGGCCGGGGTAGTGGTAGCCAGGTGGAAAGCATGGCCAGCCATAGCAAAATGCTTGTTGAAATTCTCGATTATTGTAGATTTATCGGTGGTGACAGTGTTTCCTAGTCTCAGTGCAGTGGGCAGCTGGGAGGGGGTGCTCTTATTTTCCATGGACTTTACAGTGTCCCAAAACCTTTTAGAGTTAGTGCTACAGGATGCAAATTTCTGTTTGAAAAAGCTAGCCTTTGCTTTCCTAACTGATTGTGTATATTGGTTCCTGACTTCCCTGAAAAGTTGCATATCGCGGGGGCTGTTCAATGCTAATGCAGTACGCCACAGGATGTTTTGTGCTGGTCAAGGGCAGTCAAGTCTGAGGAGAACCAGGGGCTATATCTGTTCTTAGTTCTGAATTTTTTGAATGGGGCATGCTTATTTAAGATTGAGAGGAAAGCACTTTTAAAGAACAACCAGGCATCCTCTACTGACGGAATGAGGTCAATATCCATCCAGATACCCGGGCCAGGTCAATTAGAAAGTCCTGCTCGCTAAAGTGTTTTAGGGAGCGTTTGACAGTGATGAGGGGTGGTCTTTGACCGCGGACCCATTAAGGACGCAGGCAATAAGGCAGTGATCGCTGAGATCCTGGTTGAAGACAGCGGAGGTGTATTTAGAGGGTAAATTTGTCAGGATGATGTCTATGAGGGTGCCCATGTTTACAGATGTAGGGTTGTACCTGGTAGGTTCGTTGATAATTTGTGTGAGATTGAGGGCATCTAGTTTAGATTGTAGGTTGGCCGGGGTGTTAAGCATATCCCAGTTTAGGTCACCAAACTGTACGAACTCTGAGGATAGATGGGGGGCAATCAGTTCACATATGGTGTCCAGGGCACAGCTCGGGGCTGAGGGGGGTCTGTAGCAAGCGGCAACAGTGAGAGACTTATTTCTGGAAAGGTGGATTTTTAGAAGTAGAAGCTCAAACTCTTTGGGCACAGACCTGGATAGTACGATAGAGCTCTGCAGGCTATCTCTACAGTAGATTGCAACCCCACCCCCTTTGGCAGTTCTATCGAGACGGAAAATGTTGTAGTTGGGGATGGGCATTTCTGAATTTTTGGTGGCCTTCCTAAGCCAGGATTCAGACACTGCTAGGACATCAGGGTTGGCGGAGTGTGCTAACGCAGTGAATAACTCAAACTTAGGGAGGAGGCTTCGGATGTTAACGTGCAAGAAACCAATGCTTTTACGGTTACAGAAGTCAACAAATGATAACGCCTGGGGAGTAGGAGTGATACTGGGGGCTACAGAGCCTGGGTTAACCTCTACATCACCAGAGGAACAGAGGAGGAGTAGAATAAGGATACGGTTAAAGGCTTTAAGTACTGGTCTTCTAGTGCGTTGGGTACAGAGAAAAAAAGGGGCAGGTTTCCGGGCGTTGTAGAATAGATTCAGGGCATTATGTACAGAAAAGGATATGGAAGGATATGAGTACAGTGGAGGTAAACCTAAGCGTTGGGTAACGTTGAAAGAGATAGCATCACTGGAGGCACCGATTGAGTCGGTCTCCGCGTGTATGGGGGGTGGGACAAAGGCGCTATCTATGGCAGGTTGAGCTGGGCTGGGGGATCTACAGTGAAATAGTACAATAAGAAATAACCGAAACAGCAATAAGCAAGGCATATTGAAATGGGAGAGAGGCATAAAGCAATCACAGGTGTTATTCGAGAGCTAAGACAACAGCTGGTAATGGCGACAAAGTTTGGGCTGAGGCTAAACATAAACAGGATGCGGTACCGTATAAAGGAACAGTCCAGCAGGCATCAGCTGTATAGCTGAGTTATCATAAGGTCCGGTGAACAGCAATAGGAGAGTTCGGAGGTAGTTCGGGGGCTGCTATAGCACTAGCAAGCAAGAGGCCACGGCTAGCGTGTGCTAGCAGGCCGGGGCTAGCAGATGGATCTTCGTGGTCGACGTCGTAACGGGAAACCTGTTGTAATCACATCAGACTATTTCGTCGGCAGACTAGTCGTGTTGGATCGGCGGGGCTCCTTGTCAACACTAGAAATATGTTCTGGGTCGATAACGCGCTTTGCAGACAGTGCAGACTGGCGGATAATAGTCCAGGCTAGAGCTGGCTGGTAGGTAGTGCAGGCCACGGACAATGGTGAGAAACCGCTAGCGGTGGCTAATGGCAAGTAGCGAGTTAGCTGGCTACTCCCGTCCGGTAGACAGAGAGGTAGATAGCCGGGATATGGGCCTGGCTCAAGGCTAACTGGTGCTTGCTTCAGGGGCGGTGGTGATTAGCCAAACAGCAACATCCAATTCGGTTGCGGCTAGCTAGTTGCGATCCGGTGTTAATGTTAATCTGATGTTCTGGGTGAAAACCGCTAACGGTGGCTAATAGCAAGTAGCTAGTTAGCTGGCTAGCTGGTATCAACTGGAGATTGTAGATAAAAGGTAAGTCAATAATAGAATCCGTTCCACATTGAGTGAGGCGGGTTGCAGGAAAGTATATTTTGTAGAAGGATGAAAAGTGTGATAGGGAAATATGTACGAAAAATAAAAAAAATAACGCAAAGCTGTATATCTATCAATAGCAATTACACCCACTAAAGCAAGCACTGACATTAAGAATCACAGAAAAATATGCCAAACAACCAGTAGGCTTACGAGGGATAACCAATGAATTAATCATTCTGGCACGGCGGTCAGGGCCATTTAGACGAGTTGCAGCCTCCTCCATGCTGTGTTGAACCTCATAAGAAATTCTGATTCCATTCTCCTTCCTGGCGAAATGTACTTGTCAGGTCCCTCTCAAATGCCAGCTGGACAAGCTGGGCTTTCGTTGATGTAACACTGAATACGTTCTTCAGAGTGGAGAAGGAATTTTCACACATTGCTGTAGATGTCCCAAATGTTAATCCAAATTCATGTTTCAGTGCCAACAGCACAGTCGGCATCGCAGACAAAGGCCCGCCATATCTTTGAAGAACACTTATTGGGGTCCATTTGTTGTTGCTGGCTGTGACTGCAAAAATCAATAAACTCTGCTTCCACTGGTTCAGTTTTTGTTAGATCCAACAGGTCGTCAGGTGCTAGTGGGTGGGGTAACAGAGTTGCAAGTGCTTGTTGTGATGTTACCCTTGACCTGTTGGCACTACCTGGCTCTTCTCAATCTTATTGATCAGCAGGCAGTGTGGGGGGTGGGCGGGTATTACATTTGCTGCTAGGCTCCTCAATCTTGATGGTCAGGCCAGCAGGCTGCTGGGTGAGCTCAACATCGCACTCGACATGGTGGTCCTCCATTTTTTTGCTCTTGGCAGTGCCCAGCCATTTTCGGATATCCATTTTGATTAGCTAGCTATAATTATTCCGCTCGCCGCTACCAAAACGTAATGACGCTAGTAGCTACTAGCTAGCCTATTATTAGCTGTAGCTGTCTGGAAAAATTAAAAACCTTTTTTCCCTCTCTGTGCGAAAAAAAACGTTACATTTGACCCCGCCCTGGGTGGGATCCAATGAGCTTCCTAAACAAGGTAATGAAGGCGGTACCTTATGACGTTGCATGGCTAGGTGCCCAATTTTAACTACTAAATACACTACTGTATATGTACAAAAGGATATGGACACCTCTTCAAATTAGTGGATTCGGCTACTTCAGCCACACCCGTTGATGACAGGTGTATAAAATCGAGCACACAGCCATGCAACCTCCATAGACAAACATTGGTAGTAGAATGGCCTCACTGAAGAGCTCAGTGACTTTCAACGTGGCACCGTCATAGGATGCCACCTTTCCAACAAGTCAGTTCGTCCCTGCTAGTGCTGCCCCGATTAACTGCAAGTGCTGTTATTGTGAAGTGGAAACGTCTAGGTGCAACAATGGCTCAGCCGTGAAGTGGTAGGCCATACAAGCTCACAAAAAGGGACCGCCGAGTGCTGAAGCACATAGCGCATAAAAATCGTCTGTCCTCGGTTGCAACACTCACTACCGAGTTCCAAACTGCTTCTGGAAGCAACGTCAGCACAATAACTGTTCATCTGGAGCTTCATGGCCGAGCAGCCGCACACTAGCCTAAGATCACCATGCGCAATGCCAAGTGTCGGCTGGAGTGATGTATAGCTTGCCACCATTGGACTCTGGAGCAGTGGAAACGCGTTCTCTTGAGTGATGAATCACGCTTCACCATCTGGCAGTCTGATGGATGAATCTGGGTTTGGTGGATGCCAGAAGAACGCTACCTGCCCCAATGCATAGTGCCAACTTTAAAGTTTGGTGGAGGATGGGGCTGTTTTTCATGGTTTGGACTAGGCCCCCTAGTTCCAGTGAAGGGAAATGTTAATGCTACAGCATACAATGATATTCTAGACGATTCTGTGCTTCCAACTTTGTGGCAACAGTTTGGAGAAGGCCCTTTCCTGTTTCAGCATGACAATGCCCCTGTGCACAAAGCGAGGTCCATGCAGAAATGGTTTGTCGAGATCGGTGTGGAAGAACTTGACAGAGCCCTGACCCCCCCATCGAAAACTTTTGGGATAAATTGGAATGCCGACTGCGAGCCAGGTCTAATCGCCCAACATCAGTGCCCGACCTCATTAATGCTCTTGTGGCTGAATGGAAGCAATTCCCCGCAGCAGTGTTCCAACATCTAGTGAAAAGCCTTCCCAGAAGAGTGGAGGCTGTTATAGCAGCAAAGTTATAGCACCATATTAATGCCCATGATTTTGGAATGAGATGTTTGACGAGCAGGTGTCCACATACCTTTGGTCATGTAATGTATTACATTATTATTGGACCCTGATGGTGCTTGTTTGGTCATGTGACCCCAAGGTGACATCTGCAGTGCAACTTGAGACAGGTGTCTGTGTCAGCGAGTTCTGGAACTCTTGTCTGGTGCAATGCATGCTGGGACAGCTGGCTGCCACTGTCACCATCTGCCTCCTGTATGACTCATGGGATGGTTAGAGGGATGGATGGATAGAGGGATGAATGGATAGAGGGATGGATGGATAGAGGGATGGTTAGACAGATGGTGTCTTGAAGTGTTATAACATTCCTTCTCATGTGTGTGGAAAGCCTCTGTCAGAACAAATGTTAGACGTAGCATGCTCATGTACTTATGGCCAGCGGGGGTTCAGGAGGATATCCTGCTGCTGCACGGCTCAAAGTCATGTACAACCTGAACTGGAGAAACACCCCGCAGAGAACTGCAGATGCATCCGAATACGATCTGCGTGTGTGTGTGCGTGGATGTCTGTGAGTTTGTGTTTGTGTGTGCAAGGTGTGTGTGTGCACATTAATAGGTGTATGAGAAAGAGCAAGTGTGTGCTGTGTGTGTGTGCAAGGTGTGTGTGTACCGTGTGGTGTGCGTATGCATGTGTGGGTGTTCATGTGTGTGATCGCACTATTGCCAGTGATTAGAGCATTAGCAGGAGATGTGCCCCAGAGAAAAACACCTCTAAATCCCTTTGTGTCACACATGCACACACACAAACACACACACACACACACACACACACACACACACACACTATTTTTCTCTTCACGGGGATCTACCTTCTCATAGTCAGCATTCCTGTCTCTGCACACACACAGAGGTGGGCTCAGTTCCACTCTAGCTCCTGCCAGAATAAAGCTACCTGCTCCCCCTCCCCCACTCCCCACTCTCTCTCTCTGCACACCTGACCCGATGATGAAATACTGCAGGTGTGAAGGAGGGACAAAGAATGATACAATCTCTTCAGACACCAGAGGAGGCAGGTGGGAGGAGCTATAGGAGGACGGGCTCATTGTAATGGCTGTAATGGAATAGATGGAACGGAGTCAAACATGGTTTCCATATGTTTGATGTGTTTGATACTGTTCCATTTAATTCCATTCCAGCCATTACAATGAGCCTGTCCTCCTATAGCTCCTCCCACCAGTCTCCTCAGTCGGACATGTTGGAAAGAAAGAGTTGATGCAACACTGCGTATTGCACAATCAGCATGCTTCAATTATACATTTGGGTTTGATTGAGTGTCAGTTAAATTTGATCCAGGAAATTGATTCCTGAAATGACTGGAATGGCCATTTCTGGCACACACCACAGGTTAGAGGTCAAATGCCTTAGGTCCAAGGATTAGAACCAATCCAGGGAACAGAACCGAAAACCGGAAAATAATGAAATTATTAGAGGAACAGAATCCGAACCGGAAGCGAAAGTGATCTATACTGTTCTGGAACAGAACCGTTATTTTAAAAGCATGGGAACCGGTGAATAACGTTCTTTTAAGTTCCGGTCATTTTTTTCCAGTCCCACAAAAATCACAACAAAGCACCTATGCAAAGCCCTCACTCTATCAGTCAGAAACTTATTCCAGTGTCTGCCTGCCAGCTGGAAATATTTGCCAGTGTGTGTGTGTGTGTGTGTGTAGGCTACCTGCCCCTACCCCTCTGAAGCATAGGTTCCTGTAGCCTACTGATGACAAAATTAGGGAGAGAAATGTTTCATTAGAAAATAATGGATTAACTTTTTCAAAGCTAGTTAAGGATACTATAATTATCACATTTAACATACAAAAAGGTAAGAAGTGTTTTTCATTGTAGTGTTGCTCTGCACACACAAGTCCAACATTAAGCCAACTCGGAAGTTCAAAGACATTAAAAGTTCCTCCATAGAATCCGCTCCTCCGTAGGTATAATTCTGTGGGCCTAATTCACATAATACATGTCATAACAAGATGCCCAGTGCTTCAAAGCAAGCTTCCCAACCAGCAGAACTTCTGTTGCATATCACGCCCTACGCTGGTTTGTCTATAGTGACTGGCAGCAGAGTGTGTTAGTTTGTCTTTCATTATGATTAAACCATGCTGTTACGGCAAAATACAATTTGCTCTTAACGACTTTCCTATACAGATTAAATTGCTTACCCGCTCCATAGCAAGCTACTCTATCCACACTAATTGGTGAAGTAATTTAATGTTGAACTAAATGTAAAAAAAAAATGTATTTCAGAGGTAAAAAAATGAACAGAAAGGAAACAAAAAAGTTCAGAACTTTCTTTTGCTGGTCGTAACAGTGGAACGACACAGAAAAAATAATGGTTCTGTTCAGATCGAAACGATTGGAAAATAATTTAAGTTTCAACTTCCTGCTTAGGTCATTCTATGGGGCTGTGTTGTGTTTTCGTAGGTCATTTGTAAGACCTGGCCCAGGCTCAGATTTTGTGACTTGGTTAAAGATGGTATCCACATTAGGGGAAACAGCGGCACTGTCCGCCCCAGCACCTTTGTTATTGTTTTTGTTTTGTGGACGAAACAGTGGAGAGGTGCGTCGAGCAGTGTGGTCCCAAATAAATCTGTACATATTCTGCTGTTGCGCGTGCAGTGATGTCTGAGGGAAGAAAAACAGTGTTAGTTGCTTGCAGTAACTACTTTGTTGTTGAAATATCCCAAACGGACGTGGAAATTTCACATTCACCATTAGGGATTCCAGCTTTAAGGCTCAAAATCAAATCAAATCAAATGTATTGGTCACATACACTTGGTTAGCAGATGTTATTGCGAGTGTAGCGAAATGCTTGTGCTTCTAGTTCCGACAGTGCAGTAATATCTAGCAAGTAATATCTAACAGTTCCACAACAAATATCTAATAAACACAAATCTAAGTAAAGGAATGGAATAATAATATATAAATATATGGATGAGCAATGTCATTGTCAGAGCGGCATAGGCTAAGATGCAATGGATAGTATAGATGACAGTATATACATATGAGATGAGTAATGCAAGATATGTAAACATTATTAAAGTGGCATTATTAAAGTGACTAGTGATTTTCAAGTCTGTATGTAGGCAGCAGTCTGATGACCTTGAGATAGAAGCTGTTTTTCAGTCTCTTGGCCCCAGCTTTGATGCACCTGTACTGACCTCGCCTTCTGGATGACATTGGGTGCTGCAGGTGTCCTGGAGGGCAGGTAGTTTGCCCCTGTGATGCGTTGTGTAGACATCACCACCCTCTGGAGAGCCCTGCGGTTGTGGGCGGTGCAGTTGCCGTACCAGGCGGTGATACAGCCCGACAGGATGCTCTCAATTGTGCATCTGTAAAAGTTAGTGAGGGTTTTAGGTGACAGGCCAAATTTCTTCAGCCTCCTGAGGTTGAAGAGACGCTGTTGCACCTTCTTCACCACACTGTCTGTGTGGGTGGACCATTTCAGTTTGTCAGTGATATATACGCCAAGGAACTTAAAACGTTCCACCTTCTCCACTGCTGTCCCGTCAATGTGGATAGGGGGGTACTCCCTCTACTGTTTCCTGAAGTCCACGATCATCTCCTTTGTTTTGTTGACGTTGAGTGAGAGGTTATTCTCCTGACACCACACTCCGAGAGCCCTCACCTCCTCCCTGTAGGCTGTCTCATCGATGTTGGTAATCAAGCCTACTACTGTTGTGTCGTCTGCAAACTTGATGATTGAGTTGGAGGCGTGGATGGCTAGGCAGTCATGGGTGAACAGGTAGTACAGGATTGTATTGCAGAATTCATACAAATCAAATCAAATCAAATTTTATTGGTCACATGCGCCGAATACAACAGGTGCAGACATTACAGTGAAATGCTTACTTACAGCCCTTAACCAACAGTGCATTTATTTTTAACAAAAAAAGTAAAAATAAAACAACAACAAAAAAAGTGTTGAGAAAAAAAGAGCAGAAGTAAAATCAAATAACAGTAGGGAGGCTATATATACACAGGGGGGTACCGGTGCAGAGTCAATGTGCGGGGGCACCGGCTAGTTGAGATAGTTGAAGTAATATGTACATGTGGGTAGAGTTAAAGTGACTATGCATAAATAATTAACAGAGTAGCAGCAGCGTAAAAAGGATGGGGTGGGGGGGCAGTGCAAATAGTCCGGGTAGCCATGATTAGCTGTTCAGGAGTCTTATGGCTTGGGGGTAGAAGCTGTTGAGAAGTCTTTTGGACCTAGACTTGGCACTCCGGTACCGCTTGCCGTGCGGTAGCAGGGAGAACAGTCTATGACTATGGTGGCTGGAGTCTTTGACAATTTTGAGGGCCTTCCTCTGACACCGCCTGGTATAGAGGTCCTGGATGGCAGGAAGCTTGGCCCCAGTGATGTACTGGGCCGTACGCACTACCCTCTGTAGTGCCTTGCGGTCGGAGGCCAAGCAGTTGCCATACCAGGCGATGATGCAACCAGTCAGGATGCTCTCGATGGTGCAGCTGTAGAATTTTTTGAGGATCTGAGGACCCATGCCAAATCTTTTCAGTCTCCTGAGGGGGAATAGGCTTTGTCGTGCCCTCTTCACGACTGTCTTGGTGTGTTTGGCCATGATAGTTCGTTGGTGATGTGGACACCAAGGAACTTGAAGCTCTCAACCTGCTCCACTACAGCCCCGTCGATGAGAATGGGGGCGTGCTCAGTCCTCTTTTTTTTTCCTGTAGTCCACAATCATCTCCTTTGTCTTGGTCACGTTGAGGGAGAGGTTGTTGTCCTGGCACCACACGGCCAGGTCTCTGACCTCCTCCCTATAGGCTGTTTCATCGTTGTCGGTGATCAGGCCTACCACTGTTGTGTCGTCGGCAAACTTAATGATGGTGTTGGAGTCGTGCCTGGCCATGCAGTCATGGGTGAACAGAGAGTACAGGAGGGGACTGAGCACGCACCCCTGAGGGGCCCCCGTGTTGAGGATCAGTGTGGCAGATGTGTTGTTACCTACCCTTACCACCTGGGGGCGGCCCGTCCGGAAGTCCAGGATCCAGTTGCAGAGGGAGGTGTTTAGTCCCAGGATCCTTAGCTTAGTGATGAGCTTAGAGGGCACTATGGTGTTGAATGCTGAGCTATAGTCAATGAATAGCATTCTCACGTAGGTGTTCCTCTTGTCCAGGTGGGAAAGGGCAGTGTGGAGTGCAATAGAGATTGCATCATCTGTGGATCTGTTGGGGCGGTATGCAAATTGGAGTGGGTCTAGGGTTTCTGGGATAATGCTGTTGATGTGAGCCATGACCAGCCTTTCAAAGCACTTCATGGCTACAGAGACCGAAACTCAAGGTGCTGTACATAATAAAATACAAATAGACAAAGAAGCATGGTAAATAGTATAAGCAGCATAGAATAATACAAAATATGTGCAAAATAAGAAATAAGACTGCTAGCCAGACTAATTAATAGCCAAGCTAAAAAGGTGAGGGGGGGGACCTGTTCCTAATGCAATGATGCTTTCCTGGAGTGTTTTAGATTATGGAAATGAGAACCCCCCACAGGTAAACTCGTGACGGCATGACAGTCTCCCAGTTGGATTTTTCAATCTCTCTGACAACATTCCTGGCCTCATGGTTGGAGTGCAGAACCACTAATAGGATGATGGGATGTGTGTGTAAGTGTATGCTGATGGTATGCTCGTGTGTGTACATGCATGTGTGGGTTTGTGTGTGTGTGACTATCCGTGCATGTGTGTTCACTCTAGCTGACTCATATGATAACTACAGTACTCCAACACCAGCCTCCATTACCTATATTAAAGCAGATCTTCAGACAGATGAGTCAAATCTCTCTCCTCCTACTAATTCGATTTCCCAAGCCTGTCCCTCGAGCCCTGAGGGTTTTGGATAAGCTGCACTGCTCTGAGTTTCAGTACTTCGTAATACGTAGGTGTGTTTGGTGATTATATTACAGCAGTGGAATGTCATTTTAGTGTCGTTTCTGCTCTTTGACGCACCCATATTGTGTGCAGGGTTTTGTTCAAGCCAAGTACTAACACTCCCGATTCAACTAATCAAAAGGGACATAACTACTGTAGTCAATCTAGTCAAGGGGGCCTGATGAGTAATAGATGAGTTGAACCAGGTGTGCACCTTGCCAAAGTAACGGTAGAGGAAGCACTGCTGTGGTGTTGCCAGTAATCTTAAAGTTGCTATATCATTGTTTTTTAACCTGATGACAATGAGACAGATAATCTCTGTGGTAACCTGAGTGGTGACCACAGTTCTTCCAGATCATCTGCCGCTATCCCAGGGGGCCGTGCTCCAGATGGCCTCTGATTGGCCACTAACAGGCAATATTAAGATCACGTGTGCGGTACTGGAGGTGTGTTCTTGTGCACATGGAGTTCATTATCATTTAGCCTACATATTCATATCACGTATGTGTGTTTCCACAAACATCAGCCAGTGTGTGTCCTTTCAGGATGTAACTGGCTGTCTACACAGTAGTGGTGGCTGGGATGTTGAGTGGTTGGATGAGGTATTGCAGAATGTGATCGGTGGAGCTGCCTTGGTTAAATGGGTGCTATGGGGAAAGGCAGATGATAGTAAAGTGATGTGAGATGGGCTGTTGAACACATTCAATGGGCTTTATTGGCATGGGAAACATGCTTACATTGACAAAGCAGGTGAAATAGATAAAATGAAATACTCTCCCTATCATTCAGACAGAAGCCATGGCTGTTCAGTTTCCCTCTGTACCTCAGCTGCTCAAGCGTGCAGAAAGAGAGAGTCTGGAGGAATTGTGATGCCCATCTCAATAGAGTGGTAGAGAGGGAGATGAGAGGGAGGGGTATAAGGGAAGTGATGGTAGCTGAAGAGAGCAGATAAAGGGATGGTAGAGGAGTGTGTCTGGGGGAGGCGTTATGCTCATCTCAATGCACCTCTGGCTTCTCAGATCACAGCACTGTACTTAAAGGGGGAGGGAGAGAGTAGAGAGGAAGAGGAGGAAGGAGAGCAGAGAGATGAAGGCACTGCGCTGACCCTATGAACTGGTGTTTACACAGGTTTCAGAGAGATGGTATTTTATTAGGATCCCCTTAGCTGTTGCGAAAGCAGCAGCTACTCTAAGTGGGCTACACACATTACAGAACACCTGAATGGACAGAACTACAGCAATTTAAAGCACACATACAAACTAGGTCAAAGGGAGTCTTTGCTTTATGAAACCAGGTTTGCTGTTCATTTGAGCAATGAGAAGGTCCATGCAATAATGGCTCTATATAATACTGAAAGGGACTGCACTGACCCCATGAACTGGTGTAGAGAACACGTCAAAATATTACCAAGCACGTTTGAAACTCCATGCAATTGAAGGATGACATTTAGGTGCAGTCATGTGAGATTAGCGCGTGCTGAGTCAGTGGTTGGGTACAGGTGCCCAAGCCAGATGCTAGGGAAGGTACAGTAAGTTGGCAGATGGTCCACAGCTGGCTCTCCGTAGACATCCCTTTCAAGACACACATTACCCTAATATTATACTCTGCAGGATCTTTCAGACATGCCACCTCTGCTATACTGAACCACAGCCATGTCACTGATGCATTACTCAGGCTGCAAGTATACTCTGTCCTTTTAGCACATTCCCTCTGCTTGTTCAGCCGATGCTGGGACGCAGAGCACATGTGAAGCTACCCTCCATATGCACTGTAGGTCAGTGGTTACAGAACATTAACTAGTGTCGCTTCCATTCATCATCTTAACTCCTGTAGTCAAGGCATTGACAAATTACCCTTATTTGAGAAGCTAAATGTTAGTGGCATGTAGGTGTCAAAATACCTGGTTGAAAGTCCAAGCCAGTGTGTTGCTTTAGTAACCTTCCACTGAGAGGGGGAGTCTTAAGAACCAAGCAGCCAGCCAAGGTTATTGAAAGGGTGCCAAAAACAGTATTCTTAGCGCAACAACCCTGCACCCAAAATGTTGATAGAGTTCTAGTAAAGGCACTAAGCTTTCAGACAAATACATTTTGAAGAATTTTATTAAACAAGCCAATGGATTACAAGTCACAATATGCGACAAGGTCAACAAGTGATGCATTCATCCCAAGCTGAAGTACTTCTCAGGCCTGGACAGGCGGAAGGAGTTATGGTCGGCTCAGAATGAGCTCCCCACTGGACACCACTGTAGTCTCTCCATCCACAGAAGTAACTGTAGCCACATCTCTCCCTAAAGGAGCAACAGAAGATCATGAGGCACACAAACCGGCTTGACGCCAAGGCCCTAAATCCCAACTTGAAAGTCACAAAATATCTTTAGCATTTACGTCAGTCGCCAAATAAAGGTTGAGCTATTGCGTGCTGGGGCCGGAGCCAAGGCATACACAGCCCTCTAGGACCAGGGTTGATGACAGCTTTACAAAATTAGGCTAGATGAACAGTACTTCAACCCTAACTGGAAGATTTAAAAAAAATATACATCTTACTTTGCCGGTTGCAGCTCTGTTGACAAGAGTGGGTCCTAGTAGGGTGGCACACCTCTGTACTACAGTGGATGTACACCTGGATAGAAAGCAAACTACGGTTAGCATGGTATCAACTACATTAGCCATTTAAACTGTAAGGTCATTTCAAACTGGTCTGAGGTCCGCAGCACTGCTTTCCAACATATTGACTGAGTCAGACTTGTTAAAGAGGAGCATGGACTCTGGCAAGTCAGTCAACCATCAGGGAGGGGAAAAACCCAGCAGTCCTGCAGACCATGAGACCCAGATTCGAGTACACCTGCTATAATAGAGTAAGGAGTACCCTGTCCTTCAGAGGGGCCAGAGTGTCGGCATCCACAAATGTGAACATCTTGACCACAAAGCGTTTGTAGTGGGTCGGGAACTCAAGGCCAGAGGAGCCATCCACAGGGATCACGTTGGTCAGGTATCGGTCATCCAGGTACGGACACCTGGAAAGAGTCATTGTTAGGAATAGGTTGGGACAATTGCAGAAGCAATCCCAAAATGCCCAGGTTTCAGAAATCCTGATTGGAAGATGCCAGTTAGTTTACAAGCTTCACGTGTAAGCACAGATTCAAAATTAAATTCAAACACATGAAGCAAAGGATCTTAGTCCATGTCGCTCTGCCATTGCTTGTCCATATATGTATACATTCCAGTCCTTACTATATATACACTGAAATAAATTGTTAGATATTACGGCACTGTCAGAGCTAGATGCACAAGAAAGTCACTACGCCCACAATAACATGTGACAAAATTTGATTTGAAATCAAGCAGCAAGGCAACCATCTTGGTTCTCTAGTTACCCATCAACCAGGAGGTCCCACTTGGGCAAGCTGAAGGGACTGGGGGTGGAGGTGGCCCAGCAGTACTCCAGATTCAGGACCAGGTTAGAATCTGTCCTCCCCAGGATGTGAACCCCTGCATACACTGGCTCCTTCAGGAGCTTTGCGACTGGGTAGTCTGCCTCACTGTAGTATGACCTGTAGGCTTCCACTTCTGTGGAGAAAGAGTAGAGTTCACACAAAACTGAAGTGTAGAACTTTCAAAACAGTGCTAGCCATAGAGAATGTTGGAACAAGCATTTGTTCCACCCAAGTAGTAACCCATCTGATGCAACTAAGTCTTAATTGAAAACTAGGATTCATAGAATCAGGTGTTAGTTCGCTTTTAATGAAAGCCTGCACCCACCCCCTTGTATGCCACAAAGCAACGTAGCATCACAGCAAGATTTGATTCTTCTAACACCAACCATTTCTCCAGCTTACCTTCCACACATCCCTTATTGTAACATTGTCCGCTGGCCAGTTGGAGCTCCACTCGGACAGGTCCAGGAGCAGCGACTGGAGCAGGTGGAGGAACAGCGTTCACCTCAACAACCAAAAACTCCACCGCAGTGTCAGAGTACTTGCACTGGAACTGCAGCCTAGAAGAATGAACATTTTGACACAAGTACTTTAGGCCAGTACTGAGTCTCCACATTGGGTAGGCTAGTACATTTAGGGTATTCTCACTCAAGCTGTGAATCAAGGAGACTAACAGAAAATGACTTTAGAAATATTTCAAGGCATGAAAATAAACATATCTGTAAGTAGTTAAATGGCCAGTTCAGTTAAGCCTTGAGTGGAATTGGCTGAAGGGAACTTTGTAGTTTTACACCACTTCATGGAGAGAAGACTCACTCAAAATGGCTGTCTCTGGTGATTGAGCCTCGAGGTCCAATCCCTACTTCATAGGAAGACATCATACTGTTCCCATAGACCACATAGCCACTTTCCTCCTGCAAGGGACAACACAGCATTCAGCATAAGCCAATGGTATATAACAGGCTTTAAATTAATGCAGGGCCCAGTTTTATCTATCAGATAGTATTAAATGCATAGAACAGAAAAAATTGACTTGAATGGGACAACCTTCATATTTAGTCTATGCATTTCATCCTAAAATCTAGACATTTTCCAGAACTGGGCCCTGGTGTTAATTGGGGACTAATTCAGAGGAAGAAAATTACATCAAGCACACCAGGTGAGAGGACTCAATCAATTAACTACCAGGCAGAATAGAACCCCAGCAGTGTTGACCTCAAGCCCTAAATATGAACCCACTGGAAGCAATTGATTGGATTCATAAAGCACTTTCCTAGATGCTCAATAGATTTACATTGCATGGCACATTAAGAGAAAGTATCTACCCACCATCAGAGTGGTGCCACAGGCAGTGACAGGAAACTGGTATATGGCAAAGGCTTTCGTGGTGCCAACAGGCTTACAGGGGGCATCTTGTGGTCCTAGCAGACTGATTGAGTCAAGGTCCAGGTTGGGCAGAGTGGCATCCCTGGCCACCACCACAACAAACTGACCATCTCTGGTACACTGCACAGTCACTTGGGAAGGAGTGGGCACAGAGGAGATTAATTATAGCTCATGCGCCATTCTGGAAAGGTATGGCATGATAGTGCCAACATTTAATTCACTACCTTTATGTTGACACTAATATAACTCTAAATAGTCATCTTACAAGATAGGCAGGGACAAGCGCAAAGAATTAAGCAAATTGTAAAATTAACTTAAGGGAGAGCCAAAACAGTTGACACACCTGCTTTCCCATAGTAGCACCGCCGCCCATCAAAGCAGCAGTTGATCACCTCACATTTAGCAAGAGTAAGATCCGGGGCTCCACAAGTAATCCGCTCTTCCTCCTTTACTTGGCATTTCTCAATAGGAGTTGTGGCTACTGGTCCCTGGGTAACCTGCTGAGGCAGCCACTGGGGCTGCGGTTTCAGCTTCTTGGCCTGCTGGTCATAAGTTACTGGCCTCGATTGTCTCACCTTCTGAACTACTTGAGCCTGGGGCTTCTGTTGTAGCATTCCCCAAGTATGTGCACTAGTGTAGCACACAAACACAGCCAGCAACACAACTACACACCTCCCTGATGACACCATAGTTCAACACAATTGTATCCACAGTACTTGCTGAGCGCTCGCTGAGGCTTTTATACCTAATTGGGCGCTTTTGTTTGGCAGGAGCCCCGCCCCTCCTCGTTAAGAGTCGAGCTGTCACCATCCCTGGGTAGTTAATCAGGCAGGGCCTGGCAGGTGCAGCTCATTGATGGCTCGTTTGGCTCAACGGAGCGATCGTCACCTAGGGATTGTTTCTATCGAATGGAACCATTTGAATACTTTGAAATTGATTAATGGTATACTCCTCCTCTTTGAATCCATCTCAGTAGTCTAAAGTTGCTTCCTATTCTTGTCCCCTCTCTTTCATAAAAAAATAAAGAATCAACACCTTTTAGATATTCCTTTAGACCACATGTGTCAAACTCATTCCATGGTGGACCAAATGTCTGCAGGTTTTCGCTCCTCCCTTGTACTTGATTGATGAATTACCCTCACTGATTAGTAACGGGCTCCCCTCACCTGGTTGTCTAGGTCTTAATTGAAAGGAAAAAATTAAAACCCGCAGACACTCGGCCGTCCGTGGAATGAGTTTGACACCTCTGCTTTTTTTATACTATTGAAATGTAGCTGCTATTTCTCCTTCCTTCCCCTTCCATCTCTCCCTCTCTAATTTTCTCTTGACCTCCCCCTCTTCTCCCCCCTCTATCCTTCTCTCTTCCATGGATTAATGGATTATATTAAACAGAACTCAGGAGCTGGTTGTGTATGATGAGGGTCACTTTGAATACTTGAAAATGAGCTAATATTCTGTCTCCCTCCCCACCTCTCCATCCCCCCTTCCGTCTTATTCAGATGTATGGGCGTTACACACAGGAGCTCGGTGTGTACGCCAAGGAGGAGGCGGCTCGCCTGCGTGATGGCGGGGGGCTGCGGAGATCCACCAGCGTTCGCAACAGGTCGGCAGAGCTGCTGGAGTATGAGAAAGACCCCTGCGCCAAGTGTCATGGTGAGTGACCGACTGACCTCAACATGACCACTCATATTTACTAACCTGTCTAATGAGCTCGACATGACCACTCATATTTACTGACGTGTAATGACCTCAATATGACCACTCATATTTACTGACGTGTAACGACCTCAATATGACCACTCATATTTACTGACGTGTAATGACCTCAATATAACCACTCATATTTACTGACGTGTAATGATCTCAATATGACTACTCATATTTACTGACGTGTAATGACCTCAATATGACCACTCATATTTACTGACCTGTGTAACGACCTCAATATGACCACTCATATTTACTGACGTGTAATGACCTCAATATGACCACTCATATTTACTGACGTGTAATGACCTCAATATGACCACTCATATTTACTGACGTGTGTAATGACCTCAATATGACCACTCATATTTACTGACCTGTGTAATGACCTCAATATGACCACTCATATTTACTGACGTGTAATGACCTCAATATGACTACTCATATTTACTGACCTGTGTAATGAGTGAGTGATCACAGTGATCCAATGACCTCTCCTATGAGTGCACCACAACCGCTGAACTGACAGCGTCGACCTACGCTGAGTGTACAAAACATTAAGGACACCGGCTCTTTCCATGACATAGACTGACCAGGTGAATCCAGGTGAAAGCTATGATCCCTTATTGATGTCCACTTCAATCAGTGTAGATGAAGGGGAGGAGACAGGTTAAATAAGGATTTGTATGCTTTGAGACAATTGAGAAATTGATTGTTTATGTGTGCCATTCATAGGGTGAATGGGAAAGACACAATATTTAAGTGCCTTTGACTGGGGTATGGTAGTAGGTGCCAGGCGCACCGGTTTGTGTCAAGAACTGCAACGCTGCTGGGTTTTTCACGCACAACAGTTTCCCATGTGTATCAAGAATGGTCCACCACCCAAAGGACATCCAGCCAACTTGACACAACTCTGGGAAGCATTGGAGTCAATATCAGCCAGCATCCCTGTGGAACTCTTTCGACACCTTGTAGAGTCCATGCCCCGACGAATTGAAGCTGTTCTGAGGGCAGAAGAGGCAGGTGCAACACAATATTAGGAAGGTGTCCTTAATGTTTTGTACACTCAGTGTATGTTGCACTTAACCACCACACTGACCATAACCTGACCTGACCTAACCTGACCATAACCTTACCCTGACCTAACCTGACCCTAACCTGACCGCTCTACTGTATTGAACACAGAACACATTCTTATATTAGTAGTGCACCCTATCAGCCTCTAGTGTGATAGATGGGTAAAGTTGGAGTTTATGAATATGATACAGTATAATCCTGTGCTGTGATGTCGAGGGTGACAACACTGCGCCTCTGTCAATGTCAGAACAGCCCCCTCTGCTGGTGATTAATGGTAATTTAGTGCAGGACCGAGTTTGGGAAACCTTGACTTAGTTTGTGGATGTGTTATGGTGATGGCTGCTGTTGTGCATGTCAATAGGTCCTCTGTCTCTATGGGAGATTCTTAATTGGTTTGCTCAACTCCGCCATCCTCTTCTCGCCTCCTTTTGAAAAAGGTCAAAGGTAACCGAGGACAGGAGGGGAGTAGAGGAAATGTGGAAACAAATGTGTTTGTATGAAATGAGACTGTCCTTCTTCACTCGCGCATCATTATGCAAATGACGTTTACAGGGGTGGAATCCTATTAAATGTTTAAAGTAGTGAAAATACATTTAGCCAGTTGTGTAAGCCTTTTTATAGATTCAAGAATAAGTGTCCCGTGTGGCTCAGTAGGTAGAGCATGGCGCTTGCAATACCAGGGTTGTGGGTTTGATTCCCATGGGGGACAAGTATGAAAGTGTATTCAGTTTCTCTGGATAAGACTGTGTAATAAGTAGCATATAGTTTTTAAATACATGCTTTTCTCCTCTGAGTTAACAACAGCTGATTTGGGGGGGGGGTTATTGAGGAGGCGAGGACACTTCTCCAGAGAGAGAGAGAGAGAGCCCAAGGAGGCTAAAATAACAACGGGTGAAAGTTCACAGTGCGATATATATAAAACTATATCGCACTGTGAGCCCAGCCATCCTCCCACCTACACCACAATACCTCATAGGAGTAGGATGAGTGTGTGCCTTTGTTCTGTATACGTGGGTGTGTGTAGGAGTGTTCTACTCCAAATCCAGAGGGTTTTAGAGCCCAGCCTACACACTCTGTCAAAAGGCTGAGTGGCTCATCGTGACGGTTAGCTTTAGAGAGTGAGAGCGGGTTAGCTTGGAGGGAGAACTCGCTAACATGCTAGGCTAACGTGTAATTCAGTGTGACTGACTCCTCTCACTCACCACCATCGGCCATCTACTGTGTATTTATTTTCCCATTTGTACTTTAACTATTTGCACATTGCTACAACACTGTATATACAGTTGAAGTTGGAAATTTACATACACTTAGGTTGGAGTCATTAAAACGTGTTTTTCAACCACTCCACACATTTCTTGTTAACAAACTATAGTTTTGGCATGTCGGTTAGGACATCTACAGTGGGGAAAAAAAGTATTTAGTCAGCCACCAATTGTGCAAGTTCTCCCACTTAAAAAGATGAGAGAGGCCTGTAATTTTCATCATAGGTACACGTCAACTATGACAGACAAAAGAAAATCCAGAAAATCACATTGTAGGATTTTTTATGAATTTATTTGCAAATTATGGTGGAAAATAAGTATTTGGTCAATATCAAAAGTTTCTCAATACTTTGTTATATACCCTTTGTTGGCAATGACACAGGTCAAACGTTTTCTGTAAGTCTTCACAAGGTTTTCACACACTGTTGCTGGTATTTTGGCCCATTCCTCCATGCAGATCTCCTCTAGAGCAGTGATGTTTTGGGGCTGTCGCTGGGCAACACGGACTTTCAACTCCCTCCAAAGATTTTCTATGGGGTTGAGATCTGGAGACTGGCTAGGCCACTCCAGGACCTTGAAATGCTTCTTACGAAGCCACTCCTTCGTTGCCCGGGCGGTGTGTTTGGGATCATTGTCATGCTGAAAGACCCAGCCACGTTTCATCTTCAATGCCCTTGCTGATGGAAGGAGGTTTTAACTCAAAATCTCACGATACATGGCCCCATTCATTCTTTCCTTTACACGGATCAGTCGTCCTGGTCCCTTTGCAGAAAAACAGCCCCAAAGCATGATGTTTCCACCCCCATGCTTCACAGTAGGTATGGTGTTCTTTGGATGCAACTCAGCATTCTTTGTCCTCCAAACACGACGAGTTGAGTTTTTACCAAAAAGTTCTATTTTGGTTTCATCTGACCATATGACATTCTCCCAATCCTCTTCTGGATCATCCAAATGCACTCTAGCAAACTTTAGACGGGCCTGGACATGTACTGGCTTAAGCAGGGGGACACGTCTTGCACTGCAGGATTTGAGTCCCTGGCAGCGTAGTGTGTTACTGATGGTAGGCTTTGTTACTTTGGTCCCAGCTCTCTGCAGGTCATTCACTAGGTCCCCCCGTGTGGTTCTGGGATTTTTGCTCACCGTTCTTGTGATCATTTTGACCCCACGGGGTGAGATCTTGCGTGGAGCCCCAGATCGAGGGAGATTATCAGTGGTCTTGTATGACTTCCATTTCCTAATAATTGCTCCCACAGTTGATTTCTTCAAACCAAGCTGCTTACCTATTGCAGATTCAGTCTTCCCAGCCTGGTGCAGGTCTACAATTTTGTTTCTGGTGTCCTTTGACAGCTCTTTGGTCTTGGCCATAGTGGAGTTTGGAGTGTGACTGTTTGAGGTTGTGGACAGGTGTCTTTTATACTGATAACAAGTTCAAACAGGTGCTATTAATACAGATAATGAGTGGAGGACAGAGGAGCCTATTAAAGAAGAAGTTACAGGTCTGTGAGAGCCAGAAATCTTGCTTGTTTGTAGGTGACCAAATACTTATTTTCCACCATAATTTGCAAATCAATTCATAAAAAATCCTACAATGTGATTTTCTGGATTTTTTTTCTTCTCAATTTGTCTGTCATAGTTGACGTGTACCTATGATGAAAATTACAGGCCTCTCTCATCTTTTTAAGTGGGAGAACTTGCACAATTGGTGGCTGACTAAATACTTTTTTCCCCCACTGTACTTTGTGCATGACACAAGTAATTTTTCAAACAATTATTTACAGACAGATGAATTCACTTATAATTCACTGTATCACTATTCCAGTGGGTCCGGAGTTTACATACACTAAGTTGACTGTGCCTTTAAACAGCTTGGAAAATTCCAGAAAATGATGTAATGGCTTTAGAAGCTTCTGATAGGCTAATTGACATAATTTGAGTCAATTGGAGGTGTACTTGTGGATGTATTTCAAGGCCTACCTTCAAACTCAGTGCCTCTGCTTGACATCATGGGAAAATCAAAAGAAATCAGCCAAGACCTCAGAAAACAATTGTTGACCTCCACAAGTCTGCTTCATCCTTGGGAGCAATTTCCAAACGCCTGAAGGTACCACGTTCATCTGTACAAACAATAGTACTCAAGTATAAACACCATGGGACCACGCAGCCGTCATACCGCTCAGGAAGGAGATGCGTTCTGTCTCCTAGAGATGAACGTACTTTGGTGCGAAAAGTGCAAATCAATCCCAGAACAACATCAAAGGACCTTGTGAAGATGCTGGAGGAAACGGGTATAAAAGTATCTATATCCACAGTAAAACGAGTCCTATATCAACATAACCTGAAAGGCCGCTCAGCAAGGAAGAAGCCACTTCTCCAAAACCGGCATAAAAAAGCCAGACTACGGTTTGCAACTGCACATGGAGACAAAGATTGTACTTTTTGGAGAAATGTCCTCTGGTTTGATTAAACAAAAGTAGAACTGTTTTACCATAATGACCATCATTATGTTTGGAGGAAAATGGGGGCGCTTGCAAGCCGAAGAACAACATCCCAACCATGAAGTACAGGGGTGGTAGCATCATGCTGTGGGGTTGCTTTGCTGCAGGAGGGACTGGTGCACTTCACAAAATAGATGGCATCATGAGGTAGGAAAATTATGTGGATATATTGAAGCGACATCAGTCAGGAAGTTAAAGCTTGGTCGCAAATGGGTCTTCCAAATGGACAATGACCCCAAGCATACTTCCAAAGTTGTGGCAAAATGGCTTAAGGACAACAAAGTCAAGGTTTTGGAGTGGCCATCACAAAGCTCTGACCTCAATCCTATAGAACATTTGTGGGCAGAACTAAAAAAGCGTGTGCGAGCAGGGAGGCCTACAAACCTGACTCAGTTACACCACCTCTGTCAGGAGGAATGGGCCAAAATTCACCCAACTTATTGTGGGAAGCTTGTGGAAGGCTACCCTGAATGTTTGACCCAAGTTAAACAATTTAAAGGCAATGCTACCAAGTACTAATTGAGTGTATGTAAACTTCTGACCCACTGGGAATGTGATGAAAGAAATAAAAGCTGAAATAAATCATTCTCTCTACTATTATTCTGGAATTTCACATTCTTAAAATAAAGTGGTGATCCTAACTGACCTAAGACAGGGCTTTTTTACTAGGATTAAATGTCAGGAATTGTGAAAAACTGAGTTTAAATGTATTTGGCTAAGGTGTATGTAAACTTCCGACTTCAACTGTAGTACAATGAGCTTAAACTGAGTGTACAAAACATTAAGAACACCTTCCTAATATTGAGTTGCACCAGTGGAGGCTGTTGAGGGAAGGACGGCTCATAATAATGTCTGGAACAGAGCAAATGGAAACCATGTGTTTTCTGTATTTGCTACCATTCAACTAATTCCGCTCCAGCCATTACCACGAGCCTGTCCTCCCCAATTAAGTTGCCACCAACCTACTGTGAGTTGTCTCAAGGCTTAAAAATCCTTCTTTAACCTGTCTCCTCCCCTTCGTCTACACTGATTGAAGTGGATTTAACAAGTGACATCAATAAGGGATCATAGCTTTCACCTGGATTCACCTGGTCAGTCTGTCATGGAAAGCGAAAGTGTTCCTAATGTTTTGTATTCTCAGTGAATGTGTAGGCTTACTGCTTTTTGTGTGATGATCTATGTGCATTTCAAATTAACTTCCATAGACTGTGTTTACTGTTTATATACAGTATATACCAGAAAAAACATTTGTACAAACTGGAGTTGTGTGGTAAAGACTTGAACCCAGATAACAGGTTGTGATTTCCAAAACGTTTCCAGTAAGTTAGGGGATATCGCTCCTCCAATCTCTATTCATCCTGTTCGAAGTGTTCTTCAAGACTTTATTTGAGATGAGGCAGTGCTTTGTCATAAAATAGGCTTTTCCCATTTTGCGCACTACTTGCTAGTGACTGTTCTGCTGAGGGACTTTACACTCACATTTGTTTTGATATCTTTGGCCTACATGTAATTATATAATTTACAGTATGTTTGTACGATTCATATTCCGAAATACAGAATGAGCAATTCATTACGCAGTGATAAAAATGTGTATCTGGCAGACTGTCTGTGTTTTGGCTTTTGGGTTGAAAAGAAGACTGGAGACTGTCACGCTACTGTGGCTGCGGATATAAGGAGGGGCCAAGTTGCCCATGGAAGCACTGGGCAGAGGGCCACCCACCACATGCCAAACTAGTGTGTGTGTGTGTTCATGTGTGCATGCATGTATGTGTGTGCGTGTGTACAGTATGCCTGTGTGTGTGACCATCTGCGTGCGTGCTTGTGTGTGTGTATGTGCGTGTGCATTCCCATGCGCAGGTGTGGGCGAGGTGCCATTCAGCAGGTGGGTCATCTGGCCTTGTCATGCTGGCACGAACACAGTTGTGCTCCACTACTGCCCCCTGGGGGGACCTCAATGTCCCTGTGTAACCTTTCCTCTCAAC
Source organism: Coregonus lavaretus (assembly GCF_964263955.1). NCBI lineage: Eukaryota > Metazoa > Chordata > Actinopteri > Salmoniformes > Salmonidae > Coregonus > Coregonus lavaretus. The sequence continues at coordinate 32,745,161 of NC_140006.1, forward strand.
CCCATCACTGTCTGTCTATCAGCTGCTCTCTCCGTCTCTACGCCTGTCTGTCTCTCTTGCTCCACTCCACTGTCAACTGCAGTTTTGACTGTCTTGATTTATTGTTTCTTTCTCTCTTCTCTATCTATTTCCTTTCCCACCTCTCCCTCTATCTTCCTATCTGACATGTCCATCTCTCTCTCCCTCCCTACATCAATCTTTCTCTCTCTATCTCACTCCAAGATAAGAAATGTTTGAATTTCAAATCAGGAGTATGTCTATCTAAGGAAAAAATAACATGTACACTACCGGTCAAATGTTTTAGAACACCTACTCATTCAAGGGTTTTTCTTTATTTTTACTATTTCCTACATTGTAGAATAATAGTGAAGACATCAAAACTATGAAATAACACATATGGAATCATGCAGTAACCAAAAAAGTGTTAAACAAATCAAAATACACTGCTCAAAAAAATAAAGGGAACACTAAAATAACACATCCTAGATCTGAATGAATGAAATAATCTTATTAAATACTTTTTTCTTTACATAGTTGAATGTGCTGACAACAAAATCACACAAAAATTATCAATGGAAATCAAATTTATCAACCCATGGAGGTCTGGATTTGGAGTCACACTCAAAATTAAAGTGGAAAACCACACTACAGGCTGATCCAACTTTGATGTAATGTCCTTAAAACAAGTAGTCAAAATGAGGCTCAGTAGTGTGTGTGGCCTCCACTTGCCTGTATGACCTCCCTACAATGTCTGGTCATGCTCCTGATGAGGTGGCGGATGGTCTCCTGAGGGATCTCCTCCCAGACCTGGACTAAAGCATCCGCCAACTCCTGGACAGTCTGTGGTGCAACTTGGCGTTGGTGGATGGAGCGAGACATGATGTCCCAGATGTGCTCAATTGGATTCAGGTCTGGGGAACGGGCGGGCCAGTCCATAGCATCAATGCCTTCCTCTTGCAGGAACTGCTGACACACTCCAGCCACATGAGGTCTAGCATTGTCTTGCATTAGGAGGAACCCAGGGCCAACCGCACCAGCATATGGTCTCACAAGGGGTCTGAGGATCTCATCTCGGTACCTAATGGCAGTCAGGCTACCTCTGGCGAGCACATGGTGGGCTGTGCGGCCCCCCAAAGAAATGCCACCCCACACCATGACTGACCCACCGCCAAACCGGTCATGCTGGAGGATGTTGCAGGCAGCAGAACGTTCTCTACGGCGTCTCCAGACTCTGTCACGTCTGTCACATGTGCTCAGTGTGAACCTGCTTTAATCTGTGAAGAGCACAGGGCGCCAGTGGCGAATTTGCCAATCTTGGTGTTCTCTGCCAAACGTCCTGCACGGTGTTGGGCTGTAAGCACAACCCCCACCTGTGGACGTCGAGCCCTCATACCACCCTCATGGAGTCTGTTTCTGACCGTTTGAGCAGACACATGCACATTTGTGGCCTGCTGGAGGTCATTTTGCAGGGCTCTGGCAGTGCTCCTCCTGCTCCTCCTTGCACAAAGGAGGAGGTAGCGGTCCTGCTGCTGGGTTGTTGCCCTCCTACGGCCTCCTCCACGTCTCCTGATGTACTGGCCTGTCTCCTGGTAGCGCCTCCATGCTCTGGACACTACGCTGACAGACACAGCAAACCTTCTTGCCACAGCTCGCATTGATGTGCCATCCTGGATGAGCTGCACTACCTGAGCCACTTGTGTGGGTTGTAGACTCTGTCTCATGCTACCACTAGAGTGAAAGCACCGCCAGCATTCAAAAGTGACCAAAACATCAGCCAGGAAGCATAGGAACTGAGAAGTGGTCTGTGGTCACCACCTGCAGAACCACTCCTTTATTGGGGGTGTCTTGCTAATTGCCTATAATTTCCACATGTTGTCTATTCCATTTGCACAACAGCATGTGACATTTATTGTCAATCAGTGTTGCTTCCTAAGTGGACAGTTTGATTTCACAGAAGTGTGATTGACTTGGAGTTACATTGTGTTGTTTAAGTGTTCCCTTAATTTTTTTGAGCAGTGTATATTTTCAAATAGCAACCCTTTGCCTTTGTGACAGCTTTGCACACTCTTGGCATTCTCTCAACCAGCTTCACCTGGAATGCTTTTCCAACAGTCTTGAAGGAGTTCCCACATATTCTGAGCACTTGTTGGCTGCTTTTCCTTCACTCTGGGATGGCGTATCACTGCAGAATGCTGTGGTAGCCATGCTGGTTAAGTGTGCCTTGAATTCTAAATAAATCATAGACAGTGTCACCAGCAAAGCACCCCCACACCATAACACCTCCTCCTTCATGCTTTACGATGGGAAATACACATGCGGAAATCATCCTTTCAACCACACCACATCTCACAAAGACACGGCGGTTGGAAACAAAAATCTCAAATTTGGACTCCAGACCAAGTCCAATGTCCATTGCTCGTGTTTCTTGGCCCAAGCAAGTCCCTTCTTATTATTGGTGTCCTTTAGAAGTGGTTTCTTTGCAGCAATTCAACCATGAAGGTTTGATTCACGCAGTCTCCTCTGAACAGTTGATGTTGAGATGTGTCTGTTACTAGAACTCTGTGAAGCATTTATTTGGGCTTCAATTTCTGAGACTGGTAACTCTAATGAACCTATCCTGTGCAGCAGAGGTAACTCTGGGTCTTCCATTCCTGTGGCGGTCCTCTTGAGAGCCAGTTTCATCACAGCGCATGATTGTTTTTGTGACTGCACTTGAAGAAACTTGACTGACCTTCATGTCTTAAAGTAATGATGGACTGTCGTTTCTCTTTGCTTATTTGAGCTGTTCTTGCCATAATATGGACTTGGTCTTATACCAAATAGGGCTTTCTTCTGTATACCCCCCTACCTTGTCACAACACAACTGATTGACTCAAACGCATTCAGAAGGAAAGAAATTCCACAAATTAACTTTTAAGAAGGCAAACCTGTTAATTGAAATTCATTCCAGGTGACGACCTCATGAAGCTGGTTGAGAGAATGCCAAGAGTGTGCAAAGCTGTCATCAAGGCAAACGGTGGCTATTTGAAGAATCTAAAATATATTTTGATTTGTTTAACACTTTTTTGATATTCACTATTATTCTACAATTTAGAAAATAGTACAAATAAAGAAAAAACCTTGAATGAGTAGGTGTTCTAAAACTTTTGACCGGTAGTGTATATCTCTGTGGCAGTGAAGGGACATTGGTTGAATACAGAAAATGTACAGCAACTGTGTCAGTAGAAGCAATTGCTTTTTGTTTAGTAATTATTATTATAATTTTTATTTTTTGGGGGTGGAGGGTAGATCAGCTTTAATATTGCAGATAGAGTGTAGGTTCTAAAAATGGAATTGTTTTGCATAATTTCTAACCCCCCTTATTTATTTATTTATTTAATAAAAAAATGTATCTATACTTTTCCCCCCTATCCTACCACCCCTACCCTAATTGGAGTAAACTAATGGACAACAATACAGTTCCTTGCAAAAGTATTCATCCCCCTTGGCGTTTTTCCTATTTTGTTGCATTACAACCTGTAATTTAAATTGATTTTTATTTGGATTTCATGTAATGGACATACACAAAACAGTCCAAATTGGTGAAGTTCCACCTGTGTGCAATCGAAGTGTCACATGATCTGTCACATAATTTCAGTATATATACACCTGTTCTGAAAGGCCCCAGAGTCTGCAACACCACTAAGCAAGGGGCACCACCAAGCAAGCGGCACCATGAAGACTAAGGAGCTTTCCAAACAAGTCAGGGACAAAGTTGTGGAGAAGTACAGATCAGGGTTGGGTTATAAAAAATGATCAGAAACTTTGAACATCCCACAGAGCACCATTTAAATCCATTGTAAATTTTTTTTTAAAGAATATGGCACCACAACAAACCTGCCAAGAGAGGGCCGCCCACCAAAACTCACGGCCCAGGCAAGGAGGGCATTAATCAGAGAGGCAACAAAGAGACCAAAGATAACCCTGAAGGAGCTGCAAAGCTCCACAGCGGAGATTGGAGTATCTGTCCATAGGACCACTTTAAGCCGTACACTCCACAGAGCTGGGCTTTACGGAAGAGTGGCCAGAAAAAAGCCATTGCTTAAAGAAAAAAATAAGCAAACATGTTTGGTGTTTGCCAAAAGGCATGTGGGAGACTCCCCAAGCATATGGAACAAGGTACTCTGGTCAGATGAGACTAAAATTGAGCTTTTTGGCCATCAAGAAAAACGCTATGTCTGGCGCAAACCCAACACCTCTCATCACCCCGAGAACACCATCCCCACAGTGAAGCATGGTGGTGGCAGCACCATGCTGTGGGGATGTTTTTCATCGGCAGGGACTGGGAAACTGGTCAGAATTGAAGGAATGATGGCTGGCGCTAAATACAGGGAATTCTTGAGGGAAACCTGTTTCAGTCTTCCAGAGATTTGAGACTGGGACAGAGGTTCACCTTCCAGCAGGATGATGACCCTAAGCATACTGCTAAAGCAACACTCGAGTGGTTTAAGGGGAAACATTTAAATGTCTTGGAATGGCCTAGTCAAGGCCCAGACTTCAATCCAATTGAGAATCTGTGGTATGACTTAAAGATTGCTGTACACCAGCGGAACCCATCCAACTTGAAGGAGCTGGAGCAGTTTTGCCTTGAAGAATGGGCAAAAATCCCAGTGGCTAGATCTGCCAAGCTCATAGAGACATACCCCAAGAGACTTGCAGCTGTAATTGCTGCAAAAGGTGGCTCTACAAAGTATTAACTTTGGGGGGTTATGTACGCTCAAGTTTTTTGTCTTATGTCTTGTTTGTTTCACAATAACAAATATTTTGCATCTTCAAAATGGTAGGCATGTTGTGTAAATTAAATGATACAAACCCCCCCAAAAATCCATTTTAATTCCAGGTTGTAAGGCAACAAAATAGGAAAAATGCCAAGGGGGGTAAATACCTTCGCAATCCACTGTAAGTCCCCAATCAATACTTTAAATTGCATGAATGGCACGAGAACATCAAGATTAATTGTATTTCAAATTTTGTTCCACCAATACGGTGCATTAAAACTAAAAGCAGATTTACCTAGCTCGTTGGAGACCCTAGGAACCTCGAGTTAACCAATCCTGTGACCGGGTTAGGCAACTCAGGTGTCTATACTTCAACACAAAGTTGGATAATATGGACGTTTACGAAGTAGGGTCTTGTAAACAATAAGGGAATAATGTAGAGCTCTATGGGTCTTTAGTGATGTCTAGCCAACCTTTTGATACAGAATGCAGTGATGAGTATCAAAACTGTCACATGTAACAAAATGAAGGGCACTATGGTAGATGGCATCCCAAGGTTTAAGAGTAGTAGCAGCTGCACTTTCATAAATATCACCATATTCAAGAACAGATAAACAGGTTGACTGAATAATCTGCTTCCTACTGCTTAGAGAATGGCATAATCTGTTTCTGTAGTGCACTACTTTTGACCAGGGCCCGTTGTGCACTATATAGGGAATAGGGTGCCATTTGGGACATAGCCTTTGAGAGGCTATTGGCTGATACTGTATGTCTGTGTAGTAAGACAAAGACAGACATATAGAGCACCCAAGAGAATCATGAAAGAAACAATGTTAGGTCAGCTAAAAGAGGCTTAATTGGACCCAATTTATTCTCATTTTTCTGTGAACTGGCAAAGTCTGGAATTCCACCGGTTCAGTATCTAGAGCATTCATATACTGTGTCCCTCAAGACACTCAGTGTTCTCCTCAATGTTTGATTGTGTCCTAAGGGACATCCAGTTCCTCCTATTTCCGTCCACCTTTCCTCCCTCTCTCAATACATCCCTATTATCTCTCCATCACTCGCTTCCTGTGTCTCTCTTTCCACCGATCTCTAAGTCCACTCATTCCCTTATTCATTCATTCAGCTCAACAAGTTGTAATGCATTTCTGTCCGTCTCTCCATCCCACTGGCTTTTCACACAGTGTTCCTTCTGTCTCCATTTCTCATCACTCCATATCTGTCTTTTTTTTACGTGCTCTCTCTCTCTCTCTCTCTGTCTTGTTACACTGACTATTTCTCTCTTATTTTATGCTGTTGTCTTTTTAATCTTCCTCTCTCCTCTCTCCTCTCTCCCACCCCCTCTCCTCTCTCTCCCTCTCCTCTCTTTCTCTCTCCAGTGTGTAAGTCTCGCTGTCAGAAGTTCCTGATCTCTCGTGTGGGTGAGGACTGGATCTTTCTCATCCTCCTGGGTCTGGTCATGGCCCTGGTCAGCTGGGTGATGGACTACGCTATAGCCTTCTGTCAACAAGGTGAGAGGGAGGAAGGGAAGGAGAGTGAGGGAGAGATATTCCTGGGTCTACTCATGACCCTGGTAATGGTGGTCAGCTGGGTAATGGACTACACCATAGGGGAGGGAGGGAGGGAGGGATATTCCTAGCTCCACTAGTGTAAAAAGTTCTGGAATGTGCCCTTTAATAGGTTTTGTTTGTGTGTGTGTGTGTGTGTGTGTGTGTGTGTGTGTGTGTGTGTGTGTGTGTGTGTGTCTGCACTGTAGCTCAGAAGTGGATGTACGGGGGACTGGACAGTAACATGCTCCTTCAGTACCTAGCCTGGGTCACCTACCCTGTGGTGCTCATCACTTTCTCAGCAGGGTTCACACAGATACTTGCCCCGCAGGCTGTGGGTAAGATACTCACACACACACGCACACACACTCTCATTCAATTTAATCTTACACCTACATTTATTCCTAATCATGCACACTCTCACTCTCATATATTTAAATAGCTCATTTGCATACAGAATAAAACACTGTGCATGATTATTTAAAGGTCACAGATGTATGGAGTGGACTCAGTCCACATGGGTAGTTGACAGAAGTTTTACAACTTCAGGACATCCTTGACTATATCCTTGAAACCACTAGTACTGACTGCCTTGAATTCATACATAATCTTGAAGTTGACCAATGAATATACATTTTACCACACTCTACGTCCTCCCCCTCCTCCTCTCCCACCTCCCTCCCTCTCCTCTCCTCCACCCCCCTCTCTCATCTCCTCCTCTTCCTCAGGTTCGGGTATCCCAGAGATGAAGACCATTCTTAGAGGCGTGGTACTGAAGGAGTATCTCACCTTTAAAACCTTTGTGGCCAAGGTTATCGGGCTGACCTGTGCTCTGGGCAGTGGCATGCCCCTGGGAAAGGAGGTGGGAAACCCCTAGTGGACTGTTAAGGAATAAAAGTGAAATGTTTGAAATTCCTGGGCTCTTATTTAGTGCTGATCTAGGAGCAGTTTTGCCTTTACATCATCATGAATACGGTTATATGGACAGGGGGGACCTGATTCTAGATCAGCACTCCTACTCTGAGACTCTTTATGAATACGGGTCTGAAATTGGTTTAGTTCTGCCTTCTTTCCCCCTCCTTTATTACTAACTCTGCATTTCCATATTCTTTCTCTCCCTCATCCTCTGACCCCTACCACTACATCTCTCTCTCTCTCTCCCCTCCAATCTCTCTCTCTCTCCTCCGATCTCTCGCTCAGGGCCCGTTTGTTCATGTGGCCAGTCTGTGTGCAGCTCTCCTGAGTAAATTCATGGCTGCCTTGTTTGGTGGGATTTACATGGTGAGAGACAGCACCACACACCACACACACACACACTTACTCCCACTCAATTTGGTTTTAGTATCTGTGTGATATCTGTCTGAACAGCCTGCCACCCCTCCAGGACACACTCTCACCCCCACTCACCTGAGCCCGACCCTGGGCTCCAGCACACAGTACGACTCCTGTCTATGGCTCTCAGTCTGCCAAGAGATTACTCTCTCTGCCATACACCACCCAAGAACTGGAGGAGGAGGAGGAGGTGGAGGCGGGAGAGGATGAGGATGAGGAGGAAAAGGGAGATGGAGGAAGAAAATGTCAAGTCAGCAAGCATCAAATCAGACTGTCTACTTTAGAACAATTCCATATTGATCAGGGTTGAGGTTCATCCTATTTGAACCCATTCACTATAGGAGATTGAATGCATCTTCTGTCCAAAAACAAAGCAATGATGCGATAAAGAGAATATCTCCCAGCAGATTTTCGTCTCTGCTTTTCTTCATTTGAACTCTTAGGTACTCACTCAGATTTCTGTCTTTTCCCACTTACTGCTTAAGGAAGAGCCCTTTGAGGGAAACAAGGTACGAGTGCACGTGTGTCTAAGTATGTGCACGTCTCAGAGTGTCCACTTGTTTCATGTTTGTTGGGTCGTCATGTGAGCGCCATTCCATTTCAATCAAGGATTTATGTTCTGTTCTATGTGAATGCTATCATGACACATAAGACAAACAGTACATGACATCTCCCTTTACTTCATGTTATTCAGTTAATTTAAATTCCAACATTCCTATCTGTGATTCCATTATGTATTTGTATGTGTGTGTACTATGTGTGCTTGCACATATGTGTTTGTGTGTTGGTCTGTGTGTGTGGGTGTGTGTATGTTCCTATTACAGAATGAGTTGAGGAACACAGAGATGCTATCAGCAGCGTGTGCAGTAGGGGTGGGATGCTGCTTCGCTGCCCCTATTGGAGGTACGTAACCATGGGAAGTCCATGTACATTACAATACATGAGGGGGAGAAATACAGTAAGTGAGGAATGGTTTTACTGCAACAGTGATTGTGCGTGTGTGTGTGTGTTGCAGGTGTGCTCTTCAGCATTGAGGTAACGTCAACATTCTTTGCGGTGAGGAACTACTGGAGGGGCTTTTTTGCTGCCACCTTCAGCGCCTTCATCTTCAGAGTACTGGCTGTGTGGAACCAGGACGAAGGTGAGGAGGTGTGTGTGTGCCGGGGGGGGGGGGGGGGGACGTTGGTAACCAGTTTATAATAGCAATAAGGCACCTCAGGGGTTTGTGATATATGGCCAATATACCACGGCTAAGCGCTGTATCCAGACACTCCACGTTGCGTCGTGCATAAGAACAGCCCTTTGCCATGGTATATTGGCCATATACCACACCCCCTGGTGCCTTATTGCTCAAATGCACCATGAGCATCTCTTTGTACTATTTTCATTTAAACAATCTAACAGTAACACACGTCTTGACTCCTGCAGAACACAGGTCAGAGAGGACACCCTCTCACCCTCCCAACCTCCTTCCCATCTGAGCTTGGCTAGTGGATATCTGTGGGTCTGTGTCACTGAGCCAATAGTTAGTCAGAGCTGACTGATGTTATTCTCTCTCTCTCTTCTCTCTGTGTCTGTCTCTGTCTTTCTCTCTCTCTCTCTCTCAGAGACCATCACGGCTCTCTTTAAGACACGTTTCCGTCTGGACTTCCCCTTTGACCTCCAGGAGTTGCCAGCCTTCGCCATCCTGGGGTACGTGTGTGTGTTTCCTGTGTCCTGTGTGTTCTACACACCCTGCTCAAACTCCTCAGTATGGTCCCTGTAAATGGCTGTTAACCTAGAACTGTGTGTGACTCTGTCCCCTGTCCTCCTCAGGATTGCGTGTGGGTTTGGTGGGGCCCTGTTTGTCTTCCTGAACAGACTGATAGTAGAGTGTATGAGGAAACAGAAGACAATCAACAAGTTCCTGCTTAGGAAGTGAGTCTCTGAATATTATACTATTGAACTGTTATACACTGCTCAAAAAAATTAAGGGAACACTAAAATAACACATCCTAGATCTGAATGAATGAAATAATCTTATTAAATACTTTTTTCTTTACATAGTTGAATGTGCTGACAACAAAATCACACAAAAATTATCAATGGAAATCAAATGTATCAACCCATGGAGGTCTGGATTTGGAGTCACCCTCAAAATTAAAGTGGAAAACCACACTACAGGCTCCCAGCAGATAAGTGGACAGTTTGATTTCACAGAAGTGTGATTGACTTGGAGTTACATTGTGTTGTGTAAGTGTTCCCTTTATTTTTTTGAGCAGTGTATATTGTACACACACATATGGAGGACCAAATCTGCTGTAATTCGAAATAAATAAATGCACATATAAATAGATAAATAAACAAATGCACACGAATAGATCAATCATAATTTTAATAATTATTCCCACTTTCTTTCATTTTATTCATTTATATTATTTCTTAATATATTTATCTCTGTATGTCTTCCTCCAATATGATAATGAGGAGGTGTCAAGCAAACGTATGTGGGTGGTATCTAACACACCATTGGTGGATCAATGCCAATGCGCGTTTCTCGATTGCACTTCCCTGGGCTGCGTTCAGTATAACGGATTAGCACCCCCCAAACAATAATGTGTAGCGCATATAGCTATGTATCAATATGATATATCACTGTTTTTTTGGTGGATGTTGGAGATAAAATCGATTATATGCTGCTGTGACACACGTGCACCATAAAAACACACAAAAAGAACAGTCCTTCCTTGACGTAGAAGCAGGTAAACAGTTTTGGAACACTGAGCCATTGACTGCACCATGTGGCTGTGTTATGAGTGGGTTGCTTTTGACAACAAGGCACCGGACTTTAGCCAAATAGTTTTGAACCTAGAAGAAGACCAAGAGATGGGAGTAGGCAAGAAGGGGTTGACCGGGATTGCCCAGAAAATCACTCACTGTAAACTAACGTTACTGCGTGAGTATCAAGCTAGCTAGTATGGCTACAAATGATGAAGTCGAGTTGGCTAGCTAGCTGCGTTTTACAGCCAGACTCACACTTAGCTAGCTAATGAACTAAACTGGAATTATTATAAATCATTATTATCTAGCTAGCTACGGTACCTAAAGATCTGTCGGATGTAAAGCAAGCAAAAAAACTGCTGACTAGGCAGTAACTAGCTAGTCTTTCAAATACAGCTTCCAATTATATAGTTAATTGTTATTTTCTACAAACCTAGCTACAGTGAACTGATGGTGGGAGTAAACTAACGTTAGCTAGTTTGGCCCCAGCAGTTTCAAGATAGCTGGCCAGTTAATGGCATTTTTTTAAATCAACTTTATCAATCGGATGAATAGCTAACAAAGATATTCGTTCACGTATGTGTCCCTTGTAACAGCTAGTTGACCCGAGTTTTCGATGCATGCCTCCACACGGAAAGCAGGAAATCTGGAGATTCGTCGTTTTCAGCAGCGGCCAGCACTGCCAAAACAACCCATGTGAAGGTAGCCCCAATAACGTTTAGCCACAATAGAGGAATTTGCGGTTCGCTTCAAAATAAAAGCCCTGCATTGAAATTGACGCAAACGGATACAAATAGTGGAATCATGCCGTATTTGGACTAGTTAATGCATACAAGTTTCGAATATGTTCGGGATAAACCTCAACGTTCTGTACATTACCTTGGAAATAATGGACGACGCAATAAATCAATAATAAAGCATACATTTACCCGTACAAATATATATATTTAGTTTATTTTCATTTTAAAGCAAATTCATACTTTCTCATCTTTTGGTTGATAGAGACGCGACCCAGTCGTTCGTTCGATATTAATGTTCCGTTGCCATGCTCAGTGGCAAGGTTCTTATCCCTTGCTTGCTAGCTAGCCAACTTGGCCAGGTCTCCCTTGAAAAAGAGACTCTGGGTCTCAATGGGCTTTTCCTGGTTAAATAAAGGTTAAATAACAAATATTTTTAAAAAGCTAACGTTACAGCTGCACAGTCACGACCTCTGTAGCCAGAATAACAGCAAAATGTATTGCGCTGCATTTGTTTAAGCTGTTTATCCTGCTTATATCACAGTTGCCAAAGAAAAGAATGCTAAGCACACATTTACCAGTAAAATAAAAATCGTAATATATATGTATAAGCAAATTCAGACTTTCAACTTTTGGTTGCTAGAGACGCAACCCAGTCGTTCCTTAGATATTTATGGACGCTACCCAGTCGTTTGTTCTTTATGTTCCATTGCCATGCTCACTGGCAACGTTCTTATCCCTTGCTAGCTAGCCAGCAAGCTACGGCTAACACAGTCACAACCTCTGCAGCCAGAATAACAGCAAAGCAGCTGTTTGGATACATCCATAGAAATGAGCTGATAATGCCCGATTTTGTCTGGCATAGCTTGAAAAGTTTGCATTCTCGTCAGGACACTCGACACTGTTCATTATGAGGAGATTGCACTCTCCCGAGTGGCGCAGTGGTCTAAGGCGCTGCATCGCAGTGCTAGCTGTGCCACTAGAGATCCTGGTTCGAATCCAGGCTCTGTCGTAGCCGGCCGCGACCGGGAGACCCATGGGGCGGCGCACAATTGGCCCAGCGTCGTCCAGGGTAGGGGAGGGAATGGCCGGCAGGGATGTAGCTCAGTTGGTAGAGCATGGCGTTTGCAATGCCAGGGTTGTGGGTTTGATTTGATTTGACAGCAGAGCGCCACTTGCGTCATGACTGCAACATAGGGACCAGAGGAATGTACAGTGAGGGGAAAAAAGTATTTGATCCCCTGCTGATTTTGTACGTTTGCCCACTGACAAAGACATGATCAGTCTATAATTTTAATGGTAGGTTTATTTGAACAGTGAGAGACAGAATAACAACAACAAAAATCCAGAAAAACGCATGTCAAAAATGTTATAAATTGATTTCCATTTTAATGAGGGAAATAAGTATTTGACCCTTCTGCAAAACATTACTTAGTACTTGTTGGCAAAACCGTTGTTGGCAATCACAGAGGTCAGACGTTTCTTGTAGTTGGCCACCAGGTTTGCACACATCTCAGGAGGGATTTTGTCCCACTCCTCTTTGCAGATCTTCTCCAAGTCATTAAGGTTTCGAGGCTGACGTTTGGCAACTCGAACCTTCAGCTCCCTCCACAGATTTTCTATGGGATTAAGGTCCGGAGACTGGCTAGGCCACTCCAGGACCTTAATGTGCTTCTTCTTGAACCACTCCTTTGTTGCCTTGGCCGTGTGTTTTGGGTCATTGTCATGCTGGAATACCCATCCACGACCCATTTTCAATGCCCTGGCTGAGGGAAGGAGGTTCTCACCCAAGATTTGATGGTACATGGCCCCGTCCATCGTCCCTTTGATGCAGTGAAGTTGTCCTGTCCCCTTAGCAGAAAAACACCCCCAAAGCATAATGTTTCCACCTCCATGTTTGACGGTGGGGATGGTGTTCTTGGGGTCATAGGCAGCATTCCTCCTCCTCCAAACACAGCGAGTTGAGTTGATGCCAAAGAGCTCGATTTTGGTCTCATCTGACCACAACACTTTCACCCAGTTCTCCTCTGAATCATTCAGATGTTCATTGGCAAACTTCAGACGGGCCTGTATATGTGCTTTCTTGAGCAGGGGGACCTTGCGGGCGCTGCAGGATTTCAGTCCTTCACGGCGTAGTGTGTTACCAATTGTTTTCTTGGTGACTATGGTCCCAGCTGCCTTGAGATCATTGACAAGATCCTCCCGTGTAGTTCTGGGCTGATTCCTCACCGTTCTCATGATCATTGCAACTCCACGAGGTGAGATCTTGCATGGAGCCCCAGGCCGAGGGAGATTGTCAGTTCTTTTGTGTTTCTTCCATTTGCGAATAATCGCACCAACTGTTGTCACCTTCTCACCAAGCTGCTTGGCGATGGTCTTGTAGGTCTACAATCTTGTCCCTGACATCGTTGGAGAGCTCTTTGGTCTTGGCCATGGTGGAGAGTTTGGAATCTGATTGATTGATTGCTGCTGTGGACAGGTGTCTTTTATACAGGTAACAAACTGAGATTAGGAGCACTCCCTTTAAGAGTGTGCTCCTAATCTCAGCTCGTTACCTGTATAAAAGACACCTGGGAGCCAGAAATCTTTCTGATTGAGAGGGGGTCAAATACTTATTTCCCTCATTAAAATGCAAATCAATTTATAAAATTTTTGACATGCGTTTTTCTGGATTTTGTTGTTGTTATTCTGTCTCTCACTGTTCAAATAAACAAAAAATTATAGACTGATCATTTCTTTGTCAGTGGGCAAATGTACAAAATCAGCAGGGGATCAAATACTTTTTTCCCTCACTGTATGTTTGTCACTCACCACGTTGGGTCATCAGATGCTCCAAAAAAATAAGTCCCTGCAAAAACAAAACAATGCCAGCTAGCTGCTAGGTTTTTCCTCGTTGGAGCTGCGTTTACAATGTATCCCATTTCAGTTTGTGTGGTTGTTGGTTTAACTTTCTGTAACTTTGTATCAAGTACGGTCTGCATGTTTAGGTGCATATTGCGTCATGTAGCTCAGTTGGTAGAGCATGGCGCTTGGAACGCCAGGGTTGTGGGTTCGTTTCCCACGGGGGGCCAGTATGAAAATGTATGCACTCACTAACTGTAAAGTCGCTCTGGATAAGAGTGTCTGCTAAATGACTAAAATGTAAAATGTAATGATTGCAAGGTGTCCCGATATCTTTTCCAACTGTCCCGTTATCTGGTTTTAATGTCTATTCTAGAATGCCCTTCTAGCCAATCAGAAACGAGTATTCAACAATGTAATGGTATAATTAAGCAATAGGCAAAAGATCAGAGGAAGTGTGGTATATGGCCAATATACCACGGCTAAGGGCTGTTCTTAGGCATGAAGAAATGAACTAACGTTCTCTCAAGTCCTGTTTTTGGTCCATTTAACAGGTTTGTTGCAAGGTATCGTCTCTATAATTTCGCTAGAGGCCTGAGTTCTTTCATACATGAACAGCAGTGTATTATAGAGAAGAGAAACACTGTAGAACAGAATGGGAGAGCCAAGTTGTAAAAAGTGGACACCATTCCTTTAAGAGCAGACGTGTCAGTAGGCAGGGAGGATCTTAGTCACATTGATGAAGTGAAACCAAACTGGAAACCTGCATGTTATGAACAGGAACAATCCTTTAGACTTATTCACAAAGCTACATCTACTCTCCAGTCACTCTTTACCTTTTTTCTAACCATAAGAAGAGAAAGAACAAGTCAACACACGCTGAGGTGAGTAGAAAGTAAGAAGAGAGAATAATGTGATAATTGTTTGATTTGATGTGACATGATAAAACAGTATATAAAACAGTGTATTATTATATTGTTCACACTGAGAAACCAATTTAATTATTTAAAAAAAGATAGAATGACTGATTTCAGAGGGGCTATGACAGATTTTGTTTTCTTTGGTCTGTTCCCAGAAATGGCTTCCTTCGCCAATCTCTTGTGTGAAGAGCAGCTCCAGTGTTCTATCTGTCGAGATGTGTTCACTGAGCCTGTCACCACTCCCTGTGGACACAACTTCTGCAAGGCCTGTATCAGTGGATACTTGGATAGCACTAACGTGTGCCAGTGTCCCACATGTAAAAATACATTTGATAAGAGACCAGATCCCTTTGTCAATACTTTCATTTCTGAGATGGCTGCTCAGCTCAAGAAGTTAGCTCCAGTTCATGTCACACCCATCACCCCAGGACAAACCCAAACCATAACCCTTGACAAACCTGCAGAAGGACCATGTGACGTCTGCACTGAGACAAAGCACATAGCCCTGAAGTCCTGTCTGGTGTGTCTGACCTCTTATTGTGAGACTCACCTGGAGCATCATCGGATAGTGGCGTCTTTAAAGAAACACAAGCTGATCGACCCTGTGGAGAACCTGGAAGACAAGGTGTGTAAGAAGCATGAGAGACCCCTGGAGCTGTTCTGTAAGAGAGACCAGGCATGTGTGTGTCAGTTCTGCACCGAGACAGACCACAAGACAAATAAGACTGTCCCCATAGAGGAAGAGTGTGGAGAGAGGAATGCTCAGATGGGGAAGAGTAAAGGTACATTTCAGAAGATGATCCAGGAGAGACTGAAGAAGGTTAAGGAGATCGAACAGGCAGTAGAGCTCAGCAAGAGAGATGCAGAGAGAGAGATAGCAGACAGTGTGCAGGTCTTCACTGCTCTGCTTCGCTCCATTGAGAGAAGCCAGGCTGAGCTCATTGAGGTGGTTGAGGAGAAGCAGAAAGCAGCAGAGAGACAGGCTGAAGGGCTCATTGAAGAACTGGAGCAAGAAATCACTGAACTAAAGAGGAGAAGCACTGAGCTGGAGCAGCTCTCAGATATTAAGGACCACCTCCACCTCCTTCAGATCCACACATCCCTCTATACCACCCTTCCACCTACCAAGAACTGGTCTGAGATCAGTGTTCACAGTGACCTGTGTGTTGGGACTGTGAGGAGAGCTGTGTCTCAACTGGAGGAGACACTCAATAAAGAGATGGAGATGTTTCCTCAAATCAAGCTGAAGAGGATGCAGCAGTGTGCAGTGGATGTGACGCTGGACCCTGACACAGCATTTCCTTATCTTATCCTGTCTGAGGACAGGAAAGAAGTGAGATATGGAGCCATAAAGTAGGAACTCCCTGACAACCCAGAGAGGTTTGATTGTCATCCCTGTGTATTAGGAATGGAGGGATTCTCCTCAAGGAAATTCTACTATGAGGGACAGGTGAAGGAGAAGACTTGGTGGGCTTTAGGAGTGGCAAGAGAGTCCATCAACAGGAAGGGGATGAATTTACTGAGTCCTGTATTTGGAGCCTGGACTATAGAGCTGAGGAGTAGGAATGCGTATGGAGCTCGCACTGAGCTTGTAGTTCCCCTCTCCATGAGAGAGAAGCCCCAGAAAGTGGGGGTGTTTGTAGATTATGAGAAGGGTCACGTCTCATTTTACGATGTGGAGGCCAGGTCCCATATCTACTCTTTCACTGGCTGCACCTTCACTGAGAGACTCTACCCACTGTTGTCTTCACCAGATCCTTCTGGTGATAACTCAGCTCCACTTATCTTCTCTCCCATCAAGTCTGACTGAGTTTAGTCAACAGGAAATTCAGTCACAGGAAAGCACAGCAATGTGCCTTAATGAATGTGTTGATATCGATTTTGTTATTTATGATTGTATAATTAAGCAGTAAGGCCCGAGGAGGTGTGGTTTATTGGCAAATATTTTTTTCTTATTTACAATTTTATTTATTTATTTCACCTTTATTTAACCAGGTAGGCCAGTTGAAAACAAGTTCTCATTTACAACTGCGACCTGGCCAAGATAAAGCAAAGCAGTGCGGTAAAAACAACAACAACACAGAGTTACATATGGAATAAACAAAACGAACAGTCAATAACACAATAGAAAATCTATATACAGTGTGTGCAAATGTAGTAAGTTATGGAGGTAAGGCAATAAATAGGCCATAGTGCAAAATAATTACAATTATAATTTAGTATTAACACTGGAGTGATAGATGTGCAGAAGATGATGTGCAAATAGAGATACTGGGGTGCAAATGAGAAAAAATAAATAACAATGCAAATAACAATATGGGGATGAGGTAGTTGGGTGGGCTAATTACAGATGGGCTGTGTACAGGTGCAGTGATCGGTAAGCTGCTCTGACAACTGATGCTTAAAGATTGTGAGGGAGATAAGTGTCTCCAGCTTCAGAGATTTTTGCAGTACGTTCCAGTCATTAGCAGCAGAGAACTGGAAGGAATGGCGACCAAAGGAGGTGTTGGCTTTGGGGATGACCAGTGAGATATACCTGCTGGAACGCATACTACGGGTGGGTGTTGCTATGGTGACCAATGAGCTAAAATAAGGCGGGGATTTGCCTAGAAGTGATTTATAGATGACCTGGAGCCAGTGGGTTTGGCGATTTAATATGTAGTGAGGGCCAGCCAACAAGAGCGTACAGGTCACAATGGTGGGTAGTATATGGGGCTTTGGTGACAAAACGGATGGCACTGTGATAGACTACATCCAATTTGCTGAGTAGAGTGTTGGAAGCTACAGTGGGGAGAACAAGTATTTGATACACTGCCGATTTTGGTTTTCTTTGAGACTGTGGTCCCAGCTCTCTTCAGGTCATTGACCAGATCCTGCCGTGTAGTTCCGGGCTGATCCCTCACCTTCCTCATGATCATTGATGCCCCACGAGGTGAGATCTTGCATGGAGCCCCAGACAGAGGGTGATTGACCGTCATCTTGAACTTCTTCCATTTTCTAATAATTGCACCAACAGTTGTTGCCTTCTCACCAAGCTGCTTGCCTATTGTCCTGTAGCCCATCCCAGCCTTGTGCAGGTCTACAATTTTATCCCTGATGTCCTTACACAGCTCTCTGGTCTTGGCCATTGTGGAGAGGTTGGAGTCTGTTTGATTGAGTGTGTGGACAGGTGTCTTTTATACAGGTAACGAGTTCAAACAGGTGCAGTTAATACAGGTAATGAGTGGAGAACAGGAGGGCTTCTTAAAGAAAAACTAACAGGTCTGTGAGAGCCGGAATTCTTACTGGTTGGTAGGTGATCAAATACTTATGTCATGCAATAAAATGCAAATTAATTATTAAAAATCATACAATGTGATTTTCTGGATTTTTGTTTTAGATTCCGTCTCTCACAGTTGAAGTGTACCTATGATAAAAAATTACAGACCTCTACATGCTTTGTAAGTAGGAAACACTGCTGATTTTCAGGTTATCAAATACTTGTTCTCCCCACTGTATTTTGTAAATGACATCGCCGAAGTCAAGGATCGGTAGGATAGTCAGTTTTACGAGGGCATGTATAGCAGCATGAGTGAAGGAGGCTTTTTTACGAAATAGGAAGCCGATTCTAGATTTAACTTTGGATTGGAGATGCTTAATGTGAGTCTGGAAGGAGAGTTTACAGTCTAACCAGACACCTAGGTATTTGTAGTTGTCCACATATTCTAAGTCAGACCCGCCGAGAGTAGTGATTCTAGTCGGGCAGGCGGGTGCAAGCAGCGTTCGATTGAAGAGCATGCATTTAGTTTTACTAGCGTTTAAGAGAAGTTGGAGGCCACGGAAGGAGTGTTGTATGGCATTGAAGCTCGTTTGGAGGTTTGTTAACACAGTGTCCAATGAAGGGCCAGATGTATACAAAACGGTGTCGTCTGCGTAGAGGTGGATCTGAGAGTCACCAGCAGCAAGAGCGACATCATTGATATACACAGAGAATAGAGTCGGCCCGAGAATTGAACCCTGTGGCACCCCCATAGAGACTGCCAGAGGTCCAGACAACAGGCCCTCCGATTTGACACGTTGAACTGTCGTAGAAATATTTGACTCAAAAAGTAGTCAACTTATGAATTTAGACTTTTATTATTTGCATAACAAAGCCGAGCTTGCTCCATGGAGCAACAACTGTCTCTCTTTGGCTTAGAGCTCCCTTTTATACACACAAATGCATAATCATGTTACATAGCATATACAGTCCCTCCCCTTAGGGCAAATGATTAACTTATTTTAGTGCCACTCTACCCTTATCTTTCAACGTCCAAATGTCACATGTGGTTTACTCCAAAAGGTCATGGGCGCTTTTCCACAGGAAGCCTCTTCCCTAATCTCATTATATTGGTAGCAGACCCTTTCCCTAATCTCATTATATGTTTGCAGACCCTTTCTTTACAAATAATACACGTACATACATTAAGGCATTTATCATTTACCATCCTCCCTGGCCCTTGAGATTATGTGCATGTGGCCATGTGTCAGGTCATAGGGTCATAAGCAAAACAAATGATAACACTAGGTCCATTGTTACTCCAATCTCCACACAGCCATCACATGTCATTGACATACCCAGACCAGCTGCAGGGAGTTTATGAAAAACACATAAATGTCTCTGCTCTGTATTAACCCTTCAACTGGTTCTCAATCCATAAACATTTTAAGGCATATAGGTGTTTAATTCTACAACATATGTACTTGAAAATCATCCATATATTCTCCCCTTTGGGACATTCCAATAATGTCCCAATAATACAAAGATAATTTTTTTAAATGAATGTAAGCCTGTGCATTTACTTATTCTTAGCCTTGCCATATGTGGTTACTTTTCATATACATATATTTAAACCAATATATATTCCTCATTGTTTGACCTATCCTGATGAGGACCCAGAGCCCAGTCAGGTATTGGATACAAGTTTGGAAGGTTTTCCTCTAAACTAACCTCCAAGTTTTTCTATTAGGCTTTGTAACCATGGCAGGCCCATCTACCCCCAGGAACAACTTCATACAAACATTCAGGATTCCCAAATTCCCAAAATGTCCCATATTCATTTACCTACTGTCATGGCGCTCCCTGAACTGGGTGTATTTCTTTATAAACAATGCTCCCCACTTTTGTTTAGTTATAGCATTTCCCATATATGTGTTAGTATCCTATCACATCAACATATGCAACTTTGTCTTAACAATAATATCTATGACATGTTTAAGAATGGTGTCAACATCTTTAGCTTACATAACCTTTTTTACCCATATCACAATTATTATAACAATCAAAAGAATCAATATCAATATCTAATCCATTAATTGCAATGTCAACATCATTAGTTATTAACATATTAATAACTTATTCAAATCAATCAGTCACCTTATAATTCATAGTCATAATAACTATCATAATTCTAGAATTAACTTCCTCATAACAAGAATTACAACAGATCATTATCTTAATACATTCCTAGTCTAAATTACTATAAATTTAGCAGTGTATAATACCTCCTTAATCAACATACTACCT
This sequence comes from Coregonus lavaretus, assembly GCF_964263955.1. Lineage (NCBI taxonomy): Eukaryota > Metazoa > Chordata > Actinopteri > Salmoniformes > Salmonidae > Coregonus > Coregonus lavaretus. The sequence continues at coordinate 32,765,603 of NC_140006.1, forward strand.
TAACTAACACTCCCTTACTCTACCGGCACTCAATCTTCTGGCGTCTTCATTATGTTCTTCAGATAGCTTCATAGTTCATCTTGGATTGCCCATGGCAATATCCCAATTCCAATGTCACACCTGAGCCGCCCCACCTCCACCATCATTCTGTTTTGTCAATTTGCAAACCAGTATACCCTATGAAGAACGTTGCATTTGCATAGACCTCTCACTTCCTGCTCATTCCACATAGACTCCTGTCACATTCCTGAGAGAAAAGGCACAAAAGAGAAGGCAATTGATTGCCTTGATTTGATGCTGGATTCAGGTCTCCTGGCAGAGGTGGTGTCGGACAGGAACGTTTTCAACGCCTTTGTTGTTCCTCTTCAGCTGGGTAGAGGTCTTTTGGTTTTTATTGTGGTTCACACCGCTCTGGACCAAATTATTTCTACTATGCATTATAACACCATCTGTAATAACATCTTGAATGTCTGGAATCTCTCGGTGGTCTGGAATCTCTCGGCGGTCTGGAAGGTCTTGGAAGTCTCGGTGGTCTCCTAGTCATCAGTTCCCTCACTCTGGTACAATGGTTTAGATGATACCCGATCACACTCCCCTCTATCCGTACCGCTGTTGGTGTAACTGGGACGATGATGTATGGTCACCTTTAGCTGTTAACCTTCTCCCATCACTAGTGTCTCCGGATCAGCCAGAGTCCCTCTCAATCTATCGACATCGGTCTGCGATGAGTGTCCTTCTATCAGCCTACCCATAGGGAAGCTCGGAGTTACTGCTGCAAAGACACAAGCACAGACACACACAAAAGACAACAATGCTACCCAATGGCTGAGGTTGGAACACTCCTATAGTGGGAAACATGGATCTAAGCATCTGTCTCCACCACTTTTACCATCATTAAGGTAGCCAACAACACCTGGTACAGGCCCCTCCACATAGGGTCTTTCCAGCTCTTTCTTCTGTAGTCTTTTGCCATCACATAGTCTCCAGGGCACAGAAAATACTCAGATTCTCCTACTCAGTTGGGCAGAGTTATCTTCACCCATGAAAAGAAAATCTTAGGAACATTGTTAGGTTAGGTGAGACACAGTATGCTACTTATGTCCTCTCATCCGTCAAGAGAAGCCTTGAAATTATGAAGCACACCTTCTTCCAGCTTGTTGTAGTCCACTTATTTCATGCCTCCTATCACAAAAACAAAAAAGATTTAACCTAACCCATAACACATTATTACTACTGCTCATATCCTTAATACACCCTGCATATTTCCCCACAAAACCATTATAAAACATTAAAACCTCCCTTGGACACATGCATCACATCGTGATTCATGTGTTCAAAAAACAATACAACAACAATATTGCCTATTAAACCAAAAATAATAACTAAACTGAAAATGACAACCCTTGAGCATATCTTTACTTAACTGTATCCCATAACACTATTCAAGGAATACCTCTCCTTCAGGACTAACTCTCTCACTTCATCCTTGTCCTGTTTGGACTAATATATATAAATATATAGGATTTTGTCCAAATTATAAACTTCTTCACAATTATCCTTATTATATCTAACCCCCTAATACAGCATGCCTCTAGAATTTATAGTGCGGGTGATCAGGTCACACTATAAAGCCAGGACAGATTTCAGAGGTCATTGAAATCATTCAATTAATTGTTTCATCCAATAGTATACTACTCATTAATAACCATCAAAACATTTCATAAATGTTCTATCCCGAGTGTACAGTAAGTCCTTAGTACAGCTCTTTTCAAAATAAATCACACATATTTACTTATCACTCAGTAAATAAAACCCAAATTACATGCGTATGCCCCTTTAAGATATTTCACTTCCATCCTGTCAAAAAACCCAAAATAGAAATAAAAATCCTATACAGCTAACATTTCATACTAAGTAGTTTGTTTGTGGTTATTCGAACACCATATAGTAAAACAATAAACAAACAAAAATGGCCAGGCCTTATTTATTTTGGTAGCTCCCTATGACAACCTAAAAATAAAACTACTTAATTTTACTAACTAGTTCCACCCTAGCCTACAGACTTTTTTAACCTCCCAATAAAGAAATCCCCATGTTCCTGGAAGAGAAAGTATACATGTCGTTAACATATAATCAACAATCCAAAGATAGTAATTACACACAAAACATCATACATGTATCCCCAGTCCTATCTCATCAACAATCATTAACCCCAGCATCGATTTAAAATTGTTTGAAACGTCGTGTCCTACTTTACCCCTAACATAATATTATAGGAGACTCCCATCAATCCTTAAAAGAAAACTCCCACTTAGAAGACACTAGATAATAACACCATTTTATTAAGTTAACTACACCTTCCACTATAAACCTATAACCCCTTTTTAGTAATTTAAACGTCGCAAACTGTTGCATTGATGTTTTTTTAAAAATATAAACTTATTTCATAATCCAAAACCCATAAAAAGATGTCTACTTAATCCATCAAGCCAACAGCAACAACTACCTCCCAAGGTTCAATGTACTATAAACAAATTATCGTTATCTGAAGTAATAAAACATCATCATAACTCACTGCTGTTTAAACAAACTATATAATGTCATAATAAAATGATCAATTATAAAATATCGTTCCTTATTCAACTATCGAGACATGTTCTTCATTAGTAAATCGTCTCCACAAAGCAATACTACCTAATAACATATTCTCATTCTCCTAAATATAAATAATTACTTTTATTAAACAATCCCATTCAACATCAAGTCAACCTGTCTCATCACCCAATTAACTTATTTTTTAAACCCTCTACAATATCTATCATACTCTACCGCTAATTTCCCTTATAACGGTGCCTCAAAAGATGACAAATAATGTTATATTTATAGTAAAAACCAATAAAACATCCAATTCATCAATATGCAATTTTAATTACTATGTTATCCAATCCAACATGGATTGGTAGGACAACATCTTTCCTATAATGTTATCAATGAAACCAGTAATTCACATCAATAACATCAATGTAAAAGATTTGCTTTCTGTCCCTTACTGGATTCGAACCATGGACCCTCTGCACACATCGACAACATTCACCATCGAAGCACCGTTACCCGTCGCTCCACCAATGCCACACAAAGCATCTACTTCCAGTTCATAGAGCAAGTGACGTCACCCAACGAAAACCGCACTAGCTCTCTCCGCTAACTAGCTAGCAATTTCCTGCCGATAATATTCAACCTTCTACGACTTCCTACAAAATACGCGATCCTTGTACACCTAATTTAACCCATAATGTCCCTTATAGCGCTCTCGCGTTTCAGCAAGCCCCAATGTTTAACACCCACAGACAAAAATGGAAATTCTTCAATTTTACTAGCAGACCTAATAAAACACACTTTCAAACAGCGTTCTGCATTTACCTCTATCATAGGGTTTAAAAACGAACTTAACAACATTAACCATGCTAAATTTCCATAGTAACGTCATGTTTGGTTCAGTTGATCTATTACCATATAAGACATTCACTTCTCCATGCGTCGTAAACTATATCCTATTTCTCTTGTAATCAACTAAAATCATAGCCACGCAATTAAACCATCACTCCGCCATTATCAGAATGAATTAACTATCCTTTCTAAGTAAGCTACAAGTAACACCAAACACTTGCTGTAGTTTACCATCATATATTGAAATCATCCATTTGTTACAATCCAATTTATTTATAGACATATTCCACCATTGTCACTCGTTTAATCTAGCAAAACCTTATTCAATGACTAAAAATTACTACCACGCACTCTTCTCTCCATACCGGTTAGGATTTTTACATGTTAGTCATTTAGCAGATGCTCTTATTCCAAGCGACGCACAATTAGTGAGCTCATACATTTTTATAAGTAAACTAGCCCCCCTTGGGAATCGAACACTCAACCCTGGCGTTGCAAGCACCGTGCTCTACCAACTGAGCTACAGAGGACCACAGATGAGCGTATAGTGCCTTTTTCTGATAATGTTATAATTGTAGCCTATTGCATTACTTTAGTTTAAAATATAAGTTTATTTATTCAACAAATCTAGAACCCACTCTAAATTGGTGCTATTCACTCAGCATAATAGCCAAAGCTCCTTGCATCCCCTAGTTCACGTAACGAAAATACATTATCATTCTAGAATTCATCTATTCGCATACATCACTAGTGTCACGCAAACTATAGAATAAAGTAATAACAATTAGAATGTGTCAAATAAATGTTTTCCATCCAACTATTCAAACTTGCTTCAAATATCTCTTTCAGCTCGATACAGTCAAGCAAGTATGACTCTCTTTTAACCGGAAACTAGTTCATGTCATTAGTAAAGTCTATTCACATCCCAACAATAACTAATAATACATTTATATTCATATTATTAAAAGACCTTACTTTCATTCCAGTCTACCTAAACAATTCAAATTATGGCCATAACTCTATCGCAATTACCAGTCCGCTATTCAAATGTATGTAACTGTCCTTTCTGATTTAGACTATAGACACTCCTCCTTCTTTCCCGTTGAATAAGAATAAATTCAGTCTGAAAAGACTCAGGCTGCTAAATCTTCCAATCTTATCCTGACTGTTCCTTCAATCTAAACAACCCACAACTATAGCTAAACTATACTTAGAAAACCTAGACTCTGTTCAGCGATGCAGAATCTATGCTTTATTGAAATGACAAGTTAATCCTCCTTTATTCCAATGATAATGGTCAGTAGTTATAGTATCTGGCACATACCACACCTTATCAGAAAATAGCTTTGAAGGACACAGATCTCACACGCTCAACGTATACAATTTAACAGTCAACGAGTCAAACCCCACATTCATTGATTTGGCACCAGATCTAACGACCTAACCAAATGAATTATATTTTCCCCTAATATACTAAAATTCCTTGACTATCTTACCTCTGCTTCTGAAATAATAGATAGTTTATTATAATGCTTAATTCTACCACGTCCTATGTACTCTCTCCCATTTCCACGTACGTCTACGTGTTTGGGCAAGTCAACACCTATAATTTTATCCAATCCCTCGTATTAAATCACACTCACATAAAATTCATTATATTCCAATATATTCATATCTACCAAACCATTCATGTTTCTAATTATTCTTTATTGCCACAAATCAGTTAATCACCATCTAGTGTCAGCGGAACAAACAACAAATTACCCAAATCCTTTCCCTCAGTCATAGAATCCTCCTAGAATCATATATGCTGGTCACTATTCCCTGATCTTACAAAATTCTATGACAGGCATTGTTGTACGAAACTCCAAGATATAATTTACAAGAAAAGCTTATTATTCCAACGTATATATAATTATCAAACACACCTCTATATCTCATCATTCAAACTTCAGAGTGCGACTAATTTACACCATTATACCACTCTTATTCCATATTTATACAATGTTGTTCTCAAACGCCCTTAATTACTATTTGTATAACCTACAGGAATATTTTATTCTATCAAAGGGCCCAAATTTGGAATGTTAACCCTATCCTAGTTATTATTTTACTGTAGTCAATTTATCATAATACTACATCACCTCTAAAGTTTCTAAATATAATGTCAGAAACATACCCTAAAAGATTTATCAAAATACAATGCATAGACGTCATATGACCACACCGGTACACGTGACCTGTTCCTCCAACAGGATTTATTCTACGCCTCCTGGTAACGTGAATTTTCTACACTCAGTTGGTCAATGAATATCCACGCACCATTCACTCTTCCTCTCTTGGTGTGAGACCGGGTGCGTCCTTCCTACCAGGTTATACTCAAACAACGGTCCAGGAAAGGTGCGCCAACCTTTCTCCACCAAACACCGACACTTCAAACGACCTCAAACACAGCTTCTCTCCTCAACACAGAAAATAAGCTGTTATCTGCAGGATTTCTTATTATTCTCATTCATACAGATGAGCAGCCACTTGTGCCCAAATGAATCAGACAGTTGAATGACTCACAGCCGCCCAAGCAACCCATTCACCCATACGAGATGAGCAGACCTACTCTATTTAACACTTTCTCAATATTTTGAAGCCCTTGTAGCTATTTAACCCGTTCACCTACTCAGGATGACCGGTGTTACTCCAATTTATGCTGTCACCTACGCTGGATGACCTAACTTTTTTACCTGATCGACCCTACCTAATTTTGGCATCACCACAACACAGGATGATGCCCTACCTACCCGAGCAGACCTCTAACAATGAATTCCTCATTAGAGCGGTACCGTAGGTCCCAAATTTAGCTAGCCACCTGCCCATTCAGACCTCTGGAGTGCTAATTTTAGCTCTCCAAAGTGGTATCCACAGGATTTCTATTTATTTAGCCCAGGTGTTACACTTCCTCTACACACCTGGACTTCTACTACGCTTTCCTAAGCGACCTGTAAATTCGGCCCTCTTTCTCTGATACACTTTCACGACACAGAGCGTTATTGCACAGGATTTCGCCTACCTAAGCAGTCCTCAAGACGATTCACTTCCACTACACGTCTAGAGCGGTATCTGTAGGTCTTTTTAACATGTTATTGTCTGATCGCTCAACCAGCTGGACAGCCGCCCGTGTCGAAATGACCCAGACAGAGCGATCAGCAAGATGAATCAAATGAATCAAATCAATTGAACAGACGGTTCAGACAAACAACAGAGTGACATCGACATGTATTCTTAAATTCAAAAGCTCCTAGCCTCTAATGTTCTGGTTCTTAAATTTGGAGAGACCTACTTTGGTATTTCTTTAGATGTTGCCGAGCCCCGGATCGGACCACACAAACGTTATACTATATAAGTAAGAACTTGGCTTACCTGTTAAAAGCGGCCGCTTTTGTTTGTATGGTCCGTCCAAGCCGTTTCACAACTGCAGATGTATACCGTCTCTGGTCCCTATTTTTCAACTCCTGGCAAAGCTCGCCAATTATGTCGTAGAAATATTTGACTCAAAAAGTAGTCAACTTAAAAATATTTCTCAAGAGACTGGAACTTGTGAATTTAGACTTTTATTATTTGCATAACAAAGCCGAGCTTGCTCCATGGAGCAACAACTGTCTCTCTTTGGCTTAGAGCTCCCTTTTATACACACAAATGCATAATCATGTTACATAGCATATACAGTCCCTCCCCTTAGGGCAAATGATTAACTTATTTTAGTGCCACTCTACCCTTATCTTTCAACGTCCAAATGTCACATGTGGTTTACTCCAAAAGGTCATGGGCGCTTTTCCACAGGAAGCCTCTTCCCTAATCTCATTATATTGGTAGCAGACCCTTTCCCTAATCTCATTATATGTTTGCAGACCCTTTCTTTACAAATAATACACGTACATACATTAAGGCATTTATCATTTACCATCCTCCCTGGCCCTTGAGATTATGTGCATGTGGCCATGTGTCAGGTCATAGGGTCATAAGCAAAACAAATGATAACACTAGGTCCATTGTTACTCCAATCTCCACACAGCCATCACATGTCATTGACATACCCAGACCAGCTGCAGGGAGTTTATGAAAAACACATAAATGTCTCTGCTCTGTATTAACCCTTCAACTGGTTCTCAATCCATAAACATTTTAAGGCATATAGGTGTTTAATTCTACAACATATGTACTTGAAAATCGAACTCTATCTGAGAAGTAGTTGGTGAACCAGGCGAGGCAGTCATTTGAGAAACCAAGGCTATATAGTCTGCCGATAAGAATGCGGTGATTGACAGAGTCGAAAGCCTTGGCCAGGTCAATGAAGACGGCTGCACAGTACCGTCTTTTATCGATCGTGGTCCTCTGTAGCTCAGCTGGTAGAGCACGGCGCTTGTAACGCCAAGGTAGTGGGTTCGATCCCCGGGACCACCCATACACAAAAAATATATATGCACGCATGACTGTAAGTCGCTTTGGATAAAAGCGTCTGCTAAATGGCATATTATTATTATTATTATTATTATATCGTTTAGGACCTTGAGCGTGGCTGAGGTACACCCACGACCAGCTCGGAAACCAGATTGCATAGCGGAGAAGGTACGGTGGGATTCGAAATGGTCGGTGATCTGTTTGTTAACTTGGCTTTCAAATACTTTCGAAAGGCATGGCAGGATGGATATAGGTCTGTAACAGTTTGGATCTAGAGTGTTACCCCCTTTGAAGAGGGGGATGACTGCGGCAGCTTTCCAATCTCTGGGGATCTCAGACATTTACATTACATTTTAGTCATTTAGCAGACGCTCTTATCCAGAGCGACTTACAGTTAGTGAATACATTTTTTTTTTTTTTTTCGGCGGCTAATTTTAGAAAGAAAGGGTCCAGATTGTCTAGCCTAGCTGATTTGTAGGGGTCCAGATTTTGCAGCTCTTTCAGAAGAGGTAGGGTGGAAAGCATGGCCAGCCGTAGCAAAATGCTTGTTGAAATTTTCGATTATCGTACATTTATCGGTAGTGACAGTGTTTCCTAGCCTCAGTGCAGTGGGCAGCTGGGAGGAAGTGCTCTTATTCTCCATGGACTTTACAGTGTCCCAAAACCTTTTGGAGTTAGTGCTACAGGATGCACATTTCTGTTTGAAAAAGTTAGCCTTTGCTTTCCTAACTGATTGTATATATTGGTTCCTGACTTCCCTGAAAAGTTGCATATCGCGGGGGCTGTTCGATGCTAATGCAGTACGCCACAGGATGTTTTTGTGCTGGTCAAGGGCAGTCAAGTCTGGGGTGAACCAGGGGCTATCTCTGTTCTTTGTTCGGAATTTTTTGAATGGGGCATGCTTATTTAAGATGGAAAGGAAAGCACTTTTAAAGAACAACCAGGCATCCTCTACTGACGGAATGAGGTCAATATCCATCCAGGATACCCGGGCCAGGTCAATTAGAAAGGCATGCTCACTGAAGTGTTTTAGGGAGCGTTTGACAGTGATGAGGGGTGGTCGTTTGACCGCGGACCCATTACAGACGCAGGCAATGAGGCAGTGATCGCTGAGATCCTGGTTGAAGACAGCGGAGGTGTATTTAGAGGGTAAATTAGGTAGGATGATATCTATGAGGGTGCCCATGTTAACGGATTTAGGGTTGTACCTGGTAGGTTCCTTGATAATTTGTGTGAGATTGAGGGCATCTAGTTTAGATTGTAGGACGGCCGGGGTGTTAAGCATATCCCAGTTTAGGTCACCAAGCAATACAAACTCTGAGGATAGATGGGGGGCAATCAATTCACATATGGTGTTCAGGGCACAGCTGGGGGCTGAGGGGGTCTGTAGCAAGCAGCAACAGTGAGATACTTATTTCTGGAAAGGTGGAGTAGTTTTAGATGACAACCTGTCAAACACATCAATAAACAACACTTACACTATACATACTGTATCTACACTACCGGTCAAAAGTTTGGACACACCTACTCATTCAAGGGTTTTTCTTTATTTTTACTATTTTTTACATTGTAGAATAATAGTGAAGGCATCAAAACTATGAAATAACACATATGGAATCATGTAGTAATGAAAAAAGGTTTAAGCGAATCACAATATATTTTATATTTGAGATTCTTCAAATAGCCACCCTTTGCGTTGATGACATTTTTGCACACTCTTGGCATTCTCTCAACCAGCTTCATGAGGTAGTACCTGGAATGCATTTAAATTAACAGGTGTGCCTTCTTAAAAGTTAATTTGTGGAATTTCTTTCCTTCTTAATGCGTTTGAGCCAATCAGTTGTGTTGTGACAAGGTAGGGGTGGTATACAGAAGATAGCCCTATTTGGTAAAAGACCAAGTCCATATTATGGCAAGAACCGCTCAAATAAGCAAAGAGAAACAAAAGTCCATCATACTTTAAGACATAAAGGTCAATATGGAACATTTCAAGAACTTTGAACGTTTCTTAAAGTGCAGTCGCAAAAACCGTCAAGCGCTATGATGAAACTGGCTCTCATGAGGACCGCCACAGGAATGGAAGACCCAGAGTTACCTCTGCTGCAGAGGATAAGTTCATTACAGTTAACTGTACCTCAGAAATTGCAGCCCAAATAAATGCTTCACAGAGTTCAAGTCACAGACACATCTCAACATCAACTGTTCAGAGGGGACTGTGTGAATCAGGCCTTCATGGTCGAATTGCTGCAAAGAAACCATTACTAAAGGACACCAATAAAAAGGAGAGACCTGCTTGGGCCAAGAAACACGAGCAATGGACATTAGACTGGCCGAAATTTGTCCTTTGGTCTGGAGTCCAAATTGGAGATTTTTGGTTCCAATCGCTGTGTCTTTGTGAGACGCGGTGTGGGTGAACGGATGATCTCCGCATATGTAGTTCCCAACATAAAGCACGGAGGAGGAGGTGTTATGGTGTGGGGGTGCTTTGCTGATGACACTGTCTGTGATTTATTTAGAATTCAAGGCACACTTAACCAGCATGGCTACCACAACATTCTGCAGCGATACGCCATCCCATCTGGTTTGTGCTTAGTGGGACTATCATTTGTTTTTCAACAGGACAATGACCCAGGTGAAGCTGGTTGAGAGAACGCCAAGAGTGTGTAAAGCTGTCATCAAGGCAAAGGGTGGCTATTTGAAGAATCTCAAATATAAAATACATTTTGATTTGTTTAACACTTTTTTGGTTACTACATGATTCCATATGTGTTATTTCATAGTTTTGATGTCTTCACTATTATTCTACAATGTAGAAATAGTAAAAATAAAGAAAAACCCTTGAATGAGTAGGTGTGTCCAAACTTTTGACTGGTACTGTATATACACATCAATAACACAATACATGAAAAACAAACACAAAAAGCAAAACACAATCATATGAAACAAACACATTCTTCAGTAAAACATACTGATACAGCCCTTAGCAGTGGTATATTTGCCATATACCAAAAGGGAAAGGCGATACCTAGTCAGTTGCACAACTGAATGCATTCAACATACATTTTTCAGCATTTAACCCAACACCTCTGAATCAGTCCACGTTATCAGCGCCCGGGGAGCAGTTATTGTGGGGGTTAATTGCCTTGTTCAAGGGCAGAACTGCAGATTTTTTCCAGCTTCCCGGCTCGAGGTGACTTATTGCTATTATAAACCGGTTACCAACATAAATATAATAGTAAACAAGTATTCTTGCATCATACCTGTGGTATATTGTAAGATATACACACAGCTGGAATGCTGTTTCAGCCAATCAGCATCCAGGACCCAAACTTCCCGGTTTATAATGATGGATGCTTCTCTGATGTCTTAACTGTATAATGCTATGAAAAAATAAAAATGTTGTCTCTAGTCCATGTGCCATTATTTTCTTCCTGTATGATTTACAATATATGTATGCCCTTCATCCCTCCTCTCATTGTATAAAGAGTCAGTGCCAGCTCGCCTTACCGCTAGGGGGGCTCCCAATTAAGAAAGTTATAGTAGTTTGAATTGCACAATGTGCAATTTCGGAATTTGGTAGTGCATCAGCTTCTTATGTCAGTAACTGAGGCAGCATTTTCACAGGCAGCCCAATTATACTATTTTTCCAAAAATTGGTCTTTTGGCCAATCAGATCAGCTCTTTTTCCAAGAATTGGGCAAAATATCAGAATTGGGCTGCCTGTGTAAACGTCACAAGGGTCGTTAGGTGGGGGGCAGGGCAACCAAATCTTGCTTGGTGCCGCTGAAAAGGCTAGAGCTGGCCACACACACACATTAATGAACCCACAGCTGAAAAGGCTAGAGCTGGCCACACACACACATTAATGAACCCACAGCTGAAAAGGCTAGAGCTGGCCACACACACACATTAATGAACCCACAGCTGAAAAGGCTAGAGCTGGCCACACACACACATTAATGAACCCACAGCTGAAAAGGTTAGAGCTGGCCACACACACACATTAATGAACCCACAGCTGAAAAGGCTAGAGCTGGCCACACACACACATTAATGAACCCACAGCTGAAAAGGCTAGAGCTGGCCACACACACACATTAATGAACCCACAGCTGAAAAGGCTAGAGCTGGCCACACACACATTAATGAACCCACAGCTGAAAAGGCTAGAGCTGGCCACACACACACATTAATGAACCCACAGCTGAAAAGGCTAGAGCTGGCCACACACACACATTAATGAACCCACAGCTGAAAAGGCTAGAGCTGGCCACACACACACATTAATGAACCCACAGCTGAAAAGGCTAGAGCTGGCCACACACACACATTAATGAACCCACAGCTGAAAAGGCTAGAGCTGGCCACACACACACATTAATGAACCCACAGCTGAAAAGGCTAGAGCTGGCCACACACACACATTAATGAACCCACAGCTGAAAAGGCTAGAGCTGGCCACACACACACATTAATGAACCCACAGCTGAAAAGGCTAGAGCTGGCCACACACACACATTAATGAACCCACAGCTGAAAAGGCTAGAGCTGGCCACACACACATTAATGAACCCACAGCTGAAAAGGCTAGAGCTGGCCACACACACACATTAATGAACCCACAGCTGAAAAGGCTAGAGCTGGCCACACACACACATTAATGAACCCACAGCTGAAAAGGCTAGAGCTGGCCACACACACACATTAATGAACCCACAGCTCCTCTCTCTCCCTGTCAGACGTCTGGTGTTTCCTGCCATGGTCACCTTGATCATCTCAACCCTCACCTTCCCCCCTGGGTTTGGACAGTTCATGGCTGGACAGGTCAGTAGTTCCATTTTTTTATATATCTGCGTCTGTCAACAACAATGTGTATGATACACCTTTCAAAGTATTGAAACAGAGATGCATTTCAATTGTCTAAAGCAGCCTCCTCTCCTCGTCCCCTTCCCTTCATTTTCTCTTTTGTGAATGGACCTGTCCTGTGTTGTCTTCACCTATCCTAACCTCTTAGATCAGCGAAGGGAAGGAGATAAGGAAAGGAAGCCAATTTAGACTATTGAGATTGATACAGTATATCCCAGTCCTAACAGTTGTGTCTCTCCTTGTCTCCTCAGCTGACGCAGCATGAGTCCCTGGTGGCGTTGTTGGACAACCGCACATGGTGTCGCCAGGGTGTTGCCGAGGAGTTTGACTACATCAGCCACTCCCACGCCTGGAAACACCCCCAGGTCAATGTCTTCATCACTCTCATCTTCTTCATCGTGATGAAGGTACGTGTGTGTTGTTTTAAAATGGAGAGTGTTTTTGTGCGTGGGTTTAGGAGAGGCGAGTCTGATTTGTTTGTGATTGTCTGATTGTGTTGGTGTGAAAATTAGGATATTATGCCTCTTCTGTGTCTATTCTCAGTTTCCTCTACCAAACTTCTCTCTCACACACTCTTTCTCTCTCTCTCTCTTTCTTTCTTTCTTCCGCTCTCTTTCTTTCTTTCTTTCCCTCTCGCTTTCTCTCGCTTTCTCTCTCTCTCTCTCTCGCTTTCTCTCTCTCTCGCTCTCTCTCTCTCTCTCTCTCTCTCTCTCTCTCTCTCTCTCTCTCTCTCTCTCTCTCTCTCTCTCTCTCTCTCTCTCTCTCTCTCTCTCTCTCTCTCTCTCTCTCTCTCTCTCTCTCTCTCTCTCTCTCTCTCTCTCTCTCTCTCTCTCTCTCTCTCTCTCTCTCTCTCTCTCTCTCTCTCTCTCTAGTTCTGGATGTCTGCAGTAGCTACCACCATGCCTGTACCATGTGGGGCCTTCATGCCAGTTTTCCTCATTGGTAAGTCACTTGCTGTGTGCGAATGTATGTATTTAGCCATGCACACTAAAAACACCTGCATGTACACAAACAATTTATTTGTGTGATGTGCAGGTGCAGCATTTGGGCGTCTCGTAGGAGAGACCATGGCAGTCATGTTCCCTGATGGCATCCATGCCGATGGCAGTGTCTATCCCATAGTGCCTGGCGGCTATGCTGTAGTGGGTGAGTAGTGGATGTCTCTGTATCTCACTCCACCAGTTGCATTCAAACTAACCTGTTTTGTTTTCTTTAGGCTCCATTACGGCTCTAACGTGTCCGCTTATCACTGAAACCAAATGTGAGACTGAACTTCTTCATAGGCTCTATCTTGGCTCTTTCTGTTCTCTGAAGTGATCGAAACTGGAGGCTGGTGTGATGCCAAAGCTATTTTTGTCAATTGTGCTATCTTATTGAATGTGACTGATGAAAATGAATTCTGCTACGATAGAAAAGTCAGCAGGTTTTGGGTTGAAATAAAAAAAAATCAGGTTCTCATTGATTTCTTGTTTAGTGGGCCATAAGCGATACATGACCTTGAACAATCCATTAAAAATGTTGGACATGAAAGACTTGTTGGATAAATGTGACTAGTGCAATCACAAATCACTAGCTTGTGCTTTCATTTGTTTTGTTGTTTAGAACAGTGAAGATAACAAATACACTTGAAATATGCATTAACAAGTTTGGACACACCTACTCATTCAAGGGTTTTTCTTTATTTTTACTATTTTACACATACAGTGCTATGAAAAAGTATTTGCCCCTTTTCTAATTTTCTCTATCATATTTGTGATACTAAATGTTATCAGATCTTCAACCCAAACCTAATATTAGATCAAGGGAACATAAGTGAACAAATAACACAACAATTACATATTTATTTCATTTATTTCATAAACAAAGTTATGCAACACCCAATTCCCCTGTGTGAAAAAGTAATTGCCCCCTTACACTCAATAACTGGTTGTGCCACCTTTAGCTGCAATGACTCCAATCAAATGCTTCCTGTAGTTGTTGATCAGTCTCTCACGTCGCTGTGGGGGAATTTTGGCCCACTCTTCCATGCAGAACTGCTTTAACTCAGTGACGTGTGGATTTTCAAGCATGAACTGCTCGTTTCAAGTCCTGCCACAACATCTCAATTGGGATTGGGTCTGGACTTTGACTAGGCCATTCCAAAACTTCCAATTTGTTGCTTTTTAGCAATTTTCATGTAGACTTGATTGTGTGTTTTGGATCATTGTCTTGCTGCATGACCCAGCTGCGCTTCAGCTTCAGCTCACAGACGGATGGTCTGACGTTCTCCTGTAGAATTCTCTGATACAGAGCAGAATTCATGGTTCCTTCTATTAAGGCAAGTCGTCCAGGTCCTGAGGCAGCAAAGCATCCCCAAACCATCACACCACCACCACCATGCTTGACCTTTGGTATGATGTTCTTACTGTGGAATGCAGAGTTTGGTTTTCGCACTTGAAGAAACTTTCAAAGTTCTTGAAATGTTCCGTATTTGCCTGACCTTCATGTCTTAAAGTAATGATGGACTGTCGTTTCTCTTTGCTTATTTGAGTTGTTCTTACCATAATATGGACTTGGTCTTTTACCAAATAAGGCTATCTTCTGTACCTTGTCATAACATAACTGATTGGAAGGAAAGAAAGAAATTCCACAAATTAACTTTTAAGAAGGCAAACCTGTTAATTGAAATGCATTCCAGGTGACTACCTCATGACGCTGGTTGAGAGAATGCCAAGAGTGTGCAAAGCTGTCATCAAGGAAAAGGGTGGCTATTTGAAGAATCTCAAATATAAAATATAGTGTTATTTAATAGTTTTGATGTCTTCACTATTATTCTACAATGTAAAAATAAAGAAAAACCCTTGAATGAGTAGGTGTGTCCAAACTTTCTGTAGTTGTATGTATGTCTAGGGAGGCTGTGGAAAGCAAAAAGAGTGGGGAAAAAAAATATTTAGTCAGCCACCAATTGTGCAAGTTCTCCCACTTAAAAAGATGAGAGAGGCCTGTAGTTTTCATCATAGGTACACGTCAACTATGACAGACAAAATGAGAATTTTTTTTCCAGAAAATCACATTGTAGGATTTCTAATGAATTTATTTGCAAATTATGGTGGAAAATAAGTATTTGGTCAATAACAAAAGTTTCTCAATACTTTGTTATATACCCTTTGTTGGCAATGACACAGGTCAAACGTTTTCTGTAAGTCTTCACAAGGTTTTCACACACTGTTGCTGGTATTTTGGCCCATTCCTCCATGCAGATCTCCTCTAGAGCAGTGATGTTTTGGGGCTGTCGCTGGGCAACACAGACTTTCAACTCCCTCCAAAGATTTTCTATGGGGTTGAGATCTGGAGACTGGCTAGGCCACTCCAGGACCTTGAAATGCTTCTTACGAAGCCACTCGGTGTGTTTGGGATCATTGTCATGCTGAAAGACCCAGCCACGTTTCATCTTCAATGCCCTTGCTGATGGAAGGAGGTTTTCACTCAAAATCTCACGATACATGGCCCCATTCATTCTTTCCTTTACACGGATCAGTCGTCCTGGTCCCTTTGCAGAAAAACAGCCCCAAAGCATGATGTTTCCACCCCCATGCTTCACAGTAGGTATGGTGTTCTTTGGATGCAACTCAGCATTCTTTGTCCTCCAAACACGACGAGTTGAGTTTTTACCAAAAAGTTATATTTTGGTTTCATCTGACCATATGACATTCTCCCAATCCTCTTCTGGGTCATCCAAATGCACTCTAGCAAACTTCAGACGGGCCTGGACATGTACTGGCTTAAGCAGGGGGACACGTCTGGCACTGCAGGATTTGAGTCCCTGGCGGCGTAGTGTGTTACTGATGGTAGGCTTTGTTACTTTGGTCCCAGCTCTCTGCAGGTCATTCACTAGGTCCCCCCGTGTGGTTCTGGGATTTTTGCTCACCGTTCTTGTGATCATTTTGACCCCACGGGGTGAGATCTTGCGTGGAGCCCCAGATCGAGGGAGATTATCAGTGGTCTTGTATGTCTTCCATTTCCTAATAATTGCTTCCACAGTTGATTTCTTCAAACCAAGCTGCTTACCTATTTCAGATTCAGTCTTCCCAGCCTGGTGCAGGTCTACAATTTAGTTTCTGGTGTCCTTTGACAGCTCTTTGGTCTTGGCCATAGTGGAGTTTGGAGTGTGACTGTTTGAGGTTGTGGACAGGTGTCTTTTATACTGATAACAAGTTCAAACAGGTGCCATTAATACAGGTAACGAGTGGAGGACAGAGGTGCCTCTTAAAGAAGAAGTTACAGGTCTGTGAGAGCCAGAAATATTGCTTGTTTGTAGGTGACCAAATACTTATTTTCCACCATAATTTGCAAATAAATTCATAAAAAATCCTACAATGTGATTTTCTGGAGAAAAAAAATCTCAATTTGTCTGTCATAGTTGACGTGTACCTATGATGAAAATTACAGGCCTCTCTCATCTTTTTAAGTGGGAGAACTTGCACAATTGGTGGCTGACTAAATACTTTTTTCCCCCACTGTAAATGTCACTTTCCACCACATTGGACAATAAAAGCCATATTCATCATCGTCATCATCCAGACTCTGTGTATTCCTCCTCCCCAGGTGCGGCGGCGTTGTCGGGGGCGGTGACTCACACGGTGTCGACGGCGGTCATCGTGTTTGAGCTGACGGGTCAGATCAGCCACATCCTGCCGGTGATGATAGCGGTGATCCTGGCCAACGCCGTAGCCCAGTCCCTCCAGCCCTCGCTATATGACTCTATCATCAGGATCAAGAAACTACCCTACCTCCCTGAGCTGGGTATGGGGCACCACGAGTGAGTCTGTCTTTCCATCTGTTTGTGTCTCAATCTCCCTCACTTGATATTATACTCCCTCTATTCTTTCTTATTTCTTTTCAACTTCCGGACATTATTTATTTTCCTGTTTTTCCCCATTTTCCTCCTTTATCTCCTCTTTCATTCTTACCCTACCCCCCTCTTCTCCTCCCCTGCTCCTTCAGGAAGTATAACGTCCGTGTGGAGGACATCATGGTTAGAGACGTGCGTTACATCACTCTCTCCTCCTCTTATCGTGACATACAGGAGGTCCTGCTGACTGGACAGCTCAAAACACTGGCCCTGGTCGAGTCCACGGGTAAGGGTGTGTGTATAGTCTGCTATAATTTAAAGATGCATCCTTCCTCCATTACACATTGTCACTCTACTGCTTCCCTTCTTCTCTCCCATGTCTTTCACTTCTTCCAGCTTTTTGACTTTGTGTCCTATTCCATCTATTCTGTATTCTGCTTAGTACTCTCCCTTACTGTTTCCTCTTTCGCTCTTCTCTTTTCTCTTCCCTATCCCCTGCACCCCTTTTCTCTTCCTCTGTCTCCTCTCCCTTGTTCTCCTTTGCTCTTTTCTCTCCTCTTTCCCTCTCTATCTCTTTCTTTTTCCCTCTTTATCATCCTATCCCTCTCTCCCCTCCCTCTCCCCTCCCTCCCTCTCTCCCCTCCCTCTCTCTGTCTCCCCCTCTCTCCCCCTCCCTCTCTCTATCTCCCCCTCTCTCCCCCTCCCTCTCTCCCCCTTCCTCTCTCTCCCCCTTCCTCTCTCCCTCACCCCCTCTCTCCCCTTCCCTCTCTCTCCCCCTTCCTCTTTCTCGCCCTCCCCCTCTCTCACCCTCTCTCACCCTCCCTCTCTCTCCCCCTCTCTCCCTCTCTCCCCTCCCTCTCACTCCCCCTTCCTCTCTCTCGCCCTCCCCCTCTCTCCCCCTCTCTCCCCATCCCTCTCTCTCCCCCTCCCCCTCTCTCCCCCTCTCTCCCTCTCTCCCCCTCCCTCTCTCTCCCCCTTCCTCTCTCTCCCCCTCCATCCCTCTCCCCCTCTCTTCCCCTCCCTCTCTCTCCCCCTCTCTCCTCCTCCCTCTCTCCCCCTCCATCTCTCTCCCCCTCCCCCTCCCTCTCTCTCTCTCCCCCTTCATCCCTCTCCCCCTCCCTCTCTCTCCCCCTTCCTCTCTCTCCACCTCCCTCTCTCCCTCTTTCTCTTTCTCTTTCTCTCTGTCCTCCAGACTCTATGATCCTGTTGGGTTCTATAGAGCGCTCCCAGCTCCAGTCACTCCTGTCCCTCCAGCTGGGTCCATTGCGCAGGCTAGACCACCTCCAGAGGCACGCCCAGGACAATGGCACACACACACACACACTGGACATACACACACACCTGGCCAGCCTGGGCACCATGGACAATCCCCTAAGCCCACCCTGCACACACACACACACCAATGCCTCCAATACCAGCGCACACCATGGGGTCCGCTTTCTGGTGAGTGTTACGGAGGTGAGTCGGACTCACGCTCGCGTGATGAGGTAGCACTGCCTGCGACTTAAAGTCACTGTCACCCTCGAGGGTGGGGGGTAGGTAGGGAAGTTATGTGTGAAGTTCATTACATGTAATGTGTGGATATGTGTTGGGATGGACTTACATTGGTTACAGTAAATGTGTGAGTGAAGTAAGTGTTTTAGGGGTATTACAGAGTGTGGTGTGGGTTGGTTTGGTGTATTTGGTAGGGGACGTCTGTGAAGTTTGTCTGATTTCAGTATGTGGGGGATCTTCAGTACTTCAGCATGCCTTCTACTGTCTACAGTACCTCTAACCACTGTGTATGTGTGCTGTGTGTGTGTTTGTGTTTGTGTGCGTACGTCTGTGCCTGTACGTGTGCGTGCATGCATGTATCATGTGTAGAGCTGTGGTGGTCATTACATTTTGTCAGCCGGTTATTGTCATGTTAATGCCTGCCGGTCTCACGGTAAATTACTGATAATTAACTAACACGTTTGGCATCTCAGGCCTCCAGGCATACAAGCCGCTGATACGTGCCTTTGGAACATCTACATTTAAAAAAAGTATAATAAATCCAGTTAATGTACACCATCACAATAAATCAATTATTTATTTTAGGCAGGTCTAAACAAACATGATATTGTCGTGACGTGACTTACTTTAATGTATGACTGTTATTTATCGAATCAACTAACTATGTTTAATTGTCACTCGATTCAATTAATCATGTAACAATTAACTCATTAGGAATTTGGGGCTCCACGGAAGAAGTTGTTTAACGAGTTACCATCTCCCGAATTAAACTCTTAGAAGATATATGTTATATATCATTTACATTTTAGTCATTTAGCAGACGCTCTTATCCAGAGCGACTTACAGTTAGTGATTACATATATATATATTTTTTATACTGGCCCCCCGTGGGAATCGAACCCATAACCCTGGCGTTGCAAACGCCATGCTCTATCAACTGAGCTACATCCCTGCCGGCCATTCCCTCCCCTACCCTGGACGACGCTGGGACAATTGTGCGCCACCCATGAGTCTCCCGGTCGCGGCCGGCTGCGACAGAGCCTGGATTCGAACCAGGATCTCTAGTGGCACAGTTAGCACTGCGATGCAGTGCCTTAGACCACTGCGCCACTCAGGAGTTCATATCGATAACAGTCACTAATTAAATAATTACCTCTTATCAGTCTCATTCTGAACGTTGCATAATCCTTGAACCTGCAAGAACCCTAACCTTATTGATGAATCAGCAATACACAAATTGTCTTAAATATTTATTTACTAACTAACTAAATAATAACACCGAATACACACACACACAGGTTATTGATTACTAACGTAATACAATGAGAACAGGACCCTAGTGGACTGGACGAACAATAGCATGAATGATTGGGTAGAAGGAGGGTCAGAGTGGAAGGGAGAGACAGAGATTCAAACTATCGTTGTTACTTTGGAAACTACACTCACGGAAATACAAATGCTTAGAACCCTAATAACCGCTCATTCGGATTAGAAATGCAACTTGTATTTACGTGTAGCTGTCTTCGATAGTTGAGTTGATGATGTAGGACTCTCGTTTGCCCACCAGAGATCCCAATGTCCATGGTAGAGTTTCTGGTCGTAGTGGTGATTAGAATGGATACTTCAGCGTACCCTGTAGTTCGTAGAGTTGATAGAATAGATACTTCAGATGTACCAACGGTTGTCTGAGAGGGATTGTCCTTCCCAACTTGTGTCTTTAGTGAAAGTTCTCTAGATGACTATACATGCCAGCTGCAGACTGAGATGATAAGGTCTAGTGTGTTGTCTTCTTCTTCACCTCGTGTAGAGGTTGAGAGTTTCAGAGTTTCATCATTTTGCCATATTCAGCTCGCACTGTATGTCGGCTGGTCTGTAGAGTACCAACCATTTTAAGCCGTGGGGCTTCCTGGTCTAATGTTAATTTGTTTTTCAAGGCTTTTTATGCCCTCGGGGTAAAAGGGGTGTTCCATCATGTTTGTGCTCATCTGGGCGTGGCCATTGACTGAGAACAAATCAATATGGAAAACAGTCATCTCATCTAGAATGCTACAATCACATTGTTATCTTCACAAAAGTTGTATTATACTTAATCATTAGTTTTATACAACAATTAGATGCAAACCTCATAACTGGGAAGTGTACACCCCCAGAGATACAGTTATGTTGTTCCAACGTCTTTAATGACATCACAACATAGTAACGAATTTGACATGATTGTTCTTTAAGTCCCCACCGACCATTTCCCAGATGTTCTTTAAAAGCGCTTTCCTCTCCATCTTAAATAAGCATGCCCCATTCAAAAAATGTAGAACTAAGAACAGATATAGCCCCTGGCTCACCCCAGACTTGACTGCCCTTGACCAGCACAAAAACATCCTGTGACGTACTGCATTAGCATCGAACAGCCCCCGCGATATGCAACTTTTCAGGGAAGTCAGGAACCAATATACACAATCAGTTAGGAAAGCAAAGGCTAGCTTTTTCAAACAGAAATGTGCATCCTGTAGCACTAACTCCAAAAGGTTTTGGGTCACTGTAAAGTCCATGGAGAATAAGAGCACCTCCTCCCAGCTGCCCACTGCACTGAGGCTAGGAAACACTGTCACCACAGATAAATCTACGAAATCGAGAATTTCAATAAGCATTTTGCTACGGCTGGCCATGCTTTCCACCTGGCTACCCCTACCCCGGCCACCAGCTCTGCACCCGCCGCTGCAACTTGCCCATGCCCACCCCGCTTCTCCTTCACCCAAATTCAGATAGCTGATGTTCTGAAAGAGCTGCAAAATCTGGACCCATACAAATCAGCTGGGCTAGACAATCTGGACCCTTTCTTTTTAAAATTAGCCGCCAAAATTGTAGCAACCCCTATTACTAGCCTGTTCAACCTCTCTTTCGTATCATCTGAGATCCCCAGAGATTTGAAAGCTGCCGCGGTCATCCCCCTCTTCAAAGGGGGTGACACTCTAGATCCAAACCGTTACAGCCCTATATCCATCCTGCCCTGCCTTTCGAAAGTATTTGAAAGCCAAGTTAACAAACAGATCACCGACCATTTCGAATCCCACCGTACCTTCTCCGCTATGCAATCTGGTTTCCGAGCTGGTCATGGGTGCACCTCAGCCACGCTCAAGGTACTAAACGATATTATAACCGCGACCGATAAAAGACAGTACTGTGCAGCCGTCTTCATCGACCTGGCCAAGGCTTTCGACTCTGTCAATCACTGCATTCTTATTGGCAGACTAAATAGCCTTGGTTTCTCAAATGACTGCCTCGCCTGGTTCACCAACTACTTCTCAGATAGAGTTCAATGTGTCAAATCGGAGGGCCTGTTGTCTGGACCTCTGGCAGTCTCTATGGGGGTGCCACAGGGTTCAATTCTCGGGCCGACTCTATTATCTGTGTATATCAATGATGTCGCTCTTGCTGCTGGTGACTCTCAGATCCACCTCTACGCAGACGACACCATTTTGTATACATCTGGCCCTTCATTGGACACTGGTTAACAAACCTCCAAACGAGCTTCAATGCCATACAACACTCCTTCCGTAGCCTCCAACTGCTCTTAAACGCTAGTAAAACTAAATGCATGCTCTTCAATCGAACGCTGCTTGCACCCGCCCGCCCGACCAGAATCACTACTCTAGGCGGGTCTGACTTAGAATATGTGGACAACTACAAATACCTAGGTGTCTCTCCTTCCAGACTCACATTAAGCATCTCCAATCCAAAGTTAAATCTAGAATCGCCTTCCTATTTCGCAACAAAGCCTCCTTCACTCATGCTGCCAAACATGCCCTCGTAAAACTGACTATCCTACCAATCCTTGACTTCGGCGATGTCATTTACAAAATAGCCTCCAACACTCTACTCAGCAAATTGGATGTAGTCTATCGCCATCCGTTTTGTCATCAAAGCCCCATATACTACCCACCATTGTGACCTGTACACTCTTGTTGTTTGGCCCTCACTACATATTAGTCGGCAAACCAACTGGCTCCAGGTCATCTATAAATCACTGCTAGGCAAATCCCGCCTTATTTTAGCTCATTGGTCACCATAGCAACACCCACCCGTAGTCTGCGCTCCAGCAGGTATATCTCACTGGTCATCCCCAAAGCCAACACCTCCTTTGGCCGCCATTCCTTCCAGTTCTCTGCTGCTAATGACTGGAACGAACTGCAAAAATCTCTGAAGCTGGAGACTCTTATCTCCCTCACTAACCTTAAGCATCAGTTGTCAGAGCAGCTTACCGATCACTGCACCTGTACACAGCCCATCTGTAATTAGCCCACCGAACTACCTCATCCCCATAGTGTTATTTATTTTGCTTATTTGCACCCAAGTATCTATTTTTGCACATCATCTTCTGCACATCTATCACTCCAGTGTTAATACTAAATTGTAATTATTTTGCACTATGGCCTATTTATTGCCTTACCTCCATAACTTACTACATTTGCACACACTGTACAGTGGGGAAAAAAAGTATTTAGTCAGCCACCAATTGTGCAAGTTCTCCTACTTAAAAAGATGAGAGAGGCCTGTAATTTTCATCATTGGTACACGTCAACTATGACAGACAAATTGAGCATTTTTTTCCCAGAAAATCACATTGTAGGATTTTTAATGAATTTATTTGCAAATTATGGTGGAAAATAAGTATTTGGTCAATAACAAAAGTTTCTCAATACTTTGTTATATACCCTTTGTTGGCAATGACACAGGTCAAACGTTTTCTGTAAGTCTTCACAAGGTTTTCACACACTGTTGCTGGTATTTTGGCCCATTCCTCCATGCAGATCTCCTCTAGAGCAGTGATGTTTTGGGGCTGTCGCTGGGCAACACAGACTTTCAACTCCCTCCAAAGATTTTCTATGGGGTTGAGATCTGGAGACTGGCTAGGCCACTCCAGGACCTTGAAATGCTTCTTACGAAGCCACTCCTTCGTTGCCCGGGCGGTGTGTTTGGGATCATTGTCATGCTGAAAGACCCAGCCACGTTTCATCTTCAATGCCCTTGCTGATGGAAGGAGGTTTTCACTCAAAATCTCACGATACATGGCCCCATTCATTCTTTCCTTTACACGGATCGGTCGTCCTGGTCCCTTTGCAGAAAAACAGCCCCAAAGCATGATGTTTCCACCCCCATGCTTCACAGTAGGTATGGTGTTCTTTGGATGCAACTCAGCATTCTTTGTCCTCCAAACACGACGAGTTGAGTTTTTACCAAAAAGTTATATTTTGGTTTCATCTGACCATATGACATTCTCCCAATCCTCTTCTGGATCATCCAAATGCACTCTAGCAAACTTCAGACGAGCCTGGACATGTACTGGCTTAAGCAAGGGGACATGTCTTGCACTGCAGGATTTGAGTCCCTGGCGGCGTAGTGTGTTACTGATGGTAGGCTTTGTTACTTTGGTCCCAGCTCTCTGCAGGTCATTCACTAGGTGTGTTTCTGGGATTTTTGCTCACCGTTCTTGTGATCATTTTGACCCCATGGGGTGAGATCTTGCGTAGTGCCCCAGATCGAGGGAGATTATCAGTGGTCTTGTATGTCTTCCATTTCCTAATAATTGCTCCCACAGTTGATTTCTTCAAACCAAGCTGCTTACCTATTGCAGATTCAGTCTTCCCAGCCTGGTGCAGGTCTACAATTTTGTTTCTGGTGTCCTTTGACAGCTCTTTGGTCTTGGCCATAGTGGAGTTTGGAGTGTGACTGTTTGAGGTTGTGGACAGGTGTCTTTTATACTGATAACAAGTTCAAACAGGTGCCATTAATACAGGTAACGAGTGGAGGACAGAGGAGCCTCTTAAAGAAGAAGTTACAGGTCTGTGAGAGCCAGAATTCTTGCTTGTTTGTAGGTGACCAAATACTTATTTTCCACCATAATTTGCAAATAAATTCATAAAAAATCCTACAATGTGATTTTCTGGATTTTTTTCCCCTCAATTTGTCTGTCATAGTTGACGTGTACCTATGATGAAAATTACAGGCCTCTCTCATCTTTTTAAGTGGGAGAACTTGCACAATTGGTGGCTGACTAAATACTTTTTTCCCCACTGTATATAGATTGTCTATTGTGTTATTGACTAATTGTTTTGTTTATCCCATGTGTAACTCTGTGTTGTTGTTGTTTTTATCGCACTGCTTTGCTTTATCTTGGCCAGGTCGCAGTTGTAAATGAGAACTTGTTCTCAACTGGCCTACCTGGTTAAATAAAGGTGAAATAAAAAATATGAAAAAATCTGGATATGTGCCATGCCATAGGCTGTAGCCTTGTTCATTTAGCAGACAAGATATGCTTATAAGTCCCATGCCATTATCTTATATTAATGATTTTATAGAAGAATATAAATGACCTTTGAGTAATAGTTTGACTGTGGTCATGACTGCCGCTGTGGCGGTAATACGGTCACTGCAACAGCCCTAATCATGTTTCTCTACCTAGATCTCAACAGAAGAGTCCTCCTTCAGCCAAGCTGGGTCCAACTCTCAGCTGCCACTCAAGTCTGCTATGAAAACTGTCCCTACTACTCACAACACAGAGGCACCCAACAGCATGCACACTCTTTCAATTAATAGAGACACGCCGACTCTGTCTCCTCTCTCAGGCTCTCAGCAGACACTCTCCTGTGGTGACCCTGAGAGAGTGCTACTCGAGGTGAGTCTATGCTTGTATCCTCATATTCTACAACAACCACTTTCTCCTCAGAGAATCTTTAGTAACTATAAGCCCCAGCGTTGCTGTAGCGTAAACAGAGAAGCATAACAAGCTATATGTGTTGCAGTAATATTGTATTAATATTTTTAAATATCCATTATCCGTCTTCTCTCTCTTTATCAGCTGCTATGCCCATTATAGAGTATAACGTTGCTGTAACGTTGTTTTTTAGGTTGTGCTAACGTTGTGTTAACTTTATCCTAACATTGTGCTAACGATGTGTTTGTTATTCTCTTCCTATAAGAGCCTGGCAGAGCCGGAGGCTCCTGAAAGCAGGGGGCCCAAACGCGTCAGGATCTCCATGGCGACGGTAAGACTGCCACCCTCCTTAGAGACAGTTGCTAAGTAACCGTTGCCTAGCGACCTAGCATTGAGCAAGAGACCAACCAAAATCATTTTGGGTACTTCTACCAACCCAAAATATACTGTAGCTAATAGCACTTGTGGGAGCGAGGGAATGAGTAATGAAGGGAGAGACTGATGTAGGAAAGGAGAGAAAGCGAGGGAAAAAAGGAGAGAAGAAGGCAAAGTTGACCAAACCTGAGTTGAAACCGGAGTCATTTTAGTGATTCATCTGATTATTTACAGTGAGTAGTTACAGGGGCAGAAGCATGCACTTCTGAATGTGGTTATGTGTTAGTCTTTCATTCTCCTATGCAGTGGTGGTATGTTAATTAAGGAAATATTGAATATGTGTGCATGTGCCGGGTAACATAGATATAGTTAGAGGATGCAATATTATATCTGTCCCATTATGGCGTC
This sequence comes from Coregonus lavaretus, assembly GCF_964263955.1. NCBI lineage: Eukaryota > Metazoa > Chordata > Actinopteri > Salmoniformes > Salmonidae > Coregonus > Coregonus lavaretus. The sequence goes on from NC_140006.1 coordinate 32,792,185, forward strand.
TGTGAGAGCATGGGCAGTGCAATTGAAGTCATCTCCATAGAGCTCACCAGCTTGTAGTTCTAAAAAACGGAAATTAGTATTTTCTACCGTTGGCCATTCCAATGGGGGAAATTAATGGGGAAATAATGTTTTTGGGGGGGAATATACGCCGAAAATAAGGTCTGAGGTTAACACAGGCTTAGGAGATCTTATACGTTTTGTTCTATGAGATAATATCAGTCAGTTAACATGCCGTTATTTCCGGCATTTATTTTAAAAAACACATTAATTTCCCCATAGGCTTTGGCCAACGAGCCATGGCGGAGTTAGCCTCCGTTAGTGCCCACAAAAAGATGCCATTACTATTGCTCTCTATTTTGAAGTAGTCCATTTTCTTCTTCTACTACTTCTATATGTTTTTATTTAGTATTTATTAGGGATCCCCATTAGCTGTTGCCAAGGCAGCAGCTACTCTTCCTGGGGTCCAAACAAATTAAGGCACTTATATTACAAATAAAACAAAAGACAAAACAGTACATCATAGTTGGTAAACAAACTGAAAGGGTGCATAATGCTACCTGGAGTGTGTTGTTTGAACAGGTATAAAGCCAAGGTTTGTGATTTACTGCCTCCTGCAGTTAAGGAATGTTTGCTCACAAGTACAATTCATTGGCTGATCCCTCCTGAGGACCTGGATGGAATTCTTCCTTAAGGAAGTCCCACCCAGTTGACTACTTAAAAATGGTGAAAGTCCTCAATGGCGCTGCCCATGTTAAAACTGGCTTTGGGGCACTAGAGTCCTCTATCTACCTCTATGGGGTGTAACTACTGTCTCTCTTTGTTTTCAGGAGTCTCCTGAAGTAGAGGATGACATGACCACAAACGAAGTAAGACTGAACTCTAATTGGTTAACTGTCATGTCAGTCAATAACTTAAAAATGCAGTGATTGGTGTAAGTGTTGTAAGAGTTGTTAGACGGTCATCATTGAGGGATTTTGTCAGCAAGGCAGCATGGTGCATCGTCCAGAATCGTACAACATCTCTTTTCCATAAAATAAATGTTAGAATTCTCTAACAAATTTTCATTGGGAAGGCAGATAAAGCATTTTTTTATCTAAAGCAATCCCTTTAGCATGGGAAAACACAGAATCCTACAAAATACTACACGTGCTTAATCATGTCACTTTTGTTTTGAGCCGGCTTCGCCATCGGACAGAGTGGGGCACAATGGCTCACGCCCGGCAGGCAACACGGGTTCCAAATCGAATGTAAACAAATTTCATCCGGTGCAAAACACACCAACACGGGCGCCCGGCGAAGTTAATCTAACACCCTCATTGGTTGAGAGTTCTGAATCCCCTCCCACAGATAGCGGAGTGGGAGGAGCAACAGTTGGACGAGCCAGTGGATTTCAACAACTGCAAGATTGACCCTGCCCCTTTTCAGCTGGTGGAGCGGACGTCTCTGCACAAGGTGTGTCATCATCAGTTCACCTGTCAATCAACCTGTCCCTTGTCAATCTGCACAACCAACCTAGCTGTCATCTGTTATTTTGGAGGAACGCTTTACTTGTAATGCTTAAGTGTCATTGAATCCACTGGATAAGAGTGTCTGCTAAATGACTCAAATCTAAAAATGTAACCATGCAACAAGTGCAGACAATGGCTGAGTTCCATCCCTAAAACATGATGTTCTCTTCCCTCTGCCCTTGATGACATCCCTTTAAATTGATGGTGTTGGTGACAGAAATGTGATGGCACGCAGCTCCACTAGACCAAGGCTCTGCACTAGACTGTGTGATTGTTTTAATAGACAATTTGTTCTCAATTACATTTTAATGGATGTCATCTATCGTTCTTTCTACCCACGCTCTCTCTCATTTTCTCTTTGTCTCCATCTCCCCCATGTCAATGTAGCTACCATGTAAATACAGCACATAGATTTTATAGGCCACTGAACCTAAAGTGGGACCCTCCTTTCTCTTTCCTCTCTCTCCTTTGCTTTATCCCTCTATCTTGTCATGTTGTTCCTTCTGATCTGCTCTCTTGACTGCAGTCCTCTACCCTCTCTCTCATTCTTTTTCTTCAGACTCACACCATATTCTCTCTGCTGGGGCTGGACCATGCCTATGTGACCAGTATTGGACGACTGGTGGGAGTGGTCTCCCTCAGGGAGGTGGGTGTTCCCGTGCACTAGAACTCTGATGTCACTGTGATGTCATGTAGTTTGTGTAGTTTGTATTTTCAACACTGATGTCATCATGCTATGAGTGATTTAGGGCAGTTCATCTTAAAATCCCCACAAGCACATCACAGGAAACCTTCCTGTTTACTTTGGCTGTGATTGTGTTTGAATATTGCCATCACCTTAGATCAGTCCTAAGGACAATATTGCGCTTAATGGATCAGCAGTAATCTCAGGCTAATCAATTTGCTCATTACAGAAATTGCTGCAGATTGAGGTTGCCTTGGCAACAACCCTGTGAGTTTGGAGATCTGTAATATGAATCACCACGTTGTTTACTCCAAAGTGACTCCATAATGTTCCATCCTTGCTCCCTATTTTATTCCTCCATCTCTCCCTCTCCTCTCTCTGTCCAACGTCTAGCTTCGCAAGGCCATAGAAGGCTCAGTGACTGTGACAGGGGTGAAAGTTCGCCCCCCACTGGCCAGTTTCCGTGACAGCGGCAACAACACCACCAGTGTTTCGGAGGTGACAGAGCTACACAAGCTTTGGAACCGCCACAGAGGCCTCTCGTTACCACAGGAACCCACCCCGCCTGACATGGAGGACCAATTGGACGATATGTATGAGGAGAGTCCTGTCCACTTCACACAGGACCAATCAGATTTGGAGTTTGAAACCAGCCCCGCTGACAATACGGACCCGCCATCGGAATTGGTTATTCAGGAATGCCTCTCACTAACAGAGGACCAAACAGAAGAGTTTATCTTAGAGTGCAGCCCTTCCCACACTGACGAATCAGAGCTGGCCTGTGATTTTGACCCCCCCCACCTCCCTGAGATTTGCCAATCGGAGACGGCGAAGGAACATGGAACCCTGCCCGAGAACATACAGCAAATGGACCAATCAGAACTGCAGTGTGAGCGAAGTCCCACCCGCACTGAGGACCAATCAGAATGACAGAAGGGGTGACGGAAAATTAGGAGATGATTCATGGTTCGTTGAGGTTTCTATAACCTTACAGGTCATTTTCACCTCAATCTTCAAGCTGGTGTGTGTGCGTGTGCGTGTGTGTGTGTTGGTGTGAATGAGCTTGTATTCCTGTGTGAGTGATAGAATAAGTGAATGAATGTGACAACATGATTCTTTAAGAGAGTGTTTTGGGGTGTATGTGTATGCGTGAATGTGTGAATTGGTGGAACCTTGCCCATGCACCCATCTGGTGCTGACACTTCTACTTTCACCCAAATGAGTGAGTGAGTGAGTGAATGAATGAATGAATGAATGAATGAATGAATGAATGAATGAATGAGTGAGTGAGTGAGAGTGAGATTAAGTGAGACTGAGTGAGAGTAAGTGAGTGTGTGTGTGAGAGAGAGAGAGCAGATCAGAAGGAACAACATGACAAGATAGAGGGATAAAGCAAAGGAGAGAGAGGAAAGAGAAAGGAGGGTCCCACTTTAGATTCAGTGGCCTATAAAATCTATGTGCTGTATTTACATGGTAGCTACATTCATATCTGAGGTGGGGACTTTAAAGTGGGACGGAAAAGGGATATTTTTGATGAAATTATAAGTAACTACCCAAAGGCAGCTGAGAAAAGACCAACGCATTGACATCGCTCAGTCATAAAATGGCACCCCACAGGGTTAAGAACATTTGTGAAGCACATTGTAATTAACATGCATTTAACTCAAAGTACAAGTAGCCTTGTCTGGCATTAAGGTAGTAGGGCGGATGTTAGAGAGAGAGTTTCTTGTAACAGGGTGTTTTGGTCACAGTACATTTTGTATCATTACATTTCTTGCGATTGGTAACGATTATTCACACATCTACTGTACTGAGTGTTAAACATGTCTCTGGAATGATTTTAGTGTTAATGACAACAGTGAAACTCAGAATACATAGAAGTTAAGCACGCACACACATACACACTGACACATAGTAATACATATTTGTTAACCAACATACACAATATTATCCCTAAGACATAGCACACACACACACACTGAACATTATTTATACAGTCTTCCTGGCCTCAAAACCATTTTAGAAATAAGTACTACCAACTTAGAAGCACAGTCATAACTCTCCCAAGTCCACAGACAAGCAATAAAAGCCTCGATAGAAAATTAAACAACTGTCTGTTGTAGAGAAAGTGTGTGTGACTGTTCTCCACTGTCTCATTATAAAATGGGTTCATTCAAGACGGATGTTAAATCATTAATCACTTCAATAACGCCATTGACAGTTTTGAGCCATAATATATTTCAATTCTATGTAAAACCATTGCATCACAACTTTGGTTCATTTCCGTCTTTTAAAAAAATCAGTTGTGCAATAAGTTGTCTTACTTTTGTATGCAGATAGAATGTGAAGTAGTGCTCGCCATATAAAATATAATGTAAAAGAGTTTAATGTAGAGAGTGTATAAGCTAATTAACAGCGCATCTAGTTAAGCAATAAGTCTGCCGTTTCTCCCTTTATATTGCCCTGGCCTGTATATGCGTTGGACATAGGAAATCTAAGCACACCCTGTTGTGTATAGGGTTAGGGCATAGGAGAATATGCATTTGAGATGAACGGCCATTGTTATTTTTCAGAGAACATGACCATTTGTTTTTTGTACATCAGTAATGGATTAAATTTCAACAAAAACTTTGAGATGCAAATCTGTTTTTCAAAACTCTGTTCTGTGTGTGTGGTGTGCGTGCTTGTGTTGGGCAATTTCTCCTCCTTCTTGTCTCCTACCAGAGATGAGTAAAATGATCAAAGAGTGAAAATCATATTTTTTAAATCATGTTTATTTGTCCAGGACAAACCCATTACATGACTTCACAGCATGGTCCAACAACACGAACAATCCATAGAAAACCAATGAAATAAGAACATAAATCTACACAGAAATGTACAAAACTTTTCTCAGTTTGAACAACACGGTACTCAGTAATCCAGTTTCAACTCTCCAATACAGAGTAACATCAGCAGAAATGGCGAGAAAGTGGGAGCAGTAAGAGAAAACGCAGAGACAAAGAGAAGAAAGGTACAGGGTAGGGGAAGCGGGGAGACAAGAGCTGAGACAAAAGGAAGGAAGGATTGTAGGAAGGAAATAAAGAAGGAAGAATGGAAGGAAGATGGGTAAAGGCTATACATCACTAAGTTCTCCCTCTGTCCCTCCCCTCCCGGAGGACCTGAGTCCTAGGTCCATGCCTCAGGACTATCTGGCCTGATCACTCCTTGCTGTCCCCAGTCCACCTGGTTGTGCTGCTGCTCCTGTTTCAACTCTTCTACCTGCGGCTATGGAACCCTGACCTGTTCATAGGACATGCTACCTTGTCCCAGACCTGCTGTTTTCAACTCTCTCTCTACCACACCTGCTATTTCAACCTATAAATGCCCGGCTATGAAAAGCCAAGTGACATTTACTCCTGATGTACTGACCTGTTGCAACCTCTACAACCACTGTGATTATTATTTGACCCTGCTGGTCATCTATGAACGTTTGAACATCTTGGAGAAAAATCTGGACTTAATGGCCATGTACTGTTATAATCTCCACCCGGCACAGCCAGAAGGGCCACCCCTCAGAGCCTGGTTCCTCTCTAGGTTTCTGCCTTTCTAGGGAGTTTTTCCTAGCCACCGTGCTTCTACATCTGCATTACTTGCTGTTTGGTGTTTTAGGCTGGGTTTCTGTATAGCACTTTGTGACATCTGCTGATGTAAAACTGGCTTTATAAATCAATTGGATTGATTGATTGACATAGTGTCTTCAGAAAGTATTCATACCCCTTGACTTATTCCACATTTTGTTGTGTTACAGCCTGAATTCAAAATGGATTAAATGGACACCTGTATCTTGGTAGTGACTGGGTGTTGATACACCATCGAAAGTGTAATTAATAACTTCACCATATTCAAAGGGATATTCAATGTCTGCTTTTATATTTTTACCCATCTACCAATAGGTGCCCTTCTTTGCGGGGCAATGGAAAACCTCCCTGGTCTTTCTGGTTGAATCTGCTTTTGAAATTCACTGCTCGACTGAGGGACCTTACAATTATCTGTATGTGTGGGGTACAGAGATTAAGTAGTCATTCAAAAATCATGTTAAACACTATTATTGCACACAGAGTGAGTCCATGCAACTTATGTGACTTGTTAAGCAGATTCGTACTCCTTGCCATAACAAAGGGATTGAATACTTACTGATTCAAGACATTTCAGCTTTTCATTTTTAATTAATTTGTAAAAAGATTCTAAAAACATAATTCCACTTTGACATTATGGGGTATTGTGTGTAGGCCAGTGACAATCTATATTTAATCAATTTTAAATTCAGGCTGTAACACAAAATGTGGAATAAGTCAAGGGATGTGAGTAACTTCAGAAGACACTGTAACTAAGAGTAGACAGACTATCCAAGGGGTACACCTACAAGACAAAACAACACATCACATTTAAATGCTCTCTCTTCCTCTCCTCCTCCCCCTCTTTTTCCTCCACCTCCTTCTCATCTTCTTCATCGAACGAAGCCACGCCTGACGAGCCTCTGTCGGAGAACAAGCTTCTCTGGCAGGAGTGCCTCTCTCTACCCTCCTGAAACACACTCCTATCCTCTTCCTCCTCTCCAAGAGAGGTTGAATAGCAGGAGTCATACCTACTGCTTCTGATTCTCGGCCTCCAGTCAGACTTGTGGACGATACAGACTTGCAGTGGTACAGGCTGATCCTCACCATCCACTAGTTCCCCCTCTGTGGGCTAGCCCGGTCACTCTCTGGAGTGGGCGGGTCGTTCTGAGATGTGGGCCTATCACAGTGCAGGCTGTTGCTGCTAGAACTTCGAAGCTGTCAGTCTCAGCCTGGAATAGCACTCGGGGCTCGTGCTTGGACGCTGCGGTGTCTGAGGGAGAAGCAAAGAGTCAGAACACCTGGAGATGGATGAGGAGAGAGAGATGGGTGGATGAGGAGAGGGTGAGTAACGGAGGAGGGAAAAAAAGAAGAGAGAGATTTTGGGGCATAGCACAGTCTAGGTGGCACACACAATGAGTATGACAAAGGTACGCAATATTGGGTGATGTTTACTGTATGCATGTGTTTACCTGAGCTATGGGTAGAGTGTGTTTTGTTGTTCTGGAGGAACTCTTCGTCATCTTCTTCCTCGTCATCATCCACAGAGGCCCAGGATTTCAGCTTTGCTTCAGCGATAGCAAACTGCTCTGCCACTCCTGGAGAAGAACACACACTTGTCAGAAAAACACACACACACAAACCTTACAGGTGGTTATCAAACACACCAAGCACAGGAAAGAGTGACAGACAGTAGCCTCAGAGATAGTTAGGGAGTGAACAGGAGAGAGGCTGTATCACTATGGGGACAGTGAAGTGACAGTCTCTAATTGGCTACCATCTGTTGGGCTCTCATAGGACAGGCCGCCATCGCCTAGGTGACAGCAGGAGGGGGTGGGGCACAGATCTGAGCTGTGACATGCAGGGGTTAGAGAGGAGCTATGGGGCAGGTGTAGGGATGAGAGAGGGGGGTCAGGACACACACGTACAGTGAGGGAAAAAAGTATTTGATCCCCTGCTGATTTTATACGTTTGCCCACTGACTAAGAAATGATCAGTCTATAATTTTAATGGTAGGTTTATTTGAACAGTGAGAGACAGAATAACAACAAAATTCAGAAAAACGCATGTCAAAAATGTTATAAATTGATTTGCATTTTAATGAGGGAAATAAGTATTTGACCCCCTCTCAATCAGAAAGATTTCTGGCTCCCAGGTGTCTTTTATACAGGTAACACACTCTTAAAGGGAGTGCTCCTAATCTCAGTTTGTTACCTGTATAAAAGACACCTGTCCACAGAAGCAATCAATCAATCAGATTCCAAACTCTCCACCATGGCCAAGACCAAAGAGCTCTCCAAGGATGTCAGGGACAAGAATGTAGACCTACACAAGGCTGGAATGGGCTACAAGACCATCGCCAAGCAGCTTGGTGAGAAGGTGACAACAGTTGGTGCGATTATTCGCAAATGGAAGAAACACAAAAGAACTGACAATCTCCCTCGGCCTGGGGCTCCATGCAAGATCTCACCTTGTGGAGTTGCAATGATCATGAGAACGGTGAGGAATCAGCCCAGAACTACACAGGAGGATCTTGTCAATGATCTCAAGGCAGCTGGGACCATTGTCACCAAGAAAACAATTGGTAACACACTATGCCATGAAGGACTGAAATCCTGCAGCGCCCGCAACGTCCCCCTGCTCAAGAAAGCACATATACAGTGGGGAAAATAAGTATTTAGTCAGCCACCAATTGTGCAAGTTCTCCCACTTAAAAAGATGAGAGGCCTGTAATTTTCATCATAGGTACACGTCAACTATGACAGACAAAATGAGAAAAAAAAATCCAGAAAATCACATTGTAGGATTTTTAATGAATTTATTTGCAAATTATGGTGGAAAATAAGTATTTGGTCAATAACAAAAGTTTCTCAATACTTTGTTATATACCCTTTGTTGGCAATGACACAGGTCAAACGTTTTCTGTAAGTCTTCACAAGGTTTTCACACACTGTTGCTGGTATTTTGGCCCATTCCTCCATGCAGATCTCCTCTAGAGTAGTGATGTTTTGGGGCTGTCGCTGGGCAACACAGACTTTCAACTCCCTCCAAAGATTTTCTATGGGGTTGAGATCTGGAGACTGGCTAGGCCACTCCAGGACCTTGAAATGCTTCTTATGAAGCCACTCCTTCGTTGCCCGGGCGGTGTGTTTGGGATCATTGTCATGCTGAAAGACCCAGCCACGTTTCATCTTCAATGCCCTTGCTGATGGAAGGAGGTTTTCACTCAAAATCTCACGATACATGGCCCCATTAATTCTTTCCTTTACACGGATCAGTCGTCCTGGTCCCTTTGCAGAAAAACAGCCCCAAAGCATGATGTTTCCACCCCATGCTTCACAGTAGGTATGGTGTTCTTTGGATGCAACTCAGCATTCTTTGTCCTCCAAACACGACGAGTTGAGTTTTTACCAAAAAGTTATATTTTGGTTTCATCTGACCATATGACATTCTCCCAATCCTCTTCTGGATCATCCAAATGCACTCTAGCAAACTTCAGACGGGCCTGGACATGTACTGGCTTAAGCAGGGGGACACGTCTGGCACTGCAGGATTTGAGTCCCTGGCGGCGTAGTGTGTTACTGATGGTAGGCTTTGTTACTTTGGTCCCAGCTCTCTGCAGGTCATTCACTAGGTCCCCCCGTGTGGTTCTGGGATTTTTGCTCACCGTTCTTGTGATCATTTTGACCCCACGGGGTGAGATCTTGCGTGGAGCCCCAGATCGAGGGAGATTATCAGTGGTCTTGTATGTCTTCCATTTCCTAATAATTGCTCCCACAGTTGATTTCTTCAAACCAAGCTGCTTACCTATTGCAGATTCAGTCTTCCCAGCCTGGTGCAGGTCTACAATTTTGTTTCAGGTGTCCTTTGACAGCTCTTTGGTCTTGGCCATAGTGGAGTTTGGAGTGTGACTGTTTGAGGTTGTGGACAGGTGTCTTTTATAATGATAACAAGTTCAAACAGGTGCCATTAATACAGGTAATGAGTGGAGGACAGAGGAGCCTCTTAAAGAAGAAGTTACAGTTCTGTGAGAGCCAGAAATCTTGCTTGTTTGTAGGTGACCAAATACTTATTTTCCACCATAATTTGCAAATAAATTCATAAAAAAATCCTACAATGTGATTTTCTGGATTTTGTCTGTCATAGTTGACGTGTACCTATGATGAAAATTACAGGCCTCTCTCATCTTTTTAAGTGGGAGAACTTGCACAATTGGTGGCTGACTAAATACTTTTTTCCCCCACTGTACATGCCCGTCTGAAGTTTGCCAATGAACATCTGAATGATTCAGAGGAGAACTGGGTGAAAGTGTTGTGGTCAGAAGAGACCAAAATCGAGCTCTTTGGCATCAACTCAACTCGCCGTGTTTGGAGGAGGAGGAATGCTGCCTATGACCCCAAGAACACCATCCCCACCGTCAAACATGGAGGTGGAAACATTATGCTTTGGGGGTGTTTTTCTGCTAAGGGGACAGGACAACTTCACCGCATCAAAGGGACGATGGACGGGGCCATGTACCGTCAAATCTTGGATGACAACCTCCTTCCCTCAGCCAGGGCATTGAAAATGGATTGTGGATGGCTATTCCAGCATGACAATTACCCAAAACACACGGCCAAGGCAACAAAGGAGTGGCTCAAGAAGAAGCACATTAAGGTCCTGGAGTGGCCTAGCCAGTCTCCAGACCTTAATCCCATAGAAAATGGGACTTGGAGAAGATCTGCAAAGAGGAGTGGGACAAAATCCCTCCTGAGATGTGTGCAAACATGGTGGCCAACTACAAGAAACGTACTAAGTCATGTTTTGCAGAGAGGTCAAATACTTATTTCCCTCATGTAAAGCGGACCACCACTATGTGTGCAAATCAATTTAGAACATTATTCTGTCTCTCACTGTTCAAATAAACCTACCATTAAAATTATAGACTGATCATTTCTTTGTCAGTGGGCAAACGTACAAAATCAGCATGGGATCAAATACTTTTTTCCCTCACTGTATGCAGGTACGTACGTACGCACACAAACACATAGTGGTGGTCCGCTTTACATTTGACCCAATTGACCCACAAATCATATGCTAATGATTCTAAAATCCACAGAGTGAATTAGCCCACTGCCAGCAGCGTACCACCCTGCATCCCACTGCTGGCTTTCCTCTGAAGCTAAGCAGGGTTGGTCCTGGTCGGTCCCTGGATGGAATACCAGATGCTGCTGGAAGTGGTGTAGGAGGCACTCTTTCCTCTGGTCTAAAAAAATATCCCAATGCCCCAGGGCAGTGATTGGGGACATTGCCCTGTGTATGGTGCCGTATTTCAGATGGATGTTAAACAGGTGTCCTGACTCTGTGGTCACTAAAGATCCCATGGCACTTATCGTAAGAGTAGGGGTGTTAACCCTGGTGTTCAGGCTAAAGTCCCAATCTGGCCCTCATACCATCATGGCTACCTAATCATCCCCAGCTTCCAATTGGCTCATTCATCCCCCTTACTATTCCCCAGGTCAATGCTGTAAATTAGAATGTGTTCTCAGTCAACTTACCTGGTAAAATAAGGGTAAAATAAATACCAAAAATTAAACTGCCTTGGACACATTTCTGCTAAGATCCTTTCTGAGCTATTGACTAAAAACAAATTGATCACAGAATTTGTTGGACAATAGAAACAACACCAAGGTGTAAACATCACTCTAAAAATATAAACTAGATGAGATAAAATATATTAAAAGAGGACAACATTCAATTACTATTCATTGGTCTGTATCACCTGACACCAGCTCTACTTCACTAGCTGAGCTGGCAGAGGGACACACACCTGCGGCGAAGCTAGCTTCCTGTTCTCCCTCCGTGAGGTGGCAGTAGGAGTTGTAGTGTGTGGAGGGGGGTCGGTGGGTTTGGGCCAACCCTTCCACTCTATGAGATGGACGACCCTGCCACCCTGCAGGGATGTTGGCTTGGTCACATGGTCCTTCATCGTCTGGAGAGAGAAAAGTAGGAGGCCTGGGTTAGATAGATGGTCTATGTGTGTGTCTTTCTGACCGTTATCATTTAAGAAGGATCTGGCCAGAACAGCAATCTCATGGATGCTGACTGCCTTTCTTGAGTCTGACGCTTTTCTTGACTTTGAGATCATTTCAGAGTCCTCAAATTTAACCTGGAAAAAAAGCAGTCATGCTCAGTATGTCAGTAACACCACAGCGCTTGAGTGTTTTCAATATTGGTGTGGTGGGCAATCGGCCTCAAATGTTGCTCAGAGCCCAGTTAGATATTATGAAATCGATGTGTGAATAGCGAAAAAAACAGAGACAATCCTGCGTGAGTTTCAGCATCTGGACACTTGACAGCTCCCCAGAGCACGTGATGGTGCAGGTCTAGCCGTTGATAATAACTCTCAGTTCCATTCCATTAGACATAAGAGCCATTGGATGAAGGCATCTTCTGTAGGGGGGAGTTTTGTTAAGAGCCGCAACGCTCAGTCTGAACATTAACACGCATCGCTTGTGGTACATTTTTGGAAGTACAAGGACCTTATCTATCATATCAGCGACAAATTATTAAAAAAAAATTTTTTAAATAAAAGGATAAATTGATACACACCTTTATAGGGTTAGGGGTTCCCAAACGGCCATATTTCCATGTTACAGCGCAGAAGCCAAATTGGACTACCTGTGCTAATTAGCTATCTGTCTCCGAACACCAGTGTGTAAACAGAAGACATGTGCATAGGACAGCTCCACCCTACCTTCTCTCGCTGTCGCCCCCCTCTTTCTCCCCACCGAGAAGTTAACAGCATCTTTGACATGAAGAGAAGACATACAGTATCAGCGCCAAACGCATGAACCAACCCCATAGATTGTATCTGCGAGTTAACGCCACTAACGACTATGGCCACGACCGATGCCAAATCTACGGTAAGCCGGTGAAACCATTTGGCTCAAATGGTTCAACGGTGGGCGTCCACGAGACCAGACAAACATATAGCCGAGGCGAAATCAAAAGGCTACTGCTGCATAAGCAGCTCAAGAACCCTATTTGCTCATCCTACTGTGAAAGGCTACGGTCCTCATTAAAATAGAGATGCAGGCTACGTGTGCTTCACTAGGTCAGTGTCCAGGGATAGGCCCTATTAGACAAAGAATACCTATCATGAACGGGACTAGGAATTGGCTGGAAATCAGTCGGTCCTGATGTAGGCTACATGTGCATGACATGACCACGCTAATACCAAACAGATTGGCGCTTATACCGCTAACAGAAAAGCTGCCACTATGGAGACCATGCATTGTATAATGACGTCCATGCTGACGATTTCTGGGTGAAATGCAAAGTGGACCACGACCACCATGGCCATGACCTGTGTGTGCGTGTGTGTTGGGCCTATGGAAAGAGAGAAAAATATAGACCATAGGCTAAAAGCCTATAGGCCTACATAGAGCACATACATTTAGAACCACAGCCATTTATACTGAACAAAAATATAAACGCATCATGCCACAATGTCAACGATTTTACTGAGTTACAGTTCATATAAGAAATTAATCAATTGAAATAAATTCATTAGGCACTAATCTACGGATTTCACATGGTTGGGCAGGGGCACAGCCATGGGTGGGCTTGGGAGGGCCTAGGCCAACCCACTTGGGAGCCAGGCCAACCCACTGGGAGCCAGGCCCAGCCAATCAGAATATTTGTTCCTAACAAAAGGGCTTTATTACAGACAGAAACTCTTCAGTTTTATCAGCTGTCCACGTGGCTGGTCTCAGACGATCCTGCAAGCGGAGAAGCCTGATGTGGAGGTCCTGGGCTGGCGTGGTTACATGTGGTCTGTGGTTGTGAGGCCGGTTGGACGTACTGCCAAATTCTCTAAAATGACAGCTTAAGGTAGAGAAATAAACATTCAATTCTCTGGCAACAGCTCTGGTTGACATTCTTGCAGTCAGCATGCCAATTGCACGCTCCCTCAAAACATAAGACATCTGTGGCATTGTTATGTGTGACAAAACTGCACATTTTAGAGTGGCCTTTTATTGTCCCCAGCACAAGATGCACCTGTGTAATGATCATGCTGTTTAATCAGCTTCTTGATATGCCACACCTGTCAGGTGGATGGATTATCTTGGCAAAGGAGAAATGGTCACTAACAGGGATGTAAACACATTTTTGGCCAAAAGTTGAGAGAAATAAGCTTTTTGTGCGTTTGGAAAATGTCTGGGATCTTTTATTTCAGCTCATGAAACATGGGACCAACACTTTACATGTTGTGTTTATATTTTTGTTCAGTATAGAACATATGCCATTTATAGAATATAGCCAAAAGGATGAAATGGAGCATTCAAACAAATAACCTAATACAACAGACATGGTTGCCCATGTTGATTGGTGCTGTAGCCTCTCTATAGAAGAGATGAACTATAATCTTGGATAAACATGAGCCATAAGGTCTACTTGGCATAGAGAGAGAAGCAGCAAAGGATGGCAATATGCGACCTCCCACGCGCCTTTTCAGCACCCGGACAGCTCCAGTGAAAACCCACTTCTCTGAGTGTCATGACGGTTCGGAAGCTGGTTCCACCATTGGTGTGCCAGGACAGAGAAGAGCTTGGACTGGGCTGAGGGGAGATGCTGCCCTCCCGTAGGGCTTGGGAGAGTCAAGAGACCAGAGGTGGCAGAACGAAGTGCTCGGGTTGGCGTGTAGGGTTTGAGCATAGCCTGAAGGTAGGGAGGGGCAGTTCCTCTTGCTGCTCCGCAGACATGTACCATTCTCTTGTAGTGGATGCCAGCTTCGACTGGAAGCCATTGGAGTGTGCGGAGGAGCGGGGTGACATGGGAGAACTTGGGAAGGTTGAACACCAGGCGGGCTGCAGCGTTCTGGATGAGTTGCAGGGGTTTGATGGCACAAGTGGGGAGCTCAGCCAACAGCGAGTTGCAGTAGTCCAGACGGGAGATGACCAGCGCCTGGATTAGGACCTGCGCCGCTTCCTGTGTGAGGTAGGTTCGTAATCTTAATGATGTTGTAGACTAGAGCATGAACCTACAGGAGCGAGTGACTGCTTTGATGTTTGCAGAGCATGACAAGGTGTTTCCCCTCTCCCCTTCCTAAAAACACAATTAAAGAAAAGTATAGAATACCGATCGCTGTCCATGGTGCTAAAATTGCGACATCGATGCGGCTGCATGTATATCGAATCGATGAGAGGCTTTCTGTGGTGCCAGGGCATAGCTTTGCTTTAGCTAATGGATACATGTTTATTGCTAGGCCTATTTGGTTGTCATCTTCTCAGGTTAAACCTAACATTTCATGAAGCTATACACGGTGTAGCAATGCTGCCATTTTTAGTCTGCTGGCTGGTGGAAATAATGTAATTACTTTTTCAGTAATTACAGTTGGAAATTCAACATTGCAGATTGTCAAATACTTTTTCGATACAACAGCATACTAATCCGCTTTTATATATATATCAACAACTGTTCTATATAGGCTACCTGAACCTGCATGACATAATTCGTCCTCGCGCTCTCTCCCAGCTTGAATAGAAAGTTGTGCGTAAAACCAAATAATAGTCAGTCCACCCTCAAAACAGTAGCTTACTAGGGATTGTTTCATTACGCAGTGTACCATCTATAGCTATATTCGGTATTTAGCTGCTATGTATAAACGTTTTATAAAAATGACATATCAAATAGCCTATGAGGGAAAGGGTAGTTGGCTTGAGCATAAATTCAGTCACTATTTATTGTTAAACTTAGCGGGTTTTGTCTGGCTAATAGCCTACACAAATGGGCTGCAACATTGTAGGAAAATTCAATTAAATCAAGTTAAATTCAACTTGAGACTCCCCTGGTGTGCTAAAGTCCTCCTTTTTGTGTGCAAATGTTTTCACCACGGCCTGTAGGTCCAGGTTGTGGTCCGACTGTTTTCTATACTGAGTATTGCCAGGCCAGACTTTCCTGAGACATTGTGAATTATGTCTATTGCGCTGCACACAATTTAAACTAAGTCTTGAATGATTCATGCCAAGATATACCAGAGATAAGGAACTGTTGATATTGCAACCACACAACTCAAACGCCTGTTCACCAGTTTGAACGAAATTGCAGACAGCTTTTTTTGTTCAAGCCCTCAAGAACTGTTGTCTGCTAAAGATGATAATCTATTTGCGTCTGCCAATTTATTGCCTGTCCAGTATCCAGACGACCTGTCCCCAGAGCTTCCTATGCAGTTAATCTCTTTCCGTAACATGTTGAGGCCGGCAGTTAAAGAGAATGAGAGGCTCAATTAAATATGTTACAGAACTGCTGTATTTGAAGCACAACTCCCTTATGCCCAGTTTCCCTGACGTTGCTATGGCAATCAAGCTGCTTTTACCATCCCTGTAACTGTCGCTTCTGCGGAGAGATCGTTTTCTAAACTAAAACTCATAAAGAACTACCTAAGGAGCATTAGGCTCTCGGTCTGATATGGCTTTGAACACCTGAGTAAGCTCCACTCATTGCACTGGCGGCATAGTAGCCTTGACCATGGCATTTGTTCACTTATATTTTTATTTAACTAGGCAAGTCAGTTAAGAACAAATTCTTATTTACAATGACGGCCTACCCCGGCCAAACCCGGACCACGCTGGGCCAATTGTGCGCCGCCGTATGGGACTCCCAACCAAGGCCGGATTGTGATACAGCCTGGAATTGAACCAGGGTCTGATATCCCCTTGTACTTTCAATCAGTATTTTTTTCTTTTTCAGTCACATTCCTGAATCCCAAGAAACAAAAACTTAGTTTCCTAGTACTTTTGGAAATTAAAAAGGTTTATGAATGACTTGGAGGTTTACTGTCAAAATGACCTATTCAACAATCACTCATAGGGACACTACTTCACAGCAAAATCTACAGGTGGAGCTCGAAAATTCAAGCCCCTTTGGTGCTGCCATAGATTTAGATTAGAAGTGCCCATCCAATAAGGCTCAAGGTCATTGGCCACAGATAAAATGAAGTCAAATCATGTTATATCTACCGTAGCTTTGATTGAACTGATCTAGTCAACATCATACTTTCAAAATCTTAGCTAGCAAGCTAGACAAGCAGTCAACATCATGCATCAAGTTGGCAATCTACTGGAAAATCATTTTCAATCCTTGTCATATGAAGCAAAATTATAGATAAAACTTATTGGAGCTCATCGGCCATTGGACATAAACATTACACAAGTTGGAAATCGCAAATTCAACAATGAGTGCTAAGGCGCCCCTGCAGACCCCGGGTTTGATCCAAGGCTGTGTAAAGGCCGGCCGTGACCGGGAGACCCATGGGAAGGTGCACAATTCGACAGGGTTTCCTCCTACACATTGGTGCGGCTGGCTTCCAGGTTAAGCGAGCAGTGTGTCAAGAAGCAATGCGGCTTGGCTCTCGACCTTCGCCGAGTCCGTAGGGGAATTGCAGCGATGAGACAAGATCTTAACTACCAATTGGATATCACGAAAAAGAGGGTAATGCCACGGGCCAGAATAGTTTGAATACATTGGCCATGCTGTCAATCCAGCATGACTTCTGCCACATTCAAAACAACTGGAAACTCTGAAATCTCAGACTTCAGTGAGTTCAAGACAACTGGGAATTCGGATAAAACTAGCTCGACTAGGAAAATACGAAAAATAATTTTGACAGGTCATCCAACTCGGAATTCCAAGTCGGAATTTCGGGCCTCTTTCTAGAGCCCACAAGAAGGACCGCCACGCCACCTTCCTGTTCAAGTGAGCACAGCACAAGGTCAGTCCAAAAATGTTTTGTATGCTGCTGCATAAATTATGTAATATGCCAGGGAGATATGTATACTGTAGCTAAGAAAGTAATACTAAGTGTATGTTGTGTACTAAGCTGTTAGTAGCCCATGTGCCTCACCCTAATAATTTGCTCCCTTTTCACCTTATAACTTAGCCTACTGTTCTGACTTGATGGTGTACATTTAGCCTACAGCCTGTTTTAGAGAAATGTCATCATCAAATATTGTAAGAGCTTTCATTGTCTGCTTATATGCCCCCTTTATTTATCCTACGTTTCTAACTTGGTGTGCAGGGAGAACACTGTAAGAACGGTCCATGTTCTGAATTCTGTCGCTGTACATTTCAAAAGTGCAGAACAAATAGTTATTGACTACATCCCTCCTCGCTCGTTCATTGTCTTAATCGAAATTACGTATTGCCTCTTATCCGCTCGTCGTCCCCTTATGCCATAGTTTGTACATCTTAATTGTCAGTAGAAACCACATTTGTTTAAGCAAGTCAGCCATGTTTTATTTTTAAAGGGCAGTAAATGAGTTTGAATGAACTGTTTCGCTGCCAGACAAGGCTCGGCTGATAGCCAGGTATAGCAGGTGTTGGGACTGTTGGGAGCTTTATGTAGGCCCTAACAGTTTGTTGGTACCGTTTGTCACCGTTATAGGCCTAGTGCAATTAATGTATTGTTTAGTGTTGTGGCTTTGCATTCATCCTTAAAAAAAAAAAAAAAAAAAATGTTTTGCCCCACCAAGATTTAAATGCTAAAATCGCCACTGCCTGTAAACCGAATGGAGGTGGTGGCACCGTCGAGCGTCGCACATGATCACAATGCGCTTGTCTCAAATCCCATCAACAGACGCTAATATGGTGCCCTGTGCGGTTTTGTTCCCCCGGTACTAAAACACTGTCTTGTTGTGAAAAACGTCCAGCTTTCACACTTCAAGTATACGCACTCTGTCAAAATGGTTCGCTCTGATGTTGGCAGGCGTCATCGACGCAAGCGTTGTCATAACCAATTCTGTTCCCCCCATTGATAACTTCTTGCAAATGTTTTGTTGTTGCCTACTATTACTTGTGGTAAGTCGGTCGTCTGTCAATGTAGGCTACCTAGTCGACATCTACAGTACATTTGTAAAGTATTCAGACCCCTTGATTTTCCCCCCACATTTTGTTACATTACAGCCTTTTTCTAAAATGGATTAAATAGTTTTTTTTCCCGCAATACTTTCCGAATGCACTGTAATTGGAGACTAAATTAGGCTATTAATCATTATAGGCTACCATTATCATAACCAACTGCAAACCTTTAAACCCGATGGTTGATTGACCTACATTTCCCAAGTCCCAACATGTGCACCACCTGATGCAACAGTCATCCCTGTTATTCCCACAGGGAATGAGAAAGCTACCCATGCAAAAAACAGATTTAGTATTTTCTGTCAATAATGGAGTGCTTGAGCCTTTGATAAACCCCTGAGGTGGCTCTCTGCTAGACATTTCAAGCCTATACGTAACTGCTACACCTAGTGGGCATGTACAATCCTTCACACAGGCTAACCTAGAGAAGCAAAATAAGTATACTAGTGACCATACAAACACTATTTCTTCCACAAACTCCACTCAGGTATTTTATTTGCAATGTTCTGTTTCCTCATCTTTTCCAGTTTCCGATGCAAAAAGAAGCAGTTATTCCTTAAATAATAAAGTAGAGGAAAATATATTTACAAAATTCCAATAAAACGAATCAATGGAACACCTAAAGTAGCCCTTCCTGCATCTGGTCAATCTGCCACTTTTGTTGGAAAAAGATACATGGCATTTTAAAGTTTACCGTACATCAGCAATTTATTTTTATTATTTCTGAAAAATAAACCAGACAACAAAAAAAAGTGTAATATATATATGTATAGAACGCTCCTGAAATGTGATTCTACTTAAGAGTAGAAAAAGCTTTCAGATCATTTCTGTCATTTATTCTATTTCATCAAGTTGTTTTCTGTAGCTTTCAAGTTTTAAATGGTGATCTTGTCATTAAGTTTCCTCTAGTTAGGGGTTTCTTTACACATACCACAGGGGTCTCGAGAGAGAAAGCACCCAACAGTTCATCATGTAAGTACAAGAGAGGTAAAAGATGCAGAATCTCAGTCAGGGTTGACTACTGGGGTTGGAAGTGAAAGGATGGGTTTAAAGAAGCATACAGAAGACCCCCCCCCACCCCCACCTACCTCTTTCCCTCCCCCAGTAGCCATGGTCAAAGGTCACAATCAGTCCTCCATTTTGTTTCTCTGTCCTCACACAGGTCCTAGTACTGAGGTAAACTGGAAGTGAAAAAAAAAAGAGGAAAAGACCACATTCGCTCAGAACTCCATTCAGCGTCTCCATAGTCGGCCACATACATTTGATGTCAGCTGATCAGCAAACATACCACGTCCGTTGCTGCTGCTTCTCCGCCTTTCCCCCCATTTTTATCATCAATAGAAACACTTCAACCATGCTGCACTCTCCAAAAAAACAAGATAGAAGAGCTCGGTGTTCGATCGGACGTCACGCACACGCAGCATGATACCCCACTCCTGGGGAAAACCATGCTACATGACACCTCTACCATTGTCTCTATGCGTTTGCCTGTCATATAGTATGTTGCATAATAGAATTGTGTCTAGAACCATAAAAAGAGCAGCGTGGTGGCTTATGTTTTTCAAGAACAAAAAGTCAAAAGGGTTTTATATGCAATGACCGTAGTAGTTATTCCACACGTTTACACAAGCAAAATCCAGCAGAATCATTTTTCAGGTTTATTTCATTTTCGGCGGACACTCGCCATCACAAAACAGGGAAAAGAGAGAGAATGACGAAGCGAGAGATAGAGGAAAAGAGAGAAAGTGATTGTATATCCCTCTCTCAATAGCCTCGTTGAGGATTGGTATCAGTCCGCAACATTAAAGGGCCATAGAGTCCAAATCTCTCCTTGGCCCCCCTTGCAATACCCCTCCCTGGCCATAGAGGGGTGGTGATTTTAGAGTGAGGCCGTTTAGTCTTTGTCGGACTCTTCTTCGGCCTCACGGAGCCAGGTGAAGAAGGCGGTGACCGACTTGAGGGCCACGCCCTTTCCAGTCTGCTCGGCTGGGTCTTTGCTGGACTCCCACTTGTAAAAGGCCTCCTCTTTGATCACGTCCTCGTCGTAGAGCGTGTCAAAGAACATCCTCAGCAGATCTGGTGGAGGGAGAGTGACACAGGAAGAGGTGGTGGTTAAACTTCATAATCATGACTCCTGAACGATGATCGAGAATAGCCACAACACATCAGATAGGCCGAGAAATGCAAATAAATATATACTCCCTCCACCCCATTTTTTATTCACACAAACTACCAAAGCTCATCTTTAAAAAATAAAATAAAATAAAAATAATTGGTTTTGTGTAACAAGACTGGAGACAAGACAGTTGGCCGGAATGTGAAAGACAATCAATCAAACTCTACACAGAATGTGAAGAAACTGCAGCGATGTGGATATTCACAATAAGAAAACATTAAAATGGAGGTTCTGTATCTGAGCTGGTGACTGGCTGGGCCACAAGGGACTACAGCCAATGAATAGGCAAAGATGTTTACTCTGCGAGTCCTCTAGTGCACCAGGTTAATGGGGTTGGAAAGGCGTGACTCTAGCCTCGCTATCCACAATCATACACACCCTCAGAACTGAGGTGACACACACACACTGCGGTGCTGTACTGTACTCACTGGCCGGTTGCTCCATGTGCACCATGAGGGCCTGAAGGGCGTACAGGGCCTGCAGCTCCTTCTGCTCCTCACTTAGGTACCGCTGCAGCAGCTTGGCCCTCTGGGTAATCTGTTCCACGTCCACCTTGTACGGGTTCTCACCTGGACGGAGGGAAGCAAGGAGAGAGGAAGTGAGTGACTAGAAACAGATAGAGGGGGACAGAGAAACAAAGAGATTCTGAGAGTTTAATAGTCACATGTACAGGGTTGCAGTTGTGATTGCAGGGTACAGTGAAACTCTTAGGCGCCGAGCTCCAACATGCAGGACTAAGTGATATACAAAGGGAGGGGGAAAGGATGGATGGGTTTTCCTCTCTTTCTTCTTACAACGTACCGTCTCCAACCAGTTAACCCTATTCTTAGGGATATTAACCCAAAGTTATTAGACTTGCACGAACTACCAACACTCATTCTACACTCAACTTGATACCCTCATTGCCAATCAGACGTAGATATCAGCGACTGAGGATAGAACCAGAAAATGGGAACGTTCTGGCACCGAAGACATAGCACTGGACTTCATATCCCTCCATAACACACACATACCAGTACAGGAAGACAGCGTGCATACCAAGAAAGGAGGTTGGGATTTTTAAGCTATGCAAACAGAAGGGCCAGAGATAGGGGCTCGGACTGCATACTCACATATAACGGCTGACTGGCAAATGGATGTCATTAGAGTGCGCACAAACTGGTTAGAGGCCGCCTGCTGTTCGCCCAGGTTGGCCTGTAGATGAGATGATAGTTACCACACAGAGCCTGGTTTCCCAAGAGTAAAATGGTCTAGAACGCAAATCAAACTCATTCAATTGACCTGTTGATACTCAGACAGTTGCATACGCACACACCACACGCGGACACACACACACACACACGCACGAGAAGACGGACCTCGACCCAGTCTCTGATGCGCTGGTTGTTAGCCTTGTCCTGGATCAGTCTGTCAAGCTGTTTGCTAAGCTCCTCCCCACTCATGGGCTTCTTCTGAATAGTCTCCTCTGACTCCTCCCCCAGGGTAAATGCAATTTTCTGGACAGAGAGAACACACCATAGAATTACATTAAGAACACTATCTCTATGGAACACAAACTCAGATCACACTCATAGAACGACAGTAAACCCATCAACTTTTCTTTACCAAAAAATAAATAAATTCCTCGTTTATAAAGGACAGTCACATGTTCAGTCGTCCAATCTTAAATCTTACATGGCAGTCAGATTGCGTGGCCCTAACTAACCATTTCATTAGCAAATATTTACAACAAATAAGTGATTGACCCATTCTCCCCCACTGACCTGTTCAGTCACAAACTTGTTGATGTCCTCGTCCTCTGGCAGAAAGTCTCTCCAGTTGAGCCCCGCCTCCGTCCACAGACTGCCCACCTTCTTATGGGTCTAACACAGAAACACACAGAAATTATATTTATATATACACTGAGTATACAAAACATTAGGAACACCTCTTTCCATGACAGGTGAAAGCTATGATCGCTTATTGATGTCACTTGTTAAATCCACTTCAAATCAGTGTAGATGAAGGGGAGGAGAAAGGTTAATTAAGGATTTTTAAGCCTTGAGACAATTAAGACATGGATTGTGTATATGTGCCATTCAGAGGGTTAATGGTCAAGACAAAATATTTAAGTGCCATTGAACGGGGTATGGTAGTAGGTGCCAGGCGCACCGGTTAGACTGTGTCAAGAACTGCAACGCAGCTGGATTTTTCACACTCAACAGTTTCCCGTGTATATCAAGAATGGCCCACCAAACAACTATTCTTGCCATAGATTTTCAAGCAGATTTAAGTCAAAACTGTAGCTCGGCCACATTCAGTCTTCTTCGTAAGCAACTCCAGTGTAGATTTGGCCTTGTGTTTAGGTTATTGTCCCGCTGAAAGGTGAATTCATCTCCCAGTGTCTAGTGGAAAGCAGACAACCAGGTTTTCCTCTAGGATTTTGCCTGTGCTTAGCTCCATTCAGTTTATTTTTTATCCTGAAAAACTCCCCAGTCCTTAACGATTACAAGCATACCCATAACACATTTTTGTATTGTGGAGTAACTATGTTGTTGAACCATCCTCCGTTCTCCCATCACAGCCATCAAACTCTAACTGTTTTAAAGTCACCATTGATCTCCTGGTGAAATCCCTGAGCGGTTTCCTTCCTCTCCGGCAACTGAGTTAGGAAGGACGCCTGTATCTTTATAGTGACTGGGTGTATTGATACACCATCCAAAGTGAAATTAATAACTTCACCATGCTTTTATTTGTTTTTTACCCGCCTACCAATAGGTGCCCTTCTTTGCGAGGCATTGGAAAACCTCCATGGTGTTTGTGGTTATATCTGTTTGAAATTCACTGCTCGACTGAGGGACCTTACAGATAATTGTATGTGTGGGGTACAGAGATCAGGTAGTCATTCAAATATCATGTTAAACACTATTGCACACAGAGTCAATGCAACTTATGTGACTTACATTTACTTCTTAAACAAATGTTTTACTCCTGAACTTATTTAGACTTGCCATAACAAAAGGTGTAGAATACTTAGACTCAAGGCATTTTAACTTTACATTTTTAATTAATTTGTAAAAACAACAAAAACGAACATAATTCCACTTTCACATTATGGGTATTGTGTGTAGGCCAGTGACTAAAATCTCAATTTAGTCCATTTTTCATTCAGGCTGTAACACCAAAATGTGGAAAAAGTCAAGGGGTGTGAATACTTTCTGATCTACACATACAGACAACTGTGCACCATTCATTGACATGTTCACAAGTATACACACTCATTTCAAACATATACAATTCATATACATACAAAGTTGAACAAAACCACACCATCTATCTGGTACAGGGTTCTCCAACCCTGTTCTTTCAGAGCTACCGTCCTGTAGGTTTTCACTCCAACCCTAATCTAGCGCACTGAATTCTAATAATTAATTAGCTGGTTGATAAGCTGAATGAGGTTAGTTACAACTGGGGCTGGATTGAAAACCTACAGGAGCGTAGCTCTCCAGGAACAGTGTTGAAGAGTCCTCATCTAGTATAATACACATGGCGTTCATACAGACACTCACCATTCCTTTGCAGAGTAAGTTGAGGATGTGCACCAGCAGCACACCGGCCTTACCCAGGGGAATCAGGGGCTTGGAGATCTCCCTGTAGTCACACATACAGTGTCAAGGTTATTGAGGGTTCTCTAAAGTGGAACTGACAGTGTTTTAACTACTTTGCAGATATGAAACACAGACAATCATAATATCAGTCAAAAATATAAAATTCCCAGTTTATGCTACAAAACCAACTTCGTAAGAGGTTTTAAAAACAGGTTATATTTGATTTAAAATTCCATGACGTACAGTAAGGCATTGTTGGCAGAATAGATGCTGTTGAATGCATAATTAATATAATTCACCAATAAATGTCTTGATAGTCCAACAATTATTGGAGCCTAACGTTAGCTAGCTAACTGCTGGGAGGATGTTGTCATTGGACGAGTGGCCGACTTTTCCCCCCATATCATTTTTCTGTGGCTACAGCTAGAGATGCAGGTGCCATGTGGTTTCCTAGCAAGAAATGTGAATCACTTATCTAGTTATACTGAATTTGAACGTTTGTACAATCTACGGCAATTACACTTTATTTTTGTGAGACGGAATCTAAAACAAAAATCCAGAAAATCACATTGTATGATTTTTAAGTAATTAATTTGCATTTTATTGCATGACATAAGTATTTGATCACCTACCAACCAGTAAGAATTCCGGCTCTCACAAACCTGTTAGTTTTTCTTTAAGAAGCCCTGCTGTTCTCCACTCATTACCTGTATAAAAGACACCTGTCCACACACTCAATCAAACAAACAGACTCCAACCTCTCCACAATGGCCAAGACCAGAGAGCTGTGTAAGGACATCAGGGATAAAATTGTAGACCTGCACAAGACTGGGATGGGCTACAGGACAATAGGTAAGCAGCTTGGTGAGAAGGCAACAACTGTTGGTGCAATTATTAGAAAATGGATGAAGTTCAAGATGACGGTCAATCACTCTCGGTCTGGGGCTCCATGCAAGATCTCACCTCGTGGGCCATCAATGATCATGAGGAAGGTGAGGGATCAGCCCAGAACTACACGGCAGGACCTGGTCAATGACCTGAAGAGAACTGGGACTACAGTCTCAAAGAAAACCATTAGTAACACACTACGCCGTCATGGATTAAAATCCTGCAGCGCACGCAAGGTCCCCCTGCTCAAGCCAGCGCATGTCCAGGCCCGTCTGAAGTTTACCAATGACCATCTGGATGATCCAGAGGAGGAATGGGAGAAGGTCATGTGGTCTGATGAGACAAAAATAGAGCTTTTTGGTCTAAACTCCACTCGCCGTGTTTGGAGGAAGAAGAAGGATGAGTACAACCCCAAGAACACCATCCCAACCGTGAAGCATGGAGGTGGAAACATCATTCTTTGGGGATGCTTTTCTGCAAAGGGGACAGGACGACTGCACCGTATTGAGGGGAGGATGGATGGGGCCATGTATCGTGATATCTTGGCCAACAACCTCCTTCCCTCAGTAAGAGCATTGAAGATGGGTCGTGGCTGGGTTTTCCAGCATGACAACGACCCGAAACACACAGCCAGGGCAACTAAGGAGTGGCTCCGTAAGAAGCATCTCAAGGTCCTGGAGTGGCCTAGCCAGTCTCCAGACCTGAACCTAATAGAAAATCTTTGGAGGGAGCTGAAAGTCCATATTGCCCAGCGACAGCCCCGAAACCTGAAGGATCTGGAGAAGGTCTGTATGGAGGAGTGGGCCAAAATCCCTGCTGCAGTGTGTGCAAACCTGGTCAAGACCTACAGGAAACGTATGATCTCTGTAATTGCAAACAAAGGTTTCTGTACCAAATATTAAGTTCTGCTTTTCTGATGTATCAAATACTTATGTCATGCAATAAAATGCAAATGAATTACGGTGCGGCTAATCTATGGATTTTTACAGCTAATGGCCACTAGAAGACCTCCTAAATCTATGGATTTTACAGGTTACAGTCCACCAACTTTAACTCTATGGGCTCTATGACCGGTCCGCGCCACCCACCTTTAAGCGCCGGGCTCCGGCAGGAAAAGCTGGAGGCCGGAAAAGAGTGAGACAGGTAGCGCGCAAAAGTAAAAGTGGAACCGAGAGAGAGAACGAGAGACAGAACGAGAGCAAGACAGACAGACATTACGAGAGCGAGACAGTTTGTCTCTTTCCCGACAATCCCCTCTGTGCACGAACCCTTACATATGGTAATTAAACATTAAAACACCTGCGGCTTATAGTCCAGTGCGGCTTATATATGTACACATCATTCAATATCATTCAATTTAGCTGCTGCGGCTTATACTCCGATGCGCCTTATAGTGCGGAAAATACGGTACTTAAAAATCATACAATGTGATTTTCTGGATTTTTGTTTTAGATTCCGTCTCTCACAGTTGAAGTGTACCTATGATAAAAATTACAGACCTCTACATGCTTTGTAAGTAGGAAAACCTGCAAAATCGGCAGTGTATCAAATACTTGTTCTCCCCACTGTATATCTGCACAATCTACAGTAATTATATTTGTATTATTTAACTTTGGCTATTTTCTATGACTTATTTCATTATATGTCAAAAATATTGCCTTAGATTGTATTGACGATGTTCCTGAACCAATAACAGTTGGTTGAATTCATGCAAGTGATATGGGGTGGAAGCTATTGAAGTATTATTTATACATTACGCAAATATTTTTTTTAGAAAACAGCCAAAGTAAAAACATACTAACGTAATTGCCGTAGATTGGACAGGCGAGGTCCCTGAACCGATAACATTTGGTTGTACTCATGCAAGTCCTATGGGGTATAGCTAGATAAGTGATTCACATTTCTCTGTAAAGTGATTAAAAAAAAGAAAAAAAGTTTAACTTAACAAATTGCTGTGGATTCGAGAGAAGAGGTCTCTGAACAATGTCAAATTTATTTGAGAGCTATATGTCATGTGATTGAGAAGCTATTGACATTAACCTGCAAAAGTAGGCATTGCAGTTTTAAGACGGTCCCTTAACCCTCTGAGTGGAGGACAGCAACGTTTTAGCTACATTTCACCTCCAAAAAGAAAATGACACCAAATTGCAAAAAACAAGGGATGTAACTTGTTCGCTATCGACAGACGATTCAGAATATGTCATTTATATCATTCTTGTACTTTCTGTTAGAGGTATTAACGAGCAATGTCCGAATATTTAATATACAACTACACCACACTTTGGCAGGCAAGGTGCAGAATGGCGAGCAGGCTACTATTCCCCATCGTTCATCAGTGCAATTTTGATGTCCAACTACAAGCTGAAAACATTTGATAGGGTTTATCTACTGTCCCTTGGTAGATTTTAGCTCATCTCGCTCTGGCTAACAGTTGTTGATCTTGTTGATGTGCAAGGCAACTGAGGGAGAGAGCCTACCTTTTCATGGTTAATTGATCAATAGGACTGTAAAGTTCCCAAATGTAAGAGGACTCCCTGTGGGATTTACATATTCATTCAAATCCATTCAGGTGTATTTTGTGGCTTTTGGCAAATGCTTTCTAATGATCTAAAGTCACGCTGTTGCTACTGCCTGTAAACACACAGTCCAGTTCAAAGTGAATGATGGCAACTACTTCTCAGATAGAGTTCAATGTGTCAAATCGGAGGGCCTGTTGTCTGGACCTATGGCAGTCTCTATGGGGGTGCCACAGGGTTAAATTCTTGGGCCGACTCTTTTCTCCGTGTATATCAATGATGTCGCTCTTGCTGCTGGTGACTCTCAGATCCACCTCTACGCAGACGGCACCATTTTGTATACATCTGGCCCTTCATTGGACACTGTTAACAATCCTCCAAACGAGCTTCAATGCCATACAACACTCCTTCCGTAGCCTCCAACTGCTCTTAAACACAAGTAAAACTAAATGCATGCTCTTCAATCGAACGCTGCTGGCACCCGCCCACCCGACTAGAATCACTACTCTCGACAGGTCTGACCTAGAGTATGTGGACAACTACAAATACCTAGGTGTCTGGTTAGACTGTAAACTCTCCTTCCAGACTCACATTAAGCATCTCCAAAACAAAATTAAATCCAGAATCGGCTTCCTATTTCGCAACAAAGCCTCCTTCACTCATGCTGCCAAACATGCCCTTGTAAAACTGACTATCCTACCGATCCTCGACTTCGGCGATGTCATTTACAAAATAGCCTCCAACACTCTACTCAGCAAATTGGATGTAGTCTATCACAGTGCCATCCGTTTTGTCACCAAAGCCCCATATACTGCCCACCACTGTGACCTGTACGCTCTTGTTGGCTGGTCCTCACTACATATTCGTCGCCAAACCCACTGGCTCCAGGCCATCTATAAATCACTGCTAGGCAAATCCCTGCCTTATCTTAGCTCATTGGTCACCATAGCAACACCCACCCGTAGTATGCGCTCCAGCAGGTATATCTCACTGGTCATCCCCAAAGCCAACACCTCCTTTGGCTGCCATTCCTTCCAGTTCTCTGCTGCCAATGACTGGAACGAACTGCAAAAATCTCTGAAGCTGGAGACTCTTATATCCCTCACTAACTTTAAGCATCAGTTGTCAGAGCACCTTACCGATCACTGCACCTGTACACAGCCCATCTGAAATTAGCCCACCCAACTACCTCATCCCCATATTGTTATTTATTTTGCTCATTTGCACCCCAGTATCTCTATTTGCACATCTCTTGCACATCTATCATTCCAGTGTTAATACTAATTGTAATTATTTTGCACTATGGCCTATTTATTGCCTTACCTCCATAACCTGCTACATTTGCACACAATGTATATATATTTTCTATTTTCTGTTGTATTTTTGACTTTATGTTTTGTCTACCCCATATGTAACTCTGTGTTGTTGTTTTTATCGCACTGCTTTGCTTTATCTTGGCCAGGTCGCAGTTGTAAATGAGAACTTGTTCTCAACTGGCTTACCTGGTTAAATAAAGGTTACATTTAAAATGTTAAATTAAAAAAATGCCTGTGTAAGTAGCTGAATTTGTCACTTGAGTCTTTTACCAATAGAAGCCGCTGGAGGGGTCTGAAAACTTGCTAAATATTCTAGGCAACACTGCCTGTGTGGCAAACGGCTTATTAGCATATAAACCTACTGTAGCTCTGATTGACTATGGTGTGGTCTGTGTAGACTCCGGTCCTGGACAAGACAGATGTTTTTATTAGGTTTTATTTACTGCAGTGTCTAATAATTGTCCAAATACAGGGCCACTTTCTCACTCTATATTGATATAGAATTTCCTCAAATGCATTTCTATACGTCATTCCCAAACATTCTATGAATTTATGAATTTTTTATTACCATCTCTCTCGTCAGATATTGTAAAAAAAAAAAGTGTCATTCTTCCTGGGGGTGTATATGAACAGATTCTCATGTTGCTAAAATGCTGTCAGTTCCGCTTTAAAGTTCTCATTCATTAAAGTTCTTAATTAATATATCTATTACATCAGTCAAATTGAGACTGAGTTTGCCCATCACTTCTTAACTATTCATCCATAAGTGAAGCATCAGTCAAAGCCTTTCTGGCATCAACACTATGACAATGACCTCCAGAGTTGGAACCGAGGCAGCCTATAGAGCCTGGGCCTCACCTGAAGAGCTGTCCCATGGGGATGCCTCCCTCGTGGAGCATGGGGTTGATGAGCTCAGCCAGGTATTGCCAGATGTGGGGGATGTCTATGGCCATGTCCTCAGCCACCTCCAGGATCTCTTGGAGCCTATGATAAAAAACACACAACCAGGTAAAAAACCTTACTCATAGCATACACACTAACAGTGAACAAAGCAAACTAATAATTTATTTGGAAAACTATCTTGTGTGGAGGATTCTCTCGCTCTCCGCCTCCCGACTCTCTCTCCCTACCCCTCGCTCCTCCCTCGTGCTCTCCCTACCTCTCGCTCTTCCCCCCTCTCCCCTCTTTCCATATAGCCCTCTCTTGCTCCCCCCACCCCTCTCTACCCCTCCCCACCCATCCCTCTCGCCCCAGAGCCATCTCTCTCGCTCCCCCCCACCCTCTCTCTACCCCTCTCTCCCTCCCCATAGCCCTCTCTCTCTCCCTACCCCTCGCTCTCTCACCCTTCTCCGACCCTCTCTCGCCCTTCCCCCTCTCTCCCGTGTCTGTCTCTCCCTCCTAGCACACAACCTGGTCTACAGGGAAGTACTACACACACACCCCCCTTACCCTTTGTAGTACTCTGTTGTGGGCAGGGAGCCAGCCTTGATGAGCTGGTGCAGTAGCAGGCCCATGCGTTCTCTGGCGATGGCGCTGCGCTCCAGAGTGTTCTCCAGACCGTTCCGCACAAACACAAAGAGCAGCGAGGCGCTGTTCAGCTCCACTACACACTGCAGTGCCTCCTACAGGGCCGGACGGGGAACGACAGGGGTTTAGTATAGGGCAGTTAGCTTTGCTAAGGCCTCCGAATGTGTGTGTATCTTTGTCATGAAACGGATGTGTGTGTGTGTGTGTGCGCGCATGTCATTGATATGGGTGTGTGTATACCGTCATGTCATTGCTGTGGCCTGTGTGTACCTTCATGTCGTTGAGGTGGAGGTACTCCTCGATGATGGCGTTGGACTTCTTCTCCAGCTCCTCCTCGGTCATGGTCGGTTTGGTCAGAGCAGTGGGGGGAGGAGTGGGGGCTGTCTCACGCTTCACTGCACAGATACAACACACACATTATAGATATAAAGTAACACACTAGTATATACTAACAGACAATTATACACTAACACATATCATACACTAAGTGTGTGTGTGTGTGTGTGCGCGTGCGTGCATCCAATGTGTGTGTTGCAGCATGTGTGTGTATGCACTGTGTGTGTGTGTGTGTGTGTCTGAATGCAGTGTGTGTGTGTGTGTGTGTGTGTGTGTGTGTGTCTGAATGCAGTGTGTGTGTGTGTGTGTGTGTGTGTGTGTATAGTCTCCTACCAACAGCCTCCTTGCTGGGAGCCCTGTCCCGGCTACCGCTGCCTCCCCGGTCTCTGCTGCCTCGGTCTCTGCTGCCTCGGTCCCTGTCGTCAGTCATGCTGGCTATGTGCCGGACAGGGGGTTCCGTAGGGGTGCGACTATCGCTCCTACGCTCCTCTGTCTCACGGCTGAAGCTGCGCTTGGTGATAGAGGGGTGGGTGTCGCGACTGCCGCCACGCTCATCACGACTGCTGTCGCGCCGCTCGAAGCGGTCAAACCTGTCCCGGTCCCCGCCGCGGTCACGACTGGAGCTGGACCTACAGAGGGTTAGAAGAGGGGGAGATATGAGAGAGAGGAGGAGGAGAGAGGAGAGTTATGAGAGAGGAGGAGAGTTATGAGAGAGGAGGAGAGTTATGAGAGAGGAGGAGAGTTATGAGAGAGGAGGAGAGAGTTATGAGAGAGGAGGAGGAGAGAGGAGAGAGTTATGAGAGAGGAGGAGAGTTATGAGAGAGGATGAGAGTTATGAGAGAGGAGGAGAGAGTTATGAGAGAGGAGGAGAGAGTTATGAGAGAGGAGGAAGAGAGAGGAGAGAGTTTTGAGAGAGGAGGAGAGAGTTATGAGAGAGGAGGAAGTGAGAGGAGAGAGGAGAGAGTTATGAGAGAGGAGGAGAGAGATTATTGAGAGGAGAAAGAGGAAATAGGAGAGAGAGAGAGAGGGAGGAGGAGAAAGATATGAAAGAGGAACAAGGGAGAGAAAGAGAAGAGAGTGGGGAGAGAGAGAGAGAAAGGGGTAGAAAGTAGATGTGTGAGTGGGTCGGGCAGAGAGAAGAGGAGTGGAGATAAAGATCAGGAAGATACCTCTGGGGTACCCTGCGGTCAGCGTCTGAGGAGGATGCTGGGGGTGCAGACTGCTGCAGGGCAGAGAAACGGTTGCCGGTGGCCGGACGGCCAGTCTCCGCTGCTAGAGAACAGACCAAGAGAGAGAGAAAGAGAGAGAGAGAACGAGAGGTCAATACACACATAATACAAATGGTAGGTGTTAACTGTCTGTGTATAGGTGTGTGTGTGTGTGCGTGTTAAGAGTGTATAGGTGTGCCATTTCTGTTGAGGTTTTTCCCTTATGTGAGGGATATCTGTGTGTGTTTGAGGTTTGTATGAAGTAGGCCTCTACCCGACTCCATGTTAAGTCTTGCCCGTGTGTTAAGCGTGTTTGAACGTCCGTATGTGTCCCTACCTGGTTCAGCTCCGGCAGCAGGCTTGGCTCCTGTGGTGCCTCCACTGCTGCCCTTGCCCCAGCTGCCCCACATGCCTTTACCCCCGAGCTGGGGCGCAAGGAGCTGGTTGCTGAAGTCCAGAGCACCAGGCTAGTGGGGGAGAGCTCAAAAAGGTTAAGAGCGCAGAGGTGATATACCAAAACGATATCCATCTCAGTTGGACTTGACTTGGTATAAAAATTGATGAAAAATGTCTAATAAAGTGAAGAAAGTTCACCAGGATGACATCTAGGCAATAGCATTGACAACACAACTCTTCACCTTGTCATGCTCTAAATGACAAATACAAAAAGCATCCTTGTGATCCACAAAAAGGCAATATGTACTCTTTTGTTTACATTCTCCCCCCAGAATTAGGAACCCCATGTGTTCGTAATGTAGTCAAAACACAGGTTCCTTTAGTAGTTCTAAACATTAAGAAACTCTCCCCTCACCTTGGTGATCTTGCTGAGCCGGCTGGTATCGATAGGTCTGTTCTTGGTGGAGATGGGCACTGTGTTCCAGCCCTCGTCCTGGGGCTGGCTGCCCCTTCCCCCCTGGCCCCCGCGGCCCCCCTGATCCCTTCCTCCTCTGTCTCTGTCTCCCCCCCTCCCGTCTCTTCCTCCACCACCACCTCCTCCTCGTCCACCTCCGTCGTTCCTTGACATGAGCTGCTGCTGAACCTTGATCTGCTGCATTTGTTCCTCCTGCTCAGCCTCCTTGTGGATCTGGTCAATGGTCTTAGGGCCCTGCTCCCCTCGCCGGGGCACCCAGCCACTCTGGAGGGAGGGAGAGAGAGAGGGGGTGTGAGAGATGACTCTTTAAAGTCTAAGATAAGCAGGGGGGGGGGGGGGGGGGGGCGTTAGAGCCATATGGTAAATTACTATGGTAACTACTGTGATGCCATGACGTTAATGATACTATTGCACAGAAGACAAATAAAGGGAAGAAGGAAAAGTGAAAGAAAGCTAGAGAGTTAGAGAGAGAGAGAGAGAGAGAGAGAGAGAGATACTTGAATCAGTTCTAGAACACATAGCCCTTTACAGTTGTGAGGTCTGGGGTCTACTCACCAACCAATTCACTAAATGGGACAAACACCAAATTGAGACTCTGCATGCAGAATTCAGCAAAAATATCCTCAGTGTACAACGTAAAACACCAAATAATGCATGCAGAGCAGAAAATCCAGAAAAGAGCTGTTAAATTCTACAA
Source organism: Coregonus lavaretus (assembly GCF_964263955.1). Lineage (NCBI taxonomy): Eukaryota > Metazoa > Chordata > Actinopteri > Salmoniformes > Salmonidae > Coregonus > Coregonus lavaretus. Next base: position 32,825,996 of record NC_140006.1, read on the forward strand.
CCACCTAAAAGGATGCGATTCCCAAACCTTCCATTACAAAGCCATCACCTACAGAGAGATGAACCTGTAGAAGGGTCCCCTAAGCAAGCTGGTCCTGGGGCTCTGTTCACAAACATACCCCACAGAGCCCCAGGACAGCAACACAATAAGACCAAACCAAATCATGAGAAAACAAAAAGATAATTACTTGACACATTGGAAAGAATTTACAAAAAAACTAGCAAACTGGAATGCTATTTGGCCCTAAACAGAGAGTACACAGTGGCAGAATACCTGACCACTGTGACTGACCCAAAATGAAGGAAAGCTTTGACTATATACAGACTCAGTGAGCATAGCCTTGCTATTGAGAAAGTCCGCTGTAGGCAGACCTGGCTCTCAATTGAAGACAGGCTATGTGCACACTGCCCACAAAGTGAGGTGGAAACTGAGCTGCACTTCCTAACCTCAAATGTATGACCATATTAGAGACAGATATTTCCCTCAGATTACACAGATCAAAGAATTAGAAAACAAATCCAATTTTGATAAACCCATATACAGTGGGGAAAAAAAGTATTTAGTCAGCCACCAATTGTGCAAGTTCTCCCACTTAAAAAGATGAGAGAGGCCTGTAATTTTCATCATAGGTACACGTCAACTATGACAGACAAAATTAGAAAAGAAATTCCAGAAAATCACATTGTAGGATTTTTAATGAATTTATTTGCATATTATGGTGGAAAATAAGTATTTGGTCAATAACAAAAGTTTCTCAATACTTTGTTATATACCCTTTGTTGGCAATGACACAGGTCAAACGTTTTCTGTAAGTCTTCACAAGGTTTTCACACACTGTTGCTGGTATTTTGGCCCATTCCTCCATGCAGATCTCCTCTAGAGCAGTGATGTTTTGGGGCTGTCGCTGGGCAACACGGATTTTCAACTCCCTCCAAAGATTTTCTATGGGGTTGAGATCTGGAGACTGGCTAGGCCACTCCAGGACCTTGAAATGCTTCTTACGAAGCCACTCCTTCGTTGCCCGGGCGGTGTGTTTGGGATCATTGTCATGCTGAAAGACCCAGCCACGTTTCATCTTCAATGCCCTTGCTGATGGAAGGAGGTTTTCACTCAAAATCTCACGATACATGGCCCCATTCATTCTTTCCTTTACACGGATCAGTCGTCCTGGTCCCTTTGCAGAAAAACAGCCCCAAAGCATGATGTTTCCACACCCATGCTTCACAGTAGGTATGGTGTTCTTTGGATGCAACTCAGCATTCTTTGTACTCCAAACACGACGAGTTGAGTTTTTACCAAAAAGTTATATTTTGGTTTCATCTGACCATATGACATTCTCCCAATCCTCTTCTGGATCATCCAAATGCACTCTAGCAAACTTCAGACTGGCCTGGACATGTACTGGCTTAAGCAGGGGGACACAGCAGGATTTGAGTCCCTGGCGGCGTAGTGTGTTACTGATGGTAGGCTTTGTTACTTTGGTCCCAGCTCTCTGCAGGTCATTCACTAGGTCCCCCCGTGTGGTTCTGGGATTTTTGCTCACCGTTCTTGTGATCATTTTGACCCCACGGGGTGAGATCTTGCGTGGAGCCCCAGATCAAGGGAGATTATCAGTGGTGTTGTATGTCTTCCATTTCCTAATAATTGCTCCCACAGTTGATTTCTTCAAACCAAGCTGCTTACCTATTGCAGATTCAGTCTTCCCAGCCTGGTGCAGGTCTACAATTTTGTTTCTGGTGTCCTTTGACAGCTCTTTGGTCTTGGCCATAGTGGAGTTTGGAGTGTGACTGTTTGAGGTTGTGGACAGGTGTATTTTATACTGATAACAAGTTCAAACAGGTGCCATTAATACAGGTAACGAGGGGAGGACAGAGGAGCCTCTTAAAGAAGAAGTTACAGGTCTGTGAGAGCCAGAAATCTTGCTTGTTTGTAGGTGACCAAATACTAATTTTCCACCATAATTTGCAAATAAATTCATTAAAAATCCTACAATGTGATTTTCTGGATTTTTTTTTCTCAATTTGTCTGTCATGGTTGACGTGTACCTATGATGAAAATTACAGGCATCTCTCATCTTTTCAAGTGGGAGAACTTGCACAATTGGTGGCTGACTAAATACTTTTTTTCCCCACTGTATGTATGTATATATATATATATAGCCCTTTGAATTGAATGAGAGATAGTGAGAGAGGGCGAGAGATAGTGAGAGAGAGAGAGGGGCGAGAGAGGTAGAGAGAGAGTAAGAGAGAGAGGGGTAGAGAGATAGTGAGAGAGGTAGAGCGAGGAAGATACAGAAAGAGGGAGAACATTGTATAGAGGGATGGAGGGAGGTGTAGTTGTACCCGTCTGAGGTCGATGACGTCCTGCAACATGAAGCGGATCCTAGACGAGGTCTTCTTCTCCTTGATGATCTTGTCCATCTGGGTAAAGTACTGGTCCATACGGGGCTGGGGGGGACAGAGGGACAGTCAGACTGGGGGTGGGTGTATGTGTGTGGCCATTCTCATTTCTGCAAAGGAAATTATGTCAGTGTGAGTGCATGTTTGTTTCTGTGTGTGTGTCCCTGTGTATTAGTGAGTGTGCGTGCCTGTGTCCATCTAACTGTGTGTGTGTATGTGTGTGTGTGTGTGCGTCTCTCTCTTCTACATACCTTGGCTTTCTCAAAGTCCAGGTCCTTGCCGATTGTGGACAGCAGTCTACAGAGGCACTCTATCGACTCCTCGTCGTGGTTCTTCAGCAGCTTGACGATGCAGTCGTGCATGATGGCCTCCGTCAGCATCTTCAGCTTGAACAGCTCGCCGATGAACTTGATGTTGCCCAGCGACCGCCGCCGCGCCTTGTCTTTGGCCTCCTCCAGCTCCGCCTTCAGACCGGCTTTCTCCTCCTGGGAGAAGAGAGGTCCGAGGTTAGTTTGAAAGTTCACAAAGCTTTATTGTGCATGGAGGGTGAAACGGAATGGAAACGGATCTATTACACAGGTTGTCTATCAAACTAGCTTGTCGAATCTTGAATTTTTAAAAAGGAATGCCTGCATCGATTTTCAATATTACATATTGAATCCCCCCCCACCAAAAAAAAGCCACTTCTCTTTTCCCACTAGTACTGATTTTGATGATAAATATTTTGAGGAAAAATTTACTTGATATGATTGTGATGTGTTCTCACCTTGCCATCTTAAGATGAATGCACTAATTGTATGTCGCTCTGGATAAGAGCGTCTGCTAAATTACTAAAATGTAATGTGAAATTAATCATCCCCTACCTCTTTGGCGGCTTCCATCTCCTTCTGTTTGGCCTCAAAGATCACGTCATCATCCTGGTCCTTCTCAAACTCCTTCTGACAACGGTTGAGCAGCAGCTTGCGGAAGTTTACCGTCACTCCTGGTTTGTCTGTGGTGGGCACTTTCAACTGGGAAGAGACAATGAAAGGAAACAAGGAAAAATACAAGTTTAGTTCAAGGTCTGTTTGGTTTATGTCCAGTAGGATGACGACAGAAGCAAATATGCAAGAGAGTGCGAACAGGAAAGAAAGAGGGCTTGTCCTCAGCTCCTTGAGTTCTTAAAGTCCATCACTATACTGCAGTGGTCCTAACACACGAGAGAGAGAGCGAGAGCGAGACTGGACAGAAAAAGACTAACATGGAACGCCCAAACAACGTTGGTCGCTTCACTCACCCCCATAAGGCAGCGGCACATGTTGGCGTAGGCCACAGAGAAGTTGGGCTCGGAGATGGCCTTCTCAAAGATCAGGTCGATCACTCCCTTCAGCCTCTCCTCCGTGTCGATGGTCAGCTCTGTGACCTGCTTCATCAGCTGCTGGAACATCTGAGGGGTCAGCTTGTTGAGGATGGAGCGGACCCTCTTGAACAGCTCCTGGGTCTTGGCCTGCTCGGGGTTGTCGCTCTCCTCATCCTCGGGGGCAGCCCCACGGCCCTGGGTCACCGCCTTCTTCACTGTGGGCTTCCAGGCCTTCTCCGCCTTGTTGAGCTCCACGTCGCCGCCTAGCGATGAGGAGATTGTGATGATCTTGCGGGGCTCCTTACGCTGGCCCTGCTGGGAGCGCCGCGGTCCGGGGGGCTGGGGGAGGTGGAGAAGAGGAGAGATGAATTGTAAGGGGAGAGAGAGGGAGGGGAGGGGGAGGAGTGGGAAGGGGGAGGGAGGGAGACGGGGGGGGGGGGGGGGGGGTGTAAGGAGGGAGAAAGGAGGAGGGAAAAAGCAAGAGAGGTGTGGGTGAGAGGGGTAGAGAGAGATAAGAGAGACAGAAAGGACAGGTCAGGACCTCATGTAGAGGAGATGAGGTCTATGAACTCTACAAACACACAGGGCTGTCAATCATTCACTACCAGAGCACAGCTTTAGACAGCAACAAGGTAGAGAGCAGGGCCAGTTCCACTCAATGGCAGTGTCAGAACAGTATTCAATTGAATGGTTATCTTTAGATGCTCACAATAAATCATTGGTTGATGATCAAATCAAATAATTTGTTTGAAAGAAACACGTGACAAAAGGGTGAATGCAATGATATCTCCTTTCTCCTGAAGTCACTCATTCCCTACTTCCCACAAATATAATAGCATTGGATTGGTGGAGGCATGGGCTAGTGGGAGTTTCCACCATATTTATTACACCAGTCATTTCCTTCCAAATCAGTGAACACTTTGGGAGGAAGGATAGATAGACATTTGGAGAGTGACATACTATGATGTACTATGAACTATGACTAATGCTTTCCAAGAGACACACCAACAGCCCACATACCTAACAAATACACAAAACACACTCTGAACACACACAACACACTGAATCAACAGAAATAAATAGAACACTATATGGGCATCTTTATTACTTTGACCAAACAATCGTCCATCTTGGTCTTGAATTATAGGATATCTATGCACTGACCATAGAGTTAGACACTGGATGGCTATAACCTGTTTTAGCAAAGATGAGTCCTCTAATTATGCACTGACACACACCCAACACACTGCCATACTCACTCCCATATGGTCCCTTCCAGGGCCTCGTGGTCCCCCTCCTCCGGAGGACTGTCTGCCCAGGTTACCCATGAAGGCGGGGGTGAAGTCTGGCCCGGCGTTCATCATGTTGCGACCAGGCTCTGCTGGGCGCATGGGGGTCTTATTTGCCTACATAGAGAAACAGAGAATTAAGTACTTATGATTTTGACATTGAAATTAACATTGGGACAGAGATAGTAGAAAAGCACCTGATTGAGATATGGGATGTGTTAAAATTTGCACTAGAGCATAATCGCTTTTATTTCAAAGCACCGTTATTAGTTGTGAATAATACATTTCTAACTGGATGCCTATAAAAAGTCACCATACTGGATCATAAAATGAATTGATTTGATGGTATAGCTTACCTTCTCTAGCACCACGTCGCTGATGACAGGTAGGCCCTCTGGCTTGTTCATGCTGGCACTAATGAACTGGCAGCCCAGCAGGAACACTCTGTCGTACCTCTTCTTCTCCTCTGGGTCGATAGGCTTCCATTGCTCTGTTCGGAGGAAAAGGGAGTGTGAGAGTTTGAATGGTTGAATTTGCTACGAAGGACTCTATACTGCTTAGCTGTTGTTGTAACACACCCAACCAAATCTATAAGACTACTCTTGAAGAGACATGTATTTCATTAGGGATAACGCTGGCCGTACACATGAGTAAATGGGGGTCTTTGACAGTAGCTAGGTTTCCATCCAATTTGCGATAGATTTTCAAGCGAATATTATAATATCTGCATTAACAAACTGTCCATTTTCCCACCAGAGGTTTGTTTCCAGATAAAAGGCTGGGCGATGACCTAGTGCACATAGAACACTTTTGCGCTAAAGTTCTCATGCACCGAATAAAAAAACAAGTTCAATGCGTTTCCATTGCATTTTCCACTCTATCGATGGTTTAGTCACAAAAACTGTTGCGATAAATGGCAAACTTGCCCAATCTGGTTTTTGCGCATGCTCTCTAGACAACAGTTCGCTAATAAAGTGGACATGTTAGGTTTTATGATGAGATGGATAATAGCAAGATCATTCATTTGTTAACTGGCAGCGATCATCATGTCACAAGACCCTCAATATTTATTGGAAAGGAGCATCAAGCTCTTCACTGTGTACTTTCACCACCCTGTGAAGTTCATCATCATTTATTTAATCTGTAGCCCTTTAAACTGTGCCTGCTTTTCCAAGTCATAGTGGGAGGACCACACAACATAGCATCGCATGACTGCAAATTTACCTCGGCATTATAGTTATTCTATCAACAATCACACAATAAATTGTTTCCACCGCAATTTGTCGCATAATTCATTTTACCGACAAAAAGATCCCACCATTTCAAACGAACATATTGTCTGTCGATAACAGCTGTGTTTCCATCACTGCTGTTGCGATTTATTTTTATACGCTATGACTTGACTCGCATAAAATCCGTGGTTATAGAAACAGACAGTTCATTGCACATTTCAACGATGAGACATTTCAAGTGAGGGGAAAAATTAGGATACCTCTCACAAAGAATCAATCAACGAATATTAGCTATTCATTGTCACATTTACATTTTAGTCATTTAGCAGACGCTCTTATCCAGAGCGACTTACAGTTAGTGAGTGCATACATTTTTTTAATTATTTTTTTTCCATACTGGCCCCCTGTGGGAATCGAACCCACAACCCTGGCGTTGCAAACGCCATGCTCTACCAACTGAGCTACATCCCTGCCGGCCATTCCCTCCCCTACCCTGGATGACGCTGGGCCAATTGTGCGCCGCCCCATGGGTCTCCCGGTCGCGGCCGGTTACGACAGAGCCTGGATTCGAACCAGGATCTCTAGTGGCACAGCTAGTACTGCGATGCAGTGCCTTAGACCACTGCGCCACTCGGGAGGCCATGACTTGACTGCTATCTTCAGTAATTTCTAAGGGGCCACCCACCTCCTTTGTACTGGTACTTGAGGTCGCCCGGTTTGAGCGGGGGCGTGTCGGCGTTATGCTTGTCCTCCTTCTCTTCCCACGTCTCGTCTGGAGCTTCAGCGGGCGCCACGGAGGGAGGGGCCACAGGGCTGGGCTTTGCCGGAGTTGACGAGGGCTCGGGGGCGGGTGCCGCCTCCTTCTCCTGTATGGACGAGAGAGGGGAGAAGGGACAGGAAGATTGAAGGGTAAGAGAGTAGAAGGAAGTTGAGACCCCTACATGCTGACCTCAAGTCAGTTTTGTGGTTAAGGTTAGGGGATTTGGGGTGAGTAACCAGTGTTTTCCACAAGCACATGGAGTAGCCAGCCAAATAGAAAAAGTAGCCAGCCAGGCTCCCCTGGGCTGGGTTATGACATTTTTGCAGAACAAGCTCTATTTGTGGCCTCTAGTTCATTCCAATGCCTTGATTCCATCCAAAATACACAGTGAAATTGTTGAATACTTTATTGATTTTACGTCCCAGATTGGAATAATTTGTTGTGGTATTGTGTTTACAATTTAAATTACTGAAAATGTATGAATTCAGTGTATTGTTAGTTGTTTTGGATATTGTCTAGGCCAATATGACCTTTAACCTGCCTTCTCTTGAGATTAAAGTATTTTATTGCAAGATATGAATTGCCACAATTATGTTTGTTCTTCAAATTATGTAATTTACCTTGAAAAAAAGGTATTAAAGGTTCAATTTTAAAATTACATTTTACATTACATTTTCATCATTTAGCAGACGCTCTTATCCAGAGCGACTTACAAAATCAAACAAATTGTGTAATGGGCAATTTTTCTAATGAATAAATGGGTCTAAAATAAACAGAACAGATGCTCAATTAAGTTCTGGGTCCATACGTATTAAGAGAAGAGTTAGAACGACAATTCTGAATTGCAGCATGTCATCTATAAATAAAATATTTGTTTAGCAACTGACCCACAGAAGTACAGGCTTCAAGCTTCCTTTTAAGAGGCATTTTCTCAGCTATCTGCAATACAGGTATGATTGAAAAATGAAGCAGGTACCTACAGTGAGGGAAAAAAGTATTTGATCCCCTGCTGATATTGTAAGTTTGCCCACTGACAAAGAAATGATCAGTCTATAATTTTAATGGTAGGTTTATTTGAACAGTGAGAGACAGAATAACAACAAAAACATCCAGAAAAACACATGTCAAAAATGTTATGAATTGATTTGCATTTTAAATGAGGGAAATAAGTATTTGACCCCCTCTCAATCAGAAAGATTTCTGGCTCCCAGGTGTCTTTTATACTTTATACTGGGCTACAAGACCATCGCCAAGCAGCTTGGTGAGAAGGTGACAACAGTTGGTGCGATTATTTGCAAATGGAAGAAACACAAAAGAACTGACAATCTCCCTCGGCCTGGGGCTCCATGCAAGATCTCGCCTTGTGGAGTTGCAATGATCATGAGAACTTTGAGGAATCAGCCCAGAACTACACGGGAGGATCTTGTCAATGATCTCAAGGCAGCTGGGACCATAGTCACCAAGAAAACAATTGGTAACACACTACGCCGTGAAGGACTGAAATCCTGCAGCGCCCGCAAGGTCCACCTGCTCAAGAAAGCACATATACAGGCCCGTCTGAAGTTTGCCAATGAACATCTGAATGATTCAGAGGAGAACTGGGTGAAAGTGTTGTGGTCAGATGAGACCAAAATGGAGCTCTTTGGCATCAACTCAACTCGCTGTGTTTGGAGGAGAAGGAATGCTGCCTATGACCCAAAGAACACCATCCCCACCGTCAAACATGGAGGTGGAAACATTATGCTTTGGGGGTGTTTTTCTGCTAAGGGGACAGGACAACTTCACCGCATCAAAGGGACGATGGACGGGGCCATGTACCGTCAAATCTTGGGTGAGAACCTCCTTCCCTCAGCCAGGGCATTGAAAATGGGTCGTATTCCAGCATGACAATGACCCAAAACACACAGCCAAGGCAACAAAGGAGTGGCTCAAGAAGAAGCACATTAAGGTCCTGGAGTGGCCTAGCCAGTCTCCAGACCTTAATCCCATAGAAAATGGGACTTGGAGAAGATCTGCAAAGAGGAGTGGAACAAAATCCCTCCTGAGACGTGTGCAAACCTGGTGGCCAACTACAAGAAACGTCTGACCTCTGATTGCCAACAAGGGTTTTCCCACCAAGTACTAAGTCATGTTTTGCAGAGGGGTCAAATACTTATTTCCCTCATTAAAATGCAAATCAATTTATAAAATTTTTGACATGCGTTTCTCTGGATTTTTTGTTGTTATTCTGTCTCTCACTGTTCAAATAAACCTACCATTAAAATTATAGACTGATCATGACTTTGTCAGTGGGCAAACGTACAAAATCAGCAGGGGATCAAATACTTTTTTCCTCCACTGTATATGGTATTCACAATCTTAGTCTAATGTTTTCATAATTTAATCCACAAATAATTGCCAAAAACACTACCAGTATGCAAATTAGGGAGCCAACTGAACGTCTCTCTTACCGATGCGATTGGCTACTGACGAGTCATTCACTTTAACGTCACTGTCTGGCAAGTCCTGATGGACTTCATATCGAAAATACAAACGAGATCTTTAGTTTACGATGCGATACCATGGATATAATACACTGACTGTACAAAACATTAGGAACACCTTCCTAATATTGAGTAGCACCCCCTTTTGCCCTCAGAACAGCCTCAATTCGTTGGGGCATGGACTTTACAAGGTGTCGAAAGCGTTCCACAGGGATGCTGGCCCATGTTGACTCCAATGCTTCCCACAGTTGACAAGTTGGCTGGATATCCTTTGGGTGGTGGGCCATTCTTGACACACACTGGAAACTGTTGAGCGTGAAAAATCCAGCAGCGTTGTAGTTGTTGACACACTCAAACCAGTGCGCCTTGCACCCACTACCACACCCCGTTCAAAAGGCACTTAAATCGTTTGTCTTGCTCATTCACCCTCTGAATGACACATACACAATCCACGTCTCAATTGTCTCAAGGCTTAAAAATCCTTCTTTAACCGGTCTCACCCCCTTCATCTACACTGATTCAAATGGATTTAACAAGTGGCATCAATAAGGGATCCTAGCTTTCACCTGGTCAGTCTATGGCATGGAAAGAGCAGGTGTTCCTAATGTTTTGTACACTCAGTGTAACTTTGTTCTATGATTTATGAATGGCAAGGATACGAGATCGACTTTATTCAGTCAGTTCGACACCTTTAATAAACTAGTCAAGCTTATTGCTAGTCAATAAATCAAAGCACAGTAAATATCCCATGCGCCACCCCTCTGTGGCTGCATATGAAACAAGCTAAAGAAAATAAATGAATGTGCCAGTAAATAGGTTAAGTGGATTTCGATTCATTATTACCACATTATATTGGATGTGCAAATTCAATCACAGAGACGAAGGAGCATCATGCCCTCTCCCTCCGTGTAAAGAAATGTGACTGCAACCACAGCGCACACACCCAGGTACCGAGAGGCAGGACAGACGGCAGACTGTCAAACCAGCAGTGTTTCCCTGTCAGCGCTCACTTTGTGACTGACAGGAGTCTGTCCTATCAATAGATCGCTAGAAGATGCATATCGTTCATGAGGGCTCGGCAGACTTTTTTCTGACTATCAAATTGAAAAGTAGCCTAGTTAATTCAAGTGGAAAAAGGAGCCGGCTGAAAATGAGTCTAATCGGCCATTTAGCCGACGCTAGTGGAAAACACTGCTGAGTAACAGTCCTTTTTCCCCCTTCTTCTCTTTTGAAGATACAAGTTTCAATTAGCAAATCGGACGCTTACTGATAAACTTGCTGGGAAGTGAAATGTTTGTCTCGACAGACATACCAGGGCTCCAGGCACAGAGACATGGAGACCAACGATGCCATATGCAGAGTTGCTCTTGCACTGACTAACGAACAGTAGGCTTGGGCAGTATACCGTATACCGGGGTATTTGGAAATAGCCACGGGATGGTTTTTCAATACATTTGAAACTATTTATTTTAAGTTGAATAAATTGTTATATTTGTAGCTACTTTAAGTAATTACCTGCAGTCAACTTGTGCAATACGTTAGGATATGAAGCCGATGGCGTTCTTAATTTCACTCAGTTATATTACATTGTGCATCTTACCGTAGTTCCCCAGAACAGTTGAGCCAGTCACGTGTTTGTTTGGAAATAGCACAACGGGAGAAACCGGTAAAAGGTGAGTTCAGCGATTAATTTTGTTTAACTTGCTAGTTATCTAAGTAAGTGGCTGAATTAATAAAGAGACGGGCCTCATATAGTGTAGCTTTCTGCCGTGTTTGAGAAGTCAAAGCGCTTTGGATGAGTTCTGTACAGCTGCCAGTGCTATCCTGATTTCCTTGCGTTTGTTCTCCTCTTGGTTCTTGGCCCTGTCTGCTTCTACCCATATTCAGTGCATTCGGAAAGTATTCAGACCCCTTCATTTTTTCCACATTTTGTTACGTTACAGCTTATTCTAAAATGGATTAAATCGTTTTTGCCACTAATCAACCTACACACAATCCCCCATAATGACAAAGCAAAAACATGTATTACAAATAAAAATCTTGGTCTGAAAATAGCTGTGCAGCAATGCTCCCCATCCAACCTGACAGAGCTTGAGAGGATTTGCAGAGAAGAATGGGAGAAACTCCACAAATACAGGTGTGCCAAGCTTGTAACGTCATACCCAAGAAGATCCCGGGATAAGAGAAGGACGGTAAGACTATATGAAAATGTGGATACCGCCCAACCCTAATGAACAGTCCAACCGGAGTAGCGGCTGGCTGCAGATACACGTTTTCAAGCTTTACTACTGGTGCACCTTGAAAGGTGGTCACGGACAACTGTTTAGGATAGTTTCTGACTTCATAAGGCCGCTCTATTCAATGCACGAACGCAGACACACCTCTTTGAAGGCATCCAACATGTCTCCGATGGCTTCCTTCTTGTTCAGCTCCTTCATGTTCCTCTTCTTCTTTGGCACAGACACAGCAGCTAGAAGAGAGAAGACAGGAGCATTACATTAAAGTTCTTACATCAAAACCTGAAGCCACACCACGAAGAACCTCTGGGTGCCTCAGCCAAACCAAAACCTTGGTGCACATGCTAGTTTTTCCTGACCAAGTGACCTGACCAGAAAGAAAACGTCCCTCTTACCTTGCATAGACGTGTCCTCTGAAGGGCTGCTGGACGAGGGCACTGGGGATGCATCCTCCTCCTCCTCTGCCACTGCAGCAGCCGCAGGGTTAGAAGTTTCCTGAGGTGGGGGAGTGGCAGGCTCTGTGATTGCCGTTGCGGTAGGCTCTAGTGCAGCCACGGGGGCGTCTACCTCGTCGGGGTCCTCCTGGGGGAGGCCGTTGGACAGGGGCGGCTGCTCCACCTTTTGGGCCACGGCAGGCTCCACCTCCGGGACAGAGGGAGTGGCGGCAGGAGCGGGGGCAGAGACGGGCTCAGTCACGGGAACAGCGGCTTTCTGTTTAGGCGCTGGCGGCAACACCACGCTGTCAGTTTTAGTGGGAGCTTCCACAGCCGCCACCAACTTCAAGGACGGGGCGAAATCGTTGACCGTTGCCATAGCGATGGGGGTCACAGGTCGTGGAGCAGGTTTAGTGTCTTCTTTTGCGAACGCCACCGCAACAGCCGCCACTACCTCTGGATTGGTGTTAACTGCAGGCTCCTCCTTGACCTTTTCTACCTTCTTCTCCACCACTACCTCCTCCACTACCCGGGCAGGAGGCTTCTCCACAGATGCTGGGGCAGCCAGAGGCTCGACCTGTGTGGAAGGACCTTCGGGGGTCACTACCATCACCGCGGGGGTCATACCAGTGCCCACCGTGTGGCTGGCCTGAGCGATGGTGGTGGCGGGGGGTGGAGTCTGTACCTCTGCAGGGGGAGGGGAGGTAGAAGCTGCCAGGGGGGAGGGGGCAGGGGCCTGGTCTTCCCTTGGTGGGATGGGCACCTCGGCCCTCATTCCCGCCATGGGGGCAGCTGATTCGCTGACGACCTGTTCAGTAGGCGGGGCAACCTGGCCATCGGTTTCCTGTTTGTCCTCCAGTGGGACAGTGGCGGTGGCAGGCTCTGGAGTTGCCGACACTGGAGGCGGGGTTTCGGCGGCCGTCGCTGTGCAAACCGCGGGTTCTGCGTTTTCATCTGCAACAAAGAAGGAAATCAGTTGGGAACTGTTTTGGACCTTTAACGTACTGCAATCAATCCCTGACGATCAAGTTAGTTTTTCAATTCATGCTGGCAAAATGTGGCTGTAAAGACATTGTAGTACCACAAGACCTGAGAGGAGGCTCACCTGTTCTCGTCACGATGGTGACGGGTTTAGTAACTTCTCCGTTGGTCTGGGCAGGACCTTCTTCCTCTGTGGTGAAGGACTAGCGGCAGAAAACAGGAAGCAACGTCAAAACTAGCTTTGCAAAAATATACTAGATACAAAATACTAACAGTTTTTTTCTAATGCTATCCCATTGCCTGGTTGATCAAAACCAGCCGAGTTGAGAGTTGGCGACAACACACAACAACCGTAAAAATAAACACTAACTGCATGGAACTGTTTTGGAACATCTGGCTTCCATTCCAAACTTCCTGGTTTCCTCTATGACATCATCGCTGTGGAATCATCTCAAAGCCACAGGATTCCAAACTTGCATTTTGAGCTCATCACTGGGAATGATTCCAATGAGGAGGAGAAATCAGGGGATGTATTGAGTGATGTGAAACACTTAACGTTGAATGTATTGAACTAGAATGTATAGAGCTGACACGATTCCCTGTTCTATCTGACTGACAATCATATCGGTTCCATATGATACATTTCTGCTTTTTTTTTTTTTATAGTTTGATGATGATGTCCTCATATGATAAATACCAAATCACAAAGTTTCAGGATGTTAACAGCAAGAAATCTAATAATTGGACAACAATGTTCCTATCTGTGCATTCTGTAACGTTACATGCTCCTGAACAGGCCCCAGTGGGTTGTGATACGTACCTGTGGGGGGGTGGAAGAAGCCCTTCCCCCGGACATTATCTCCTCTGTGATGTCACGGCCCCCCTGGTTGGGGTCTCGTATTCTGATCTAGGAGGGGTGAGAAGGGGGGGCAGGATGAGGTTAAACAGTCTATACTGTAGTTCTAAAAATTACTTTATAGTATTAAGACAATTACATCGCCCCAAGCGGTCATTGCAAATATAAATGTGCTATTAACTGACTAGCCTGGGTCTTATTCACTAGGCGCCAAACAGAAGAAAACTGACCGAAACTGGGAGGGACTGAACTTTCAATATGCATGAAATGCTAGTTTTCATTTCCTGTTGCAAAACGTTTTGCACCGATGACACTGGTTAAATAGGCCTAAATAAAGTCCCATTCTCTTCTCCCGTCACCCCTCCTACCGTCTAAACTAGTCCTACACTGGCCCAGTCTGAGCCCATGTCAGTGTAGGTATTTTTTGGCTCATATGGTGCTTTCTCATTGAGATTTATCCCCACACCAGTGGGCCTCCAGTGTTTTATGTGAAATGTAAGCTCTAGTGTTATTGTGTTTCCGTAAGTAGTGTTAAACTTAAGACATTAAATCGGCCGATATGAACCTTTCACAGAAACATTTGTATCTGTCTTTATTCCACCAATAACGCGCCAATATTATATACATAGAATTAACAAATACGTGTGCTCATTTGCGGTCATTTTTGGAATTTTCAATGGTTGCCTGAAGAGGGCGCTCTACAAACTGCTCATTGAACATCATTCAGCCCATAAGTCAACAGCGTATTTGAATAAGTAAATAATCACAAGTACACTTCACCAAACAAGTAGCCCTGTCATCACATGCTCACTTGATTAACGTTAGCTGGCTAGCTGGCTAGCTAACCAGCAATGTAGTTAGGCTCCATCTAGCCAACAAGTTACTTAGCCTAGCTAGCAAAGCAAGCAATCTGTGCTGTTTATGCGCAAACACTGGATTGGAGCCAAAGTGAACACAGACTCATCCTTGATACAAAAAGAACACTTACTGTCTGGCCTATTATGTTAGTGGTTTACTTAGTTGGTACAGATCTATTATTCAGGCCATATGCTTACACTCATGATGAGATGAGATAAGATTGTTAGCTAGCTAAATTAGAACGTGTGTGGCTAAAACCAGTGCGGCAAGCTTTTTCCTGCATTAACATTCAGTCATCAGCGCATGCCATTTGCAGCTGAAATATATAGCCAATAGATTGTCAGTCAGATTGCATCGTCTATTTGCGCCTCTACCGGATGGAAACTACAAGTGTAACGGCTGTGCTCAATGCAATGGCACTTACAAATGTAGATCCTTCAAACACCCCCAAACAGGGAAACAGATCCCAATCAAAGGTGTTATTACGTGTTCCACTAAGGCAGTTATTTATCTTATAACTTGTCCTTGTGGTAAAAATTATGTGGGTAAAACAAAGCGCGAATTAAAAGTACGAATCTCGGAGCATCGTAGCACCATTAGGTGCCAAAACTCGACATACCCAGTCGCTGCCCACTTTTTGGAATCGAACCACTCGATTTCTTCCCTACGTTATATCAGCATCGAACATGTCACCCTCCCTAGGAGAGGGGGTGACCTCGACAACTTATTGTTAAAACGAGAGGCTGCCTGGATCCTTAATTTAAAGACCCTTGCTCCCTTCGGTCTCAACGTAGACTTTGATTTGAAGCCATTCTTGTGATTTAGCTATTCATTGTAAATGTTGTGGGCCTATGTAGCTATGTATCTATGATCATATGCTATCCATGTTTTTTGTATGTTGTTTTTATCTGTGAATTGGCCAATGCTATTAGGCCACACCCGGCCATGATTACAGACACCTGCGTGTGTCCTTTGACACTATATAAACCAGTGACCCGCAGTGTTTGTCATTATACCCTGATGAAGACAGCTTGTCTGTCGAAACGTTGGTTATTAAGATATTAAATTATTGCATCTGAGCTCCTAGAGTGTGCGGCTTTCCTTTTCTTTTTGAAGTGTTTTACGCCGTCAGCCAGCACCTCGCCTAAATAGGTGTGCGTTTCTTTCACCTTTATCTACATCTTTAAGTTGTACCTAAGAAGGTAAACTGAACAAGTGTTTTGTATTTACTTTCTGATTTAGAGGATATATCGTTGCTTTTTGGTGGATATCATGTAAACCACAAATAAAATGTTCTAAAATTATTTAGTTAAGAAATCATCAGAGTATCTGTTAATCCTTTGGAGCAGAACTTCTGAAAAAAATACATACTTATGCAAATATACCGGTAAACGGTGACTGTTGCCTCCCTAAAAATCGGTATCGGACCCAGAAATCCCATATCGGTCAGGCTCTAGTAAATGCCAGCTGAAAAGTACCCAGGGCCTTGCTTCCAAACTAGAGCAGGTCCACCGGAGCCATGGCCCAGTGAGACACGGGTGATAGTCCGCGTAGACGGAGACAGAAAAGTCTGAGCATTTTGGGTAAAACATTGGGGTAAATCCTCAGTGGAAATGCGCAAATAATATACTTAGTGGAAACTAAGGATGCCGACTAACTGACCCTCATTAACCGTTTAACAAACGGTTAAATGACTTCCAAACAGTAAAATACTATCAGAGATCTGCTCTAATAATGGTAGTCGTCCCAAGGCTGGAAGGCAGGCGACATAGAAACGCATTGGGCTTGTTTTAGACTGATTTTGGCGAGAGGTCTCGCTTCTGTTCTTCCTCTCTGATACTATGCATGCATACAAGGACCAGACATTTTTCATGAAGCGCTTAATGGAAACATGCAATGATAGCAAGCCTATCGTTTTACAGTCAAAAGGCTACAGCCAAAATGCAATTCTCTGGAAAACACCAGTCTAAACAGCGCACCTAATGCGAGCGGTTCCATATGTGACAGAGATTATCAGTTAGAAACTTAGAAAGAGGGGGAATCTATAACAACAACTAGGATGGGTTGCTAATATAACTAGGATTGTGCCTTCGGCTTCTGGACAATGAAAGAAAGTTGATATGAAAACAAATAGAACAGGAGACAAAAGCTGGTTAATGGCATCAGGAACTCTTTATAAAATAATTGTCTCCACGTTTCTATGGATGGATTTTCGCAAGGCTACTTTGAAGCAAGGTAAGACATGCCTCATTATTTGAAGTAAAGTAAAACGTTCAGCTTTCAGACAATTACTGCCTCAAGCTCACATTGCAAAGAGGTGGGTGACGCGCTGATAGCCTGCATACCGTTGACTATAGCCTATGCACTCGAATGGCGAATGGGAAGCGCCCTTTAATTTACGAGTTGATTGACAAATAAAAATAGCTCCATTTAAATAGTGGCCATCAAAGTTTAACACGCGATTGCATTTAGAATTTGTTGCGCAATGACTGGGCTTACAAAAGCACATTTCACTCCAGTGAGGAGCTACTCTCGCACTGTCTGACAGGTGATAGGATATTCCACTCCTCAAACTAGGCTCTGTATGCTGTGCGCATGTGATAAATAACATGCATGACTACTAACGAAAATACACACTCGCCAATTTAATTCCGCTAAATTATGCAAATTGCCCGATAAGCATGACCGGTCAAATGTATTTTCGGCGGCTAACATCCCTAGTGGAAACTCAAAAGTCTGAGTGTTTAGGCCAAACACCGGGGTATAGTCTCAGTGGAAATGCAGTACCGTTACACGCTCCCTCTTGGGTGCAGGTGGTTGGGTCGGCGTCGGCTGAGGGGGCAGGGCCTGCTGCTGGGGCTGGGCGGGGCTTATCATGACGGGCGCGGTCTGGACAGGGGGTGTGTGGCTGTACTGGGGCTGGGCCGGGTAGTAGGCACCTGCTGTAGAGGGGAGGGGGGAGGGAGAAAGGGAGGGAAGTAAAACACACCGCATGGAACGCTACACACCCTAAAAAAAGAGCCACAGACATTCACAGCCTAAAAAAAAGAGCCACAGACATTCACAGCCTAAAAAAAAAGAGCCACAGACATTCACAGCCTAAAAAAAAGAGCCACAGACATTCACAGCCTAAAAAAAAGAGCCACAGACATTCACACCATAAAAGAGCCAAAGACATTCACACCCTAAAAGAGCCACAGACATTCATACCCTAAAAGAGCCACAGACATTCATACCCTGAAAGAGCCACAGACATACCATACAGACTAAACACGCATTGAAATAACCACACGCTAAAATAACCACATGCATCCGCAACAAAACACAAGGGGAAAGAACCTCTACAAACCAAACAAAAACACCTACTATGTGCTGGGCAGACAAAGATGCAGCCCAGCACATACTGAGCAACACACACATGCGTACACACACACACGCAAATACACACACACTTACTCACACACACGCAAATACACACACACTTACTCACCGGGGTAGCGCTGGGAGGTGAGAGGAGCACCGTGGAGAGAGAGACGCCCGTTCTCTCGCCCGCCCCCTCTCCTCTCCCTCGCAGCCAGAGAGGGCTCTGAACACAACATGACAGGGGGAGGAGAGGGAGATAGGGAAGGAATATGAAAGGGGGAGGACAGGAAGAGACCAATGCAGAGTGAGTGAAGGAGAAGGGAACCAGAGGTAAGCAGGGTGTTAAGGCAGTAAGAAGCAGCAGGTGAGAAGAATGATAGACTGAACCAAAGCCATAACCCATTCATACATACATATAGCCTTGGATCCTAAAGAGAGAACAGAGACCACCATACACACACACACTGCCAGGCCAAACCACCACACACAACCAGCAAGGCCACACAGCAATGAATCAACTGTAAGATCAACTGACTGGCCAACCGTAAGATCAACTGACTGGCCAACCGTAAGATCAACTGACTGGCCAACCGTAAGATCAACTGACTGGCCAACCGTAAGATCAACTACAAGTGCAACTACAAGAGCAATTGTAAGATCAACTAGTGGTCCTTTGTAGCTCAGTTGGTAGAGCATGGCGTTTGTAACGCCAGGGAAGTGGGTTCGATTCCCGGGACCACCCATACGTAAAATATAGCCACGCATGACTAAGTCGCTTTGGATAAAAGAGTCTGCTAAATTGCATTTATTATTAACTGATCGACCAACTGTAAGAGCTGGTTACCACCTGGTACTCAACCCTGCACCTTAGAGACTGCTGCACTATGTACATACTCACTGAACACCGGTCACTTTAATAATGTTTACATAGTGTTTTACCCACTTCATAAGTATACTGTATTCTAGTCAAGGCTCATCCTATATAACTACTGCTGTACACACCTTTTCTATTCATATACTGTCCATACACACCATTATACAGTGCATTCGGAAAGTATTCAGACCCCTTCCATTTTTCCACATTGTTACGTTACAGCCTTATTCTAAAATGGATTAAATAAAATGTATTTACGCATCAATCTACCTACACACAATACTCCATAATGACAAATCGAAAACAGGTTTTTAGAAATGTTTGCAAATGTATTAAAAATAAACAGAAATATTTTATTTACATTCAGACCCTTTGCTATGGGAATCGAAATTGAGCTCAGGTGCATCCTGTTTCAGATCCTTTGCTATGAGAATCGAAATTGAGCTCAGGTGCATCCTGTTTCCATTGATCATCCTTGAGATGCTTCTACAACTTGGAGTCCAACTGTGATCAATTAAATTGATTGGACATGATTTGGAAAGGCACACACCTGTCTATATAAGGTCCCACAGTTGACAGTGCATGTCAGAGCAAAAACCAAGCCATGAGGTTGAAGGAATTGTCCGTAGAGCTCCAAGACAGGATTGTGTTGAGGCACAGATCTGGGGAAGGGTACCAAAACATTTCTGCAGCATTGAAGGTCCCCAAGAACACAGGGACCTCCATCATTCTTAAAACGGAAGAAGTTTGGAACCACCAAGACTCTTCCTAGAGCTGGCAGCCCTGCCAAACTGAGCAATCAGGGGAGATGGGCCTTGGTCAGGGAGGTGACCAAGAACCAGATGGTCACTGACAGAGCTCCAGAGTTCCTCTGTGGAGATGGGAGAACCTTACAGAAGGTCAACCATCTCTGCAGCACTCCACCAATCAGGCCTTTATGGTAGAGTGGCCAGACGGAAGCCACTCCTCAGTAAAAGGCACATGACAGCCCGCTTGGGGTTTGCCAAAAGGCACCTAAAGGACTCTCAGACCATGAGAAACAAGATTCTCTGGTCTGATGAAACCAAGATTGAACTCTTTGGCCGGAATGCCAATCGTCACGTCTGGAGGAAACCTGGCACCATCCCGGTGAAGCATGGTGGTGGCAGTATCATGCTGTGAGAATGTTTTTCAGCGGCAGGGACTGGGAAAGATGAAAGGAGCAAAGTACAGAGAAATCCTTGATGAAAACTTGCTCCAGAGCGCTCAGGACCTCAATTGGGGCGAAGGTTCACCTTCCAACAGGACAACAACCCTAAGCACACAGCCAAGACAACGCAGGAGTGGCTTCGGGACAAGTCTCTGAATGTCCTTGAGTGGCCCAGCCAGAGCCCGGACTTGAACCCGATCAAACATCTCTGGAGAAACCTGAAAATAGCTGTGCAGTGAAACTCCCCATCCAACCTGACAGAGCTTGAGAGGATCTGCAGAAACGAATGGGAGAAACTCCCCAAATACAGGTGTGCCAAGCTTGTAGCGTCATACCCAAGAAGATTCAAGGCTGTAATCGCTGCCAAAGGTGCTATAACAAAGTACTGAGGAAAGGGTCTGAATACTTATGTAAATGTGATATTTCCGTTCTTTACTAGTAATACATTTGCAAACATTTCTAAAAACCTGTTTTTGCTTTGTCATTATGGGGTATTGTGGGTAGATTGATGAGGAAAATAACAATTTAATCAATTTTAGAATAAGGCTGTAACATACCAAAATGTGTAAAAAGTCAAGGGGTCTGAATACTTTCCGAATGCACTATATATATATATATATATATATATATATATATATATATATATATATATATATATATATATATATATATATATATATATATATATATATATATATATATATATATACACACATATACATATACATACATACATACATATACATACACAGGACTCTGACATTGCTAGTTTTTACTTAATGTCTTTTTTTTGGAGGGGAGGGGGATTTGTGTGTATTGTTAGGTATTACTGCACTGTTGGAGCTAGAAACATAAGCATTTCGCTGCACCTGCGATAACTGCAAAATATGTGTACGCGACAATAACATTTGATTTGATCAACTGACTGACCAACTAAGATCAACCGTAAGAGCAACTAACCAACCGACTGTAAGATCAATTGACTGACTGATCAACTCTAAGATCCACCGACTGCAAGATCCACCGACTGCAAGATCCACCGACTGCAAGATCCACCGACTGACCGGCTGTAAAATCAACTGACTGAAGATATCTCTGGGTGCATGTGGCCCCAGTTCTTATCATGGATGTGGTTTTGGTTGTATTTACAGTTATGGTCCTGGGTAAGGTTGTGGTTTGATATAGTCTAGCCATGGTTGTGGTTCTAGCGGTCATTGCGGTTCAATACTAGGTTGAGGTTTGAGGTCCAGCTGCTGATCTAGTCATGCCTGTGGTTCTAATCAAGATTGTGGTTGTGGTCATGGTGGTTGTGCTTGGCAGGTGGGGTCCGGCCCAGAGGGGAGCCTCTTACCATAGGTGGGGTATTCAGCCGGGCTGGTTCCTGGGTAGAAGCCTGCTGTCCCACTTGTCACAGGGTACTGTGGACTGGGTGGCATGTAGGGAGTCCGGTACTACAGAGAGAGAGGGGGGCAGAGAGGACACTTAGAACTGTGTTAATGTTTAGGACAGTGAGTTACAGTGAAGGAAAAAAGTATTTGATCCCCTGCTGATTTTGCACGTTTGCCCACTGAGAAAGACATGATCAGTCTATAATTTTAATGGTAGGTTTATTTGAACAGTGAGAGACAGAATAACAACAAAAACATCCAGAAAAACACATGTCAAAAACATTTTAATGAGGGAAATAAGTATTTGACCCCTCTGCAAAACATGACTTAGTACTTGGTGGCAAAACCCTTGTTGGCAATCACAGAGGTCAGACGTTTCTTGTAGTTGGCCACCAGGTTTGCACACAACTCAGGAGGGATTTTGTCCCACTCCTCTTTGCAGATCTTCTCCAAGTCATTAAGGTTTCGAGCCTGACGTTTGGCAACTCGAACCTTCAGCTCCATCCACAGATTTTCTATGGGATTAAAGGTCTGGAGACTGGCTAGGCCACTCCAGGACCTTAATGTGCTTCTTCTTGAGCAACTCCTTTGTTGCCTTGGCCGTGTGTTTTGGGTCATTGTCATGCTGGAATACCCATCCACGACCCATTTTCAATGCCCAGGCTGAGGGAAGGAGGTTCTCAACCAAGATTTGACAGTATATGGCCCCGTCCATCGTCCCTTTGATGCAGTGAAGTTGTCCTGTCCCCTTAGCAGAAAAACACCCCCAAAGCATAATGTTTCCACCTCCATGTTTGACGGTGGGGATGGTGTTCTTGGGGTCATAGGCAGCATTCCTCCTCCTCCAAACACGGCGAGTTGAGTTGATGCCAAAGAGCTCGATTTTGGTCTCATCTGACCACAACACTTTCACCCAGTTCTCCTCTGAATCATTCAGATGTTCATTGGCAAACTTCAGACGGGCCTGTATATGTGCTTTCTTGAGCAGGGGGACCTTGCGTGCGCTGCAGGATTTCAGTCCTTCACGGCGTAGTGTGTTACCAATTGTTTTCTTGGTGACTATGGTCCCAGCTGCCTTGAGATCATTGACAAGATCCTCCCGTGTAGTTCTGGGCTGATTCCTCACTGTTCTCATGATCATTGCAACTCCACGAGGTGAGATCTTGCATGGAGCCCCAGGCCGAGGGAGATTGACAGTTATTTTGTGTTTCTTCCATTTGCGAATAATCGCACCAACTGTTGTCACCTTCTCACCAAGCTGCTTGGCGATGGTCTTGTAGCCCATTCCAGCCTTGTGTAGGTCTACAATCTTGTCCCTGACATCCTTGGAGAGCTCTTTGGTCTTGGCCATGGTGGGGAGTTTGGAATCTGATTGATTGCTTCTGTGGACAGGTGTCTTTTATACAGGTAACAAACTGAGATTAGGAGCACTCCCTTTAAGAGTGTGCTCCTAATCTCAGCTCGTTACCTGTATAAAAGACACCTGGGAGCCAGAAATCTTTCTGATTGAGAGGGGGTCAAATACTTATTTCCCTCATTAAAATGCAAATCAATTTATAAAAAATTTTGACATGCGTTTTACTGGATTTTGTTGTTGTTATTCTGTCTCTCACTGTTAAAATAAACCTACCATTAAAATTATAGACTGATCATTTATTTGTCAGTGGGCAAAAATCAGCAGGGGATCAAATACTTTTTTCCCTCACTGTACCTGTCCTAAAGGGATCAAGCTTCCCATTTGCTATGTTTAGGTATAGCTACAATAGTATGTAACTACTCTTGACTTTAGACTTTTTGGGCTGGAATACTGCATGAGCGGTGTTATACAATTAGGATTGCAAAATTTTTACATAACTTTCCAGAAATTCCCAGGTTTTTCAGAAACATAACATGATGATGACCAGTTGTGGTACCTGTCCAGGGGGGATGAAGTAGCCCTGAGGGGATCCAGCAAAGGACAGCTGCTGCCCAGGGATCATCATCATCTGGGAGCCGGGCTGGTAGATGTGGGTGGGACCCACCGGACGAGGCCCGCTGCTGGTCTGGACCCGGGGGGCACTGATGGGCCTGTTGGCATAGTAAGGCTAGAGAAGGATGGGGGGAGGGACAGAAACTGTCAGAATATATACAGTATATTTGTGTATGTGTGTGTGTGTGCGTGCTGCATGGCTAAAATGTCAGATGGTTGAGGTAGGTTGATACTACACAGAGCTGAACACACGATGACTGCCAGGGGTTTTTACAAGCCTGTGTGGTGGGCAACTGGACACTTCATAGTTGATACGGTTCTCGTAGCATTCAACCCTCAGGTTCTATAGACTCAGGTGGAACTACGGTTAGGTTAGACGGAAAGAGGATGAGAAGGAAGAGAGAAGCTGTTACCTGCAGTGCCCTGTATCCACCCTTCAGCCGGACAACACACGAGCAGAGAACGGGGGGGTGACAGAAGGGCAAGAGAAAAATAGGAAGAAGATAAGAGAGTACGGTAATTAAAAAAGAGAGCAGAAGGAATGTGAGAGAGAATATAAGAAGCAGCAGTAAATCACTCAGACATTACAGTTAGCAGTGCAAAACATAAGTCTTTCACATGCAGCTGACCATCAGAAAATATGAAGACATCGCAGAAATATAAAGCTGGAGATGGGGTAACAGCCTTAAATTCACAAGGGACTAGCATATGTCTTCTAGTTTCATCCAAGCCTCTGATTGCAGGCCTAGCCAGTGGTTTGGCCAGCACTTTGCTTGATTGGGGTAACCAATTTAAACATGTACAGGTGAAATGTAAAACCGGCAGACCATGCTGCTGCGGTGCCTAGTACCTTTACTGAACTGCCCTACTGCGGGTGGTGTCATAACAGGTGTTATCATGGGTAGCCTATGGGGTTACCAGCCTGAACGTCTTCACTGTGGAAACCCCTGGTCCCGGAGATCCACAAAAGGCTGAGGGACAGATTCTAGCACAGCACACAACTACTACTCATGGTCTTAAATTGATCCATTTTTTTTTATATATTTCATTCAAATCAGGTGGTTTTGGGTGTAGTTACAGCTGGAGCTGGTCAGAACTAGAATGGTTCTTTAGCCTCATCCTTCTCTAAAGTAAAATGTGCATTCATGCACTACTGTCTACTGTCCTATTGAGATGGAAGCCATTTTGGGGAAGGTAAGGGGAGTTAGTACCTGTTGGTGTAAAGCACGGGGCCCGGTGGCAAACTGGAAGGGAGGACAGAAAAAGACAGCAAGAGGTCAAGGTTGGTAGCCAGAGAGAGGGGAGAGGGACTTAAACACACACACGTTAAACCAAAGCGGTTAAGCAGAAAGACTGTTACACACAGGTTGGACGAAAATGTTACAGTTGAGCAAGAGTTGGAGTTAAAAGGCCCAGTGCGGCCAAAAACATGATTTGTGTTTTTATTTTATTTATATATACAGTACCAGTCAAACGTTTGGACACACCTACTTCATTCAAGGGTTTTTATTTATTTTTTTACTATTTTCTACATTGTAGAATAATAGGGAAGACATCAAAACTATGAAATAACACATATGGAATCATGTAGTAACCAAAAATGTGTTAAACAAATCTAAATATATTTTATATTTGAGATTCTTCAAAGTAGCCACCCTTTGCCTTGATAAGAGCTTTGCACACTCTTGGCATTCTCTCAACCAGATTCACCTGGAATGCGTTTCCAACAGTCTTGAAGGAGTTCCCACATAAGCTGAGCACTTGTTGGCTGCTTTTCCTTCACTCTGCGGTCCGACTCATCCCAAACCATTTCAATTGGGTTGAGGTCGGGTGATTATGGAGGCCAGGTCATCTGATGCAGCACTCCATCACTCTCCTTCTTGGTTAAATAGCCCTTACACAGCATGGAGGTGTGTTGAGTCATTGTCCTGTGGAAAAACAAATGATAGTCCTAATAAGCGCAAACCAGATGGAGAGCGTATCACTGCACAATGCTGTGGTAGCCATGCTGGTTAAGTGTGCCTTGAATTCTAAATAACTCACTGACAGTGTCACCAGCAAAGCACCCCCACACCATCACACCTCCTCCTCCATGCTTCACGGTGGGAACCACACATGCGGAGATCATCCGTTCACCTACTCCGCTTCTCACAAAGACACAGCGGTTGTAACCAAAATCCTCAAATTTGGACTCATCAGACCAAAGGACAGATTTCCACCGGTCTAATTAATGTCCATTGCACGTGTTTCTTGGCCCAAGAAAGTCTCTTCTTCTTATTGGTGTCCTTTAGTAGTGGTTTCTTTACTGCAATTCGACCATGAAGGCCTGATTCACGCAGTCTCCTCTGAACAGTTGATGTTGAGATGTGTCTGTTACTTGAACTCTGTGAAGCATTTATTTGGGCTGCAATCTGAGGCTGGTAACTCTAATGAACTTATCCTCTGCAGCAGAGGTAACTCTGGGTCTTCCTTTCCTGTGGCAGTCCTCATGAGAGCCATTATCATCATAGCGCTTGATGGTTTTTGCGACTGCACTTGAAGAAACTTTCAAAGCTCTTGAAATGTTCTGTATTGACTGACCTTCATGTCTTAAAGTAATGATGGACTGTCTTTTCTATTTGCTTATTTGAGCTGTTCTTGCCATAATAGGGACTTGGTATTTTACCAAATAGGGCTATCTTCTGTATACCCCCCCCCCACCTTGTCACAACACATCTGATTGGCTCAAACGCATTAAGAAGGAAAGAAATTCCACAAATTAACTTTTAAGAAGGCACACCTGTTAATTGAAATGCATTCCAGGTGACAACCTCATGAAGCTGGTTGAGAGAATGCCAAGAGTGCGCAAAGCTGTCATCAAGGCGAAGGGTGGCTATTTGAAGAATCTCAAATATAAAATATATGTTGATTTGTTTAACACTTTTTTGGTTACTACATGATTCCATGTGTTATTTCATAGTTTTGATGTCTTCACTATTATTTTACAATGTAAAGAAAATTGTATAAATAAAGAAAAACCCTTGAATGAGTAGGTGTGTCCAAACTTTTGACTGGTGGTAATATATATATATATATATATATATATATGCACTTTTAGAGTAAGAGCTGTTTTAAAAGACAGGCTGAAATGTCGACCTGTTTTGGTGGGATGGTGTTTTGGCCTGCCTGGCGACGCTGTTTTGGTGGGATGGTCTTTTGGCCTGCCTGGCGACGTCACCAGGCGGTATAACTTTATAGACCAATAATAATGAGTTTCAAACCTCTTTGCCAATAACAGCTAGTTTTCAGGTTACATATCCCTCCCATTAGGTTCATCCAATTAGGCCCCTCACTCAGACAGTCCTAGCAAAACTCTTGCTTGAGTAACGCTATTATTTTTTCTTTTTGACCATTTTAATTGAAAACAATCACAGTAAGATACTTAATTGTTACCCAGAAATAATTTGATATTTAGATAAAAACAGCTGCATTGGACGTTTAAGAATTTAAGTAGGGGTCTTACACTCAGCAGTACATAGAAGCTTGGACATTGAAAGAGTGTTGGCAAAAGAGCGGAAAATAGAAGGAGAGAGATGGAGTAGCAGAAGTAGAGAGCAGTACCTGTCGTGGCTGAGGTGCAGAGTTCATTTGTTGTGGTGTTGGGGTGGCGAAGATGAGAGAAGTGGGCTGTCCAGGGGCATAGGCAGCCTGGGAGAGAGGGGAGGCAGAGAAACACAACTACGTTAGTCGGCTAACTTGCTGCCAAAGACGGGTTGTGTTCAGTAGGATACAATGTAGCAAAACACTTCAGAAAGGAAAACAAAAATGATCATCCTTATTGGACAAGTTCAGGGGTGTATTTATTAGTCACAGGCTGCAGCAAAACATTTAGGCTGTTGCAAAACGTTTTGCAACGGAAAACATTTTGCAGCGCAGAAATGCAGTTAGGCCCATCCCCGTTTTGTTTCGTTTGGTTTCTGGAGTAAACGGTTTAATCTGTGTATTCATGAAGAACCAAACGGAACCAAACTGATGCAAACTAGATGAAACAGGGAGGGACCTATCGGAATTTGTCCAATAGAAACTCCGGTTTTTGGTGCAAAACATTTTGCAACTGTTTGCTATGGTCTTTGTGTAATGAATAAAACCCAGGTAGCATCTCCCGGTTTCAAAACATTTTCTCACGTTTTTTGCCTAATTAACGCTACTCTGATCTGTCAGAGCGAGCTGGGTCTTGTCATTGCCTCTCACCTGTGTCAGGCCAGGGGAGGGGGAGGGGTGTGGGACAGAGGTGGGTCCCGTTATAGGCTGCAGTGGTTTGTTCATTTCACGTCGTTCTGCATCAGGGTGGCGCTGACTTGCCAGCCGATCTGAGGAAGAATTAGTTACCAAAAGAGCAAAAAATGTAAATCAATGAAAAACCCTCCAAGACAATTCTAATCTCCATATTGATACTGGGTCAGCTGGACTAGGCTAGGCTGAGTACACTAGATGTAAAATAATCACCTGGACACCATGCCCAGTGAGCGTCAGAGCAGAAAGATCAGAAAGCCAACAGGGGAAATCCCTGTCTCAACCCCCTAAGAAGTTAACTTGAGGCTGCCCTCACGAAGCTACAGTACCCAATGACACATTCATGAGAAACCCTGAGTGTTTGTCTGCTGTAGTAGGTCATGGCAGTAAGGCCTAGTGCCAAACAACCCAACACTGGTCACAAGTTTGTGTTACAAAGTAGGAAACGTTACAGTAGATAGGTTAGACCTTGGGTTAGAACACCATTTTATGGGCTTCCACTAAGTTGTGAGTCTAAATATGCCATTCCAGTGACACAATGTCTTTGAGCAGAGTTCCAAAATACCCCTAAACCGCTATTTAGGCCTGAAACAAAAGACACAAAATCACTCCTGAGAGTGCATTGGATTAAGGGCAGTTCCCACATCATCACTACAGGGGCAGTTCCACTATGCTACATTCCTGTCACAACAGACGCATATAGTTAAGCCATTGGCAGAACTATCTATTGATCCTCCATGCAGATGGGGCCAATAAAAAACACCATGACTATCATCATCTCGAGACATTAGCTAACATTTCCTTTCAGAATAAGAGCCACTATTTGGGGGGACAGATTGTGATGGGGAGCTGAATTTGGCATGACAAGTCTGTGAATTTGAAATTGCACAAAAAAAACATGTTGTGGGTTTCAAATCTCTTCTCTGCATCCATTCCATGCATCATTGAAGATTAGGTTCACGCCAGCCTGAGCTGGTACATCTCACTCACTGTTTTTTACTGATGCTCAATTGAACTAACTAGTTATTTAGTATCAGAGAATGTATTTTTCATGTCAAAGTTCATTTGCCAGTAGCCTCCATTTGCTTGTAACATATTGTCTCTGTATTGTGGACATGTGCTGGTTACAATGTTTCAGATTCCTCAGAGATATCCATATAACATCAAATGACTACACATTTAAATAACATTTATAATTTTACTGGGAAGCAATATACTCCACTTCCACATTTGAGGAACATGGGTTGTAGACAAGCATGCGATCAGGGTGCATGCATACTGCGGCCTTTATGATGTTTCAGCAATTTCCAGACAGTGTTTTTGACATGCCATTAATTCAAGCATGAAAATAAATAGTGTCAATCTGATATCACATGGTCTAAAGAGGACATCTCACATTAGGAAGACGTGTCATATGGCTAGCTAGCTAAGCAGCCGGTGTTAGCCACTATAGTTAGCAACCTAGTTAGCTACCTGCCATATGTTATCCCATCTACGGCTAGCCCACTCAGTTTTTGGTGCTAAATAAAACGAAAGACCATGAAATAACCGTAAGATAACTAACATGATCAGTCTGTGGGTAGATTAGTTATAACATTAGTTACTGATGGATCAAATTGCAAGCAAGGCCTTCTAGCGTGTTAATAATACCGGGGAGGACCACTGATGGTGGATGTCACACACCGTTAGCTAGCCTGTAGTAACCTACGTGTCTCATAGTAATGAGTGAGTGAACTTGACTAGCTACAGTAGTTAGCCAATTTCAAAGTCCACCTGAAATTCTGAAGTGACATGTCTACACATATATAAGTTGTGGATTGTAATATTAAATATCACTTTATTTGTACCTAACTGAAATAGTTGGATTCAATCACATGCTAATTTTCAAGCTAGTCTTCTAAGGAGTATTCATTCTAGGCCCGACTAAGACACACATTGAAAACCCAGCATGAAAATTGCTTTAGCTACCTAGATTTATGGGCAGGTTAACCAACGTTAGCTAGCCATTATAAAGCTGTGTGATAAAGAAACTTAGTTACGAGTAAATTGCCAGATTGGCATCTTGAAGTAAACCATGAATCTAGACAATTTGTTTCGATGGGAACTGTCAAATTGAGGGAAGATTTGCAAAATGGCATTACCTAGCTAACATTCTAGACTAGCGTTAGCTCGCTAGCTAATTTAACAACAACAATAAATTCACCAACTTAAAATACAGACATGAGCTGGCTGGCTAACTAACTTCAATAATGAAACGCTCGAGATGAGTTCAAACCCAATTTCATGCAAAGGTTAGCTAGCTAACAAGCCTCGTTTTGACGAGCACAGAGAAACACAGTGAAAGCCAATATTATTTATAGCAGCTAACTAACATTAGCTAGCTAGTTATTCTTCTGAAAGCTAGCTATTTAGCCAAATTAGCAAACCTTGTAAAATGGACTGACAAGGCAGGGCCTTCATCCGTGCGTTATTCTTTCAAAGTAATCGCAGGTATCTAGCTAGTACAATATGCTTACCGTTTCTTTGAGGGATCTGAGGGAAGACTTGAATCAACAATCGAAAAAATATAGTATTTTAAAACCTATTGTCCGTTACTTAAAATTGTAGCTATTGTATTTTCTTGTCCTCTCCTCCAAATGGAAAGTGTGCCCTTATTGACTTAGCAGCTAGCTAGGTGAGTGCTGTCACTTGGTCTTTAAATCCCCGGAGCGTGCAAAAGTGACAGGGCACAAAATGTATTAATATCACACTTGAAGGTTACTATTGACAACTCCAATGCCTCCTAAAAAAGCCTCTGGACCGGAGGTCCATGATCAAGGCGCCGATGGTGACGGATTGCCGGTAAAATACACACTACTGGGGGTTTCGTTCGGTTTACAGCGAGGACATGGTGCGATGCATTAACGTCCGCTGGAGCCGGCCGGACGGTGCGCCTGGTACGCATGGGTACTTCCGGGAAAATTATTATTTGATGCCACCTCCTCGGTCATGTGACAGTGGACACTAAAATGCACATTTTGCACTTTTCTACACAAACATCATATGAATGTTTTATCAATTATTTTATTGGACTTATGGGGGACTGTGTGAAATATTAGGGCTTGACATTATTTTTTTAATGACTACCCCTTCCTCAGTCCCCCATAAGTACAACATCTGTAAGGTCCCTCAGTCAAGTATTGAATTTCAAGAACAGATTCAACTATCAAATCAAATCAAATTTTATTGGCCACATGCGCCGAATACAACAGGTGCAGACATTACAGTGAAATGCTTACTTACTTACAAAGACCAGGGAGGTTGTCGAATACCTCATAAAGAAGGGCAGCGATTGGTAGATGGGTAACAATAACAAATCAGACATTGAATATCTACTGAACAAAAATATAAATGCAACATGTAAAGTGTTGGTCCCATGTTTCATGAACTGAAATAAAATATCCCAGAAATGTTCCATATGCACAAAAGCTTCTTTATCTCAAATGTTGTGCACACATTTGCATACATCCCTGTTAGTGAGGATTTCTTCTTTGCCAAGAGAATCCATCCACATGACAGGTGTGGCATAACAAGAAGCTGATTAAACAGCATGATCATTACACAGGTGCACCTTAATGTGCAGTTTTGTCACACAACATAATGCCACAGATGTCTCAAGTTTTGAGGGAGGATGCAATTGGCCTGCTGACTGCTGGAATGTCCACCAGAGTTGTTGCCAGAGAATTACATGTTCATTTCTCTACCATAAGACGTCTTAGAGAATTTGGCAGTACGTCCAACTGGCCTCACTACACCACGCCAGCCCTCCACATCCGGCTTCTTCACCTGCGGAATCATCTGAGACCAGCCACCCGGACAGCTGATGAAGCTGAGGAGTATTTCTGTCTGTAATAAAGCCTTTTTGTGGGTAAAAACTCATTCTGATTGGCTGCGCCCCTGCCCAGTCAATTGACTGATTTCCTTATTATGAATTGTAATTCAGCAAATTCTTTGAAATTGTTGCATGTTGCATTTATATTTTTGTTCAGTATAAAAATGTTACATTTACCATCAATATAGCATGAAAAATATTTTTCCAGATTGCATTTTGGCAACAATTTTTTTTATATCGTATCGCAACTGAGACAACCAGGCACAGTTTGGGTCACGAGGCAAAACCAGTTGAGAACCATTGTTTTTAAGCATGGTCAAGTTAATAATTATGCGTTGGATTATGTATTAATCCACCCAGACACATCTGAGAAGCAGTCATCCTTCTGAACAGATGCAGGACAGGAAGGACACTGCTTAGGGATTTCACCATGAGGCGATTGCTGATTTTAAAACAGCTACAGAATTCAATGGCTGTGATGGGAGAAAACTTTAGATGGATCAACAACATTCTAGTGATGCCACAATCATGACCTAAATGACAAACCAGCACGATTTCCAACCTGGCCCCAACACCAACCCAGGTTTTCCCTGTACCAGCCCTAACACCAGCACCAACCCTGGACACAGCACCGACCAACCACAACTGCTACCTTCATCCACAACTGCAGCTCAGACCCCACCCCTTCCCCTCCCCCAACACAAAGACACAAACACTGTCAACCACTCCACCAGACCATGACTGACCTACTGACTAACAAATTGACGGACTGATAATTGTTAATTGGTAAATGTTATTTGATTGAACGCATTCGTTTTTTTATAGTTTTTTTTTTGGTAATTGTTTGTTTTTCTTTTGATTTGATTAACCTAAGTTATATTGATTATTTATTGTTTGAATTGTTTATTATTTGGAAGTTTAACTAAATTTGATTTGAAATTTTAACATGTAATGAATTTTGGAATAACCAAATAAATTGACCTAAATGTCAGAGTGAAAAGAAGAATACAAATATACAGAATACAAATATTCAAAAACATGCATATGTATGCAACAAGGCACTAAAGTAATACTGCAAAAAACACAGCAAAGGAATACACTTTTTGGCCTAAATGCAAAGCCTTATGTTAGGGACAATTCCAACGCAACACATCACTGAGTAACTGCCTCCATATTTTCAAGCATGGTGGTGGCTGCATCATGGTATGGGTATGCTTGATATCGGCTGTCACGAATTCTGCCGGGACTGCTCCTCCTCCTTGCTCGGGCAGGCTTCGGCGTTCGTCGTCCCCGGAGTACTAGCTGCCACCGTTGAATGTTTCGATGTTCGTTTGGTTGGGTCTGTCTGTTACACCTGTGTATGTTTGGGTCTGATTATGTGCCCTATAAGTGTCCTGTGTTGTTTTCGTTTGTTTGTGTGTTATTTTCCGCCTGTCCGTTGGTGTCACCTGTGCAGTACTCTGGACTTTGTTTTTTGTGACGCACTGTGTTGCGTTGTCGCTCGCCTCCTTGTTTTGAGGTCCTTTATTTTGTATTGTTTATACAGTTAGTAAAGTCTTGTTTGACTCAGCCTATGTGTCCTGCGTCTGACTCCTCAACCGCATCCACATCAACACTGACAGAATAACACACCCGCTATGGAGTCAGCAGGAGCAGCGGCGGCACCCAAGTCGCTGGAGGAACGGATCAGCGATCAAGACACCATGATCCGGCAACTTGGGGCCGCCATGAACGAGGTGTCCAACACTCTGCGCCGTTTGGTCACCGGAGAGGTGCCCACACCTTCGCACACCTTACCATCACCATCGGCCAGTCCTCCTCTCCCAGCACCGGAACCCAGTGGCATTCGGCTCTCGCTCCCGAGGGCATGTGATGGTACCGCAGCCGGGTGTCAGGGGTTCCTCCTGCAGGTGGAACTATACCTGGCCACCATACACCCGGCGCCCTCGGGATACGAGAGCATCTCAGCCCTCATCTCCTGTCTCTCCGGCAAGGCGTTGGAGTGGGCCAACGCCGAATGGAGGGGAATAGACGCCGCCACCATCACCTACGCGGAGTTCTCCTACCGCTTCAGGGCAGTGTTCGATCATCCACCTGAGGGGAAGGCGGCGGGGGAGCGTCTGTTCCACCTCCGACAGGGGAAGAGGAGTGCACAGGAGTTCGCCCTGGAGTTCCGGACTCTAGCGGCGGATGTGGGGTGGAATGAGAGGGCCCTCATCGACGACTATCGGTGCAGCCTACGAGAGGACGTTCGTCGTGAGCTGGCCTGCAGGGACACCAACCTATCCTTCGACCAGTTGGTGGACATTTCCATCCGTCTCGACACCCTGCTGGCTACCCGCGGACGTCCCGAATGGGGGTCGTCCATTCCATCCTCCAGCACCTCCGAGCCGATTCCCATGGAGCTCGGGGGTGCTGGCGCTAGGGAGAGGAGGAGAGAGAACCCGAGGGGGGCCGTCCCCTGCACCAACTGTGGCCATGGAGGGCACACTGCGGCTAGGTGCTGGGGAGGGTCTCCTGGGAGAGGGGACAACAGGTCACGCACTGGGGAGTCATTTCAGGTGAGTAGGCGCCCCACTTACCCAGAGCTCTCTGTTGGTCACCTGTGTATACCTGTGAGATTTCCACAGGTGGCACCTCATTCCCAGCATAAGGCGCTAGTAGATTCAGGCGCAGCTGGGAATTTTGTTGATCGTGAATTTTGTTCTAGGTTAGGAATTCCCCTTCGGCCGGTGGAAGCCCCCTTCCCTGTTCATGCCCTAGACCGCCGGCCGCTGGGTTCGGGGTTGATTAGAGAAGTCACAGCACCACTTAAGATGACTACGCAGGGGGGTCATGAGGAGATCATTCAGTTTTATCTGATCGACTCTCCTGCGTATCCCGTGGTGCTGGGGCTTCCCTGGTTAAGCGCCCATGATCCTACCATTGCGTGGCAACAGAGGGCTCTTATGGAGTGGTCTGCCCAGTGTGTAGGGAGATGTCTAGGTGTTTCCGTAGGGGCGACCTCGGTGGAGAGTCCGAACCAAGTGCCCGCAATGCGCATTCCCCCTGAATATGAGGATTTAGCACTTGTGTTCAGCAAGACTAGGGCAACACGGTTGCCACCTCATAGACAGGGGGATTGTGCGATAGATCTCCAAACAGGAGCGGCACTTCCGCGGAGCCGTGTGTATCCCCTGTCTCAAGAGGAGACAGCGGCTATGGAGACTTACATAGCAGAGTCCTTGGAACAGGGATACATACGGTCCTCCACTTCCCCGGTTTCCTCGAGTTTCTTCTTTGTGAAGAAGAAGGACGGGGGTTTGCGCCCGTGTATTGATTACCGTAGTCTCAATCAGATCACGGTTAAGTACAGTTATCCTCTTCCTCTGATTGCGACTATGACTGAATCATTACGCGGAGCGCGGTTCTTCACAAAGTTGGATCTCAGGAGCGCGTACAATCTGGTGCGCATTAGGGAGGGAGATGAATGGAAAACAGCATTTAGCACCACCTCGGGTCATTACGAGTATCTCGTCATGCCATACGGGTTAATGAATGCTCCTTCAGTCTTCCAATCCTTTGTGGACGAGATTTTCCGGGACATGCATGGGCAGGGTGTGGTAGTGTACATCGACGACATCCTAGTGTACTCTTCTACACGAGCCGAGCATGTAGCCCTGGTGCGCCGAGTGTTGAGGAGGCTGTTGGAGCATGACTTGTATGTCAAGGCAGAGAAATGCTTGTTTTTCCAGGAGTCCATCTCCTTTTTGGGTTATCGATTGTCCGCATCTGGTGTGAATATAGAGGTTGACCGTGTGTCTGCCATGCGTAATTGGCAAACTCCAACCACTGTAAAAGAGGTGCAGCAGTTTTTGGGTTTTGCTAATTACTACCGGAGGTTTATCCGGGGCTTTGGACAGGTGGCAGCTCCCATTACGTCCCTGCTGAAGGGGGGCCCGGTGCGTTTGCAGTGGTCAGCTGAAGCGGACAGGGCATTTGTTAAACTGAAGAACCTGTTCACTTCGGCTCCGGTGCTGGCGCATCCGGACCCCGTTTTACCATTCCAAGTTGAGGTAGACGCGTCAGAGGCCGGTATTGGGGCAGTTCTGTCGCAACGGTCCGGCACGCCACTTAAACTCCGCCCCTGTGCGTTCTATTCTAAGAAGCTCAGCCCGGCGTAGCGTAATTATGACGTAGGGGACAGGGAGCTGTTAGCCGTGGTTCAGGCCCTAAAGGTGTGGAGGCATTGGCTTGAGGGGGCTCAACACCCTTTCCTCATTCTGACTGACCACCGTAACCTGGAGTACATCCGGGCAGCTAGGAGATTAAACCCTCGTCAGGCTAGGTGGAACATGCTCCTGACCCGGTTTGTTTTTAAGATCACGTACATCCCAGGGTCCCAGAATGGTAAGGCAGACGCCCTGTCCCGGCGGTATGACACAGAGGAGAGGTCCATTGAGCCTACTCCCATACTGCCGGAGTCTTGTCTGGTGGCTCCGGTGGTGTGGGAGGTCGATGCGGAGATCGAGCGGGCGTTACGTACCGACCCTACTCCCCCAGAGTGTCCTGTGGGGCGGACGTACGTTCCGCTCGAGGTTCGTGATCGTCTTATTTATTGGGCTCATACATCACCCTCCTCTGGACATCCAGGTATTGGCCGGACAGTGCACTGCCTTAGCGTGAAATACTGGTGGCCAACGTTAGCTAGGGATGTGAGGGTTTATGTCTCCTCCTGCTCGGTGTGCGCCCAGACCTATAAGTGTCCTGTGTTATTTTCCGCCTGTCCGTTGGTGTCACCTGTGCAGTACTCTGGACTTTGTTTTTTGTGACGCACTGTGTTGCGTTGTCGCTCGCCTCCTTGTTTTGAGGTCCTTTATTTTGTATTGTTTATACAGTTAGTAAAGTCTTGTTTGACTCAGCCTATGCGTCCTGCGTCTGACTCCTCAACCGCATCCACATCAACACTGACATCGGCAAAGACTGGGGAGTTTTTCAGAATGAAAAGAAACAGGATGGAGCTAAGCACAGGCAAAATTCTAGAGGAAAACTGATGTGGAAAATTATCACTATACTTTATTAAAAATCAAAGTTCTTCCAGAGTTTTTGTAGAATCAAGATATACTTTTATTACACAAAGTAACGTAAGCCGAGATGATCTGCAGAGTACCTCCCCTCTACCTCCCAGCTCCCCGTTTATATAGTCATACACACATACATCCTAGTTTAAAGCCCCTCCCTCTTGGGTTCCCCAACCACCAATCTGGTTTCCCTCTCTTTACCGCTCAGCCCACTTCCTTAGTCTATGATAGCAGCTAAATTTGACTTTTAGTATCCTGCAAAAACACTCATGTTCAGTTTAAACTCTGTTCAACCCCTGCTCTCCCTGGCTTGACCTGAAGATTGATTGTTGGACATGACAGGTCCATCCTTAATCTTTCAAACATACCCAAAACCAACCCCGTCATGCTGTAATCAATCAAGAAGATAGCCAAGGAGAGACAAAGGGTTTAGCCTGAACTCTGTTCAACCCTGGCTCGTTCCAGGGATATGCCTAAGGAAAGCCACAGGGTCTTAGTCTGGTTGCAGTCACAGATAAGATAAGACAACTGTAGAATTTGATCCAATGACAGGTCAGATGCCCATTTTACACACACACAAACCTAGTGAGAGGAACCACTCAAGTTCTTGCCTAGCAACAGAGAATCCTGACAACATGTTCATCACGTCTGTGATTTAACTTTGTCTATCCAATAGTTTACTAAAAAATGCCCATCAAAACCTGCTTCAGTCTGATTTACAGCATACACTGGGAGAGGAATTCACCTTTCAGCAGGACAATAACCTACAACACAAAGCCAAATCTACACTGGAGTTGCTTACCAAGCTGACAGTGAATGTTCATGAGTGGCCAAGTTACAGTGTTGACTTAAATCTGCTTGAAAATATATGGCAAGACTTGAAAATTGCTGTCTTGCCATGATCCCCAACACCTTGACAGAGCTTGAACAATAGAGGTGTGCAAAGCTCTTATGAGACTTACCCAAGAAGACTCAAAGCTGTAATCACTGCCAAAGGTGTTTCTAACATGTTTTGACTCAGGGGTTGAATACTTACCTAATCAAGGTATAGTATATTAGTGTTTTATTTTTCATTAATCTTCAAAAAATGATAGATTTTCCCCTCCACTTTGACATTACAGATGTCCTATGGGGACAGCTGAAGAACCCTTTTGGAACCCTTTTTTCTAAGAGTGTAGTGGTAAAAAAAAAAAATGGTGGGTAAACCCTGATCGCCAGTCACTATGAAAAAAGTAATGTTCCCTATATTTACAATGCATTTTTCAGCAAAAGGTGGGTAAATTGTTGGGGGAGTTTACTTGCGTTTCCCATCCACAACACCACTGGTTCAGAGACTAAGAGGCAGATTGGTATGCTTAGATGATAATGTAAAAGCATATCTTTAAATTATAATTGTGCATTACAAGTACTTTTATTTGGTCACAAATGAGTGTAAAATCAAATAAGTCATGGCAATAATAAAATAAATTCTAACATTCATATTGAGAAACCATAGCTGGGTACTATGTCTGACAAACTAATAAAACCTATTACTTTGTAGATATACAGTACCAGTCAAAAGTTTGGATACACCTACTCATTCAAGGGGTTTTCTTTATTTTTACTATTTTCTACATTGTAGAATAATAGTGAAGACATCAAAACTATGAAATAACATATATGGAATCATGTACTAACCGAAAAAGTGTTAAACAAATCAAAATATATTTTATATTTGAGATTCTTCAAAAGTAGCCACCCTTTGCCTTGATGACAGCTTTGCACACTCTTGGCATTCTCTCAACCAGCTTCACCTAGAATGCTTTTCCAACAGTCTTGAAAGGGGTTCCCACATATACTGAGCACTTGTTGGCTGCTTTTCCTTCACTCTGAGGTCCAACTCATCTTAAACCATCTCAATTGGGTTGAGGTCGGGTGATTGCGGATGCCAGGTCATCTGATGCAGCACTCCATCACTCTCCTTCTTGGTCAAATAGCCCTTACACAGCCTGGAGGTGTGTTGGGTCATTGTCCCACTAAGCGCAGATGGGATGGCGTATCGCTGCAGAATGCTGTGGTACCCATGCTGGTTAAGTGTGCCTTGAATTCTAAATAAATCACAGATAGTGTCACCAGCAAAGCACCCCCACACCATCACATCTCCTCCTCCAAGCTTCACGTGGGAGCCACACATGCGGAGATCATCCTTCACCTACTCTGTGTCTCACAAAGACACAGCGGTTGGAACCAAAAATCTCACATTTGGACTCATCAGACCAAAGGACAGATTTCCACCGGTCTAATGTCCATTGCGCTTGTTTCTTGGCCCAAGCAAATCTCTTCTTCTTATTGGTGTCCTTTAGTAGTGGTTGTTTTGCAGCAATTCGACCATGAAGGCCTGTTTCACGCAGTCTCCTCTGAACAGTTGATGTTGAGATGTGTCTGTTACTTGAACTCTGAAGGATTTATTTGGGCTGCACTTTGAGGCAGGTAACTCTGCTGAACTGATCGGTCTTTCTTTCCTGTGGCGGTCCTCATGAGAGCCATTATCATCATAGTGCTTGATGGTTTTTGCGACTGCACTTGAAGAAACTTTCAAAGTTCTTGAAATATTCTGTATTGACTGACCTTCATGTCTTAAAGTAATGGTGGACTATCGTTTCTCTTTGCTAATTTGAGATGTTCTTGCCATAATATGGACTTGGTCTTTTACCAAATAGGGCTATCTTCTGTATACCACCCCTACCTTGTCAATACACAACTGATTGGCTCAAATGCATTAAGGAAAGAAATTCCACAAATTAACTTAACAAGGCACGCCTGTTAATTGAAATGCATTCCAGATGACTCCCTCAAAGCTGGTTGAGAGAATGCCAAGAGTGTGCAAAGCTGTCATCAAGGCAAAGGGTGGCTATTTGAAGAATCTCAAATATATTTTGATTTGTTTAACACTTTTTTGGTTACTACATGATTCCATGTGTGTTAATTAATAGTTTTGATGTCTTCACTATTATTCTACAATGTAGAAAACAGTAAAAATAAAGTGAAAACCCTGGAATGAGTAGGTGCGTCCAGACTGTACATCAATAAACATTCTTGCAAAAGAGTGCTTGTGAAAAAGGGTACACTTTATTTCAGTTGGCCAATTCATTGAATAATCAAATCAAATATAGCAGTAACAAAACAAACATAACAGCCTAAACAAATGTGAATTTGACCTCTGTGTTTGGTTGAACTGCAACTTGACAGAGAATTAAAAAATGTTTTTAATTTCCTAGAAATACTCCCATTACCAGTTCTTGTGTGGTTCACAGTTCAACTACATGGCAAAACAGTAGTAGTAATTAAGAGTAATAAAACACATTCTCAACTGAATTCAGTTTAATCTACAGTTACTGCTTGGTTGCTTGAACGTTGAGGGGGTTGGGTGAAGGAGTGTGTGTTTGCCACAAAGGTTATCTCCACTACTTATTCTGCTAGCAGGAATGGAAAGTGCATGCCTTCTCCAAATCTTAGGGGAAATGGGAGAACAGGTTTTAGTTTCAAATGCAGATATGTCCTTTATACATGGTGTGTGTGAGTGCATGCGTGTGTGTGTGTCCAAGTGTGTACTAATTGTGCGTGGGTAAGCTGTTTGTTCACCCGCACTCGCCAGCAATTGCTAGTAACTCATCCGCCACCGCCCGACTATGTGATAAAGTGAAAATCTGAGGCCTGTGACAGAAACTAACAAATATAGAAAATGCGTTATACAGTCAAAGATAGCGGAGCAATTTTTTGACAGGCCTTTTTAGATAGGCCTATGTTTCTGCTTATAACTTCCGACATTTTGGTAGGCTATTTGTTAGTCAACTTTTCTATAATTAGATACATGCAGCTTCTCTTCTGTCACTAGCCGACTTGTTTCCTTAGAATGGTAAATAAACCTTTGCACACCAGAATAATGTCATAAATGATAGAATGAACACTTCAATGTAGTTGACATCGGTAAAATTATTTTTATTTCATCTCTGCTTCTGTCATGCAGCAAAGACGTTTTCTGTGCAAAATGCCCAAATGACATCAGTTTAACTGGTGTTAAGAAAATTAATAGCTGTGAAAACTACCCAACATGTTTGTAAGATTTCAGTTCGGCTTGGATGCATATTTTATGCTGTTGAAATATACTATAATCTTTTATGCAACGTGGTCTCAGAGCATTCTTATTCTGTACATAAATCCGAGTCACTCCATTTAGTATGATATGTTACGTTTTTTTGTATTCATTTGTGGATGTCCCATCATCCATTTTTATGATATGTTACAAACCGCAATTCGTACAATATGTTACCAGTTTGTAAAACATACAATATGTTATACATTTGCAAAACTTGTTTCGATATCCAATTTTTTGTGGCTAATGTTAGCTAGGTGGCTAATGCTAACGTTAGCTAGCTGGCTAATATTAGCTCTATGGGTTAGGGGTTAAGGTTAGGAGTTAGGTTAAAGGGTTAAGGAAAGGGTTAGCTAACATGCTAAGTAGTTGCTAATTAGCTAAAATGCTAGAGTTGTCCGTGATGAGATTCGAACGCAACCTTTGGGTTGCTAGACATTCGCGTTATATTGCTGTGTATCTGGCGAGCATACAAGTTAGACCCTAAAGCTTAGGCTACACACTAATGCCAGATAAAAATTATGAAAGAAATACCTGACTCTAGCCTATAGATATGAATTGCACAAGAATTAGGGTACTAGGGGGTAACTAGCCACCCCAAAGAACAATGTCCAATTGCTTTTTTAAAGTACCGGGCTAACCCACCCGCCCCACGGATATAACTGTAGGACTGCGGGTTATGAGTCAACCTGCGCATCATTAGCACACATTTGTGTAAGGAAGGTAATCAGGT
Source organism: Coregonus lavaretus (assembly GCF_964263955.1). Lineage (NCBI taxonomy): Eukaryota > Metazoa > Chordata > Actinopteri > Salmoniformes > Salmonidae > Coregonus > Coregonus lavaretus. Next base: position 32,867,715 of record NC_140006.1, read on the forward strand.
ACTGGGAATCTACCTGATGCACTGTCGGGGCACATCCTGAGAGAGTTTATTAAGATTATGTACTCCTTCCCAAGAAAATCCTGGAATTTGGTGCCGCTTGAGATCTCCTTGAGGCACTTTGTGGAGTCCTGGAATAGCAGGTTCCTTCCCCCGTCTGACTGGAACATTTGAAATGAGGGATCACTGCCGTAGGAGCCGAACTTGGTCTAAGGATTTACATTTTACATTTTAGTCATTTAGCAGACACTCTTATCCAGAGCGACTTACAGTTAGTGAATAAATCTTTTTTATACTGGCCCCCCGTGGGAATCGAACCCACAACCCTGGCGTTGCAAACGCCATGCTCTATCAACTGAGCTACATCCCTGCCGGCCATTCCCTCCCCTACCCTGGGCCAATTGTGCGCCGCCCATGAGTCTCCCGGTCGCGGCCGGCTGCGACAGAGCCTGGATTCGAACCAGGATCTCTAGTGGCACAGTTAGCACTGCGATGCAGTGCCTTAGACCACTGCGCCACTCAGTAAGCACAGGGATATGTTTTTTTACTTGGTGGTAAGATCAATGATAAACCTTAAATGCTTTTTCAGACATTATTTCTTACACTATCTGATAATTTAATGAACCCCCACTGAACATCAAAACTTCTCTTAGATCAGTGCTTGAGTATTCTGTTCCAAGACCATCCAGACCACTGCACTTCATCAATCCATATAGAGAAACAGAATGTAAGCTTGCGATACTTCAGGATGGTTGTACGAGGCTAGTGCTTGGGGAGCTTGGGCGGAAAATTGGCGGACCACAGGCTTATGTTCTAGGCTGAGTCAAAACCTTAAACTCTGTAACCTAGTACTGGAGTTGCTCATCCTTGACTAAACTGACTAAGGAGTTGTCTTAAGCAGAAACAGATCTGGCTATAAGTCTTAACACCCACCTGCTGGTCCTGAAGGATTGGCTTGTCGTCATAGCGTGGGCGAGCACCTATGCCAGGTGGCACACACAGAACTTGGTCATTGGCTGGGCAGGACCGTCCTGGAAGAGTAGTTCAAAGTCAGTGGACTTCAGGTCCTTTGCCTAAGCTGGACCATTACCTACAGGGAAGGATGGAGAGAGAGAAAGAGAGAGTTTAATATTTTGGTTTCAGATACAGAGAGCCACAGATACAGAGAGCCACAGACACAGAGAACATCTGTATGTGGATAAGAAACACACTTACCATCGCTGTTCTCTGGTACAATAGTGTGTTTGATGAAGGCAACATCTCCAGCTCCTTCAACCAGACATCTGGAAGAAGACACCAAGACAGACCATTAGCTTGACTGATTGACTAGTTGCCAGTAAAAAAAAAACACATACAGTTGAAGTCGGAAGTTTACATACACTTTAGCCAAATACATTTAAACTCTGTTTTTCACAATTTAATCCAAGTAACAATTCCCTGTCTTAGGTCAGTTAGAATCACCACTTTATTTTAAGAATGTGAAATGTCAGAATAAATAGTAGAGAATGATTTATTTCAGCTTTTGTTTATTTAATCACATTCCCAGTGGGTCAGAAGTTTACATACTGTTACGGATACAGGTATCCTGTGTCCTGTGTTTTCCTCTCCTTCTACCCTAATCACAGGTGTCCTGTATGTTCCTGATTGGTGGTCGTTGAGATGTCTGCTGATTGCCAAGGTGGACCAATCAGTGAACATTCCTTTGCATTGCACCACCTGTTGCTGGTTTTTCAATCACACATCCCATTATATAAAAACTAGTCAGTTATGTTTGTTGAGAGAGAAAAAGACTGTTTCCGTCTGTGAGTATGGATACTGTGGTATCCTGTGTATTGTGTACTCACTAAGTTTGGTTACTCTGTTTGGTAATTTTGTTAGAGACTATTTCCGTATGTGAGTATGGATACTGTGGTATCCTGTGTATTGTGTACTCACTAATTTGCTGATTACTCTGTTTGGTAACTTTGTGTGTTTCTGGGAAAAGGGGAGTTTAAGCAAGTTGCCCTTGGGCGTACATTACCCGTAGGAAGAAATCTGTCTAAAAACACTAGTTAGACCTGAGCGGACCACCCACTGTACTTTTGTATGACTAGCAGTAGCTTAGCGGTTCTTGAGGCAGGCAAGATCAGTTTAGGGGTGTTTTACACTATTGTTTCATTTCTTGGGTCCAGCTCAGCCCTTTTTCCCAAACCTTTACCGTGTGTTCAGCAATAAACCTTTTATGTTTGACGGTAGTTTATGGTTGTCGTGTAGTTTTTCGTTCTCACTGTTCCATGTCACACTTATAATTTGCATGAATTATGTTACGGGTCTCATGTCCATCACCCTAGACGTTTAAAGCCACGGGGTTCGTAACACATACACTCAATTAGTATTTGGTAGCATTGCCTTTAAATTGTTTAACTTGGGTCAAATGTTCAGGGTAGCCTTCCACAAGCTTCCCACAATAAGTTGGGTGAATTTTGGCCCATTGCTCCTGACAGAGCTGGTTTAACTGAGTCAGGTTTGAAGGCCTCCTTGCTCGCACATGCTTTTTCAGTTCTGCCCACATATTTTCTATAAGATTGAGGTCAGGGCTTTGTGGTGGCCACTCCAATACCTTGACTTTGTTGTCCTTAAGCCATTTTGCCACAACTTTGGAAGTATGCTTGGGGTCATTATCCATTTGGAAGACCCATTTGTGACCAAGCTTTAACTTCCTGACTGATGTTGCTTCAATATATCCACATCATTTTCCTTCCTCATGATGCAATCTATTTTGTGAAGTGCACCAGTCCCTCCTGCAGCAAAGCACCCCCACAGCATGATGCTGCCACCCCCGTGCTTCACGGTTTGGATGGTGTTCTTCGGGGCGCAAGCCCACCCCCTTTTTCCTCCAAACATAACGATGGTCATTATGGCCAAACAGTTCTATTTTTGTTTCATCAGACCAGAAGACATTTCTCCAAAAAGTACAATCTTTGTCCCCATGTGCAGTTGCAAACCGTAGTCTGGCTTTTTTATGGCGGTTTTGGAGCAGTGGCTTCTTCCTTGCTGAGCGGCCTTTCAGGTTATGTCGATATAGGACTCGTTTTACTGTGGATATAGATACATTTGTACTGGTTTCCTCTAGCATCTTCACAAGGTCCTTTGCTGTTGTTCTGGGATTGATTTACACTTTCCGCACCAAAGTACGTTCATCTCTAGGAGACAGAACGCGTCTCCTTCCTGAGCGGTATGACAGCTGTGTGGTCCCATGTTGTTTATACTTGCGTACTATTGTTTGTACAGATGAACGTGGTACCTTCAGGCATTTGGAAATTGCTCCCAATGATGAACCAGGCTTGTGGAGGGCTACAATTATTTTCTGAGGTCTTGGCTGATTTCTTTTGATTTTCCTATGATGTCAAGCAAAGAGGCACTGAGTTTGAAGGTAGGCCTTGAAATACATCCACAGGTACACCTCCAATTGACTCAAATTATGTCAATTAGCCTATCAGAAGCTTCTAAAGCCATGACATAATTTTCTGGAACTTTCCAAGCTATTCAAAGGCACAGTCAATTTAGTGTATGTAAACTTCTGACCCACTGGAATTGTGATACAGTGAATTATAAGTGAAATAATCTGTCGGTAAACAATTGTTGGAAAATTACTTGTGTCATGCACAAAGTAGATGTCCTAACTGACTTGCCAAAACTTTTGTTTGTTAACAAGAAATTTGTGGAGTGGTTGAAAATCAAGTTTTAATGACTCCAACCTAAGTGTATGTAAACTTCTGATTTCAACTGTAGTACATACCTTTTAAAAACTTGACAGGGATAACACAAAAAGGCTGGAGACTTCTTTCCATTTTGGTCCCTAACTTTCCATTATGGTCCACTGGTCTCTAAGATATATATATATAATAGAGTGAGAAATAGGCCAGCAAAGATAGCCACAAAGGGATATTACAATGAGCACTTTTGCCGAAATACACTAAATGACCATAAGTATGTGGTACTGCTCATCGAACATCTCATTCATGGGCATTAATATGGAGTTGGTCCCCTTTTTGCTGCTATAACAGCCTCCACTCTTCTGGGAAGACTTTCCACTAGATGTTGGAACATTGCTGCGGGGAATTGCTTCCATTCAGCCACAATAGCATTAGTGAGGTCGGGCACTGATGCGATTAGGCCTGGCTCGCAGTCAGCGTTCTAATTCATCCCAAAGGTGTTCGATGGGGTTGAGGTCAGGCCTCTGTGCAGGCCAGTCAAGTTCTTCCACACCAATCTCGACAAACCATTTCTGCATGGACCTCGCTTTGTGCACAGGGGCATTGTCCTGCTGAAACAGGAAACCGTTTCCACAAATTTGGAAGCACAGTATTGACTAGAATGTCAATGCATGCTGTAGCATTAAGATTTCTTTAGCTTGAACCATGAAACCTAGCTCGAACCATGAAAAGCAGCCCCAGACTATTATTCCTCCTCCGCCTAACTTTACAGTTGGCACTATGCATTCGGGCAGCTAGCGTTCTCCTGGCATCTGCCAAACCCAGATTCGTCCATCGGACTGCCAGATGGTGAAGCGTGATTCATCACTCCAGAGAACGCGTTTCCACTGCTCAAGAGTCCAATGGCGGCGAGCTTTACACCACTCCAGCCAACGCTTGGCATTGCGCATGATGATCTTAGGCTTGTGTGCGGCTGCTCGGCCATGGAAACCCATTTCATGAAGCTCAGACGAACAGTTCTTATGCTGATGTTGCTTCTAGAAGCAGTTTGGAACTCGGTAGTGAGTGTTGCAACCGAGGACAGACCATTTTTACGTGTTACGCGCTTCAGCACTTGTCGGTCCTGTTCTGTGAGCTTGTGTGGCCTACCACTTCATGGCTGAACCGTTGTTGCTCCTAGATGTTTCCACTTCACAATAACAGCACTTACAGTTGACCGGGGCAGCTCTAGCAGGGCAGAAATTTTACGAATTGACTTGTTGGAAAGGTGGCATCCTATGACGGTGCCACGTTGAAAGTCACTGAGCTCTTCAATAAGGTCATTCTATTGCCAATGTTTGTCTTTGGAGATTGCATGGCTGTGTGCTCGATTTTATACACCTGTCAGCAACGGGTGTCGCTGAAATAGCCGAATCCACTAATTTGAAGGGGTGTCCACATACTTTTGTATATATAGTGTAAGTACAATGACACCTGCAAGATCTGATGCTCTTTCTTATACAGAAGAGCAGGGGCAGAACATTATACTTCCACATTCACTCTTCCAAGACTCATCGAGCCAATCAAACCCAATATTGACATTGACAAATTAACCACAGATTTGGAAGAACAGAGAAAGAAAGAGACTCCCCTATTATCTGAGTATTAGAGGGAGAAACGTATCCCTCCTGTGCTTAGAATTAACAAAGCCTCTGCTTTTGGCTTAGAAGACAGTAATTTTATGCAGAGATGGGAGAATGTTTTGAACAAATGCTCTCTAGATCTCATGTTGCTTGTCATTGAAAAGACTATGGATATGTTTGCCACATTAACAGAGAAAATCACCACCTCATTGCCACCTTTCAAAAAGAACTGAAGAGGCACACACTGGAGAAAAACCAGAGGGATACTGATGACTACTCCAAGGGCACCGTCTATGACTGGCATGGTGCCAGATCCAGGTACCAATCCAAGTTCAGCCCTACGTGGTCCTAGAGGAACCGAGACACCAACTACTCATCTGTCAGCGAGAGGGAAACCTCTGATGCGTGCGGCGCTGACGTCACACAGAGTGATGATTCTCAGCCTTTTTTGGTCAAGTGAGAATTCCTACCCCTTTCAAAAATAAGTCTACCTTTTCACCATTCTCTAATCTGAGCCCTTCTATTACCACATTCAGCCGCCTGGTTGAAAATGACCTTCGAGAAGTTGTCAGTAAGCATACATACTCTAAAGGTAACCTCAGTGCAGAAGAGGTTGTGGTAGCACAACTGTTATCTTGTAATTTGCCCTGCTGATAAGGAGGGCGCTGTGGTGGTACAAAGTAATTAACAATATTACAAGGGCATTATGAGTCATCTGAACAATAGAGAATTCTATGTCCCCTTACCTGCAAACCCTACGGATCATATTAAGAGTGAAATTGATGCATATATTAACACTGCTTTAGACCAGTGGTCGACAGGGGGGCCGCGGGAGTCCCCCTCCCCCCCCAAAAAAAGTTATTTTTTATTTTGTAAAGGAACTCAGTCCAGCTTTAAACTTACTCTTGAAAGTTGTAATAGTAGAATGCACAATGTGCAATTTTGAAATTGGGTAGTGCATCATCAGTTCCTCTTGTCATGTTAGTCATTGCATACCTTAGAGAGGCCAGATCAACTAGCCCATGTCAGCTAACGGTTTTCTATTTACATTTTTTTAGCCTATATATACTGTTGTAATTTTTTTGTCTCTCAAATATCACATGAATACACATTAGACATGACAAAATGTATAGAATTGCAGGAAATAAACTTTAAACCTGGGGAGTGCGTGATGCTCTCCAATGCTGGAAGGGGGACCCCGAGTGAAACAGTTTGGGAACACCTGCTTTAGACCAAGGTTGAATTACTGAAAAGGAGAGGGATTTCCTCATCACCCCTCACCCAGTATGTGCAGCTTACTATGGCCTACCTAAGATTCACAAGAATCAATCTGATCCTCCTCTGAGGCCTATAGCCTCTGGTAATGACAGCATCACGGAACCCCTATACCAATTTGTAGATTTTTTCATTAAAAAATGGGTTCCTTCCCTCCCAGCATTCTTGGGTGACACCACTGATGTGCTAAAGATCTTTGAGAATGTCAAAGTTGAATCTAATTATATACTTAAGCAATAAGGCCCAAGGAGGTGTGGTATATGGCCAATATAACACGGCTAAGGGCTGTTCTTATGTACGACGCAACGCGGAGTGCCTGGATACAGCCCTTAACCGTGGTATATTGGTCATATTCCACAAACCTTTGAGGTGCCTTAATGCTATTATAAACTGGTTACCAACCAAACTTCAAGAAACTATTCCTCAAAATAATATGTAAACTACGACATGCTAAATTAAATGCTCTCATTACATTACTGTGCATAACCATGCGCAGGCCTACACCTTGCCATCCGATCCTTGTTTGTTAAGTCAAATGACACTGCTGGTCCTGCTCACACTGCCCTACCCTATGCTTTGACTTCTTTCTCCCCTCTCTCTCCAGATAAAATCTTGTGACTTGTGACGGCCGGCCGCCCAACAACCTGCCCGCTTGACCCTATCCCCTCCTCTCTTCTCCAGACCATCTCTGGTGACCTTCTCCCTTACCTCACCTCGCTGATCAACTCATCCTTGACCGCTGGCTATGTCTCTTCCGTCTTCAAGAGAGCGAGAGTTGCACCCCTTCTCAAAAAACCAACACTCGATCCCTCTGATGTCAACAACTACAGACCAGTATCCCTTCTTTCTTTTCTCTCCAAAACTATTGAGCGTGCCGTCTTTAGCCAACTCTCTTGCTATCTCTCTCAGAATGACCTTCTTGATCCAAACCAGTCAGGTTTCAAGACTGGTCATTCAACTGAGACTGCTCTTCTCTGTGTCACGGAGGCTCTCCGCACTGCTAAAGCTAACTCTCTCTCCTCTGCTCTTGTCCTTCTAGACCTGTCTGCTGCCTTTGATACTGTGAACCATCAGATCCTCCTCTCCACCCTCTCCGAGCTGGGCATCTCCGGCGCGGTTCACTCTTGGATTGCGTCCTACCTGACCGGTCGCTCCAACCAAGTGGCGTGGCGAGAAGCTGTCTCCGCACCACGTGCTCTCACCACTGGTGTCCCCCAGGGCTCAGTTCTAGGCCCTCTCCTATTCTCGCTATACACCAAGTCACTTGGCTCTGTCATATCCTCACATGGCCTCTCCTATCATTGCTACGCAGACGACACACAACTAATCTTCTCTTTTCACCTGATAACCAGGTGGCGAATCGCATCTCTGCATGTCTGGCAGACATATCAGTATGGATGACGGATCACCACCTCAAGCTGAACCTTGGCAAGACGGAGCTGCTCTTCCTCCCGGGGAAGGACTGCCCGTTCCATGATCTCGCCATCACGGTTGACAACTCCGTTGTGTCCTCCTCCCAGAGTGCGAAGAGCCTTGGCGTGACCCTGGACAACACCCTGTCGTTCTCCGCTAACATCAAGGCGGTGACCCGATCCTGTAGGTTCATGCTCTACTACATTCGGAGAGTACGACCCTGCCTTACACAGGAAGCGGCACAGGTCCTAATCCAGGCACTTGTCATCTCCCGTCTGGATTACTGCAACTCGCTGTTGGCTGGGCTCCCTGCCTGTGCCATTAAACCCCTACAACTCATCCAGAATGCCGCAGCCCGTCTGGTGTTCAACCTTCCCAAGTTCTCTCACGTCACCCCGCTCCTCCGCACACTCCACTGGCTTCCAGTTGAAGCTCGCATCTGCTACAAGACCATGGTGCTTGCCTACGGAGCTGTGAGGGGAACGGCACCTCCGTACCTTCAGGCTCTGATCAGTCCCTACACCCAAACGAGGGCATTGCGTTCATCCACCTCTGGCCTGCTGGCTCCCCTACCTCTGCCTAAGCACAGTTCCCGCTCAGCCCAGTCAAAACTGTTCGCTGCTCTGGCACCCCAATGGTGGAACAAGCTCCCTCACAACGCCAGGACAGTGGAGTCACTCACCACCTTCCGGAGACATTTGAAACCCCACCTCTTTAAGGAACACCTGGAATAGGATAAAGTAATCCTTCTAACCCCCCCCCCCCCCCCAAAAAAAAGTGCTTATCCCACTGGCTATAAGGTGAATACACCAATTTGTAAGTCGCTCTGGATAAGAGCGTCTGCTAAATTACGTAAATGTAACGTAAATGTACTGGTCAGGTTGTGGTACTACTTCTACACTGTCAGGGAAACAAAGATGACTAAACTACATGAATAAAGGTACCTTGATTACAAATAATAGAGGCTGCATATCCCTTATATAAGTAAGTAGATGCATTTATTTGACACTTTTCAATATAACAACTGATCACATACCTAAACTGTGGCAAATTTAACATAATTAACCTTTGGTTTTCAGATGTAAGAAGGTTTTTTTAAACCTCCTCACCTTAGCATTGAAATGTCAGATTGGATTACCAAATCCTTATCCATATCAGGATCAGAATAACATTTTTCAGTTTTGAAAAACCCAATTCTAACATTTCATCCTATCCGATTGCCGAAATCTGATCAGATAACTTTTGAAAAACTGGACCCACGGTGCCGATGGGAAAGTTCCAGCCTGCAGACTTGCCCAGCACAGTGTGGCGGGACTTCTTGATACGGAGATCGTTGAACCCGAAGCCAGTCTCCAAGTCAACAACTCACAGAGTTTGTTTAGGGTTTTCCAATAGGCTACATGGAGCACTCCATTAAGGTCCTGCACGACTCCGGACAGATAATTGCCGACTCCTCCCACTCCGGTCACCTCCTCTTCCAAAGACTTCTCTGGCATGCGGTTCAGGTCAATCACGACCAAAACTTCCCGCCACCTGAACAGCTTCTTCCCCCCAAGCCGTGGCCCTCACCAACAGGCCACCTGGTCCACGATTACAGTGCCTTCAGAAAGTATTCATACCCCCTGAATTATTCCACATTTTGTTGTGTTACAGCCTGATTTCAAAATGTCATAAATATATTTTTATTTTCACCGAGCTACACACAATACCCCATAATGACAAAGTGAAAACATGTTTTTTGAAATCTTAGCAAATGTATTGAAAATGAAATACAAAAATAACTCATTTACATAAGTATTCACACCCCTAAGTCAATACTTTGTAGAAGCACCTTTGGCAGCGATTACAGCTGTGAGTCTTTCTGGCTAAGTCTCAAAGAGCTTTCCATACCTAGATTAGCTCCATTCCATTTATTTTTTATCCTGGAAAACTCCCCAGTCCTTTACAAGTATACCCATTACATGATGCAGACACCACTATGGTTGATAATATGGAGAGTGGTAATCAGTAATGTGTTGTATTGGATTTGCCCCGAACATAACACTTTGTATTCAGGACAAAAAGTGAATTGCTTTGCTATATTTTGTACAGTACTACTTTAGTGCCTTGTTGCAAACAGGCATGTTTTGGAATATTTTTATTCTGTACAGGATTCCTTCTTTTCACTCTGTCAATTAGGTTAGTATTGTTGTTGATCTATCCTCAGTTTTGTCCTATCACAGCCATTAAACTCTATAACTGTTTTAAAGTCACCATTGGCCTCATGGTGATATCCCTGATGGGTTTCCTTCCTCTCCAGCAACTGAGTTAGGACATTATGGGGTACTGTGTGAAGGCCAGTGACAAATTTGATAAATTTTAAATTTAGGCTGTACCACAACAAAATGTGGAAAAAGTCAAGGGGTGTGAGTACTTTCTGAACGCACTGTATGTCCTCATTCATGGACTATGCACTCTGCACTATACATCCACAGATTATATTGCACCCTGCACTATACATCCACAGACTATATTGCACTCTGCACTATACATCCACAGACTATATTGCACCCTGCACTATACATCCACAGACTATATTGCACCCTGCACTATACATCCACAGACTATATTGCACCCTGTACTATACACCCACAGACTATATTGCACTCTGCACTATCATCCTAAAACTGGACATTGCACCATGCTCTTTGCACTCTCTGCACATCATGTATGCACCTGCCAATTTGCACTCTGACACAGTCTGACTCTTACATAAATATCTCCCGCATTGCACATACACCTTCACATGCATATTTTATAGTGTAGATATAGCTTTACAGTGTAGCCTGTGGTTTTTTGTTTACAAAAATAAGTGGATAAGTGCTTATCCCACTGGCTATAAGGTGAATGCACCAATTTGTAAGTCGCTCTGGATAAGAGCGTCTGCTAAATTATGTAAATGTAACGTAAATGTACTGGTCAGGTTGTGGTACTACTTCTACACTGTCAGGGAAACAAAGATGACTAAACTACATGAATAAAGGTACCTTGATTACAAATAATAGAGGCTGCATATCCCTTATATAAGTAAGTAGATGCATTTATTTGACACTTCTCAATATAACAACTGATCACATACCTAAACTGTGGCAAATTTAACATAATTAACCTTTGGTTTTCAGATGTAAGAAGGTTTTTTTAAACCTCCTCACCTTAGCATTGAAATGTCAGATTGGATTACCAAATCCTTATCCATATCAGGATCAGAATAACATTTTTCAGTTTTGAAAAACCCAATTCTAACATTTCATCCTATCCGATTGCCGAAATCCGATCAGATAACTTTTGAAAAACTGGACCCACGGTGCCGATGGGAAAGTTCCAGCCTGCAGACTTGCCCAGCACAGTGTGGCGGGACTTCTTGACACGGAGATCGTTGAACCCGAAGCCAGTCTCCAAGTCAACAACTCACAGAGTTTGTTTAGGGTTTTCCAATAGGCTACATGGAGCACTCCATTAAGGTCCTGCACGACTCCGGACAGATAATTGCCGACTCCTCCCACTCCGGTCACCTCCTCTTCCAAAGACTTCTCTGGCATGCGGTTCAGGTCAATCACGACCAAAACATCCCGCCACCTGAACAGCTTCTTCCCCCCAAGCCGTGGCCCTCACCAACAGGCCACCTGGTCCACGATTACAGTGCCTTCAGAAAGTATTCATACCCCCTGAATTATTCCACATTTTGTTGTGTTACAGCCTGATTTCAAAATGTCATAAATATATTTTTATTTTCACCGAGCTACACACAATACCCCATAATGACAAAGTGAAAACATGTTTTTTGAAATCTTAGCAAATGTATTGAAAATGAAATACAGAAATAACTCATTTACATAAGTATTCACACCCCTAAGTCAATACTTTGTAGAAGCACCTTTGGCAGCGATTATAGCTGTGAGTCTTTCTGGCTAAGTCTCAAAGAGCTTTCCATACCTAGATTAGCTCCATTCCATTTATTTTTTATCCTGGAAAACTCCCCAGTCCTTTACAATTACAAGTATACCCATTACATGATGCAGACACCACTATGGTTGATAATATGGAGAGTGGTAATCAGTAATGTGTTGTATTGGATTTGCCCCAAACATAACACTTTGTATTCAGGACAAAAAGTGAATTGCTTTGCTATATTTTGTACAGTACTACTTTAGTGCCTTGTTGCAAACAGGCATGTTTTGGAATATTTTTATTCTGTACAGGATTCCTTCTTTTCACTCTGTCAATTAGGTTATTATTGTTGTTGATCTATCCTCAGTTTTGTCCTATCACAGCCATTAAACTCTATAACTGTTTTAAAGTCACCATTGACCTCATGGTGATATCCCTGAGGGGTTTCCTTCCTCTCCAGCAACTGAGTTAGGACATTATGGGGTACTGTGTGAAGGCCAGTGACAAATTTGATAAATTTTAAATTTAGGCTGTACCACAACAAAATGTGGAAAAAGTCAAGGGGTGTGAGTACTTTCTGAACGCACTGTATGTCCTCATTCATGGACTATGCACTCTGCACTATACATCCACAGACTATATTGCACCCTGCACTATACATCCACAGACTATATTGCACTCTGCACTATACATCCACAGACTATATTGCACCCTGCACTATACATCCACAGACTATATTGCACCCTGCACTATACATCCACAGACTATATTGCACCCTGTACTATACACCCACAGACTATATTGCACTCTGCACTATCATCCTAAAACTGGACATTGCACCATGCTCTTTGCACTCTCTGCACATCATGTATGCACCTGCCAATTTTCACTCTGACACAGTCTGACTCTTACATAAATATCTCCCGCATTGCACATACACCTTCACATGCATATTTTATAGTGTAGATATAGCTTTACAGTGTAGCCTGTGGTTTTTTGTTTACAGAGTAGTGTAGTATACGTTGTATGTTATTCGTGTAAATTCATTGTTTATACTGTGAGAGTTCAGTGACCAGCCGGAGGAAGACAACACATTTACATTTACATTTACGTCATTTAGCAGACGCTCTTATCCAGAGCGACTTACAAATTGGAGCGACTACAAACAGCACCCTCCTCAGGGGATAGGTACTCAGTGTAAAGCCAATTAGTACACAGCTGGAGCCACTAATTGCTTTGTGTGTTCCTTTTGGTCAACGACTTAGTTTATGTTTATTTGTTTTGTTACGCTGGTGTCTCAGCGTTGGACATTACCCTGTACTGGAGTTATTTTGTAGGGCGAAAGAAGACCAGTTTGGTAAACAATACAAAAATAAAAAGAACCACCACCACTGCCACTGGTCTGTTCATTTAATGCCTCCCGCCTGTGTTAGGGTGTTTCGGACAAGCTGATCCGTTCACAATACATACTGTCTGGATATTCCGTTTATTGTGTACACTCTGTTTATCGTGTGTATTATGTTTATTGTGGCAGCTCCATTTCACCAGGTTAAATTCCTGGTACTTGGCGAATAAAGGGGATTCTGTTTCTGATAATGGAAATTCTCATACGAAAAATAGGCCTACATGAAGCAATACCTGTGTATTTGCACTATAGTGTTTGCAGCTTAGTCATCATCACCAATCAAAATATTACCTCTTGACCAATGTGTATGTGCACTTCAGGCATAAATGGCACTGGTGTAAAATGCACTGGTAAAACCGGACCCTAAATCAGCCCTCTTACTCTGAAAGGCTTGATACGGCCCAGACCACACATGTTTCTTGAGACACCCATACAGGTTTGATTCCTCAAAATCACTTTCATCTTCAGAGGAGCTCATACAACGTTCTGAGATTATGAGTCAGATGGAGATAATTAGATTTAAAATCTTCGCTAGGGGGTATCTTTAAATGTGCATTTGTATTGAGTATTTTGGGTCACAAAAGTGTTGGAAATCAAATGAATCATGGCAATAATAGAATAAACTCTAACATTCATATACACCACCAGTCAAAAGTTTGAACACACCTACTCATTCAAGGGTTTTCTCTATTTTGTAAAATAAATTACATTGTAGAATAATGGTGAAGCCATCAATCTATGAAATGAAATAACATATGGAATCATGTAGTAACCAAAAAAGTGTTAAACAAATCAAAGTATATTTTATATTTGAGATTCTTCAAATAGCCACCGTTTGCCTTGATGACAGCTTTGCACACTCTTGGCATTCTCTCAACCAGCTTCATGAGGTCGTCACCTGGAATGCATTTCAATTAACAGGTGTGCCTTCTTAAAAGATAATTTGTGGAATTTATTTCCTTCTTAATTGAGCCAATCAGTTGTGTTGTGACAAGGTAGGGGGGGTATACAGAAGATAGCCCTATTTGGTAAAAGACTAAGTCCCTATTATGGCAAGAACAGCTCAAGTGCTATGATGAAACTGGCTCTCACGAGGACCGCCATAGGCATGGAAGACCCAGAGTTAATTCTGCTGTAGAGGATAAGTTCATTAGAGTTACCGGCTTCAGAAATTGCAGCCCAAATAAATGCTTTACAGAGTTCAAGTCACAGACACATCTCAACATCAACTGTTCAGAGGGGACTGTGTGAATCAGGCCTTCATGGTCGAATTGCTGCAAAGAAACCACTACTAAAGGACACCAATAAGAAGAAGAGACCTGCCTGGGCCAAGAAACATGTGCAATGGACATTAGACCGGTGGAAATGTGTCCTTCGGTCTGGAGTCCAAATGTGAGATTTTTGGTTCAAACAGCCGTGTCTTTGTGAGACGCGGTGTGGGTGAACGGATGATCTCTGCATGTGTGGTTCCCACCGTAAAGGATTTCACCCCAAATACAGTATAAATGTGTGAGGTGTTAGAGTTATAATGTAGTGTCAACCCACTAACAGAGGGGGGAAGTTAGAAACTGTTGAGAAAGCATTCCAGGGTGAAGGGGACTAAGAAACGGTTTAAAGGTGGGCGGAGCAAAGTGCCTTTGTGTGTCAAGCGATATAAAAGCTGTATGTATGTTTTTTGGCGCCAGAGCTCTCCATGATTAAAAATACAGATAATTCTTGCTGGTTGCGGACCTTTGTTTAATTCATGATTAAACCAGAGAATTTACACCCTCTGGGAATTATTCAGAGCATTACGTTTGATTAATTAGAGATCGAAATTCTCGTGACAAATGGTCCTTCGGGCGGAACTCAAAATACGTCTTTATCGTTCTGAGGACACCGAAAACCGTGCACGGGCGGATGATAGCTTCCGTATAGAATAGACCTGGCCTTCGACGTTAAGGTTATAAACAGGCCGGTGATGAATCTTATGAACGATAAAGACGTTAACGAGATTGAAAAAGCATTTAAATCCGAACTGCAAGGAGAAGGTCAGTCATTTTTATTCATGGATTTTTGTATGGGAATAGTAATTATTGAGGGGGGCAGAGAATAGTTACCAAAAGAAATTGAATAGCGAACTGAAATGGCGATAGAGCTGTGAAAATTTAGTTGAGGACAAAGGAGAATAATTTATGGCTCTGGTTAGTGGGGAAAAAATAGAGACAGTCCAGCGAGTAAGATTGAGCTGTAAGATTTCAAGTAGAGGTCTAAATACTTGACTGGAAGGCAGTGCTTTGATAAATTCTAATGGTTATTACTTTATTGTATAGGTTGGGTAACACCAGTGGTGTATGAAAATAAGTGGTGAATTCTAAAACGATAATTTGGTTTCGTTACGTGAACAATGGGATATCGTTTTTACTATTAGGGTGATGGATTCAATAAACATTGGTTATAAGTATGAAGTTATTAAACAATAGGTTTATATTTTAAAAACATCAATGCAACAGGTTGCAATGATTAAATTAATAGAAAGGGTTTATAGGGTTATATTAGAAGGTGTAGTGAACTTAATGAAACGTGGTATTATATAGTGTCTTCCAGGATTGATGGAAGTCTCCTATAGCATTATGTTAAGGGAATGCCTGTGATAAAATATAATGTCTTACTTACACGGAGTATGTGATTGTATTGGCTAATTAATTAAATATGACATTTACAGGGGCGAAAGGAACAATAGAAGGGGAGACAGATTTTCCTATGGTGTTGGTAAAATAATTGATAATGGATCATTTGAGATGAGATCACATGGAGCAGATTTAGGGGTTCAATAATCATTGTGAGATTAGTTATGAGGAATTAGATTGATACAAACGATTATTGATGAGTTAGGACTGGGGATATCTGTATCATGTTTTGTGTGTACTTACCATCTTTAGATTACAGATGGTAATGGAAGGTTGACAAAATGTATAACCAGGAGAAAGAGATTAGCTTATCTCATTGGATTGTTGCCCAGGGCTAAGGGGAGCAGTAGTGAAGTTAGGCAGTATTTAGGTCGTAATAGGGAGCTACCAAATTAAGTGGGGCCTGGCTATCTTTGATTGTTGTTTTTCAATTGGGTTTTTCAAATAAAAAACAACACACCTAGTATGATGTTTATAAAGGGTTGTTATGTTGAATTTAGGGGATTTTCAACAGTTCATAGGTGGTGTTTACTATGCTGTGGGATGGAACGGTTTGTTGGGTGATTTCAATGGCCTCTGGGCTCTGTTTTGACTTTCTGGTGTTGATTGGTCATCCACACTGGTGGTTCTGGGGGCATGAGAGGAGGACTTTGGGATGGTTTATTTGATCAAATTAAGGGTAATTTATAGTGCTGTGAAAAGTGTGAAGAAGATTATAATTTGGTAATAATAGGATTTGAAACATTAAAATAACAGAAGAGGGAGAGAGCTTTCCCTGAATGAAAGATACCTGTTGCTAGTCAATTGTACTAATCTTGGATTACTTTTACCGGATAGAAGTAAGTTGAGATATTATCAAATGTTGTCATCTACATTTCATTTTTATTATGCTTTAATAAACAACAAGTTGGTATTTGAGTGGCGCAGTGGTCTAAGGCACTGCATCGCAGTGCTAACTGTACCACTAGAGATCCTGGTTCGAATCCAGGCTCTGTCGCAGCCGGCCGCAACCGGGAGACTCATGGGCGGCGCACAATTGGCCCAGCGTTGTCCAGGGTAGGGGAGGGAATGGCCGGCAGGGATGTAGCTCAGTTGATAGAGCATGGCGTTTGCAACGCCAGGGTTGTGGGTTCGATTCCCACGGGGGGCCAGTATAAAGAAATATGTATTCACTAACTGTAAGTCGCTCTGGATAAGAACGTCTGCTAAATGACTAAAAATGTAAATGTAAATGTATTTGAAACTAAATTAATGCAATGAGCTGCAGTAATCAGAGGAAGGCACAATCTAATGCGAAACAGCTATTGCCTAGATCATTGATTTAGTAATAAGATCAGGAAGATAGTAATAATAGGAAGCTGGATAGAATAATTTAAGATAGGGACTAGCTGTCCAGAAATAGATGAAGAATTATGAGCTTTTGGGGAATGATAGACTGCTATAAAGCTTGGGTACTCCATTATGTACTGCATACTGGTAAATTAAGTGATCTTATCTATGGGAAGGCAATGGCAGCCCATGGTAAAATCATTTGGAACTCTGAGGAGGAAGAACAATTTATGAAGAGAAAAAAGTTGCTCACTTCCCAAACAGTCTTATCTTTTCCGACATATAACAGGGATTTTACCCAAATGGTAGAGAGTAAAGAGGGATATATGACATTGGTCGTGATTTAAAGATGGTGATGAGGGAGTTTTTTTTAGTGGGTTATTAGATATAACTGGGTTAATCACGAACATAGTTTTTTTTATTCTTTGTTGCTAGGCAGAAGACTTAGGTGACCTAGGGTCGAAGTGCTTGCTCTTACATCAATCCATGGCTGTCTTTTGGTCTCTCTTCAAACATTGTGAAGGGAGCGGCACCAGGGTTGAGCAGAGTTCAGGCTAAAACCTGTCTCTCCTTTGCTATCTTCTTGATTGATTACAGCATGAAGGGGGGGTTTGTGTTAGGTTTGAAAGATTTAAGTATGGACCTGTCATGTCCAACCATCAGTCTTCAGGTCAAGCCCGGGAGAGCCGGGGTAGAACAGAGTTTGAACTAAACATGAGTGTTTTTACAAGATAAGAGATTGATTGATTGGATTACGATTGATTCTGAACTGAATGAAAGTCGAATTTAGCCACCATAAAATACAAAGGAAGTGGGAGGAGCAATAAAGAAGCAAGGGACAGTCTCAAAAATAAATAAGGGATGGCAATTGGATGATAAATTACCAATATT
This sequence comes from Coregonus lavaretus, assembly GCF_964263955.1. Lineage (NCBI taxonomy): Eukaryota > Metazoa > Chordata > Actinopteri > Salmoniformes > Salmonidae > Coregonus > Coregonus lavaretus. Next base: position 32,885,938 of record NC_140006.1, read on the forward strand.
ACCTAAGTGATTGTTTAGGTAGGTGGTAATATTGACACATGAGTCAAGAGGGGGGGAAGAGGCTAGTGGTAGGATTAAATAATTTACGAAGGAGAGGACAAAATACTTTTAAAAAAACATTTTTTTTTAGATACAGTCTAGAAGAGAATACTGATGTGAGCGGTATGTCAGAGGTTTTGTGCCCCACAGGTGAACTAAAGGAGAAGGTGACCCACTCTATCTAACCAGGTGACTGGTGAGCATCTAGTCCCTAAAGAAGAAAGACTGGAAGCAGGCCTGTTGGGAAGGGCCCTATCAGGATATATTGGTCACTGCCTTTGCCATTAGAATAGCAGAAAGAGCAACCTGGGTCCATGTTACCCACTGCAAAAAGGTAAGAACACATACAAGCACCACTGAACACACGCAGAGTTAGAGAGAAGAACTGGACCAATAGGGTCTGGGGATCACCTCTGTTAACGAAGATCTCCTACCCCGACCTATCATCACTGTAGTGTGTTCTCAGGGTGTGAGTATGGGGTGATACCAAGCAGAAAGACTGAGGACAGGAGAGGGTTGGCGGTTTTTGGGAATAGGGGTAACTTGAGCTGCATCATAGTCTCGGCAATGGTCTTGATATGTCAAGATCCACCACCAATTACGCTATGCCCTTACCATTGTTAAGAAGTAAAAGAGAAGAGAAGCGACCCGACATACTGACCGTCAAGGACGAGTGGCCTACAAAATGGAAGTCAGAGAAGGGCAGACTGTCGGATTCAAAATAAGGGTTAGGGACGTAGCCAATGGGTGGGGTACATGTCAATAAGCAATTTGGGATTATAAAATCCCATTATATTAGTGTTCGGCCCCCACGGCGGATTGTTCCTAGACACAAGTGTTTAAACACACTTTGGGACGGGAATATGAGACCGAGCGGGACTGAACATCCAGATGGGGGGTAAAGAGAAACAAAGACATCACCAATTATCAATTGGAGATAGTAGTAATGTGATTGACTGGAGTTCAGAAGCACAGGAGAGAATTCTGAACCTTACAGCCCCTGTAACCGATGTGTGGTGGGCGTGTGCCAGTAAAGGCAGTATAAGGCAGAGAATACCAAAATGGTGGCTGGATACGTGCACCCTGGTTCTACTGATTCAGCTAGTTAGAACTAGTCTCCAGGAACCAAGGAAAGGGTTAAACAGACATAGGAGGAGTTTTAACAAGAAGGAGAATAGCCCTATTTAGATGGATGCGATTGGGATACCAAGGGGGGGTATCGGATGGATAACAAGCTATGAAAGAATTAGGGGAAGGGTTTACTACCACGTTCTTTTGGTAGGTGACAATAAACAAAATTGTGAAGTGGATTAATTATATATATTACGACCAACAACGATTTATTGGCGGGACTAGGGATGCAGTAAAAGGGATTTCTGAAATGATCCGCCATCCCACTCATGTCTTAGTAAAAGAGGTTGGCTCTAGATCAGGCAGAAAGGGCCGGTGTCTATAGAATGATAAGCCATTGTTGCACATTTATCCCTAACAACACCACACTGGATGGGACAGTCACCAGAGCTCTTGCAGAATTAACTGCACTAAGTGAAGAATGAACTGAGAACTCAGAAGTTAGTACATCGTGGATAGGGTGGTTTGATGAAATGTTTGGTAAATAGAAAACCATAGCAGCCACCATCTTAGGGGCGGTCAATGTTTGTATGGGTATTCTTGTATTATGTGGTTGTTGTCTTGTTCCCTGTGTCTGAGGATTGGTGAGTAAGGCGTTGGTGAAATGCAGTATCTCAACTATGATGAGAGATGGACCGACTCCGGACTCTGACCAGGGGAATGTGAAAAACGATCCTCCAGGCTTGGTAGATGACGAGGATTTTGACCCTGAAAGACCGCCATTGGATGTAATGTTTATTAGTTCTGACGTAATCTCTGAGATTAATCATGCTTGTAAATACATTTATCCTGAATGTGAAAACATTTAGTGGATTGATAGATTAATTTGTATTTTAAGAATAATGACTAAAGGATTTCACCCCAAATATAGTATAAATGTGTGAGGTGTTAGAGTTATAATGTAGTGTCAACCCACTAACAGAGGGGGGAAGTTAGAAACTGTTGAGAAAGCATTCCAGGGTGAAGGGGACTAAGAAACGGTTTAAAGGTGGGCGGAGCAAAGTGCCTTTGTGTGTCAAGGGATATAAAAGCTGTATGTATGTTTTTTGGCGCCAGAGCTCTCCATGATTAAAAATACAGATCATTCTTGCTGGTTGCGGACCTTTGTTTAATTCATGATTAAACCAGAGAATTTACACCCTCTGGGAATTATTCAGAGCATTAAATTTGATTAATTAGAGATAGAAATTCTCGTGACAGAGAGCGAGTGTGTGTTTGCCACAAAGGTGAGCTCCACTACTGCTTCTGCTGGCAGGAATGGAAAGTGGATGACTTCTCCAGATCTGAGAGGGAATGGGAGAACAGGTTTTAGCTTTAGATGCAGATATGTCATTTATACAGTGTGTGTGTGTGTGTGTGTGTGTGTGTGTGTGTGTGCACATGTGTGTCTAAGGTTGTCACGTAAGGTTGTCACGTAATGGGACTGTACCTGAGGTACTGTCAGAGCACTTCCTGAGTGATTGCATGGCGATCATGTACTCTTCCCCAAGGAAATCCTGGTAGTTGCGTTCTCTTGGGATCTCCTGGAGACACTTTGTATTATCCTTGAAGAGCAGGTTCATTCCATTGTACGACTGGAACATCTTAAATGAGGGATCGCTGCCACTAGAGCCGAACTTGGCCTAAACACAGGGAGAAAATATTTACTTGGTGGTTAGATTAATGATAAACCTTTAAAAAATTATATTTTAGACTTTCTTACACTAAATGTGTATTTAATAGATCCCCAAAACTGATCTTAGATCAGCTTGGAGAGCATGGGTGGAAATGGGAAAAATGGAAGGCCACAGTATGTGCAGGCTTATGTTCCAGTGTGTTAGTGCTGGGCTGGGACAAAACCTTACAAACTGTAGCCTTCTAGTACTGGAGTTGCTTATCCTTGGCTAAACTGACTAATGAGTTGTCTTAAGCAGCTAGCTGCTGGCTATAAGTCTTAACACCCACCTGCTGCTCCAGAAGGAAGGACACCACCATTCCGCGGGTCTCTGGGCATGTTATCACGGCGTGGGCGGGCACCTTGGCCAGGTGGCAATCACGGAAATTTGTGATTGGCTGGGTAGTACCGTCCTGGCAGAGTAGTTCAAAGTCAGTGGACTTAAGGCCCTTTGCCCAAGTTGGACCATTACCTACAGGGAAGGATGGAGGGCGAGAGAGAGAGAGAAAGGAGGGAGTTGAAGACTTCCTTTTCAGATACAGAGAGCCACAGATACAGAGAACCACAGATACAGAGAACCACAGATACAGAGATACAGAGAACCACAGATACAGAGAACCACAGATACAGACAACCACAGATACAGACAACCACAGATACAGAGAGCCACAGAAAATAACGATGAGTACAGATTCATCTATAGGAGAGAGAGAAGATCAAAAGAGGAGGAGTGAAGTTCAGGAGGATGAGACACACAGACAGACAGACAGACAGACAGACAGACAGAGAGACAGAGAGAGAGCAGTAGGACGTGTAAAGCAGACACACTTACCATCGCTGTTCAGATACAGAGAGCCACAGATACAGAGAACCACAGATACAGAGAGCCACAGATACAGAGAGCCACAGATACAGAGAGCCACAGATACAGAGAGCCACAGAAAATGTGTGATAGAGAAATAACGATGAGTACAGATTCATCTATAGGAGAGAGAGAAGATCAAAAGAGGAGGAGTGAAATTCAGGAGGATGAGACAGACAGACAGACAGACAGACAGACAGACAGACAGACAGACAGACAGACAGACAGACAGACAGACAGACAGACAGACAGACAGAGAGACAGAGAGAGAGCAGTAGGACGTGTAAAGCAGACACACTTACCATCGCTGTTCAGATACAGAGAGCCACAGATACAGAGAACCACAGATACAGAGAGCCACAGATACAGAGAGCCACAGATACAGAGAGCCACAGATACAGAGAGCCACAGAAAATGTGTGATAGAGAAATAACGATGAGTACAGATTCATCTATAGGAGAGAGAGAAGATCAAAAGAGGAGGAGTGAAATTCAGGAGGATGAGACAGACAGACAGACAGACAGACAGACAGACAGACAGACAGACAGACAGACAGACAGACAGACAGACAGACAGACAGACAGACAGACAGACAGACAGAGAGACAGAGAGACAGAGAGAGAGCAGTAGGACGTGTAAAGCAGACACACTTACCATCGCTGTTCTCTGGTACAATAGTGTGTTTTATGAAGGCAACATCTCCAGCATTTTCAACCAGACATCTGGAAGGAGATATCAAGACAGACCATTAGATATTTAAGATAGTGAGAAATGTACTATAGGTCAACAAATATATTTTCTATAGTCCGCCATCACTATTACAATAGATCCTGGTGAAGGACTCAACTATCAGCTCCACTATTGACTCCACCATTGTGGTGGCGCCCCCTACCTGAAGGCTCCAGCGTAGCCGTAGTACTGCTCATCAGCATTAGCTTTGCACTTGTCCTCATCTCCCACGGCCTTCCCACTGCCCTTACACTGGGCACAGAAGGGAGACCTCTTCTCAAATCCAGGAGCACAGCCCTTACTGAAGTACTTAGCTGAATACAGGAAGAAGGAGATATACTACATTCATAGACATACTGGTACACAAGTATAGAATGAGACATATTATAAACTCTCTCACACACACACACACTCACTGAAGTCGCAGTTGTTAGTCTTGTTGTGGATGAGACCCATGGGTATGTTCCAGTCTGCGGTTCTGCCCAAGCCGGTGTGGCATGACCTCTTGCCCTTCAGGTTGTTCCAGTTCACCCCAGAGCCCTTCTTTGCCACTGCCACCGCATAGTAGGATGAATCCTCTGAGAGGACACACATAGAGGGAGGAGGTTAAAGAGAACAGTCCATCACTAGGCTTGATCGGTGTCCGGGAAACCGGCCCAATACATCTTACTGTAGCAATACTGTAGAATTATAGTATGGTGTATGTTTTGTGAGGAAGTAGGTGTAAGCATGTGTACTTACCACCAGGGGTGCTGCACAGAGCTGTGAGGAGAAAAAGAGAAATTCAGCATGTTAACATTGTTGAGACAGAGCAGGAGGGGGAGAGAAAGGGAGAAGGGAAGACAAATCGATGATATTAGCGTGTGTGTGTGTTATACCTGCATCATACTGCTCCACCATGACAGGGACCAGACCACATTTTCCAGCAGTGTACACCTGCCCACCATCCACCGTTATGGCATCTGCCTCTTTACGCTGTGGAAAGAGAAAACAAAATATAAATAGAGAAAGAAAGAAAGAAAGAAAGAAAGAAAGAAAGAAAGAAAGAAAGAAAGAAAGAAAGAAAGAAAGAAAGAAAGAAAGAAAGAAAGAAAGAAAGAAAGAAAGAAAGAAAGAAAGAAAGAAAGAAAGAAAGAAAGAAAGAAAGAAAGAAAGAAAGAAAGAAAGAAAGAAAGAAAGAAAGAAAGAAAGAAAGAAAGAAAGAAAGAAAGAAAGAAAGAAAGAAAGAAAGAAAGAAAGAAAGAAAGAAAGAAAGAAAGAAAGAAAGAAAGAAAGAAAGAAAGAAAGAAAGAAAGAAATGAGATTAAGGGAATTACTCTCGAAAGAAAAAACTATAAAGTGCACATCACACCTTGCTAATAAAACGTTTTCTCCACCCCCACCTTCTAATAAAAATATATACAATTTAGCAGACGCTTTTATCCAAAGTGACTTAGTCATGCGTGCATAAATTGTTTACGTATGGCTGGTCCCTGGAAATGAACCCACTATCCTGTGTTGCAAGAGCCATGCTCTACCAACTGAGCTATAGAGAACACAGTGGACCTCTCTTCTCCCATAGCCTTACCATGATCTTCTTGATGCATTCCTCCACTGTGGGTGCGTCCTGGCATTCAATCATGGATCCACCGTTTCCTTCGCTGTTGATTGTCCAGGCATCACACTTGGTCTTCTCGGTATGGCCCACGGCACACCATTTCATGGCCCTGGAGATGGAACCTGTGGCCGCTGCGCTGAAAAGCAAATGTTGGGGAGATTGCAATGACCTAACAGCCTAAGACATGAGTGGGTGTGGGTGTGTGTGTGTGTGTGGCCTCACCTTTCGTCAGGGAGCGGATGGTGCTCATGTACTCAGCTCCCAGGTAGAGGAAGGAGTCAGTGTTCATGGGCAGCTGCACTAGTTTCTTGGTGGAGTCCTTGAACATCAGGTTCTTGGCTGCATAACCATCGGAAGAGAACAGGTTGAAGCCGTGTTTGAGCACAAATGAGTTAGCACACATTTTTGTGTGATTTTGTTGATGTTCATCCTGGTGTATCTGTCAGTGTCAGGTGTGATGTTTAGGGCCCAGAGTTAATCCTGAACATGTGACCTGAGGAGGAAACACTCTGGGTGTCACGGGTTACAAAGCCAGAACCCAGAAGCAGACCAGGACAAGGTGAGTAGATACGAAGGTGGGTATTTATTGAACAGATTCAAAAGTGATGCTGAATAATCCAGGGAACAGACCGGGCGGCGGAGATGAGTTGGTGGGAGTTCAGTGGCAGGTCCAATAATGGCTCGGCAGCCGCCGACCACCAGGCAGGGGTTGGGTGAAGGTTCCGGGTGAGTGACTGCAGATAGAACAAAACGGAGGTAAGTACACAGCAAGCCAACAAGGTGCAAAACAACAGAACTAACGCTAGAAGCTCCAAGGCTGATACACTGATAAACATACTGTTCATGGCTAACGATCCGGCAGGGAATGGATGTCAGGTCAGAGCCTAAAAAGGGTGATGATCAGGACCAGGTGTGCAGATCGCTGATGGGATCCAGGTGCGGAAAATCAGGAGAGCTCCCGCCTAGCAACGTCGCCCGGCAACCAGGCAGGGAGCGTTCCAGAACCCTCGGGAAACTGGAGATCCCGAGCAGAAAAATGACAACACAGGCAGGAACCGACTCAGGATGCAGGGTTCATGACAGTACCCCCCCTCCGACGAACGCCACCGGGCGGACTACCCGGAGCGCCAGGATGGAGGCGGTAGAAGTCACGAAGGAGGTCAGCATCAAGGATCTGTCGCCGAGGAATCCAACTCCTCTCTTCAGGACCATACCCCTCCCAGTCCACGAGATACTGGAAACCCCGGCCCCGCCGTCTGGAATCCATAATGCGTCGCACCGTGTAGGCAGGACCACCTCCGATCATCCGAGGGGGAGGAGGAGGAGGCGGAGGGGGCAACAGAGGACTGAGGAGAACAGGCTTGAGGCAGGAGACATGAAAGGTGGGATGGACTCTGAGCGTTCTCGGTAACTTGAGTCGAACTGCAACAGGATTGATCACCTTCTCCACCACAAACGGACCAATGAACTTCGGTGACAGCTTCCTAGACTCAGTCCGTAGAGGAAGATCCCGTGTGGCCAACCAGACCCTATCTCCGATGGTATAGGTGGGAGCGGGAATCCGGCGACGATTCGCCTGGAGCTGATACCGGTCAGAAACTCTAAGGAGGGACTTTCTGGCCCGATGCCAGGTCCGGTGGCAACGACGAATGTGGGCCTGAACAGAGGGCACTGAGAGATCCTTCTCCTGAGAAGGAAACAAGGGAGGTTGGTAGCCATACAGGCACTGGAAGGGAGACATCCCAGTGGCAGATGTAGGGAGAGTATTGTGGGCATACTCAACCCAAGGCAGCTGAGAGACCCAGGAGGTGGGGTTGGAGGAGACAAGGCAGCATAGCGTGGATTCCATCTTCTGGTTGGCTCTCTCCGCCTGACCATTAGATTGGGGGTGAAAACCAGATGTGAGACTGACTGTAGCTCCAATGGCCAAACAGAAGGACTTCCAGACAGCAGAGGTAAACTGAGGACCACGGTCGGAAACGATGTCACTGGGCAACCCGTGGCCCTGAAAACCTCCCTAACCAGGATCTCGGACGTCTCAGAGGCAGAGGGAAGCTTGGAAATGGGCACAAAGTGGGCGAACTTGCTGAATCTGTCCACGATAGTCAGAACGACCGTGTTCCCCTCAGAAGAGGGCAACCCAGTGACAAAGTCCAGGGCCAGATGCGACCATGGTCGCCGGGGAATAGGGAGGGGGTGAAGTAGTCCAGAGCTGGGCCGATTGGCACTCTTATTCTGCGCACACACTGGACAGGCAGCAACAAACCTCCGAGTATCCTCTCCCATGCAAGGCCACCAAAATCGTCTGCGAAGAAACGCCATCGTCCGAGCCACGCCAGGGTGACAAGCCATCTTGCTGGCGTGGGATCATTGGAGGACAGCAGAACGAACCGACTCAGGCACAAACAACCGACCGGGTGGACCGTTACCGGGACCGGGCTGCGTCCGAAGGGCCGCCATAACCTCCTCCTCAATCTTCCACATAACTGCTCCCACGACACAGTTCCGGGGAAGAATCGTCTCGGTCTTGGCCCCACTCTCCTCCGTCTTGGAGAACATCCGGGACAAGGCGTCCGCCTTGCCGTTCTTAGATCCAGGTCGGAACGTCAGGGAAAAATTAAAGCGTCCGAAAAACAAAGCCCACCTGGCCTGACGGGAGTTGAGACGTCTAGCGGATTGCACGTAAGCAAGATTCTTGTGGTCAGTCCAGACAATAAACGGTTGCTCCGCCCCCTCCAACCAGTGGCGCCACTCCTCCAAGGCAAGCTTCACCGCGAGAAGCTCCCGGTTACCCACATCGTAGTTCCTCTCCGCAGACGAAAGATGACGAGAGTAGTAGGCGCAGGGATGGAGTTTACCGTCAGTGGAGCATCGCTGGGACAGGATGGCGCCAACCCCCACATCAGACGCATCCACTTCAACGACGAACTGACGGGCCGTGTCAGGTTGAGAGAGAATCGGTGCGTTGGTGAATCGCCTCTTCAAATCCAGGAACGCTCGGTCCGCCTCCGGATTCCAATTGAAGGTCCTGGTACTGGAAGTCAGGGCAGTTAACGGAGCGGCCACACGGCTGTAATCCCGGATGAATCTGCGGTAGAAATTCGCAAACCCCAGAAACCTCTGGAGCTGCAATCTCGTACCGGGCTGGGCCCATTCCAGAACCGCCCTAACCTTCTCCTGGTCCATCCTAATCTCTCCCCTGGAGATGATGTACCCGAGGAAGGATGTAGTGTGGGTGTGAAATTCGCACTTCTCGGCCTTCACGAACAGGCGATTCTCCAACAATCGCTGCAGAACCTGCCTGACATGCTGGACGTGGTTGGAAGGTTCCTTCGAGAAGATCAGAATGTCATCCAGGTAAACAAACACAAAGAGACCGATCATATCTCTCAGGACGTCATTCACCATACTCTGGAATACAGCTGGAGCATTGGTCAGTCCAAACGGCATCACCTGATACTCGAAGTGACCCATCGGTGTATTGAAACCCGTCAACCACTCGTCCCCCTCTCTGATCCGGACCAGGTGATACGCATTGCGTAGGTCTAGCTTGGTGAACACAGTAGCACCCTGTAAGGAGTCGAAGGCAGAGCTCATCAAGGGCAGGGGATACTTGTTCTTGACCGTGATATCATTCAACCCCCGATAATCAATACACGGTCGAAGAGAGCCATCCTTCTTACCCACAAAGAAGAATCCTGCCCCCAGGGGTGATGACGAGGGACGAATGAGGCCAGCAGCTAGGGACTCCTTGATGTAGGTCTCCAAAGCCTCACGTTCAGGTCGGGAGATACTGTATAACCGTCCCTTGGGATAGACAGCTCCAGGGAACAGGTTGATGGCACAATCATATGGTCGGTGGGGAGGGAGTGACAGAGCCCTCTGCTTACTGAACACTTCCCCCAAATCGTGATATGTCTCGGGAACCAGGGACAAATCTGGGGGTTTAGCCTCAATCACCTGACTGGGAACCGAATGGGAACAGGCAGTCTTGAGACAGTTAGCATGACAATCAAGGCTCCAACTAGTTAACTTGCCCGTCACCCAATCGAACGTGGGATTGTGTTCCTTCAGCCAGGGGTATCCAAGGACCAGAGGAACATGGGAAGAAGGCAGAATGAAGAATGAGATCACCTCAGAATGATTCCCTGACAACAGCATCTTAACCGGTTCAGTCCTCATCATGATACGTGCCAGACTACTGCCGTTCAGAGTGGTAGCTTCAATGGCTTCCGGTAATTGCTCCTTGGAAAGCCCCAGCTGTTCCACCACTTCGGCATCAATAAAGCTTCCATCGGCACCTGAATCGACAAAAGCGTTAATCGCTAAGCTCTGATTCCTGTTCATGAGGGTAGCCGGGAAACGGGGTCTGACAGAGGTATTGAGAGGTTGAAACTGGCTCGCTAAAAGTCCTCCCAACTTTAGCGAGCCGAGCAGTTTGACGACCGCCGGGAACAAGTGGAGATGTAATGTCCCGAACTACCACAGTAGAGACAGCAGTTGGTCTTACGTCTATGTTGGCGCTCCTCCTTGGTTAACCCGTGCCGCCCCACTTGCATGGGTTCAGAATCGGAAGGCAGGACCTCTCCACTAATCCTGTGTGGAGGACAATGATCGACGAATTCTGGTCCACCCCCCGACCCGACTGGGAACTGAGAAGCTGATCGATTGGACGGGCCCCATTGCTTCTCCCTCCTTCGCTCTCGAACTCGGTTATCCACCCGAATAGACAAGGCTACCAAGCTGTCCAGGTCACTAGGCTCCGGATAGGAGATCAACTCATCCTTGAGCTGCTCCGACAGGCCCTGGTAAAAGGCCGCTTGCAGAGACTCCTCATTCCACCCACTCTCCACAGCCAACGTCCTGAACTCGATCACGAAGTCGGCAACGCTGCGAGTTCCTTGGCGAAGCGAAAACAGGCGCCTAGCTGCGTCCATACCTCGGACGGAATGGTCGAATAGCTTCCTCATCTCGGCCGTGAACCCCTGGTATGAAGCCATGCAGGTGTCCTGTCGTTCCCAAACGGCTGAAGCCCACTCCAGCGCTCGACCACGCAGCAACTCAATAACAAAGGCTATCCTAGCCTTGTCTGTGGCATAAGAGTAGGGCTGTAGATCGAACACTAATCCACACTGCATAAGGAAAGAACGGCATCTTCCCAGCTCCCCCTCATATTTATCCGGCGTCGGAACCTTGGGCTCACGGAAGGACACAGCTCCAGAAGCGGCAGGCGAGATGGGTGAAACCGGTAGTGGATTCTCCACCGGAAAACTGCGCTGGACCTGGATCTCCGTCAGACTGGTAGAAAGGTTCCGAACTGACAACGCTATCTCCTGTAGTGCCGTGCTATGATGTCCCAACATCTTCTCCTGATGGGTAATGGCATGGCGAACAGAGTCCAGGTCCGCTGGGTTCATTACTGGCCGGATCGTTCTGTCACGGGTTACAAAGCCAGAACCCAGAAGCAGACCAGGACAAGGTGAGTAGATACGAAGGTGGGTATTTATTGAACAGATTCAAAAGTGATGCTGAATAATCCAGGGAACAGACCGGGCGGCGGAGATGAGTTGGTGGGAGTTCAGTGGCAGGTCCAATAATGGCTCGGCAGCCGCCGACCACCAGGCAGGGGTTGGGTGAAGGTTCCGGGTGAGTGACTGCAGATAGAACAAAACGGAGGTAAGTACACAGCAAGCCAACAAGGTGCAAAACAACAGAACTAACGCTAGAAGCTCCAAGGCTGATACACTGATAAACATACTGTTCATGGCTAACGATCCGGCAGGGAATGGATGTCAGGTCAGAGCCTAAAAAGGGTGATGATCAGGACCAGGTGTGCAGATCGCTGATGGGATGCAGGTGCGGAAAATCAGGAGAGCTCCCGCCTAGCAACGTCGCCCGGCAACCAGGCAGGGAGCGTTCCAGAACCCTCGGGAAACTGGAGATCCCGAGCAGAAAAATGACAACACAGGCAGGAACCGACTCAGGATGCAGGGTTCATGACACTGGGCCCACAGGTCACATTGTCAGAAGAAACTCCCGGGCCCATATTCAGAATAATCTCAGAGTAGGAGTTCTAATTTGGGACCTGATTTATCAACCGTGTGTAAATGTCTCACTAAATTCTGGTGTACCTGGAGCTTCTAGGATTTGTGTGTGCAACAAAGTATTGGAATTTATCAAACATAAAGCATGTTTTCATTTATAAATCAGAGCCATACTATATTTGTGCGCTCGTAAACAAGCGTTACAACCCCGCCTGGAAAATGCCCTCCATTCACCTTTGACGGTAACAAAAACGCCCTCAGTTGCTGTATGACTTGGAGATGTTGGAACTGAGCCATGAACGTTTCTAAAGCGCAATGGCAAATTTGATCACATTTCTGTACAGGTGTGGGCAGAATGTTTTCAACTTTTGCTGTGACTAATGCTGTCAAATACTGGCCGCACATCCTGCGCAGACGGATTGTTTATTGAACAATTTAAAAGTAAATGCTGCCTACATCAGACACTTCTATAAAAAATATGAATAGTTGTTCAATATTTTGTTAATAAATACATGATTAAGTTTCTATCTCCTGCCTTAGTATAGTCTCTGAGATTAAATAGGCTATTAATGTCGCGCTCCTTTCGCACAGCAATACCGTAGCCTACCTATACTGTCATAGGCTACCGGTCTATTTACTTTCGAGCATGGTTGGCTATTGAATGAGCGATGGATAAATGGTAGCCTAATAGTTGTTGTGTAGCGGGAATAAACCAGTCATGTCAGAAAAGGAGAGACATGCCCTGCAATATGATTAGGATTTAGGACTATATAATAAAAGTAGAATACATTTATTAGGCGACATGCTGCTATACACTCTTCTTACCAACGGCACATGCATCCGTTTTATCATTAGGCCTACGTTTTAATGTTTTTATTAACCTACCATTATAATAGTTCCAGAGCAACAAACACTTCCATTTCCCCAAAATAACAATATTTGCTAGCAAATTGCAATACAATTGATAAACAACTAGAAGTTGTGCATAAGCATGGTTTGAGATTAGCGTGGAGATAAGATCACTTTCCCTTCAAGTTCAAAATTGATGAATACCATCCTTTGCAGGAAAACTGGCACACTCAATTTTAGTATTTTTTGTGCACAGCCACCTTGATAAATGAAGGCCCCCTGGAAGGCCCCGGCGTAGTCATAGTAGGGCTCCTTGTGAGACTTGGAGCAGTCTCCCTTACACAGCTGGCACAGTTTAGAACCCTTAGGGGCTCCTGGAGCACAGCTGGCATTGAAGAAGTCACTCACCGCTGCAAAACAAAAACACACACATGAGAAATCAAATCAAATAGTATTTGCCACATGCGCCGAATACAACAGGTGTAGTAGACCTTACAGTAGAGTTAAAGTGACTATGCATAGATAATAAACAGAGTAGCAGCAGCGTAAAAGAGGGGGTGGGGTGTGGTGGTTGTGGACAATGCAAATAGTCCGGGTAGCCATGATTAGCTGTTCAGGAGTCTTATGGCTTGGGGGTAGAAGCTGTTAAGAAGCCTTTTGGACCTAGACTTGGCACTCCAGTACCGCTTGCCGTGCGGTAGCAGAGAGCACAGTCTATGACTAGGGTGGCTGGAGTCTTTGACAATTTTTAGGGCCTTCCTTGAACACCGCCTGGTATAGAGGTCCTGGATGGCAGGAAGCTTGGCCCCAGTGATGTACTGGGCCGTACGCACTGCCCTCTGTAGTGCCTTGCAGTCGGAGGCCGAGCAGTTGCCATACCAGGCAGTGATGCAACCAGTCAGCATTCTCTCGATGATGCAGCTGTAGAACTTTTTGAGGATCTGAGGACCCATGTCAACTCTTTTCAGTGTCCTGAGGGGGAATAGGCTTTGTTGTGCCCTCTTCACAACTGTTTTGGTGTGTTTGGACCATGATAGTTTGTTGGTAATGTGGACACCAAGGAACTTGAAGCTCTCAACCTGTTCAACTACAGCCCTGTCGATGAGAATGGGGGCGTGCTCAGTCCTCATTTTTTTCCTGTAGTCCACAATCATCTCCTTTGTCTTGATCACGTTGTGGGAGGCTTGTTATCCTGGCACCATACGGCCAGGTCTCTGACCTCCTCCCTATAGACTGTTTCATCGTTGTCAGTGATCAGGCCTACCACTGTTGTGTCGTCGGCAAACTTAATGATGGTTTCTGGGATAATGGTGTTGATGTGAGCCATGACCAGCCTTTCAAAGCACTTCATGGCTACAGACGTGAGTGCTATGGGTCGGTAGTCATTTAGGCAGGTTATCTTAGTGTTCTTGGGCACAGGGCCTATTGTGGTCTGCTTGAAACATGTTGGTATTACAGACTCAGTCAGGGACATGTTGAAAATGTCAGTGAAGATACTTGCCAGTTGGTCAGCGCATGCTCGGAGTACACATCCTGGTAATCCGTCTGGCCCTGCGGCCTTGTGAATGTTGACCTGCTTAAAAGTCTTACTCACATCGGCTACTGAAAGTGTGATCACATAGTCATCCGGAACAGCTGATGCTCTCTTGAATGCTTCAGTGTTGCTTGCCTCGAAGCGAGCATAGAAGTGATTTAGCTCGTCTGGTAGGCTCGTGTCACTGGACAGCTCACGGCTGTGCTTCCCTTTGTAGTCTGTAATAGTTTGCAAGCCCTGCCACATCTGACGAGCGTCGGAGCCGGTGTAGTACGATTCAATCTTAGTCCAGTATTTACTCTTTGCCTGTTTGATGGTTCATCGGAGGGCATAGCGGGATTTCTTATAAGCGTCCGGGTTAGAGTCCCGCTCCTTGAAAGCGGCAGCTCTACCCTTTGGCTCAGTGTGGATGTTGCCTGTAATCCATGGCTTCTGGTTAGAGTATATACGTACGGTCACTGTGGGGACGACGTCATCGATGCACTTGTTGATGAAGCCAGTGACTGATGTGGTATACTCCGCAATATTCCAGTCTGTGCTAGCAAAACAGTCCTGTAGCTTAGCATCTGCGTCATCTGACCACTTCCTTTTTAACCGAGTCACTGGTGCTTCCTGCTTTATTTTTGCTTATAAGCTGGAATCAGGAGGATAGAATTATGGTCAGATTTGCCTAATGGAGGGCGAGGGAGAGCTTTGTATGCGTCTCTGTGTGTGGAGTAAAGGTGGTCTAGAGTTGTTTTTCCTCTGGTTGTACATTTAACATGCTGGTAGAAATTAGGTAGAACGGATTTAAGTTTCCGTATTAAAGTCCCCGGCCACTAGGAGCGCTGTCTCTGGATGAGCGTTTTCATGTTTGCTTATGGCCTTATACAGCTCATTGAATGCAATCTTAGTGCCAGCATCGGTTTGTGGTGGTAAATAGACAGCCACAAAAAATATAGAAGATCTTATCATGAGATACTCTACCTCAGGCGAGCAAAACCTCGAGACTTCCTTAGTATTAGATTTCGTGCACCAGCTGTTGTTTACAAATATACACAGACCGCCACCCCTTGTCTTACTGGAGAGCCGTTCTATCCTGCCGATGTAGCGTATATCCCGCCAGCTGTATGTTATCCATGTCATCGTTCAGCTACGACTCGGTGAAACATAAGATACAGTTTTTAATATCTTGTTGGTAGAAAATCCTTGATCTAAGGTCGTCCATTTTGTTTTACAATTATTGTACGTTGGCTAATAGGCAGATGACTTGCTCGCCATCGGATCCTTACAAGGTACCCCGACCTACGTCCACAATACCTCTGTCTCTTTCTCATGCGAATGACGAGGATTTGGGCCTTGTCGGGTGTCTGTAGAACATCCTTCGCATCCGACTTGTTGAAGAAAAAATATTTGTCCAATACGAGGTGAGTAACCGCTGTCCTGATATCCAGAAGCTCTTTTTGGTCATAAGAGACGGTGGCAGAAACATTATGTACAGAATAAATTACAAATAACACAAAAAAAACACACATAATAGCACAATTGGTTAGGGGGCCGTAAAACGGCAGCCATCTCCTCCATTGTCATGGAATCCAGGAACAAATCAAATCAAATCAAATCAAATTTTATTGGTCACATGCGCCGAATACAACAGGTGCAGACATTACAGTGAAATGCTTACTTACAGCCCTTAACCAACAGTGCATTTATTTTAAACAAAAAAGTAAGAATAAAACAACAACAAAAAAGTGTTGAGAAAAAAAGAGCAGAAGTAAAATAAAGTGACAGTAGGGAGGCTATATATACAGTAAAATAAAGTGACAGTAGGGAGGCTATATATACAGGGGGGTACCGTTGCATAGTCAATGTGCGGGGGCACCGGCTAGTTGAGGTAGTTGAGGTAATATGTACATGTGGGTAGAGTTAAAGTGACTATGCATAAATACTTAACAGAGTAGCAGCAGCGTAAAAAGGATGGGGTGGGGGGGCAGTGCAAATAGTCCGGGTAGCCATGATTAGCTGTTCAGGAGTCTTATGGCTTGGGGGTAGAAGCTGTTGAGAAGTCTTTTGGACCTAGACTTGGCACTCCGGTACCGCTTGCCGTGCGGTAGCAGAGAGAACAGTCTATGACTAGGGTGGCTGGAGTCTTTGACAATTTTGAGGGCCTTCCTCTGACACCGCCTGGTATAGAGGTCCTGGATGGCAGGGAGCTTTGCCCCAGTGATGTACTGGGCCGTACGCACTACCCTCTGTAGTGCCTTGCGGTCAGAGGCCAAGCAGTTGCCATACCAGGCGGTGATGCAACCAGTCAGGATGCTCTCGATGGTGCAGCTGTAGAATTTTTTGAGGATCTGAGGACCCATGCCAAATCTTTTTAGTCTCCTGAGGGGGAATAGGCTTTGTCGTGCCCTCTTCACGACTGTCTTGGTGTGTTTGGACCATGATAGTTCGTTGGTGATGTGGACACCAAGGAACTTGAAGCTCTCAACCTGTTCCACTACAGCCCCGTCGATGAGAATGGGGGCGTGCTCAGTCCTCTTTTTTTTCCTGTAGTCCACAATCATCTCCTTTGTCTTGGTCACGTTGAGGGAGAGGTTGTTGTCCTGGCACCACACGGCCAGATCTCTGACCTCCTCCCTATAGGCTGTCTCATCGTTGTCGGTGATCAGGCCTACCACTGTTGTGTCGTCGGCAAACTTAATGATGGTGTTGGAGTCGTGCCTGGCCATGCAGTCATGGGTGAACAGAGAGTACAGGAGGGGACTGAGCACGCACCCCTGAGGGGCCCCCGTGTTGAGGATCAGTGTGGCAGATGTGTTGTTACCTACCCTTACCACCTGGGGGCGGCCCGTCAGGAAGTCCAGGATCCAGTTGCAGAGGGAGGTGTTTAGTCCCAGGATCCTTAGCTTAGTGATGAGCTTAGAGGGCACTATGGTGTTGAATGCTGAGCTGTAGTCAATGAATAGCATTCTCACGTAGGTGTTCCTCTTGTCCAGGTGGGAAAGGGCAGTGTGGAGTGCGATAGAGATTGCATCATCTGTGGATCTGTTGGGGCGGTATGCAAATTGGAGTGGGTCTAGGGTTTCTGGGATTATGCTGTTGATGTGAGCCATGACCAGTCTTTCAAAGCACTTCATGGCTACAGACGTCAGTGCTACGGGTCGGTAGTCATTTAGGCAGGTTATCTTAGAGTTCTTGGGCACGGGGACTATGGTGGTCTGCTTGAAACATGTTGGTATTACAGACTCAGTCAGGGACATGTTGAAAATGTCAGTGAAGACACTTGCCAGTTGGTCAGCACATGCTCGGAGTACACGTCCTGGTAATCCGTCTGGCCCTGCGGCCTTGTGAATGTTGACCTGCTTAAAAGTCTTACTCACATCGGCTACGGAGAGCGTGATCACATAGTCGTCCGGAACAGCTGGTGCTCTCGTGCATGCTTCAGTGTTGCTTGCCTCGAAGCGAGCATAGAAGTGGTTTAGCTCGTCTGGTAGGCTTGTGTCACTGGGCAGCTCGCGGCTGTGCTTCCCTTTGTAGTCTGTAATAGTTTTCAAGCCCTGCCACATCCGACGAGCGTCAGAGCCAGTGTAGTATGATTCAATCTTATGATTCAAGACTCTTTGCCTGTTTGATGGTTCGTCGGAGGTCATAGCGGGATTTCTTATAAGCGTCCGGGTTAGAGTCCCGTTCCTTGAAAGCGGCAGCTCTACCCTTTAGCTCAGTGCGGATGTTTCCTGTAATCCATGGCTTCTGGTTGGGGTATGTACGTACGGTCACTGTGGGGACGACATCATCGATGCACTTATTGATGAAGCCAGTGACTGATGTGGTGTACTCCTCAATGCTGTCTGAAGAATCCCGGAACATGTTCCAGTCTGTGCTAGCAAAACAGTCCTGTAGCTTAGCATCTGCGTCATCTGACCACTTTTTTATTAGCCGAATCACTGGTGCTTCCTGCTTCAGTTTTTGCTTATAAGCAGGAATCAGGAGGATAGAGTTATGGTCAGATTTGCCAAATGGAGGGCGAGGGAGAGCTTTGTATGCGTCTTTGTGTGTGGAGTAAAGGTGGTCTAGAGTTTTTTCCCCTCTGGTTGCACATTTAACATGCTGGTAGAAATGAGGTAGAACGGATTTAAGTTTCCCTGCATTAAAGTCCCCGGCTACTAGGAGCGCTGCATCTGGATGAGCGTTTTCCTGTTGATTAATGGCCTTGTACAACTCATTCAGTGCAATCTTAATGCCAGCATTGGTTTGTGGTGGTAAATAGACAGCTATGAAAAATATAGATGAAAACTCTCTTGGTAAATAGTGTGGTCTACAGCTTATCATAAGATACTCTACCTCAGGCGAGCAAAACCTCGAGACTTCCTTAGTATGACTATGAAAACTCTATGATAGGATTAAGCATACCAGCACACAGTCCCTGTACAGTATGTTCAGAACATACAGTATATACAACACATATTTTACCCACACAACTGACAGAGGAATAAACACATCAACAATCCAAACATTCCCCACTGGGTAACAATTGACTACGGCAACTGTTTAGATAACTCTGTCAAGTCTCAGTTATGTTTGAGATGTTGATTATTATGCATAATAGTCCCTGCTAGATTAATGAAATGAATAAATACCCCAAAGCAGTGCAGCCACTCACCCGACTCCACAGGTTTGTCATCGATGCCGGCCCATTTGATCTGGCCCTCAGTCACCAGGGCACCGATGGGAATGTTCCAGCCTGCTGACATGCCAAAGCCGGTGTGGCAGGACTTCTTGCCACAGAGGTTGTTGAACCCAAAGTCAGTGCCCTTCTTGGCCACGGCCACGGCATAATTGCAGATGTCAGAGTCTGATGGACAGGAGAGGAGCCATCAATACAACGGCCAGAAACCAGATTCAGACAGAAACCATTTGATCCGGTTCAAAGTACAGAATCATCAACTTTCTGTTGGCTTATCTGTTCAACTGAAGTGCTAAGGGCCATTGTATACCCAGTCTCTTTCATTCACCAATAGACATAGATTCAACATTTCGCCAAGCCTTATAGAGAAAAATATGTATAACATATTCAATTTAACAGAAAAAGACTTCAAGGAAATCTTGAACTTGGTATTGAGATGCTTACCCTCACCATAGTCCTCTGCAATGATGGGCTGCAGGTTGTGGGGGTGGAGGCCAGCTATGTAAATATCTCCTCCATCCAGAGTGATGGCATCAGCCTCACCCCCCTGTCAGGGACACAGAGAGAGACATCGGTGAAGGAGAAAGACAGAAAAAACTCCAACAATAGACCTGTGCCTCACAAGGTTGTTTATGCAAGTGGCTCAACTGGTGCAGGCTGGAAATTAAGCATGGGCTGCTATCTATTCTACATGAGACTAGTAGTTTCAAAATGTTGTTGAACTTCAAAAAACTATCCCTCAAAATAATATAAACTACGTGCATAAATGAAACGCTCTCTTTACGTTGCTGTGAGTCACCATGCATGTACAATGTGCGTAACCATTCAAATGCATGGAGTTTTGTATTTAATTACCGCAAAGGTAAAACGCACAAGAACACGTACAAGTCAGAAATGACAAAAGTCTAATTTAAATACTGTTTGATAGTAGAGATTCTGATATAAGTAGTTAGTCTCTCACCTTGATGGCTTTGATGCATTCAAAAGAATCGTCCCTCTTTACGCATGAAAACTGGGCCGCCTTTGCTTCAAGATCCTTGCATTTCTGCAACTCTTGGTTCGACGTTACGCACCATTTCACATTTCTCTCAGCTGGGGCAGCATACGCTGTAGCTGAGGACAGCAGAAATGCAATGATAAAATGGTGAAATAGAAATTAAAGCAATCACTTGCTATTGGTATTTTTCCATGTGTAATTGTCATTGCATGGATAAGCCCACTTACCGAGGCACCCCAGAAGCGCTGAGACGAGAAGCAGTTTCATGTTGTCGAAGTCTCCAAGTCAACATTTCCCGGAGTGAAAAAGCAGGCCGTTTTAGAAGACAACTCTGGGTTTTATAGAAAACTGTCAAAGTTGCGTCAATTCAAATCTGGTATTAGGAACAAAAGAGGTCAACACGACTTCTAAGATATACTAGTATTTTAATTAATGTAAAACCTTCAATGGTAAATTTGACGTTCGTATATATGGGCTCCTTGAAATACCTCGCAGGGCACTCAGAGAACTAATCCATTGTTTCAGATTGTTCTTCAAATACTCTTGACAGTTCTCAGTTCCCGCTCTCTGCTGGCCAATCAGAGTAGAGGCTGAGCGTGGTTTAGACTTACTCAGCCTATCCGTTGACGCACGGGCTAGTCCCAGGCCCTTGGTGCATCCCGGTTGCCAGGCATAAGTTTATCATAACAACCTGTCATGGTGAGAAGAGCCAGCTCCCCTAGACACCATTCCTACGTCCAAGGATGGTTCACAGATCACAAAGAACCAGTATAGTCTAGTATTTGGAGACACAAATTATTATCTTATCTTACCCCCTAAAACAGCTCTTCACATCAATCACAGCTTGCCAGGTGACACAACCTACATCAGCACAGTCCAGAATGCATTCTTTCTAAGTTAGTCATCCCATCAATTATGAGAATAATAAATCCCCCACAAAACCAATAGGCTGGAATCCATGGTGGGCTGACTTAGCTGAAAATAGTTTGTATAGAGTTTCCCAATATGCTACATGGTGCGCTTAATTTTTCACAGGCAGTGTGGCAGGGGGAGCGCGTGTCTGTATCTCACTCTCTCTCTCTCTCTGTGTGTGTGTGTGTGTGTGGTTGTGTGTGTACTCAGACTTCAGACATTTCCACATAATTGAAATTCACAAAATGAATAGTCCTACATTAAACAATATCTCATGTTTTTCAACTGTTATTTGAAAGCAGTCTTCCAATCTACAAGTGTTTGCAGCTTAGTCATCATCACTAATCAAAATATTACCTCTTGACCAATGTGTATGTGCACTTCAGGCACAAATGGCACTGGTGTAAAATGCACTGGTGAAACTGGACCCTAAATCAGCACTCTTACTCTTAAAGGCTTGATACATATGGCCCCAGAACGTTTCTTGAGACACCCATACAAGTTTGATTCCTTAAAATCACTTTCATCATCTTCAGAGGAGCTCATACAACGTTCTGAGATTATGAGTCAGATGGAGATAATTAGATTTAAAAGCTTCGCTAGGGGGTATCTTTAAATGTGCATTTGTATTGAGTATTTTGGGTCACAAAAGTGTTGGAAATCAAATGAATCATGGCAATAACAGAATAAATTCTAACATTCATATACAGTTGAAGTCGGAAGTTTACATACACCTTAGCCAAATACATTTAAACTCAGTTTTTCACAATTCCTGACATTTAAACCTAGTAAAAATTCCCTGTCTTAGGTCAGTTAGGATCACCACTTTATTTTAAGAATGTGAAATGTCAGAATAATTGTAGAGAGAATGATTTATTTCAGCTTTTATTTCTTTCATCACATTCCCAGTGGGTCAGAAGTTTACATACACTCAATTAGTATTTGGTAGCATTGCCTTTACATTTTTTAACTTGGGTCAAACGTTTCGGGTAGCCTTCCACAAGCTTCCAACAATAAGTTGGGTGAATTTTGGCCCATTCCTCCTGACAGAGCTGGTGTAACTGAGTCAGTTTTGTAGTCCTCCTTGCTCGCACACGCTTTTTCAGTTCTGCCCACAAATTTTCTATGGGATTGAGGTCAGGGATTTGTGATGACCACTCCAATACCTTGACTTTGTTGTCCTTAAGCCATTTTGCCACAACTTTGGAAGTATGCTTGGGGTCATTGTCCATTTGGAAGAGCCATTTGCGACCAAGCTTTAACTTTCTGACTGATGTCTTGAGATGTTGCTTCAATATATTCACATAATTTTCCTTCCTCATGATGCCATCTATTTTGTGAAGTGCACCAGTCCCTCCTGCAGCAAAGCACCCCCACAGAATGATGCTGCCACCCCTGTACTTCACAGTTGGGATGGTGTTCTTCGGCTTGCAAGTCCCCCCTTTTTCCTCGAAACATAACGATGGTCATTATATGCCAAACAGCTCTATTTCTGTTTCATCAGACCAGAAGACATTTCTCCAAAAAGTACGATCTTTGTCCCCATGTGCAGTTGCAAACCGTAGTCTACCTTTTTTATGGCGGTTTTGTAGCAGTAGCTTCTTCCTTGCTGAGCAGCCTTTCAGGTTATGTCAATATAGGACTTGTTTTACTGTGGATATAGATACCTTTGTACCTGTTTATTCCAGCATCTTCACAAGGTCCTTTGATGTTGTTCTGGGATTGATTTGTACTTTTCGCACCAAAGTACGTTCATCTCTAGGAGACAGAACGCGTCTCCTTTCTGAGCGGTATGACGGCTGCGTGGTCCCATGGTGTTTATACTTGAGTACTATTGTTTGTACAGATGAACGTGGTACCTTCAGGCATTTGGAAATTGCTCCCAAGGATGAACCAGACTTGTGGAGGTCTACCATTTTTTTCTGAGGTCTTGGCTGATTTCTTTTGATTTTCCCATGATGTCAAGCAAAGAGGCACTGAGTTTGAAGGTAGGCCTTGAAATTCATCCACAGGTACACCTCCAATTGACTCAAATGATGTCAGTTAGCCTATCAGAAGCTTCTAAAACCATGACATCATTTTCTGGAATTTTCCAAGCTGTTTAAGGCACAGTCAACTTAGTGTATGTAAACTTCTGACCCACTGGAATTGTGATACAGTGAATTATAAGTGAAATAATCTGTCTGTAAACAATTGTTGGAAAGATTACTTGTGTCATGCACAAAGTAGATGTCCTAACCGACTTGCCAAAACTATAGTTTGTTAACAAGAAATGTGTGGAGTGGTTGAAAAATGAGTTTTAATGACTCCAACCTAAGTGTATGTAAACTTACGACTTCAACTGTATATTTTCATGAATATTCATGAGAAACTATAGCTGGGTGCCATGTCTACCAAACTAATAACACCTATTACTTTATAAATATACATCAATAAATATTCTCGCAAAAGAGAGCTTGTGAAAAAGCATACACTTTATTTCAAGAAAGTAAGACAAAGCAGTTTGCCAATTCATTGAACAACAGCCAAAACAAATGTGAATTGGACCTCAGTGTTTGGTTTGGTGGGACTGCAACTTATGAGCAGGAAGGAGAATAAAAAAGCTGATTTTCTTATTTCAGAAAACTGTTATCTCCTAGAAATACTACCATAACCAGTTCTTGTGTGGTTAAGAGTTCAACTACAAGGCAAAACATTATTAGTAATTTAGCGTAATTCATTTAACACTTGTTTTATCAAAGTAATGTAAAGCACAGTTTCATACAAGATTGTCTTGTTGTTTTGTACGAAACACATTCTCAAATGAATTCACAGTTTCATCTACAGTTACTGCTTAGGTTTCTTGAGCGTTGAGGGGTTGGGAGAGCGAGTGTGTGTTTGCCACAAAGGTGAGCTCCACTACTGCTTCTGCTGGCAGGAATGGAAAGTGCATGACTTCTCCAGATCTGAGAGGGAATGGGAGAACAGGTTAAAGCTTTAGATGCAGATATGTCCTTTATACAGTGTTTGTTTGTTTGTTCGTTTGTTTGTTTGTGTGTGTGTGTGTGCGTAAGTAATGGGACTCTACCTGAGGTACTGTCAGAGCACTTCCTGAGTGATTTCATGACGATCATGTACTCTTCCCCAAGGAAATCCTGGTAGTTGCGTGCTTTTGGGATCTCCTGGAGACACTTTGTATTATCCTTGAAGAGCAGGTTCTTTCCATTTTCCGACTGGAACATTTTAAATGAGGGATCGCTGCCACTAGAGCCGAACAAGGCCTAAACACAGGGAGAAAATATTTACTTGGAGGTTAGATTAATGATAAACCTTAAAAATGATATTTTAGACTTTATTTCTTACACTAAATCTGTATTTAGATCAGCTTGGGGAGCATGGGTGGAAATTGAAAAACTGGAGGGCCACAGTATGCACAGGCTTATGTTCCAGTGTGTTAGTGCTGGGCTGGGACAAAACCTTACAAACTCTGTAGCCCTCTAGTACTGGTGTTGCTTATCCTTGGCTAAACTGACTAATGAGTTGTCTTAAGCAGAAACAGATCTGGCTATAAGTCTTAAAACCCACCTGCTGCTCCAGAAGAATGGACAACACATCGTTGCGCTTCTCTGGGCGTGTTATCACGGCGTGGGCGGGCACCTTGGCCAGGTGGCAATCACGGAAATTGGTGATTGGCTGGGTAGTACCGTCCAGGCAGAGTAGTTCAAAGTCAGTGGACTTAAGGCCGTTTGCCCAAGTTGGACCTTCACCTACAGGGAATTATGGAGGGCGAGAGAGAGAGAGAAAGGAGGGAGTTGAATACTTCCTTTTCAGATACAGAGAGCCACAGATACAGAGAACCACAGATACAGAGAGCCACAGATACAGAGAGCCACAGATACAGAGAGCCACAGATACAGAGAGCCACAGAAAATGTGTGATAGAGAAATAACGATGAGTACAGATTCATCTATAGGAGAGAGAGAAGATCAAAAGAGGAGGAGTGAAATTCAGGAGGATGAGACAGACAGACAGACAGACAGACAGACAGACAGACAGACAGACAGACAGACAGACAGAGAGACAGAGAGACAGAGAGACAGAGAGAGAGCAGTAGGACGTGTAAAGCAGACACACTTACCATCGCTGTTCTCTGGTACAATAGTGTGTTTTATGAAGGCAACATCTCCAGCATTTTCAACCAGACATCTGGAAGGAGATATCAAGACAGACCATTAGATATTTAAGATAGTGAGAAATGTACTATAGGTCAACAAATATATTTTCTATAGTCCGCCATCACTATTACAATAGATCCTGGTGAAGGACTCAACTATCAGCTCCACTATTGACTCCACCATTGTGGTGGCGCCCCCTACCTGAAGGCTCCAGCGTAGCCGTAGTACTGCTCGTTAGCATTAGCTTTGCACTTGTCCTCATCTCCCACGTTCTTCCCACTGCCGTTACACTGGTCACAGAAGGGAGAGCTCTTCTCAGATCCAGGAGCACAGCCCTTACTGAAGTACTTAGCTGAATACAGGAAGAAGGAGATAGAATGAGATATACTACATTCATAGACATACTGGTACACAAGTATATAATGAGACATATTATAAACTCTCACACACACACACACACACACACACTCACTGAAGTCGCAGTTGTTAGTCTTGTTGTAGATGAGACCCATGGGTATGTTCCAGCCTGCGGTTCTGCCCAAGCCGGTGTGGCATGACCTCTTGCCCTTCAGGTTGTTCCAGTTCACCCCAGAGCCCTTCTTTGCCACCGCCACCGCATAGTAGGATGAATCCTCTGAGAGGACACACATAGAGGGAGGAGGTTAAAGAGAACAGTCCATCACTAGGCTTGATCGGTGTCCGGGAAACCGGCCCAATACATCTTACTGTAGCAATACTGTAGAATTATAGTATGGTGTATGTTTTGTGAGGAAGTAGGTATAAGCATGTGTACTTACCACCAGGGGTGCTGCACAGAGCTGTGAGGAGAGAAAGAGAAATTCAGCATGTTAACATTGTTGAGACAGAGCAGGAGGGGGAGAGAAAGGGAGAAGGGAAGACAAATCGATGATATTAGCGTGTGTGTGTGTTATACCTGCATCATACTGCTCCACCATGACAGGGACCAGACCACATTTTCCAGCAGTGTACACCTGCCCACCATCCACCGTTATGGCATCTGCCTCTTTACGCTGTGGAAAGAGAAAACAAAATATAAATAGTGGAAGGAGGGAAAGAAAGAAAGAAAATTAGATTAAGGGAATTACTCTCGAAAAAAAACTATAAAGTGCACATCACACCTTGCTAATAAAACGTTTTCTCCACCCCCACCTTCTAATAAAAATATATACAATTTAGCAGACGCTTTTATCCAAAGTGACTTAGTCATGCGTGCATAAATTGTTTACGTATGGGTGGTCCCTGGAAATGAACCCACTATCCTGTGTTGCAAGAGCCATGCTCTACCAACTGAGCTATAGAGAACACAGTGGACCTCTCTTCTCCCATAGCCTTACCATGATCTTCTTGATGCATTCCTCCACTGTGGGTGCGTCCTGGCATTCGATCATGGATCCACCGTTTCCTTCGCTGTTGATTGTCCAGGCATCACACTTGGTCTTCTCGGCATGGCCCACGGCACACCATTTCATGGACCTGGAGATGGAACCTGTGGCCTGCGCTGAAAAGCAAATGTTGGGGAGATTGCAATGACCTAACAGCCTAAGACATGAGTGGGTGTGGGTGTGTGTTTGTGTGTGTGTGTGTGTTTGACTGTGTGTGTGTGTGTGTGTGTGTGTTTGTTGCGTAAAGTACATGTGTGTGCTTGCATGTGTGTGTGTGTGTGTGTGTGTGTGCGTGCGTGCGAGCATTTGCGTGCATGTGTGGCCTCACCTCTCGTCAGGGAGCGGATGGTGCTCATGTACTCAGCTCCCAGGTAGAGGAAGGAGTCAGTGGTCATGGGAAGCTGCACTAGTTTCTTGGTGGAGTCCTTGAACATCAGGTTCTTCGCTGCATAACCATCGGAAGAGAACAGGTTGAATCCCTGTTTGGGCACAAATGAGTTAGCACACATTTCTGTATGATTTTGTTGATGTGCATCCTGGTGTATCTGTCAGTGTCAGGTGTGATATTTAGGGCCCAGAGTTTATCCTGAACATGTGACCTGAGGTGGAAACACTCTGGGCCCCCAGGTCACATGGTCAGAAAAATCTCAGAGTAGGAGTTCTAATTTGGGACCTGGGGCCTCATTTATCAACCGTGTGTACATTTCTCACTAAATTCTGGTGTGCGTGGAGCTTCTAGGATTTATTTGTACAACAAAGTATTGGGATTTATCAAACATATGGCATGTTTTCATTGATAAATCAGAGCCATACTATATTTTTGGGCTCGTAAACGAGCGTTACAACCCCGCCTGGAAAATGCCCTCCATTCACCTTTGATGGTAACAAAAACGCCCTCATTTGCTGTATGACTTGGAGATGTTGGAACTGAGCCATGACCGTTTTTAAAGCACAATGGGAAATTTGATCACATTTCTGTACAGGTGTTGGCAGAATGTTTTAAACTTTTGCTGTAAAAAATTCATGCCGCCTAGAGCGAGTGTCAAACACTGGCCGCACATTCTGCAAGACTGATTGTTTATTGAACAATTTAAAAGTAAATGCTGCTAAATGCTTGATAAATGAGGGCCCTGGTTCCCCGTATGCGATCTTATTCGTAATGCTCTATAAGGCTCAACTGATCTTAGATCAGTACTCAGGTGACAGTGATGACAGGTGACAGTGATGTCCAGTACCTTGACGGCCACCAGGGTGTTGTAGATGCGATTGGCCAGGTCAGGGTCCTTGCGGCTGACCACAGCGTGGGCGGGTACTCTGACAAAGTGGCAGGTCTTGAAGCTGTCGATGGGAGCTCTGGTGCCATCCTTGCATAGTAGCTCGTAGTTGGCCTTCTCTGCGGCTGCAAGCAGGTAATAGGAGGTTGCATAGTAGGTGACGTGTGAGCGGTTTGGACATTTGCACTGTAAGCATTAACAAAGTTTGCCACAATTGTAATTGTAATTCTAGATGCAGAGTTTGCATTTTACAGTTGTAATTCAATATCGGTATGCAGTATGCTAGCTAATGCTTTAAAAACTCACCAGGTACAGCCAGGTGCTTGATGAAGGCCACATCTCCAGCTCCATCCTTCAGGCACCTGGTGGGGGGAAGAGACACACAGTTAGTGACCAATCCAGAGCAGGTAGAGGGAGATAGAGAGTACTGATAGAATGAGAAAGGAGAAGGTTGGAAAATATCTGCCGATTCCAAATGGGTAGATTGAGAGGTATGGGTGTACAGAGCATGGAGTTATTCAGAGATGCTAATGGTGTATCTAGGAGGGGTAAGAAGAGACTGGTACTCACTGGAAGGCCCCGGCGTAGTCATAGTAGGGCTCACTGTGAGACTTGGAGCAGTCTCCCTTACACAGCTTGCACAGTTTAGAACCCTTAGGGGCTCCTGGAGCACAGCTGGAATTGAAGAAGTCGCTCACCGCTGCAAAACAAATACACACACATGAGAAACACACGCTGACTATGAAAACCCTATGATATGATTAAGCATACCAGCACACAGTCCCTGTACAGTATGTTCAGAACATACAGTATATACAACACATATTTTACCCACACAACTGACAGAGGAATAAACACATCAACAATCCAAACATTCCCCACTGTGTAACAATTGACTACGGCAACTGTTTAGTTAACTCTATCAAGTCTCAGTTATGTTTGAGATGTTGATTATTATGCATAATAGTCCCTGCTAGATTAATGAAATTAAAAAAGCACCCCAAAGCAGTGCAGCCACTCACCCGACTCCACAGGTTTGTCATCGATGCCGTCCCATTTGATCTGGCTCTCAGTCACCAGGGTACCGATGGGAATGTTCCAGCCTGCTGACTTGCCAAAGCCGGTGTGGCAGGATTTCTTGCCACGGAGGTCGTTGAACCCAAAGTCAGTGCCCTTCTTGGCCACGGCCACGGCATAATAGCAGGTATCAGAGTCTGATGGACAGGAGAGGAGCCATCAATACAACGGCCAGAAACCAGATTCAGACAGAAACCATTTGATCCGATTCAAAGTACAAAATCATCAACTTTCTGTTTGCTTATCTGTGCAACTGAAGTGCTAAGGGCCATTGTATACCCAGTCTCTTCCATTCACCAATAGACATAGATTCAACATTTCTCCAAGCCTTATAGTGAACAATATGTATAACATATTCAATTTAACAGAAAAATACTTCAAGGAAATCTTGAACTTGGTATTGAGATGCTTACCCTCACCATAGTCCTCTGCAATGATGGGCTGCAGGTTGTGGGGGTGGAGGCCAGCTATGTAAATATCTCCTCCATCCAGAGTGATGGCATCAGCCTCACCCCCCTGTCAGGGACACAGAGAGAGACATCGTTGAAGGAGAAAGACAGAAAAAACTCCAACAATAGACCTGTGCCTCACAAGGTTGTTTATGCAAGTGGCTCAACTGGTGCTGGCTGGAAATTACACATGGGCTGCTATCTATTCTATATGAGACCAGTAATTTGAACCTTTTGTCGAACTAGGTACATAAATCCATAAATGAAACGCTCTCTTTACATGACCATGCATGTAACATGTGCGTAACGATGCAACTCCATGGAGTTTTGTATTCACTGACCTTGCTGGCGCTAAGGTAAAACGCACAAGAACACGCACAAGTCAGATATGACAAAAGTCATACATTAAAATACTGTTCGATAGTAGAGGTTCTGATATAAGTAGTTAGTCTCTCACCTTGATGGCTTTGATGCATTCAAAAGAATCGTCCTTCTTTACGCATGAAAACTGCGCCGCCTTGGCTGCGAGGTCGTTGCATTTCTTCAACTCTTGGTTCGACGTTACGCACCATTTCACATTTCTATCAGCTGGGGCAGCATACGCCGTAGCTGAGGACAGAAGAAATGCAATGATAAAATTGTGAAATATAAATTAAAGCAATCACTTGCTATTGATATTTGTCCATGCGTAATTGTCTTTGCATGGATAAGCCCACTTACCGAGGCACCCCAGCAGCGCTGAGACGATAAGCAGTTTCATGTTGTCGACCTCTCCAAGTCAACAATTCCCGGAGTGAAAAAGCAGGCCGTTTTAGAAGACAACTCTGGGTTTTATAGAAAACCAATAGGCTGGAATCCATGGTGGGCTGACTTAGCTGAAAATAGTTTGTTTAGAGTTTCCCAATATGCTACATGGCGCGTTTAAATTATCACAGGCGGTGTGGGCGGGTGGGAGCGCGTGGGTGTATCTCAATCTCTCTCTGTGTGTGTGCGTGTGTTGTATGTGTGTGTGTGTGTTTGTGGTTGTGTGTTAACTCAGACTTCAGACATTTCCACATAATGGAAATTCACAAAATAAATAGTCCTACATTAAGCAATATCTCATGTTCCAACTGTTATTTCAAAGCAGTCTTCCAATCTACAAGTGTTTGCAGCATAGTCATGGTCACTCATCAACATGTTACCTCTTGAGCAATGTGTACGTGTAGTTCAGGCATAAAAGGCACAGGTGTATCTTTTCTTGAGAATTAGGGCAAGTCAAGATGAGATGAAATAAAGAGAAAACAACCAGGGGGTTGTTGAGTTCCCAAAAGCTTCTTGGCACTAAAATCAAGTTGGCACTAAATCCTCACTCCAGAGGATTAGCCTTTTCTTATCCAGGTGTTTCAGACTGGTGAGGTACAGCATGTCGACGTGGATACACAGACCCACGAGCAACTGCAGCCCCTCATGATGAGTTCATATTTTTTGTGGGCCCCACCCCCATCAAAGTTGCCCATCCCTGATCTACATGTAGGCTACCTGCCAGATGGACTCCATATACAGTACACCAGGTGCTATAGCTGAAAAATCTGTGTCTCAAGCAGCAGTTTAGCTTCCCCCATAGATAGCACCTGCCCATAATATAGCACTGAACAAATAACATGTACAGTAGTCTTGTGTTACCCCGAGTCATGCTCATGGCATCTCTTTTATATGTCATGTCATGAATGGTAGTTGTCAAGCAAGCACAGCAGATAGCACAAATGCATGGTTGCACCTTTGCTGTCGGCAGTTGATTGTTCAGTTTCATATCTCCACTCTGTATTCTACCATATAAGTGACTTACTATGCCACTACTGTTTATCTTGGATTGAGCTGAAATTCCCTACAGCCCAACTCGACTCAAAGGAAAGTAAAAATGTTCGTCAAAAGAGCTTCCAAGACGCATATACAGTGGGGAAAAAAAGTATTTAGTCAGTCACCAATTGTGCAAGTTCTCCCACTTAAAAAGATGAGAGAGGCCTGTAATTTTCATCATAGGTACACGTCAACTATGACAGACAAAATGAGGAAAAGAAATCCAGAAAATCACATTGTAGGATTTTTTATGAATTATTTGCAAATTATGGTGGAAAATAAGTATTTGGTCAATAACAAAAGTTTCTCAATACTTTGTTATATACCCTTTGTTGGCAATGACACAGGTCAAACGTTTTTTGTAAGTCTTCACAAGATTTTCACACACCGTTGCTGCTATTTTGGCCCATTCCTCCATGCAGATCTCCTCTAGAGCAGTGATGTTTTGGGGCTGTCGCTGGGCAATACAGACTTTCAACTCCCTCCAAAGATTTTCTATGGGGTTGAGATCTGGAGACTGGCTAGGCCACTCCAGGACCTTGAAATGCTTCTTACGAAGCCACTCCTTCGTTGCCCGGGCGGTGTGTTTGGGATCATTGTCATGCTGAAAGACCCAGCCACGTTTCATCTTCAATGCCCTTGCTGATGGAAGGAGGTTTTCACTCAAAATCTCACGATACATGGCCCCATTCATTCTTTCCTTTACACGGTCGTCCTGGTCCCTTTGCAGAAAAACAGCCCCAAAGCATGATGTTTCCACCCCCATGCTTCACAGTAGGTATGGTGTTCTTTGGATGCAACTCAGCATTCTTTGTCCTCCAAACACGACGAGTTGAGTTTCTACCAAAAAGTTATATTTTGGTTTCATCTGACCATATGACATTCTCCCAATCCTCTTCTGGATCATCCAAATGCACTCTAGCAAACTTCAGACGGGCCTGGACATGTACTGGCTTAAGCAGGGGGACACATCTGGCACTGCAGGATTTGAGTCCCTGGCGGCGTAGTGTGTTACTGATGGTAGGCTTTGTTACTTTGGTCCCAGCTCTCTGCAGGTCATTCACTAGGTCCCCCCGTGTGGTTCTGGAATTTTTGCTCACCGTTCTTGTGATCATTTTGACCCCACGGGGTGAGATCTTGCGTGGAGCCCCAGATCGAGGGAGATTATCAGTGGTCTTGTATGTCTTCCATTTCCTAATAATTGCTCCCACAGTTGATTTCTTCAAACCAAGCTGCTTACCTATTGCAGATTCAGTCTTCCCAGCCTGGTGCAGGTCTACAATTTTGTTTCTGGTGTCATTTGACAGCTCTTTGGTCTTGGCCATAGTGGAGTTTGGAGTGTGACTGTTTGAGGTTGTGGACAGGTGTATTTTATACTGATAACAAGTTCAAACAGGTGCCATTAATACAGGTAACG
The DNA here is from genome assembly GCF_964263955.1 of Coregonus lavaretus. Lineage (NCBI taxonomy): Eukaryota > Metazoa > Chordata > Actinopteri > Salmoniformes > Salmonidae > Coregonus > Coregonus lavaretus. Next base: position 32,918,565 of record NC_140006.1, read on the forward strand.
AGTGGTGGACAGAGGAGCCTCTTAAAGAAGTTACAGGTATGTGAGAGCCAGAAATCTTGCTTGTTTGTAGGTGACCAAATACTTATTTTCCACCATAATTTGCAAATAATTTCATGACAAATCCTACAATGTGATTTTCTGGATATTTTTTTCTCAATTTGTCTGTCATAGTTGACGTGTACCTATGATGAAAATTACAGGCCTCTCTCATCTTTTTAAGTGGGAGAACTTGCACAATTGGTGGCTGACTAAATACTTTTTTTCCCCACTGTAAGAGTTTTGCAATACTTAGAACAATATTTTTTAAGCATTGGACTTGACTTGAACTCTTGGTAGTACTATAAATATGGCTCTCATATGTAAAATACGCTTAAAAGAAAAGTTATCATACCGATAAGAGGATATTAACATAATTGATTCATCAATTGATTAATCACTCAATCGTATGAAATATGATTGACAGAAACGCTAAGCTGGTATAGAGAATTTTCTATTTTTGACAGTTTAACTGCCAAGCAAACATATTTGACTGGTGTTTGCACAGTCAACATTACCCAACACAGGAGTTAAAGTACAGACCGCTCTCTGAATGAGACCTAGCAGAGAGCACAAGAGATTAGCCTGCCTTTGTTAATGTTACTTGTGCTTTTCAACCAACACGTACCTATTAAAATCTAATATTATTTTAATCCTTTCATGATGAGTCACTGTTATTGTAGCCTCCACTGACTGGAAGTAATGTTATTTCCCTGATCTTTACCGTAAGAACGTAAGGGAGTGTATTGGGAGGGGTTGGAATGGTGACATTTTGGAATCTCCAAGTCATGTGATTTTGAGGTAGTCTGCAGCCCAAAGATAGAAATAACATAATTCTCCATGCACTGTAATTTACAACTTGATAAGAGCTATTGATAAGAGCTAGGTAAATTAGTAATCCGTTTGGATAAGAGAATTGTTGTCAATGGGGCTGATGTGGATGCGGAGTTGGAGTCAGGCGCAGGACACAGAAGCTCAGTCAAACAGACTTTACTAGTCAAATATACAATACAAAAATAAACGGACCTCAAACACTGGAGGCGAGAGATTACGCAAGCAGTGCGTAAAACACTAACTAAATGAGCACAAAACTCTGACATCAACGGACAACAACACACAAACTCACATACACAAAGCAGAAAACTTATAGGACACATAATTAGACACAAACGGACACAGGTGCAACAGACAGACCAAACCAAACAAACATCGAAACATCCAACGGTGGTAGCTAGTACTCCGGGGACGACAAACGCCGAAGCCTGCCCGAGCAAGGAGGAGGAGCAGCCTCGGCAGAATCCGTGACAGTACCCCCCCTTGACGCGCGGCTCCAGCCGTGCGCCGACCCCGGCCTCGGGACGACCAGGAGGACGCGGAGCAGGGCGCGTGGGATGACCACGGTGGAACTCAGTCAGGAGGGATGGATCTAGGATATCCCTCCTAGGCACCCAGCACCGTTCCTCCGGGCCGTACCCCTCCCACTCCACGAGATACTGGAGACCCCCCATCCGACGTCTCGAATCCAAGATGGTCCGGACCGTGTACGCCGGAGCTCCCTCGATGTCCAGTGGGGGCGGGGGGGTCTCTCCTATCTCACCTTCCTGGAGTGGACCAGCTACCACCGGCCTGAGAAGAGACACATGGAACGAGGGGTTAATATTCTTATAATCAATAGGCAGTTGTAACCTGTAACACACCTCGTTCAATCTCCTCAGGACTTTAAAAGGCCCCACAAACCGCAGACCCAGCTTCCGGCAGGGCAGGCGGAGGGGCAGGTTTCGAGTCGAGAGCCAGACTCGATCTCCCGGTGCGTACACAGGGCCCTCACTGCGGTGGAGATCAGCGCTCGCCTTCTGTCGACGGATGGCCCGCTGCAGATGGACGTGTGCAGCGTTCCACGTCTCCTCCGAGCGCCGAACCCACTCATCCACCACAGGAGCCTCGATCTGGCTCTGGTGCCATGGTGCCAGAACCGGCTGATACCCTAACACACACTGGAAAGGGGTTAGATTGGTGGAGGAGTGGCGGAGAGAGTTCTGTGCCATCTCTCCCCAGGGGATATACCTTGACCACTCCTCCGGCCGGCCCTGGCAATAGGACCTCAGAAACCTACCCACATCCTGGTTAACTCATTCTACCTGCCCATTGCTCTCTGGGTGGTAACCCGAGGTAAGGCTCACCGAGACCTTCAAGCGTTCCATGAACGCCCTCCAGACTCTGGAGGTGAACTGGGGACCTCGGTCAGACACTATATCCTCGGGAACCCCGTAGTGCCGGAAGACGTGGGTAAATAGTGCCTCAGCGGTCTGTAGGGCAGTAGGGAGACCCGGCATTGGGAGGAGACGACAGGCCTTGGAAAACCGATCCACAACGACCAAAATGGTGGTATTCCCCTGGGAGTGGGGAAGGTCAGTCACAAAATCCACCGAGAGGTGGGACCATGGTCGTTGTGGAATGGCAGGGGATGTAACTTCCCCCTGGGCAGGTGTCTAGGCGCCTTACACTGGGCGCACACCAAGCAGGAGGAGACATAAACCCTCACATCCCTAGCTAACGTAGGCCACCAGTATTTCACGCTAAGGCAGTGCACTGTCCGGCCAATACCTGGATGTCCAGAGGAGGGTGATGTATGAGCCCAATAAATAAGGCGATCACGAACCTCGAGCGGAACGTACGTCCGCCCCACAGGACACTCTGGGGGAGTAGGGTCGGTACGTAACGCCCGCTCGATCTTCGCATCGACCTCCCACACCACCGGAGCCACCAGACAAGACTCCGGCAGTATGGGAGTAGGCTCAATGGACCTCTCCTCTGTGTCATACCGCCGGGACAGGGCGTCTGCCTTACCGTTCTGGGACCCTGGGATGTACGTGATCTTAAAAACAAACCGGGTCAGGAACATGTTCCACCTAGCCTGACGAGGGTTTAATCTCCTAGCTGCCCGGATGTACTCCAGGTTACGGTGGTCAGTCAGAATGAGGAAAGGGTGTTGAGCCCCCTCAAGCCAATGCCTCCACACCTTTAGGGCCTGAACCATGGCTAACAGCTCCCTGTCCCCTACGTCATAATTTCGCTCCGCCGGGCTGAGCTTCTTAGAATAGAACGCACAGGGGCGGAGTTTAGGTGGCGTGCCGGACCGTTGCAACAGTACTGCCCCAATACCGGCCTCTGACGCATCCACCTCTACTTGGAATGGTAAAGCGGGGTCCGGATGCGCCAGCACCGGAGCCGAAGTGAACAGGTTCTTCAGTTTAACAAATGCCCTGTCCGCTTCAGCTGACCACTGCAAACGCACCAGACCCCCCTTCAGCAGGGACGTAATGGGAGCTGACACCTGTCCAAAGCCCCAGATAAACCTCCGGTAGTAATTAGCAAAACCCCAAAACTGCTGCACCTCTTTAACAGTGGTTGGAGTTTGCCAATTACGCACGGCAGACACACGGTCAACCTCAATCTTCACCCCTGACGCGGACAACAGATAACCCAAAAAGGAGATGGACTCCTGGAAAACAAACATTTCTCTGCCTTGACATACAAGTCATGCTCCAACAGCCTCCCCAACACTCGGTGCACCAGGGCTACATGCTCGGCTCGTGTAGAAGAGTACACTAGGATGTCGTCGATGTACACCACAACACCCTGCCCATGCATGTCACGGAAGATCTCGTCCACAAAGGATTGGAAGACTGAAGGAGCATTCATTAACCCATATGGCATGACGAGATACTCGTAATGACCCGAGGTGGTGCTAAATGCTGTTTTCCATTCATCTCCCTCCCTAATGCGCACCAGGTTGTACGCGCTCCTGAGATCCAACTTTGTGAAGAACCGCGCTCCGCGTAATGATTCAGTCATACTCGCAATCAGAGGAAGAGGATAACTGTATTTAACCGTGATCTGATTGAGACTACGGTAATCAATACACGGGTGCAAACCCCCATCCTTCTTCTTCACAAAGAAGAAACTCGAGGACACCGGGGAAGTGGAGGTCCGTATGTATCCCTGTCTCAAGGACTCGGCTATGTAAGTCTCCATAGCCACTGTCTCCTCTTGAGACAGAGGATACACATGGCTCCGCGGGAGTGCTGCTCCTGTTTGGAGGTCTATCGCACAATCCCCCTGTCTATGAGGTGGCAACCGTGTCACCCTTGTTTTGCTGAACACGAGTGCTAAATCCTCATACTCAGGGGGAATGTACATTGCGGGCACTTGGTTCGGACTCTCCACCGAGGTCGCCCCCACGGAAACACCTAGACATCTCCCTACACACTGGGCAGACCACTCCATGAGAGCCCTCTGTTGCCACGAAATGGTAGGACCATGGGCGATTAACCAGGGAAGCCCCAGCACCACGGGATACGCAGGAGAGTCGATCAGATATAACTGAATGGTCTCCTCATGATCCCCCTGCGTATTCATCTTAAGTGGTGCTGTGACTTCTCTAATCAACCCCGATCCCAGCGGCCGGCTATCTAGGGCATGGACAGGGTAGGGAGCATCAACAGGCAGGAGGGGAATCCCTAACCTTAAACAAAATTCCCAGCTGCGCCTGAATCGACTAGCGCCTTATGCTGGGAATGAGGTGCCACCTGTGGAAATCTTACAGGTATACACATGTGAACAACAGAGAGCTCTGGGTAAGTGGGGCGCCTACTCACCTGAAATGACTCCCCAGTGCGTGACCTGTTGTTCCCTCTCCCTGGAGACCCTCCCCAGCACCTAGCCGCAGTGTGCCCTCCACGGCCACAGTTGGTGCAGGGGACGGCCCCCCTCGGGTTCTCTCTCCTCCTCTCTCTAGCGCCAGCACCCCCGAGCTCCATAGGGATCGGCTCGGAGGTGCTGGAGGATGGAATGGACGACCCCCATTCGGGACGTCCGCGGGTAGCCAGCAGGGTATCGAGAAGAATGGACATGTCCACCAACTGGTCGAAAGATAGGTTGGTGTCCCTGCAGGCCAGCTCACGACGAACGTCCTCACTAAGACTGCATCTATAGTGGTCGATGAGGGCCCTCTCATTCCACCCTGCATCCGCCGCTAGAGTCCGGAACTCCAGGGCGAACTCCTGTGTGCTCCTCTTCCCCTGTCGGAGGTGGAACAGACGCTCCCCCGCCGCTTTCCCCTCAGGTGGATGGTCGAAAACTGCCCTGAAGCGGCGGGAGAACTCCGCGTAGGTGATGGTGGCGGCGTCTATTCCCCTCCATTCGGCGCTGGCCCACTCCAACGCCTTGCCGGAGAGACAGGAGATGAGGGCGGAGACGCTCTCGTATCCCGAGGGCGCCGGGTGTATGGTGGCCAGGTAGAGTTCCACCTGCAGGAGGAACCCCTGACACCCGGCTGCGGTGCCATCATACGCCCTCGGGAGCGAGAGCCGAATTCCACTGGGTTCCGGTGCTGGGATGGGAGGACTGGCCGATGGTGATGGTAAGGTGGGCGGAGGTGTGGGCACCTCTCTAGTTACCAATCGGCGCAGAGTGTTCGTCACCTCATTCATAGCGGACCCGAGTTGCCGGATCATGGCGTCTTGCTCGCTGATCCGATCCTCCAGCGACTTGGGTGCCGCCGCTGCTCCTGCTGACTCCATGAAAGGTGTGTTGTTCTGTCAATGGGGCTGATGTGGATGCGGAGTCGGAGTCAGGCGCATGACACAGAAGCTCAGTCAAACAGACTTTACTAGTCAAATATACAATACAAAAATAAACAGACCTCAAACACTGGAGGCGAGAGATTACGCAAGCAGTGCGTAAAACACTAACTAAATGAGCACAAAACTCTGACATCAACGGACAGGCGGAGAACAACACACAAACTCACATACACAAAGCAGAAAACTTATAGGACACATAATTATACACAAACGGACACAGGTGCAACAGACAGACCAAACCAAACAAACATCGAAACATCCAACGGTGGTAGCTAGTACTCCGGGGACGACGAACGCCGAAGCCTGCCCGAGCAAGGAGGAGGAGCAGCCTCGGCAGAATCCGTGACAATTGTAAATAGAAATGACACTTGTTTTAGATATATTTTACCTTATAATCGCTGGAGACAAATGTGAAACCAGCATATCAACATATCAACTTTCCCATAGTAAAGTTGATGAAATGCTGTGCCATTATGCAGAATTTAAATTGTACAGCCTTTTAACTTGCAGGGATGGGCAATATCAAATGTCTTAAATATAGGCTACCCCGACTTTCTGATAGGCTACCCCCACTATCAGTATCGACAATCATTATGTCCTAATAACCAAACATATTCAACTGCCAATTTACTGTTAGTTCCCTTCAGTTGGTATAACTACGTTATCATTCTATTGAATTACATTATTTCGTTTACCTTCATTTGCTTCCTCTGTAAACGCCATCACGGCCATGTGGTTGTTGCTCAGGATCATTAGTAACAGTTGATAACATAAAAAAAAAACATGTAGGCTAATTAAATCGTTATGGAACAGAGCGCAGACCAAGCCGTACCCCACACATGGCACAGTACCTGTCTGTGTCATCACACAGTTCCATGGTTAGTGCAGGCAATAGATGAGGGTATAGCCTATTATTGTACACTATTTTCCCTATTATAATTCTATATATACACACTAATCATCCAACATTACCATGGGTTAAAGAACTGAATGTGGTAATTTTCAGAATTAATCAAACCACTGTATTTTTGATTAATCAATATATTTACTGCATAAAGGCTCTTCAAACCTGTTTTTTTTGTATGATTCATACATTCTTTCCTAACCCCAAAATGTGCCTAAATAATCTATAAGATCCGAGTATTTTTAAATCTATCAGTTGGTGTTGAAACGGAGACGAATATGCACATAATTAGATATTTTTCTTCTATTGATCCCTATTTTTGGAACCCGTTCTCTCTATGTATTCTAGTCTGTCAACAACATTCTAATTAAAGATACAACATATTTAAAGGGATGGTTTAAGATAAATGTACTGAAAACCCGATTGAATGAAAACTCCATGAGAAAATCTGTTGGCCAGCAAGTAGGAGGGCTTTCAGTGTGCAAGGGAACCACGCCTGCAAATCTCGTTACGAGCCTTCATAAGGTAGGTCTGAATACCAACAACTGAGAAGTCCGTAGGAAAGGCGTGCATAGGAAAGGCATAAATTCATAAGTCTAAATCGGGTCCAAAGAGTCTCATAGTAGGAGTGCTAATATAGTATCAGTTTTACCTTTTAGATTAGAATGAATAGAATTATCTGGGCTTGGGGGACCTGGTCCTAGATCAGCACCCTATGGGCCCTGAAATGAGACAGGGCGTCCTGCTTTCCATTCTGGCCTCAGAACAATGGAGGCGAGTTTCATTCAAACAACTGGTACATCTTAATAATCCAATCCAAGTGGCCAGTAGCAATGGATATTTATTTACCCATGCCCTACTTCCTGATTCATGCAGAGAACTGGACAGTTAAGGGCCTATTACAAAATTAGAGCGGTCCAGGAATCTTTAGAGTAAGGTAGTGGAAAGGTTAGAGGCGGACCACCAATCAGACATTTGCCAGATGCCAAGGGTTGTTGTGCAGAACTGCACCCTGTGCACTGCACTGTGACTGTACTCCAACCTCTCCATGGGTTTGTTTCTCAGGGGGTTGGGATAACAGAGTGTACGCAGTGCACTCTGAGCATTTGACAAAGAAACACTGAAACTAACAAACATTCCGATAAGGACATGACCATTGATTTGAATCAGGTGGCTGGTCATATGCATAACCACAGCTGGACACACACACCCACAAACACACACTCTCTATCTCTGACACACACGCAATCACAGTATCATTTGAACTTTGACCCCGTGATCTGAGTCAGTAGTGTCAGAGTGCAGTAACAGCTCCTGATACACAGCCAGTGATAAAGACTGTTACGTTTGTTGCTGGGCCAAGTTGCACAAGTTCACACCATTATTGGTGCTCTGGGTCAACATAGAGAACAGCCTTTACATTTATGTAACCAGATAATCAGTGGAGCCATTTACAGGATCTTCTTTCTTGGTCCGTGTATCATCCTTTCATTGGTTATTCCATTCAAATCAAGAAGTGGAAAAATGGGAAATAGCTCATGTATTGTGTATAGTTTCAGAATTTTATGAACGAAAATTGAAAATTGGATATCAACTCATTTTATCGTTTATGGGTTAAACCAAAGTTAAAAACCAAGTGAAGGGTCGTTCCTCCTTTATTTTATTTGAATCTGAAATCAAACCACACATCAACAGTTTTGTTATTTTCATTGTCTAAAGGAACTACAGTTGAAGTCGGAAGTTGACATACACCTTAGCCAAATACATTTACGTTCAGTTTTTCACAATTCCTGACATTTAATCTGAGTACAAATTCCCTGTCTTAGGTCAGTTAGGATCACCACTTTATTTTAAGAATGTGAAATGTCAGAATAATAGTAGAGAGAATTATTTCTTTCAGCTTTTATTTCTTTCATCACATTCCCAGTGGGTCAGAAATGTACATACACTCAATTAGTATTTGGTAGCATTGCCTTTAAATTGTTTAACTTGGGTCAAAACGTTTCGGGTAGCCTTCCACAAGCTTCCCACAATAAGTTGGGTGAATTTTGGCCCATTCCTCCTGACAGAGCTGGTGTAACTGAGTCAGGTTTGTAGGCCTCCTTGCTCGCACACGCTCAGTTCTGCCCACAAATGTTCTATAGGATTGAGGTCAGGGCTTTGTGATGGCCACTCCAAAACCTTGACTTTGTTGTCCTTAAGCCATTTTGCCACAACTTTGGAAGTATGCTTGGGGTCATTGTCCATTTGGAAGAGCCATTTGCGACCAAGCTTTAACTTTCTGACTGATGTCTTGAGATGTTGCTTCAATATATTCACATAATTTTCCTTCCTCATGATGCCATCTATTTTGTGAAGTGCACCAGTCCCTCCTGCAGCAAAGCACCCCCACAGAATGATGCTGCCACCCCTGTACTTCACAGTTGGGATGGTGTTCTTCGGCTTGCAAGTCCCCCCTTTTTCCTCGAAACATAACGATGGTCATTATATGCCAAACAGTTCTATTTCTGTTTCATCAGACCAGAGGACATTTCTCCAAAAAGTACGATCTTTGTCCCCATGTGCAGTTGCAAACCGTAGTCTACCTTTTTTATGGCGGTTTTGTAGCAGTAGCTTCTTCCTTGCTGAGCAGCCTTTCAGGTTATGTCAATATAGGACTTGTTTTACTGTGGATATAGATACCTTTGTACCTGTTTATTCCAGCATCTTCACAAGGTCCTTTGATGTTGTTCTGGGATTGATTTGTACTTTTCGCACCAAAGTACGTTCATCTCTAGGAGACAGAACGCGTCTCCTTTCTGAGCGGTATGACGGCTGTGTGGTCCCATGGTGTTTATACTTGAGTACTATTGTTTGTACAGATGAACGTGGTACCTTCAGGCATTTGGAAATTGCTCCCAAGGATGAACCAGACTTGTGGAGGTCTACCATTTTTTTCTGAGGTCTTGGCTGATTTCTTTTGATTTTCCCATGATGTCAAGCAAAGAGGCACTGAGTTTGAAGGTAGGCCTTGAAATTCATCCACAGGTACACCTCCAATTGACTCAAATGATGTCAGTTAGCCTATCAGAAGCTTCTAAAACCATGACATCATTTTCTGGAATTTTCCAAGCTGTTTAAGGCACAGTCAACTTAGTGTATGTAAACTTCTGACCCACTGGAATTGTGATACAGTGAATTATAAGTGAAATAATCTGTCTGTAAACAATTGTTGGAAAGATTACTTGTGTCATGCACAAAGTAGATGTCCTAACCGACTTGCCAAAACTATAGTTTGTTAACAAGAAATGTGTGGAGTGGTTGAAAAATGAGTTTTAATGACTCCAACCTAAGTGTATGTAAACTTCCGACTTCAACTGTATATTTTCATGAATATTCATGAGAAACTATAGCTGGGTGCCATGTCTACCAAACTAATAACACCTATTACTTTATAAATATACATCAATAAATATTCTCGCAAAAGAGAGCTTGTGAAAAAGCATACACTTTATTTCAAGAAAGTAAGACAAAGCAGTTTGCCAATTCATTGAACAACAGCCAAAACAAATGTGAATTGGACCTCAGTGTTTGGTTTGGTGGGACTGCAACTTATGAGCAGGAAGGAGAATAAAAAAGCTGATTTTCTTATTTCAGAAAACTGTTATCTCCTAGAAATACTACCATAACCAGTTCTTGTGTGGTTAAGAGTTCAACTACAAGGCAAAACATTATTAGTAATTTAGCGTAATTAATTTAACACTTGTTTTATCAAAGTAATGTAAAGCACAGTTTCATACAAGATTGTCTTGTTGTTTTGTACGAAACACATTCTCAAATGAATTCACAGTTTCATCTACAGTTACTGCTTAGGTTTCTTGAGCGTTGAGGGGTTGGGAGAGCGAGTGTGTGTTTGCCACAAAGGTGAGCTCCACTACTGCTTCTGCTGGCAGGAATGGAAAGTGCATGACTTCTCCAGATCTGAGAGGGAATGGGAGAACAGGTTAAAGCTTTAGATGCAGATATGTCCTTTATACAGTGTTTGTTTGTTTGTTTGTTTGTTTGTGTGTGTGTGTGTGCGTAAGTAATGGGACTCTACCTGAGGTACTGTCAGAGCACTTCCTGAGTGATTGTATGACGATCATGTACTCTTCCCCAAGGAAATCCTGGTAGTTGCATGCTTTTGGGATCTCCTGGAGACACTTTGTATTATCCTTGAAGAGCAGGTTCTTTCCATTTTCCGACTGGAACATTTTAAATGAGGGATCGCTGCCACTAGAGCCGAACATGGCCTAAACACAGGGAGAAAATATTTACTTGGAGGTTAGATTAATGATAAACCTTAAAAATGATATTTTAGACTTTATTTCTTACACTAAATCTGTATTTAGATCAGCTTGGGGAGCATGGGTGGAAATTGAAAAACTGGAGGGCCACAGTATGCACAGGCTTATGTTCCAGTGTGTTAGTGCTGGGCTGGGACAAAACCTTACAAACTCTGTAGCCCTCTAGTACTGGTGTTGCTTATCCTTGGCTAAACTGACTAATGAGTTGTCTTAAGCAGAAACAGATCTGGCTATAAGTCTTAAAACCCACCTGCTGCTCCAGAAGAAAGGACAACACCTCGTTGCGCTTCTCTGGGCGTGTTATCACGGCTTGGGCGGGCACCTTGGCCAGGTGGCAATCACGGAAATTGGTGATTGGCTGGGTAGTACCGTCCAGGCAGAGTAGTTCAAAGTCAGTGGACCTAAGGCCGTTTGCCCAAGTTGGACCTTCACCTACAGGGAATTATGGAGGGCGAGAGAGAGAGAGAAAGGAGGGAGTTGAAGACTTCCTTTTCAGATACAGAGAGCCACAGATACAGAGAGCCACAGATACAGAGAGCCACAGAAAATGTGTGATAGAGAAATAACGATGAGTACAGATTCATCTATAGGAGAGAGAGAAGATCAAAAGAGGAGGAGTGAAATTCAGGAGGATGAGACAGACAGACAGACAGACAGACAGACAGAGAGACAGACAGAGAGACAGAGAGAGAGCAGTAGGACGTGTAAAGCAGACACACTTACCATCGCTGTTCTCTGGTACAATAGTGTGTTTTATGAAGGCAACATCTCCAGCATTTTCAACCAGACATCTGGAAGGAGATATCAAGACAGACCATTAGATATTTAAGATAGTGAGAAATGTACTATAGGCCAACAAAGATATTTTCTATAGTCCGCCATCACTATTACAATAGATCCTGGTGAAGGACTCAACTATCAGCTCCACTATTGACTCCACCATTGTGGTGGCGCCCCCTACCTGAAGGCTCCAGCGTAGCCGTAGTACTGCTCGTCAGCATTAGCTTTGCACTTGTCCTCATCTCCCACGACCTTCCCACTGCCCTTACACTGGTCACAGAAGGGAGAGCTCTTCTCAGATCCAGGAGCACAGCCCTTACTGAAGTACTTAGCTGAATACAGGAAGAAGGAGATAGAATGAGATATACTACATTCATAGACATACTGGTACACAAGTATAGAATGAGACATATTATAAACTCTCACACACACACACACACACTCACTGAAGTTGCAGTTGTTAGTCTTGCTGTAGATGAGACCCATGGGTATGTTCCAGCCTGCGGTTCTGCCCAAGCCGGTGTGGCATGACCTCTTGCCCTTCAGGTTGTTCCAGTTCACCCCAGAGTCCTTCTTTGCCACCGCCACCGCATAGTAGGATGAATCCTCTGAGAGGACACACATAGAGGGAGGAGGTTAAAGAGAACAGTCCATCACTAGGCTTGATCGGTGTCCGGGAAACCGGCCCAATACATCTTACTGTAGCAATACTGTAGAATTATAGTATGGTGTATGTTTTGTGAGGAAGTAGGTGTAAGCATGTGTACTTACCACCAGGGGTGCTGCACAGAGCTGTGAGGAGAGAAAGAGAAATTCAGCATGTTAACATTGTTGAGACAGAGCAGGAGGGGGAGAGAAAGGGAGAAGGGAAGACAAATCGATGATATTAGCGTGTGTGTGTGTTATACCTGCATCATACTGCTCCACCATGACAGGGACCAGACCACATTTTCCAGCAGTGTACACCTGCCCACTATCCACCATTATGGCATCTGCCTCTTTACGCTGTGGAAAGAGAAAACAAAATATAAATAGTGGAAGGAGGGAAAGAAAGAAAGAAAATTAGATTAAAGGAATTACTCTCGAAAAAAAACTATAAAGTGCACATCACACCTTGCTATTAAAACGTTTTCTCCACCCCCACCTTCTAATAAAAATATATACAATTTAGCAGACGCTTTTATCCAAAGTGACTTAGTCATGCGTGCATAAATTGTTTACGTATGGGAGGTCCCTGGAAATGAACCCACTATCCTGTGTTGCAAGAGCCATGCTCTACCAACTGAGCTATAGAGAACACAGTGGACCTCTCTTCTCCCATAGCCTTACCATGATCTTCTTGATGCATTCCTCCACTGTGGGTGCGTCCTGGCATTCAATCATGGATCCACCGTTTCCTTCGCTGTTGATTGTCCAGGCATCACACTTGGTCTTCTCGGTATGGCCCAAGGCACACCATTTCATGGCCCTGGAGATGGAACCTGTGGCCTGCGCTGAAAAGCAAATGTTGGGGAGATTGCAATGACCTAACAGCCTAAGACATGAGTGGGTGTGGGTGTGTGTTTGTGTGTGTGTGTGTGTGTGTGTGTGTGTGTTTGAGTGTGTGTGTGTGTGTGTGTGTGTTTGTTGCGTAAAGTACATGTGTGTGCTTGCATGTGTGTGTGTGTGTGTGTGTGTGTGTGTGTGTGTGCGTGCGTGCGAGCATTTGCGTGCATGTGTGGCCTCACCTCTCGTCAGGGAGCGGATGGTGCTCATGTACTCAGCTCCCAGGTAGAGGAAGGAGTCAGTGGTCATGGGAAGCTGCACTAGTTTCTTGGTGGAGTCCTTGAACATCAGGTTCTTCGCTGCATAACCATCGGAAGAGAACAGGTTGAATCCCTGTTTGGGCACAAATGAGTTAGCACACATTTCTGTATGATTTTGTTGATGTGCATCCTGGTGTATCTGTCAGTGTCAGGTGTGATATTTAGGGCCCAGAGTTTATCCTGAACATGTGACCTGAGGTGGAAACACTCTGGGCCCCCAGGTCACATGGTCAGAAAAATCTCAGAGTAGGAGTTCTAATTTGGGACCTGGGGCCTCATTTATCAACCGTGTGTACATTTCTCACTAAATTCTGGTGTGCATGGAGCTTCTAGGATTTATTTGTACAACAAAGTATTGGGATTTATCAAACATATGGCATGTTTTCATTGATAAATCAGAGCCATACTATATTTTTGGGCTCGTAAACGAGCGTTACAACCCCGCCTGGAAAATGCCCTCCATTCACCTTTGATGGTAACAAAAACGCCCTCATTTGCTGTATGACTTGGAGATGTTGGAACTGAGCCATGACCGTTTTTAAAGCACAATGGGAAATTTGATCACATTTCTGTACAGGTGTTGGCAGAATGTTTTAAACTTTTGCTGTAAAAAATTCATGCCGCCTAGAGCGAGTGTCAAACACTGGCCGCACATTCTGCAAGACTGATTGTTTATTGAACAATTTAAAAGTAAATGCTGCTAAATGCTTGATAAATGAGGGCCCTGGTTCCCCGTATGCGATCTTATTCGTAATGCTCTATAAGGCTCAACTGATCTTAGATCAGTACTCAGGTGACAGTGATGACAGGTGACAGTGATGTCCAGTACCTTGACGGCCACCAGGGTGTTGTAGATGCGATTGGCCAGGTCAGGGTCCTTGCGGCTGACCACAGCGTGGGCGGGTACTCTGACAAAGTGGCAGGTCTTGTAGCTGTCGATGGGAGCTCTGGTGCCATCCTTGCATAGTAGCTCGTAGTTGGCCTTCTCTGCGGCTGCAAGCAGGTAATAGGAGGTTGCATAGTAGGTGACGTGTGAGCGGTTTGGACATTTGCACTGTAAGCATTAACATAGTTTGCCACAATTGTAATTGTAATTCTAGATGCAGAGTTTGCATTTTACAGTTGTAATTCAATATCGGTATGCAGTATGCTAGCTAATGCTTTAAAAACTCACCAGGTACAGCCAGGTGCTTGATGAAGGCCACGTCTCCAGCTCCATCCTTCAGGCACCTGGTGGGGGGAAGAGACACACAGTTAGTGACCAATCCAGAGCAGGTAGAGGGAGATAGAGAGTACTGATAGAATGAGAAAGGAGAAGGTTGGAAAATATCTGCCGATTCCAAATGGGTAGATTGAGAGGTATGGGTGTACAGAGCATGGAGTTATTCAGAGATGCTAATGGTGTATCTAGGAGGGGTAAGAAGAGACTGGTACTCACTGGAAGGCCCCGGCGTAGTCATAGTAGGGCTCACTGTGAGACTTGGAGCAGTCTCCCTTACACAGCTTGCACAGTTTAGAACCCTTAGGGGCTCCTGGAGCACAGCTGGCATTGAAGAAGTCGCTCACCGCTGCAAAACAAATACACACACATGAGAAACACACGCTGACTATGAAAACCCTATGATAGGATTAAGCATACCAGCACACAGTCCCTGTACAGTATGTTCAGAACATACAGTATATACAACACATATTTTACCCACACAACTGACAGAGGAATAAACACATCAACAATCCAAACATTCCCCACTGGGTAACAATTGACTACGGCAACTGTTTAGATAACTCTATCAAGTCTCAGTTATGTTTGAGATGTTGATTATTATGCATAATAGTCCCTGCTAGATTAATGAAATTAAAAAAGTACCCCAAAGCAGTGCAGCCACTCACCCGACTCCACAGGTTTGTCATCGATGCCGTCCCATTTGATCTGGCCCTCAGTCACCAGGGTACCGATGGGAATGTTCCAGCCTGCTGACATGCCAAAGCCGGTGTGGCAGGATTTCTTGCCACGGAGGTCGTTGAACCCAAAGTCAGTGCCCTTCTTGGCCACGGCCACGGCATAATAGCAGGTATCAGAGTCTGATGGACAGGAGAGGAGCCATCAATACAACGGCCAGAAACCAGATTCAGACAGAAACCATTTGATCCGATTCAAAGTACAAAATCATCAACTTTCTGTTTGCTTATCTGTGCAACTGAAGTGCTAAGGGCCATTGTATACCCAGTCTCTTCCATTCACCAATAGACATAGATTCAACATTTCTCCAAGCCTTATAGTGAACAATATGTATAACATATTCAATTTAACAGAAAAAGACTTCAAGGAAATCTTGAACTTGGTATTGAGATGCTTACCCTCACCATAGTCCTCTGCAATGATGGGCTGCAGGTTGTGGGGGTGGAGGCCAGCTATGTAAATATCTTCTGCATCCAGAGTGATGGCATCAGCCTCACCCCCCTGTCAGGGACACAGAGAGAGACATCGGTGAAGGAGAAAGACAGAAAAAACTCCAACAATAGACCTGTGCCTCACAAGGTTGTTTATGCAAGTGGCTCAACTGGTGCTGGCTGGAAATTACACATGGGCTGCTATCTATTCTATATGAGACCAGTAATTTGAACCTTTTGTCGAACTAGGTGCATAAATCCATAAATGAAACGCTCTCTTTACATGACCATGCATGTAACATGTGTGTAACGATGCAACTCCATGGAGTTTTGTATTCACTGACCTTGCTGGCGCTAAGGTAAAACGCACAAGAACACGCACAAGTCAGATATGACAAAAGTCATACATTAAAATACTGTAGTGTATTGACAATATGATGGTGTTAAATGTTTTAAATGGAACTGAAAGAATGTTCATTTTTGGTATCAAGAGGGAAGGTTTTAGCGTGACGCCACATATGACAGACAGGAAGTGGGTTGTAAGATACGGGGATTGAACAGTAGAGGGAGTCATTCAACTCTTGGAAGGCTATATAAAGGGGGGAAGAACGGCGAAGAGTTAGAATGCAGAAAGATTTATTTGGGTCTGGTTCTCCGGACATCGCGAGTCTGTACTTACGCTGTAACCTCGTGGTCTTAATAAAAGTCTCTAAAACACGATACAGCCTAAGGGGATTCTTTGATCGACAGCAATACCCACCAGCATTCGACACGATACCACAAATGGAGGTCCTACCGAGATTCTGACTGCATTGTTCTGGTTCCTGCCTGAGACGCGAGGTGACTACTGTCCAAGCCGGCTTTAAAGGTGAGATTACTCACAAAATTTGGGCATTAGTGATTTCGTTGATTGGGGAGAGGGCATTGAAGGTGTACAGATTAAAAATACTTGGATCGTTGTTGATGTGGGGTGTTGCGGTCGATTACGGGTCTTTAAAAATATTCTAAAATTTATATTTCATTGGTAACTGGGGGCAATGACAAATTTAGAGCAAAAGGAACGGTATAAGATTATTTCATTGGTAACGATAGACAATGAGGATTTAGAGCATTAAAATGTTAGTTCATTGGTAACGAGTGGCAATGAGAAATTTAGGGGAAAAAGGATAAGATTATTTCATTGGTAACGTTGGGCAATGATGAGGTTATTTCATTGGTAACGTTGGGCAATGATGAGGTTATTTCATTGGTAACTATGTGCAAGGATACGGTTATATTTTAAGGGAAGCGCCGGATGTGTGATTGTGTCGTAGGCCGCAGTTAGCTAGAGGCTAAGGCTAAGGCTGGATTGTTTTGGGCCACGTGGTGCCTCGTGGCTAATGCTTGATTGTTTCAGGCCACGTGGTACATCGTTGCTAAGGCTAATTTTTTTAATGCTAGAGTGTGAATCATGCTATATTCTACATGGTGGCTGAGGTAAATGCTAATGCTAATTGTGTTGTGTGCTACATGCTAACGTATCCTTAGAGGGCCATTGCGATGGATTTAAGCCTCTTAAATTTGTTTGCATTTGGGTGGAATTCAGAGTTCTACGCAAATGTAAGGTTTGTTTTGTAATTGTCTGATTGTAAGTGTAAAATAGAGAAACTGAGGTAGGATGCTGGCGTTCTATTGGCGTTCTATTGTGTGGTAAGCATGGGCTTGAATGGATGTGCGCATGTACGTGATTTTACAGGGCTAAAACTACGACATGTGGCCGTGCTGAGCATACAAAACAAAATGGTGGCTTTGGGGTTTCGTTGGGGTTTCCTTACAGGGGTTTAATAGCTACCAAGAAGCAAAGTGGACACGAATCTTTTAAAATCCTTAAAGTAACTGTTATTGGAACGTTAAACTATTGGTTGAGATGTAGTAAATTTATAAATTAAATATATGTTGACGAAGTATAATGCATTGAATTAAATGACGGATTAAAATAAAATTAAAATGTTTTGAGCGATCTATTTAGTCTTGGGTTCAGGTTTTAAAATGTTTTGAGCGATCTATTTATTCCTGGGTTCCGGTTGGTAGCAAATATGAGTGGGGAATATTGAATGTGAATAACTTGGTTAAGTGTAAACTTTAAATGCTTGGCTGTATTGTTTTCTTCCCTTGTTATATGAGGCTATAGAACGGAGCAAAGGAGAGAGAGGGGGCTAACGTGTGCGTGACGTGACGTGACAAGGTGTGACGCAGGCAGAGGATCATTCAAAATCAGGCTAGTACTTTTTTGTCTACAAAATCTTTCCATAGGATGTTGGATGCAATGACACTCTCTTAGACGCTTGGCAACGGACTGATCAGTGAATAAAAGTTACAGTTTTGGGTCTCTGTGCATTACTGGGCCTGACTGGGGGATTCGGTTGGAAAGCAGGTACTGACATTATTCTGTGATATTAAAATATTTGGGTTCATATTAAACAATGGAATTTATTGGTGTGGTATTGTTGTAGATTGGAAGTCCCTTATTCTGTGATATTGAAATATTTGGGTTCATATTAAACAAGGGAATTTATTGGTGGGGTATTGTTGTAGATTGGAAGTTCTGTATTCTGTGATATTAAAATACTTGGGTGCATATTAAACAATGGAATTTATTGGGGTGATAATGTTGTAGATTGGAATTCCATGTTCTTTGGATTTCTGTGGAAGTTGACTACTGGTATTCACTTTCCGGAGGGGTTAAGGTAAGTGGGTCCTAAATTGGTAAAATAGGTGTAGAAATAAAAATTGGTCTTAATTATTCATAACTATTCATAGTTGTTAATTAAAATTTTAATTGAATAATTTAATTGTTTTTTTTTTTTAGGGGGGTTTATTTTTAATTAAATTTTTAATATTCATATTTTTAATTTTTTTAATTCATATTTTTCTAATTTTTTTAATATTCATATTTTTTTTTTTAATTTTTAATATTCATATTTTTTTGGGGGGGAAAATTTTAATATTCATATTTTTGAGATTTTTACTATTCATATTTTTTAAATTTTTACTATTCATATTTTCTTTTTTTTAAATTTAATTAAAAAAAAAAAAAAAAAAAAAAAAAAACATCTTTGTTTTCTCTCGGGTTGTTTAGGTTATATTAATAATTAAAGGGGGGGGAGCCATAGGCTATATAGGCTAAAATAAAATAGTTAAGATAAAAGAGTACTTACAATGGGGAGAAAGGATAGCAAGGCTATGAAAGTTATTACACCGGTTAATATAGTGGAACATAGTAATCCTTTAGTTAAGGGTATTGCGACATTATCCGGCAAATGGAACAAACGTTGGCCTGACATTGAACAACCCTGGCCAGTGGAAGGGACTCTTAATCCGGATGTTATCAACATCATGAAAGTGCTTCTGTCGATTTACAAGGCAGATCAGAAGAAGGGACAACAAAAGGAACGACGTAAAGAGAAGAGACAAAGGGAGCTGGGTGTTCTTAAATTGTTTGAAGATGAAGGACAAAAACTGATGAAAGATACCAACGACAAGGGAAGTAAAGGTATGGAGAAAAGGCTAAAGGAAGAGACGTCGACAGAGAAACTGAGGGTAGAGGTTGGTATACCTTTCGCACATATGGATTCGGCGAGAAGACCCCCACCTTATGAGAAGGAAGTCGAGCTTAGGGATGCTTATCCTCAGCTTCCAGTGATCCTTCAGCAAGGTGATTATTACATCAGAGATGAAGATGAACAAATAATAGAGAGGGGACAAGCAGAAACGACCGTAAAAATGCATCCAAGCACCAAAGGTGGAAAGAAAACGAGAAGTCTGAAAACTAAGGGTGGTATGAGGTTAAGTAGGAGGGAACTGGATGAGGACGATGATGATCAGAGTGATTTAGAGGGGATCATGGGTGGATATGATCCTGTCATCAAACGGAGGTTGGCCAGAACGGAGAGAAGGGGTAAGGAAGGTTTGAAGAAGAAGGATACAAGATATGACAGTGCTGAGGAAGATGCGAAGAAGAAGGATACAATATATTCGAGTGTTGAGGGAAGCAAAGATGAAGACAGCGATAAAGAGAAGACTGAAGGTGCTGCGTATTCGAAAGGAGTTTATCCTGCAAAGACTGTCGCAGAAGAAATAGACGGAGATATAGACCAATGCTTATCAGAACTGAAGAGTGCAAGGACTGCAGGAGAAGTAAGAGAGTTACAGGACGAACTCCAGACGCTGACCATACGGAAGGAGAGACAGCTGAGAAGAGAATCTGGGAAAGATGAGACAAAATATGCATTAAGGTCAAGGAAAGATACCCCGAGCAAAATGGTACCAGTTATCATTCGAGGTCAAAACTTTGAATATAAGCCGTTGCAAAATACCGATATGTCGAACATACTTGAGAAGCTGCCTATTCTTCAGAATGGGGCTTATCCTTGGATTTCGAAATTGGAAGAAATTACGGTGGGAACACAGTCTGCCATAGGAGACGTTAAAAGACTGTTGGCTAATCTCATTGGGATTCCAGATATGGAAGAAGTCTTCCAGAGGGCTGGACTCATGAGATATGTTGGGACGGCAGTGAACGATCCTGAATTGTTGGCTGCAAGTAGGAATCGTCTGTGGAGAGCATTGAAAGATACATTTCCAACAAATGTGCATCCTGATAATATTCTGATTGACCCACTAGGCCAACAAGAAAATCCGAGAGCCTATGTGTCAAGAGTTCATCAAGTGTGGAGAAATATTACTGGAAATGATCCAGATGTGAGTCAAATTGAGCAGTCAATTTTGAGAGCTAAACTGCAAATGGGACTGCCCGCACCAGTAAGAAACAAACTGGCAGAAGTGGTTGGACTTGGAAGCATGACAAAAGGTGTCTATACCGATCACATAGCTCATCAAGTGGATCTGTACAGGAAAAAGGAACTCAACCAGAAAGAGCAGGACGAAGAAACTCTCAGGAAACTCAATCAACTACAATTGGGGGAGAATAAAAAGGATAAGAAACAAGCTGTGGTGATGCAGAGTCAGTATGCACCAAACCAACAATCACTGCCACAGCTTCAATCAGAACAGTTCCAACCGCAAGTGTATCAGCCACCAAGGACGGCACCAGTTGATTCATATTCACAGCCAATTTCTGGACAGACACAAAATTGGAGAGGAAGAGGACGAGAAGGATTTGAAGAAAGAGGAAGGTTTCAACCACACTTCCAGCAATCTCAAGATGTGTGTTATAATTGTGGACAGGATGGTCACTATGCCAGGCACTGCAATTGGTCAGGAGGAAACATCAGAGGGAATTTCAGAGGAAGATACAGGGGCCAGTCAAAATCATCTGGAGGACCGGTGAACCCCTACAGGGGTCCGGAGCCAGGATTCTAGAGGTGCCTAGATGATTCGAAAGGGGGGTGTCAGCTGGTAGCGTCAGGATCGGAAAAAGATCCAACAATTGAGGTGAAAATAAACAACCGACCATTGGAAGTAATGGCGGATAGCGGAGCAGCGTTCACCTGTGTTCGACCTGAAGATGCTACACATCTCCCTATGTCCAATCAACTCGTTAGGACAATCGGATTTGAGGGAGTAAAACAGCTGATTCCTCTTACGGAACCAATTGAGTTATGCTATAAAGATCAAAAAATTACAATACCCATACTGGTATCAGAACATACACCTGTGGCATTATTGGGAAGAGATGCATTGTGTAAGTTGAACTGTACAATCAGATGTACACCAGACGGCTGTCTGATAGAAATGCCAAAGGAAAAGGTTTACCAATTGTCAATGATGACGGAGATGGATTCGTCTTCAGTATTCTGGATTGGAAATCTCAGTGAAGATTTTATGAAGCAGGCTAAGATATGGGAAGAATTTATTGTTGCAAATATGCCGGAGGCGAAGCTTCCGGAATATCCATTCCATTGTACGCTTAAGTATTTCAAGAAGGCGGCTCAACCACACTCAGAGGAATGGTTGAGTCATCAACCGAAGAATGTTCAACTTAGCTCAAGTTGCATTATTTTAGGACCACAAGGAGCAGCTATGAAGATAAACACAGACGATTATCTGAATAGAGAATTTGATATTGAGAAGAGTGTGCCACATGTTACCTTGTTGGTTTCAGAAGGCTATGAGCAAAAGCAAATGGGAGAAATGATGACAGAAGCAGAGAAACTTAGTTTCAGACCAACGAAAGAAAATTTGGCGATCTGGAGAAGTGAAGATCAACGATTTCTTAAAATAATGATTTCGGCTCAAGGACAAGGAGAGCCACAGGCTGTAGGAATGACACATGAATCTATTTGCAATATGAAGATTGATTCAGACCCTATGAAAGAGGAGATGTTGCAACAAGTTCCAGAAGGGTTGTGGTCTCAGCATAGTACGGATATTGGACTTGTGAAATCAGCCCAACCTGTGAAGGTTGAACTTCGACCAGGAGCCAAACCTCCATGGAAAAATCAGTATCCATTGAAAGAGGAGGCAATCAAAGGAATTGAACCACAAATTGATGGACTTTCGACAGCAGGGGTTTTAAAGACAACAAAAAACCCTCGGAGTAACACGCCTTTGTGGCCTGTAAAAAAACCAGATGGAAGTTATCGTGTAGCTCATGATTTGAGAGCAGTAAATGAGATAGTGATTGACTTTCCAGCAGAAGTGCCAGATCCTCATACCTTGTTAGCTCAAGTTCCTCCGGATGCGACACATTTTACAGTACTGGACTTATGTGGAGCATTTTTCAGTGTTCCACTTAGTGTAGAGAGTCAGGATTTATTTGGGTTCACCTATAAGGGACAGTTTTATGAGTACAATAGAATGCCACAGGGGTACCGGCATTCGCCGCACATCTTCAATAAAGTACTGAAGGAAGATTTGGTAGGGATAGATCAGATATTGCAGAGCACTGTCATTCAATACGTGGATGATATAATGGTTTGCTCACAAAATAAGGAAACATGTCATAGGGACTCAATTAAATTACTACAGGTATTGGCAGAAAAGGGACACAAGGTGTCACAGAAAAAGCTGCAATATTGTCAGGAGAAAGTTGTATATTTAGGTCAAAACATAACTCATGGTCACAGAAACATTTCGGACAAGCAGGTGGAAACTATTCGTAAGGCTCCAAAGCCTAGAACAGTCAGAGAAATGATGACATTTCTGGGTATTGCTGGTTATTCCTCAGCTTGGGTAGAGGATTATACTAGTTTGAGGGCTATGGTGAGGGGTACTGAGAGTGGTCAACTTCATAGCAATCTTTCCTGGACACAGGAAGGTCATGTGGCATTTGAAACGATCAAACAGAGGTTGCAGGAGGCACCTGCACTTGCACTACCAGATTACTCAAAGAACTTTTTGCTATATGTGTCTACTTCTACTGGAGGTAGATATGCGTGTGCGGTTCTTTGTCAACCGACAGGCATGGGGACGAATCCTCAGCCTATTTCCTACTACTCTACTGCTTATTCAGAGGTAGAACTAGGGTTACCACTGTGCTACAGAGCAATGGTGGGGGTATATTCAATGTATGACAAAGCATCATCGGTCACGATGGGCTACCCCGTGACAATTCTTACCCATCATAGTCTCAGAAATCTTCTGAACTATGGGAAGTATACATTGACTATGCCTAGGCTCAGAGACTATCATAGACTCTTAGAGCAGGAGGATGTCACCCTGGTCAGATGTGATACAGTAAATCCAGCCGAGAGTTTACCAACTTCCGAGGATGGTGAGCCACATGATTGTGTCCAGGAAGCAGAGAGATATTCGAGGCTTCGATCAGATTTACAAGCCTTTCCATTACGTGAGGCAGACCTGGAGTATTGGACGGATGGGTCTTGCTATCGGGTGGGAGATAAATTATTTGCTGGGTATGCAGTAGTTAGAGGCAGAGGGACGGGATTTGTTGTTGAAAAGGCTGAAGTAATACCACAGCCTGCATCTGCACAACTTGCTGAACTTGTGGGGCTAACAGAAGCATGTTTGTTAGCAGAAGGAAAGCGAGTAACCATATACACTGATTCAGCATATGCACATAGTGTATGTCATTTGTTTGGGGCGGTATGGAAAGGTCGAGGGTTCAAGAAAACGGATGGTTCTCCGATACAACATCATGCACAAATAATGAAACTGTTGCATGCTATGATGAAGCCTACAGAGATAGCGATAGCTAAGTGTGCAGCTCACAAGACAGATATGTCAAGAGTGACACAAGGGAACAAAGCTGCTGATGAAGCTGCAAAGGCCGTCGCAGGAGCTGATAAATTGGGGAAAGTTTTGCTGGTGACACATGTAGTGGACTTGGAAGACAAAATTACGCTTCGAGATGTAATTTTGATGCAAGAAACCGCTTCTATGATTGACAAACAGCTATGGCTAGACCGAGGAGCGGTCAAAGATGCTACTGGTCTGTGGAGAAACCATGAGGGGTTGATAGTAGCGCCTCTAGACCTTCTAGGTCTGATGATTCAAGAAGCACATGGGTTAGCTCATGTTGCGAGGGGGGAGGTTCACAGAAAGATCACAAAGGAATATGGTTTTTGGGCTCCATATTTGTTTGAACAAATTGATTATTTGATAGGAAGATGCACTATCTGTCTTAAAAATAATGTTCGAAGAGGGATACCTGTTCATCCAGGTTACATTCCTACACCAAGGGGTCCTATGCGTGAGTTGGTCATTGACTTTGTTGATATGATACAACCAGTTGATGGGAAAAGATACATGTTGGTGGTTGTAGATAGATTTTCACGATGGACGGAAGCTTGTCCAACCAAGCGTAAGGATGCTCAGTCGGTTGCCAAGTTCTTATGTAGAGAAGTCATAAGCAGGTGGGGATTACCCGATCGAATATCCTCAGACAATGGAAGAGAATTTGTGGATAAATCAGTAAAATTGATGTTGCAAAAATTGGGAATTAAGCAACGTCTTGGAGCAGTTTATCACCCACAAAGTCAGGGGATGTGTGAAAGAATGAACGGTGTCTTGAAAAATCGCATTGTGAAGATTTGTCAACATACAGGTCTAAACTGGATAGCGGCGCTTCCTTTAGCACTAATGGTGTGTCGCTCAAGTGAGTTACGTGATCTACGTATGACACCCCATGAGTTGGTAACCGGAAGAAGGATGCCAACGCCTTGTTTGCGAACAAGCGGAAAGGGTCCAAGCTTGGCCCTGTTGGAAGATGAAATGAGAGCGTACGTTACATATATGGCCAATTTTCATAAAAAGTTGTCCACATATGTTTCTGACAGGCAAAGACAAGAAGGGGTGCAGAAGGCGCCTGAGGAGGATAAGAGGAATACAGTACAACCGGGAGACAAAGTATTCGTAAAGGTATTCAGAAGGAAGTGGTATAACGAACGTCGTGAAGGACCATTTGAAGTGGTTCGTAGTACTGGAACAGCTGTCCAGGTTAAGGGGTCTCCTACGTGGTATCATTTGTCACATTGTGTTAAAGCACCTACAGAAGAGGTGCTACGCGCAGAGAGAGAGGATGGAGATAGGGGAGAACAGGAAGAGGGAGAGATTGTCAATGTTGGGGTTAACGTTTATAATGGTGACACTTCTGATAATACCAGAGATGACTATGCAGGGGGTGGAAAGGAAGGAGGATTTGGGGAAATTGATTTTCAATACGTCCCAGAAGCAACAGGGAATATTTCAGTGGGAGGTGAAGCAGCAGAAACCGCCAAGGGCAACTCTGTTAAAGGAGAAGCTAGTTATTCGGTTGGACAAAATAGGCCTAGACCAGTTAGGAGAAAAGTCAGACCAAAACGTTACGAAAACTAGGAATGAAGTAACAACAATAACACCAACACGTCAGTCTGTTAGAACAACAGTGGGAAGCAATTTAACTCTTTCAACATTGACAGTTGGTAAAGCCATAAATATATCGCATTTGATTACAAGGGATCCAATAGTGTCAGCACCAATGTTAGAACAAAAGACATTAACTACTTTAATGGTAACTTTGGAAGGATTTGGGGGTACGACGGCAATAACAAATGTAGGAGGTATGATACCGACACCAACAACAACTTTTCTAAAAGTAAACGATGTCACGGAAATGACTCAGCAAATAGTCATCGGAAACAATATAGGTTCATTGTCACGATCGTCAAAAGGAGGAGACCAAAGCGCAGCGTGTTGAGCGAACATCGTAGACTTTATTATAAAGAAACCACGATCAAAACAACAAACCAAATATGACGAAAGTGAAGTTCAATACTGATAATGACTAACAGCAACAAGGAAACAAAAACCCACAAAACCAAGGTGAAACCACACAGTATAAATATGGCTCCCAATCAGAGATAACGAGCCGACAGCTGACACTCGTTACCTCCGATTGGGAGTCATATGACTAAATCAACATGAAAACCAAACATAGAAATGAAACAACTAGATCCCACATAGAACTACACCCAAACGAAAATGACAACCCTGGCTCACTACCAAGAGTCCCGGAGCCAGAACGTCACAGTACCCCCCCCTAAAGGCGCGGACTGCGACCGCGCCTCACAACCCCACAATAGGGGAGGGCTGGGTGGGTGTTGCTCCCCGGAGGCGGTTCCGGCTCCGGGCTTGACCACCACCCCACTATAGTTACTACCCGCTTTCTTAACCTCCTCCCAATGACCACCCTCCACTTAAACCCACCTGGATTAAGGGGCAGCACCGGACTAAGAGGCAGCACCAGGCTGAGGGACAGCACCGGACTACGGGGCAGCACTGGACTAAGGGGCAGCACTGGACTAAGGGGCAGCACCTGACTAAATGGCGGATCCTGGCTGGCTGGCTCTGGCGGATCCTGGCTGGACGGCTCTGGCGGATCCTGGCTGGACGGCTCTGGCGGATCCTGGCTGGACGGCTCATGGCTGGCTGACGGATCTGGCTGCTCATGGCTGGCTGACGGATCTGGCTGCTCATGGCTGGCTGACGGATCTGGCTGCTCATGGCAGGCGGAAGGCTCTGGCTGATCCCGTCTGGCGGAAGGCTCTGGCTGATCCCGTCTGGCGGAAGGCTCTGGCTGATCCGGTCTGACGGAAGGCTCTGGCTGCTCCTGTCTGGCGGAAGGCTCTGGCTGATCCTGTCTGGCGGAAGGCTCTGGCTGATCCTGTCTGGCGGAAGGCTCTGGCTGATCCTGTCTGGCGGAAGGCTCTGGCTGATCCTGTCTGGCGGACGGCTCTGAAGGCTCATGGCAGACGGGCGGCTTTGCAGGCTCAGTACAGACGGGCAGTTCAGACGGCGTTGGGCAGACGGACAGTTCAGACGGCGTTGGGCAGCCGGGCAGTTCAGGCACCGTTGGGCAGACGGGCAGTTCAGACGGCGTTGGGCAGACGGACAGTTCAGGCCCCGTTGGGCAGACGGCAGACTCTGGCCGTCTGAGGCGCACCGTAGGCCTGGTGCGTGGTGCCGGAACTGGAGGTACCGGGCTGAGGACACGCATCTCAGGGCTAGTGCGGGGAGAAGCAACAGGGCATGCTTGGCCCTGGGGACGCACCGTAGGCCTGATGCGTGGTGCCGGAACTGGAGGTACCGGGCTGAGGACACGCATCTCAGGGCTAGTGCGGGAAGCAGCAACAGGGCATGCTTGGCCCTGGGGACGCACATAAGGCCTAGTGCGGAGAGCAGCAACAGGGCATGCTGGACCCTGGGGACGCACATGAGGCCTAGTGCGGAGAGCAGGAACAGGCCGGGCTGGGCTGGCGACGCGCACCGTATCTCTGGTGCGAGAGGCCGGAACAGGCCGGGCCGGGCTGGCGAAGCGCACCGTATCCCTGGTGCGTGGAGTAGGAACAGGCCGGGCTGGGCTGGCGACGCGCACCGTATCCCTGGTGCGAGTGGCCGGAACAGGCCGGGCCGGGCTGGCGAAGCGCACCGTATCCCTGGTGCGTGGAGTAGGAACAGGCTGGGCTGGGCTGGCGACGCGCACCGTAGGCTTCGTATGAGGCTCAGGAACAGGCCGGGCTGGGCTGGCGACGCGCACCGTACACTTAGTGCGAGGGGCCGGAACAGGCCGTACCGTACTGGGGACACACACTACTGACTGTACCTCGGGATTAGGAACGGGCCGGACCGGACTGGTTACACACCCCAGTACCTCTCGCCGTGCCTCTACACCTTCCTTCCCTGCTTTTCCCAGTAGCCCCCTTAACCTGGTAGCCTCCTGAATCCGTCCCTTCTCTGCCTCCGTCAGCCCCCTTAACCTGGTAGCCTTCTGAATCTGCCTTGTGGCAGCCTCCTGCTGCTCAGTCGCCCCAGCCATGTGCCCCCCCCCAAAAACTTTTTGGGGTTGCCTCTCGTCCTTCCGACGATGGCCCTGCCGATGCCGTTGCTCCTCTCGCCGTCGCCTCTCCACCGTCTCGTTCCATGGTCGGCGATCCATACCATCCAGGATCTCCTCCCAAGTCCAGGACCCTTTACCGTCCAACAGTTCCATCCATGTCCAGACCCTTTGCTCCTGGACGCGCTGCTTGGTCCTTTTATGGTGGGTTTTTCTGTCACGATCGTCAAAAGGAGGAGACCAAAGCGCAGCGTGTTGAGCGAACATCGTAGACTTTATTATAAAGAAACCACGATCAAAACAACAAACCAAATATGACGAAAGTGAAGTTCAATACTGATAATGACTAACAGCAACAAGGAAACAAAAACCCACAAAACCAAGGTGAAACCACACAGTATAAATATGGCTCCCAATCAGAGATAACGAGCCGACAGCTGACACTCGTTACCTCCGATTGGGAGTCATATGACTAAATCAACATGAAAACCAAACATAGAAATGAAACAACTAGATCCCACATAGAACTACACCCAAACGAAAATGACAACCCTGGCTCACTACTAAGAGTCCCGGAGCCAGAACGTCACATTCATCTGAAATAGTATATGATAATATCATGGAAGAACAGGATGGGTTCTTTGGGTTCAACTTAACATCAGAAGATACATCTGATCAATCCCGCTCGGTAGGGAAAAGAGACGCTAAATGGAAAGCATATGGATTTGATTCGGCGGTTTTGAAAATTAAAGATCAATGGGCAGGGAGAAATCTTTGGTTCCAGCAATTAACTCATGCTGTAAGATCAGTGAGGAATCTTGAGGGTCCATGTCTGTTGAGAATTCCAGCACCAGAGACGTGGGGTTCAATTTTACAGACGGTCGCTCAACCATTGGCGGGTGGGTGTCAGGCCTATGCGTTGAGATGGCTGTTGTATCATCAACGAGCATTGACAGATAAAGACATGTCGTTGTCACACCATTTGTATAAGCCTAGTTATAAGTGTTCTTGGTTAAATGAATTTCCCTATGTGAATATGTTAGATGGTAAAGAAAGTCAGGTGACAGTGATCCCTGAAGCATTTGAGGTGAGAGCAGTGAGAGCTAAAAGTTGTATTTGTTCTAATAATACAGATGAGGTAAATGGTATGTTCATGGGAATATCAGATTGTGATGAGTATATGTTGACTTTGGGTAAACACGGACGAAAGGGTAAAGGTGACCAATATAATGTAACTTTTTATGCACCAGGTAGTAAGAAGGGCAGGACTTTGATGGTGACGGATCAATTTTTCCCTATCAATGCAACTATTGGGAATTTTAGAGATATTTGGTGGGTTTGTGGTGATAAAGCATATATATTTTTACCCTATGGATGGAAAGGGTGTTGTTACATGTCAACGTTGAAGTTGCCATATGAGGTTTTTACAATTAGAAGAGGAGCAGCACCGAACCCAGATCAATCTGAAACTACTGTTGAAAATAGGGTTAAAAGAGACATGGCTAAATTTACTAATCTTGAAGCCTACCATTGGAGAATAAGTCTGGGAGAGAAGTGGGGACTTGGTCTTTTTCCATGGTATGGTGTAACATTCTTAGCAGATCATATTGATAATATTACATATACGTTGCAGGGCTTTGCAAATGAAACAATAAGAGGGTTTCACCTTCTGTCAAATGCTCAAAGAAGTCACAGACTGACGTTGTTGAAACATGACATGGCTCTTGATTATATTTTGGCAAGACAAGGTGGCTTATGTTTGGCTATGAATCTGACGGGGGATGATTGTTATACTTTGATCCCAGATAGTTCCGATAATATCACGAGTGTTATAGATGCCTTGAAGAATATAAGGGATGCATTTGGGAGATCTGAGAAAGCTGGATGGTCAGCGAAGTCTTGGTTGCAAGATCAGTTAGGCCCAATAGGAGCAGTGATGGTTCAGATTTTAGTCGCAGCTCTGATAGCGTTGTGTGTCATGTTTTGCTTTTGTACTTTGTTACTGACCTTTGCAAAAGCTATGATATTAAGATGGGTTGGTGTTGTGATGCCTGGAGACAACACTCAGATGCCGTTGTTGATTGTTCCTGATCTGGACGAAGATGGACGAGGAGGTCTAGATGGACTACTGATGGATAAATATCCTTTTTGATTATTTGATCATTTTTCAATTTTTTTCAATATTAGTGTGATTTTTAGTATGATTTTTATGAATCAAGGGGGGAATGGGTTTATGTGATTCATATATCATTTATATATCATTTTTTTAGATTGTTAGTGGATATTGATGTTTAATTTCAAAATGTTGTTTTGCAAAAGATACTGTTGGGGTTTTTTCTTTTCTTCCAGAAGCATGTGGGGGAACATGGGAAGGGACAATATGACTGGAGGAGATGAAACAAGGAGGGTGTGGCCGATTTCATCAACAAATCCATTGGAAGAGGACACTACAGGGAGATGAAGTGTAGTGGACTACATTCCAGTGTTTGCAATGAAATATAGACATGTGTAATACATAATTGTGTCATATTTTTAGGTATTAATTTTTGTAGAATGATGTTTGATGTTATTGACTACATGTAAGGATCTTAGATGTTTTTGTTTATTTCGGTGAATGCTTAGGGACAGAAAGTCTAGGTAGGGAGAGGTCCACTTTTGAGGTCCAATGGGTTGACCAGCCTTTAGAGTGGATGTTTTTGGATAGGATTTTGTTTGCAGGGGCTTACATGTGTATTTAGTAGCATCATACTTTCAAATGCATTTACATGAGTTATGAGGTTATCTGGAGTACCGAATGGTGGTTGCCTGGGGCAGAGGGACCGTGAGAGAATTTTACTGTCTTGATTGATGGATGGATATCTGAAAAGATGGCTGCCGGACAGTTTTTCGCTCTTACACTCCATAGAGATTTCTTCATATGTCATAGTAATGTATTCCCACTTCATAAACAGTTATTACATAGAAAAGTATTTACACTCTAGAGAAGAATGTTTTTGGTTTAATGTTAAAGATACTCAATAAGATAAATTGTTACTTGTGATAATCCTATTCTGTTTGGTTTCGAGACGTTTAGGTTGTCTCGAAAGGGGGGAATGTAGTGTATTGACAATATGATGGTGTTAAATGTTTTAAATGGAACTGAAAGAATGTTCATTTTTGGTATCAAGAGGGAAGGTTTTAGCGTGACGCCACATATGACAGACAGGAAGTGGGTTGTAAGATACGGGGATTGAACAGTAGAGGGAGTCATTCAACTCTTGGAAGGCTATATAAAGGGGGGAAGAACGGCGAAGAGTTAGAATGCAGAAAGATTTATTTGGGTCTGGTTCTCCGGACATCGCGAGTCTGTACTTACGCTGTAACCTCGTGGTCTTAATAAAAGTCTCTAAAACACGATACAGCCTAAGGGGATTCTTTGATCGACAGCAATACCCACCAGCATTCGACACGATACCACAATACTGTTCGATAGTAGAGGTTCTGATATAAGTAGTTAGTCTCTCACCTTGATGGCTTTGATGCATTCAAAAGAATCGTCCCTCTCTACGCATGAAAACTGCGCCGCCTTTGCTTCAAGATCCTTGCATTTCTTCAACTCTTGGTTCGACGTTACGCACCATTTCACATTTCTATCAGCTGGGGCAGCATACGCCGTAGCTGAGGACAGAAGAAATGCAATGATAAAATTGTGAAATATAAATTAAAGCAATCACTTGCTATTGATATTTGTCCATACGTAATTGTCTTTGCATGGATAAGCCCACTTACCGAGGCACCCCAGCAGCGCTGAGACGATAAGCAGTTTCATGTTGTCGACCTCTCCAAGTCAACAATTCCCGGAGTGAAAAAGCAGGCCGTTTTAGAAGACAACTCTGGGTTTTATAGAAAACCAATAGGCTGGAATCCATGGTGGGCTGACTTAGCTGAAAATAGTTTGTTTAGAGTTTCCCAATATGCTACATGGCGCGTTTAAATTATCACAGGTGGTGTGGGCGGGTGGGAGCGCGTGGGTGTATCTCAATCTCTCTCTGTGTGTGTGCGTGTGTTGTATGTGTGTGTGTGTGTTTGTGGTTGTGTGTGAACTCAGACTTCAGACATTTCCACATAATGGAAATTCACAAAATAAATAGTCCTACATTAAGCAATATCTCATGTTCCAACTGTTATTTCAAAGCAGTCTTCCAATCTACAAGTGTTTGCAGCATAGTCATGGTCACTCATCAACATGTTACCTCTTGAGCAATGTGTACGTGTAGTTCAGGCATAAAAGGCACAGGTGTATCTTTTCTTGAGAATTAGGGCAAGTCAAGATGAGATGAAATAAAGAGAAAACAACCAGGGGGTTGTTGAGTTCCCAAAAGCTTCTTGGCACTAAAATCAAGTTGGCACTAAATCCTCACTCCAGAGGATTAGCCTTTTCTTATCCAGGTGTTTCAGACTGGTGAGGTACAGCATGTCGACGTGGATACACAGACCCACGAGCAACTGCAGCCCCTCATGATGAGTTCATATTTTTTGTGGCCCCTACCCCCATCAAAGTTGCCCATCCCTGATCTACATGTAGGCTACCTGCCAGATGGACTCCATATACAGTACACCAGGTGCTATAGCTGAAAAATCTGTGTCTCAAGCAGCAGTTTAGCTTCCCCCATAGATAGCACCTGCCCATAATATAGCACTGAACAAATAACATGTACAGTAGTCTTGTGTTACCCCGAGTCATGCTCATGGCATCTCTTTTATATGTCATGTCATGAATGGTAGTTGTCAAGCAAGCACAGCAGATAGCACAAATGCATGGTTGCACCTTTGCTGTCGGCAGTTGATTGTTCAGTTTCATATCTTCACTCTGTATTCTACCATATAAGTGACTTACTATGCCACTACTGTTTATCTTGGATTGAGCTGAAATTCCCTACAGCCCAACTCGACTCAAAGGAAAGTAAAAATGTTCGTCAAAAGAGCTGCCAAGACGCATATACAGTGGGGAAAAAAAGTATTTAGTCAGTCACCAATTGTGCAAGTTCTCCCACTTAAAAAGATGAGAGAGGCCTGTAATTTTCATCATAGGTACACGTCAACTATGACAGACAAAATGAGGAAAAGAAATCCAGAAAATCACATTGTAGGATTTTTAATGAATTATTTGCAAATTATGGTGGAAAATAAGTATTTGGTCAATAACAAAAGTGTCTCAATACTTTGTTATATACCCTTTGTTGGCAATGACACAGGTCAAACGTTTTCTGTAAGTCTTCACAAGGTTTTCACACACCGTTGCTGGTATTTTGGCCCATTCCTCCATGCAGATCTCCTCTAGAGCAGTGATGTTTTGGGGCTGTCGCTGGGCAATACAGACTTTCAACTCCCTCCAAAGATTTTCTATGGGGTTGAGATCTGGAGACTGGCTAGGCCACTCCAGGACCTTGAAATGCTTCTTACGAAGCCACTCCTTCGTTGCCCGGGCGGTGTGTTTGGGATCATTGTCATGCTGAAAGACCCAGCCACGTTTCATCTTCAATGCCCTTGCTGATGGAAGGAGGTTTTCACTCAAAATCTCACGATACATGGCCCCATTCATTCTTTCCTTTACACGGATCAGTCGTCCTGGTCCCTTTGCAGAAAAACAGCCCCAAAGCATGATGTTTCCACCCCCATGCTTCACAGTAGGTATGGTGTTCTTTGGATGCAACTCAGCATTCTTTGTCCTCCAAACACGACGAGTTGAGTTTCTACCAAAAAGTTATATTTTGGTTTCATCTGACCATATGACATTCTCCCAATCCTCTTCTGGATCATCCAAATGCACTCTAGCAAACTTCAGACGGGCCTGGACATGTACTGGCTTAAGCAGGGGGACACGTCTGGCACTGCAGGATTTGAGTCCCTGGCGGCGTAGTGTGTTACTGATGGTAGGCTTTGTTACTTTGGTCCCAGCTCTCTGCAGGTCATTCACTAGGTCCCCCCGTGTGGTTCTGGGATTTTTGCTCACCGTTCTTGTGATCATTTTGACCCCACGGGGTGAGATCTTGCGTGGAGCCCCAGATCGAGGGAGATTATCAGTGGTCTTGTATGTCTTCCATTTCCTAATAATTGCTCCCACAGTTGATTTCTTCAAACCAAGCTGCTTACCTATTGCAGATTCAGTCTTCCCAGCCTGGTGCAGGTCTACAATTTTGTTTCTGGTGTCCTTTGACAGCTCTTTGGTCTTGGCCATAGTGGAGTTTGGAGTGTGACTGTTTGAGGTTGTGGACAGGTGTCTTTTATACTGATAACAAGTTCAAACAGGTTCCATTAATACAGGTAACGAGTGGAGGACAGAGGAGCCTCTTAAAGAAGAAGTTACAGGTCTGTGAGAGCCAGAAATCTTGCTTGTTTGTAGGTGACCAAATACTTATTTTCCACCATAATTTGCAAATAAATTCATGACAAATCCTACAATGTGATTTTCTGGATATTTTTTTCTCAATTTGTCTGTCATAGTTGATATTTTTTAAGCATTGGACTTGACTTGAACTCTTGGTAGTACTATAAATATGGCTCTCATATGTAAAATACGCTTAAAAGAAAAGTTATCATACCGATAAGAGGATATTAACATAATTGATTAATCAATTGATTAATCACTCAATCGTATGAAATATGATTGACAGAAACGCTAAGCGGGTATAGAGAATTTTCTATTTTTGACAGTTTAACTGCCAAGCAAACATATTTGACTGGTGTTTGCACAGTCAACATTACCCAACACAGGAGTTAATGTACAGACCGCTCTCTGAATGAGACCTAGCAGAGAGCACAAGAGATTAGCCTGCCTTTGTTAATGTTACTTGTCCTTTTCAACCAACACGTACGTATTAAAATCAAATATTATTTTAATCCTTTCATAATGAGTCACTGTTATTGTAGCCTCCACTGACTGGAAGTAATGTTATTTCCCTGATCTTTACCGTAAGAACGTATGGGAGTGTATTGGGAGGGGATGGAATGGTGAAATTTTGGAATCTCCAAGTCATGTGATTTTGAGGTAGTCTGCGGCCCAAAGATAGAAATAACATAATTCTCCATGCACTGTAATTTACAACTTGATAAGAGCTATTGATAAGAGCTAGGTAAATTAGTAATCCGTTTGGATAAGAGAATTGTTGTCAATGGGGCTGATGTGGATGCGGAGTCGGAGTCAGGCGCAGGACACAGAAGCTCAGTCAAACAGACTTTACTAGTCAAATATACAATACAAAAATAAACGGACCTCAAACACTGGAGGCGAGAGATTACGCAAGCAGTGCGTAAAACACTAACTAAATGAGCACAAAACTCTGACATCAACGGACAGGCGGACAACAACACACAAACTCACATACACAAAGCAGAAAACTTATAGGACACATAATTAGACACAAACGGACACAGGTGCAACAGACAGACCAAACCAAACAAACATCGAAACATCCAACGGTGGTAGCTAGTACTCCGGGGACGACGAACGCCGAAGCCTGCCCGAGCAAGGAGGAGGAGCAGCCTCGGCAGAATCCGTGACAGTACCCCCCCCTTGACGCGCGGCCCAACCGTGCGCCGACCCCGGCCTCGGGGACGACCAGGAGGACGCGGAGCAGGGCGCGTGGGATGACCACGGTGGAACTCAGTCAGGAGGGATGGATCTAGGATATCCCTCCTAGGCACCCAGCACCGTTCCTCCGGGCCGTACCCCTCCCACTCCACGAGATACTGGAGACCCCCCATCCGACGTCTCGAATCCAAGATGGTCCGGACCGTGTACGCCGGAGCTCCCTCGATGTCCAGTGGGGGCGGGGGGGTCTCTCTTATCTCACCTTCCTGGAGTGGACCAGCTACCACCGGCCTGAGAAGAGACACATGGAACGAGGGGTTAATATTCTTATAATCAATAGGCAGTTGTAACCTGTAACACACCTCGTTCAATCTCCTCAGGACTTTAAAAGGCCCCACAAACCGCCGACCCAGCTTCCGGCAGGGCAGGCGGAGGGGCAGGTTTCGAGTCGAGAGCCAGACTCGATCTCCCGGTGCGTACACCGGGCCCTCACTGCGGTGGAGATCGGCGCCTGCCTTCTGTCGACGGATGGCCCGCTGCAGATGGACGTGTGCAGCGTTCCACGTCTCCTCCGAGCGCCGAACCCACTCATCCACCGCAGGAGCCTCGATCTGGCTCTGGTGCCATGGTGCCAGAACTGGCTGATACCCTAACACACACTGGAAAGGGGTTAGATTGGTGGAGGAGTGGCGGAGAGAGTTCTGTGCCATCTCTCCCCAGGGGGATATACCTTGACCACTCCTCCGGCCGGCCCTGGCAATAGGACCTCAGAAACCTACCCAAATCCTGGTTAACTCGTTCTACCTGCCCATTGCTCTCTGGGTGGTAACCCGAGGTAAGGCTCACCGAGACCCCCAAGCGTTCCATGAACGCCCTCCAGACTCTGGAGGTGAACTGGGGACCTCGGTCAGACACTATATCCTCGGGAACCCCGTAGTGCCGGAAGACGTGGGTAAATAGTGCCTCAGCGGTCTGTAGGGCAGTAGGGAGACCCAGCATTGGGAGGAGACGACAGGCCTTAGAAAAACGATCCACAACGACCAAAATGGTGGTATTCCCCTGGGAGGGGGGAAGGTCGGTCACAAAGTCCACAGAGAGGTGAGACCATGGTCGTTGTGGAACGGGCAGGGGATGTAACTTCCCCCTGGGCAGGTGTCTAGGCGCCTTACACTGGGCGCACACCGAGCAGGAGGAGACATAAACCCTCACATCCCTAGCTAACGTTGGCCACCAGTATTTCACGCTAAGGCAGTGCACTGTCCGGCCAATACCTGGATGTCCAGAGGAGGGTGACGTATGAGCCCAATAAATAAGCCGATCACGAACCTCGAGTGGAACGTACGTCCGCCCCACAGGACATTCTGGGGGAGTAGGGTCTGTACGTAACGCCCGCTCGATCTCCGCATCGACCTCCCACACCACCGGAGCCACCAGACAAGACTCCGGCAGTATGGGAGTGGGCTCAATGGACCTCTCCTCTGTGTCATACCGCCGGGACAGGGCGTCTGCCTTACCGTTCTGGGACCCTGGGATGTACGTTATTTTAAAAATGAACCGGGTTAGAAACATATTCCACCTAGCCTGACGAGGGTTTAATCTCCTAGCTGCCCGGATGTACTCCAGGTTACGGTGGTCAGTCAGAATGAGGAAAGGGTGTTGAGCCCCCTCAAGCCAATGCCTCCACACCTTTAGGGCCTGAACCATGGCTAACAGCTCCCTGTCCCCTACGTCATAATTTCGCTCCGCCGGGCTGAGCTTCTTAGAATAGAACGCACAGGGGCGGCGTTTAGGTGGCGTGCCGGACCGTTGCAACAGTACTGCCCCAATACCGGCCTCTGACGCGTCCACCTCTACTTGGAATGGTAAAGCGGGGTCCGGATGCGCCAGCACCGGAGCCGAAGTGAACAGGTTCTTCAGTTTAACAAATGCCCTGTCCGCTTCAGCTGACCACTGCAAACGCACCGGACCCCCCTTCAGCAGGGACGTAATGGGAGCTGCCACCTGTCCAAAGCCCCAGATAAACCTCCGGTAGTAATTAGCAAAACCCCAAAACTGCTGCACCTCTTTAACAGTGGTTGGAGTTTGCCAATTACGCACGGCAGACACACGGTCAACCTCAATCTTCACCCCTGACGCGGACAACAGATAACCCAAAAAGGAGATGGACTCCTGGAAAACAAACATTTCTCTGCCTTGACATACAAGTCATGCTCCAACAGCCTCCCCAACACTCGGCGCACCAGGGCTACATGCTCGGCTCGTGTAGAAGAGTACACTAGGATGTTGTCGATGTACACCACAACACCCTGCCCATGCATGTCCCGGAAGATCTCGTCCACAAGGGATTGGAAGACTGAAGGAGCATTCATTAACCCGTATGGCATGACGAGATACTCGTAATGACCCGAGGTGGTGCTAAATGCTGTTTTCCATTCATCTCCCTCCCTAATGCGCACCAGGTTGTGCGCGCTCCTGAGATCCAACTTTGTGAAGAACCGCGCTCTGCGTAATGTCAGTCATACTCGCAATCAGAGGAAGAGGATAACTGTATTTAACCGTGATCTGATTGAGACTACGGTAATCAATACACGGGCGCAAACCCCCATCCTTCTTCTTCACAAAGAAGAAACTCGAGGACACCGGGGAAGTGGAGGTCCGTATGTATCCCTGTCTCAAGGACTCGGCTATGTAAGTCTCCATAGCCGCTGTCTCCTCTTGAGACAGAGGATACACATGGCTCCGCGGGAGTGCTGCTCCTGTTTGGAGGTCTATCGCACAATCCCCCTGTCTATGAGGTGGCAACCGTGTCGCCCTTGTTTTGCTGAACATGAGTGCTAAATCCTCATACTCAGGGGGAATGTACATTGCGGGCACTTGGTTCGGACTCTCCACCGAGGTCGCCCCCACGGAAACACCTAGACATCTCCCTACACACTGGGCAGACCACTCCATGAGAGCCCTCTGTTGCCACGAAATGGTAGGATCATGGGCGATTAACCAGGGAAGCCCCAGCACCACGGGATACGCAGGAGAGTCGATCAGATATAACTGAATGGTCTCCTCATGACCCCCCTGCGTATTCATCTTAAGTGGTGCTGTGACTTCTCTAATCAACCCCGATCCCAGCGGCCGGCTATCTAGGGCATGGACAGGGAAGGGAGCATCAACAGGCAGGAGGGGAATCCCTAACCTTAAACAAAATTTACGATCAACAAAATTCCCAGCTGCGCCTGAATCGACTAGCGCCTTATGCTGGGAATGAGGTGCCACCTGTGGAAATCTTACAGGTATACACATGTGAACAACAGAGAGCTCTGGGTAAGTGGGGCGCCTACTCACCTGAAATGACTCCCCAGTGCGTGACCTGTTGTTCCCTCTCCCTGGAGACCCTCCCCAGCACCTAGCCGCAGTGTGCCCTCCACGGCCACAGTTGGTGCAGGGGACGGCCCCCCTCGGGTTCTCTCTCCTCCTCTCTCTAGCGCCAGCACCCCCGAGCTCCATAGGGATCGGCTCGGAGGTGCTGGAGGATGGAATGGACGACCCCCATTCGGGACGTCCGCGGGTAGCCAGCAGGGTATCGAGACGGATGGACATGTCCACCAACTGGTCGAAAGATAGGTTGGTGTCCCTGCAGGCCAGCTCACGACGAACGTCCTCACTAAGACTGCATCGATAGTGGTCGATGAGGGCCCTCTCATTCCACCCTGCATCCGCCGCTAGAGTCCGGAACTCCAGGGCGAACTCCTGTGCGCTCCTCTTCCCCTGTCGGAGGTGGAACAGACGCTCCCCCGCCGCTTTCCCCTCAGTTGGTTGGTCGAAAACTGCCCTGAAGCGGCGGGAGAACTCCGCATAGGTGATGGTGGCGGCGTCTATTCCCCTCCATTCGGCGTTGGCCCACTCCAACGCCTTGCCGGAGAGACAGGAGATGAGGGCGGAGACGCTCTCGTATCCCGAGGGCGCCGGGTGTATGGTGGCCAGGTAGAGTTCCACCTGCAGGAGGAACCCCTGACACCCGGCTGCGGTGCCATCA
Source organism: Coregonus lavaretus (assembly GCF_964263955.1). Taxonomy (NCBI): domain Eukaryota; kingdom Metazoa; phylum Chordata; class Actinopteri; order Salmoniformes; family Salmonidae; genus Coregonus; species Coregonus lavaretus. The sequence goes on from NC_140006.1 coordinate 32,958,325, forward strand.
TACGCCCTCGGGAGCGAGAGCCGAATTCCACTGGGTTCCGGTGCTGGGATGGGAGGACTGGCCGATGGTGATGGTAAGGTGGGCGGAGGTGTGGGCACCTCTCTAGTTACCAATCGGCGCAGAGTGTTCGTCACCTCATTCATGGCGGACCCGAGTTGCCGGATCATGGCGTCTTGCTCGCTGATCCGATCCTCCAGCGACTTGGGTGCCGCCGCTGCTCCTGCTGACTCCATGAAAGGTGTGTTGTTCTGTCAATGGGGCTGATGTGGATGCGGAGTCGGAGTCAGGCGCAGGACACAGAAGCTCAGTCAAACAGACTTTACTAGTCAAATATACAATACAAAAATAAACGGACCTCAAACACTGGAGGCGAGAGATTACGCAAGCAGTGCGTAAAACACTAACTAAATGAGCACAAAACTCTGACATCAACGGACAGGCGGACAACAACACACAAACTCACATACACAAAGCAGACAACTTATAGGACACATAATTAGACACAAACGGACACAGGTGCAACAGACAGACCAAACCAAACAAACATCGAAACATCCAACGGTGGTAGCTAGTACTCCGGGGACGACGAACGTCGAAGCCTGCCCGAGCAAGGAGGAGGAGCAGCCTCGGCAGAATCCGTGACAATTGTAAATAGAAATGACACTTGTTTTAGATATATTTTACCTTATAATCGCTGGAGACAAATGTGAAACCAGCATATCAACATATCAACTTTCCCACAGTAAAGTTTATGAAATGCTGTGCCATTATGCAGAATTTAAATTGTACAGCCTTTTAACTTGCAGGGATGGGCAATATCAAATGTCTTAAATATAGGCTACCCCGACTTTCTGATAGGCTACCCCCACTATCAGTATCGACAATCATTATGTCCTAATAACCAAACATATTCAACTGCCAATTTACTGTTAGTTCCCTTCAGTTGGTATAACTACATTATCATTCTATTGAATTACATTATTTCATTTACCTTCATTTGCTTCCTCTGTAAACGCCATCACGGCCATGTGGTTGTTGCTCAGGATCATTAGTAACAGTTGATAAAACAATTTTTTTAAACATGTAGGCTAATTAAATCGTTATGGAGCAGAGCGCAGACCAAGCCGTACCCCACACATGGCACAGTACCTGTCTGTGTCATCACACAGTTCCATGGTTAGTGCAGGCAATAGATGAGGGTATAGCCTATTATTGTACACTATTTTCCCTATTATAATTCTATATATACACACTAATCATCCAACATTACCATGGGTTAAAGAACTGAATGTGGTAATTTTCAGAATTAATCAAACCACTGTATTTTTGATTAATCAATATATTTACTGCATAAAGGCTCTTCAAACCTGTTTTTTTTGTATGATTCATACATTCTTTCCTAACCCCAAAATGTGCCTAAATAATCTATAAGATCCGAGTATTTTTAAATCTATCAGTTGGTGTTGAAACGGAGACGAATATGCACATAATTAGATATTTTTCTTCTATTGATCCCTATTTTTGGAACCCGTTCTCTCTATGTATTCTAGTCTGTCAACAACATTCTAATTAAAGATACAACATATTTAAAGGGATGGTTTAAGATAAATGTACTGAAAACCCTATTGAATGAAAACTCCATGAGAAAATCTGTTGGCCAGCAAGTAGGAGGGTTTTCAGTGTGCAAGGGAACCACGCCTGCAAATCTCGTTACGAGCCTTCATAAGGTAAGTCTGAATACCAACAACTGAGAAGTCCGTAGGAAAGGCGTGCATAGGAAAGGCATAAATTCATAAGTCTAAATCGGGTCCAAAGAGTCTCATAGTAGGAGTGCTAATATAGTATCAGTTTTACCTTTTAGATTAGAATGAATAGAATTATCTGGGCTTGGGGGACCTGGTCCTAGATCAGCACCCTATGGGCCCTGAAATGAGACAGGGCGTCCTGCTTTCCATTCTGGCCTCAGAACAATGGAGGCGAGTTTCATTCAAACAACTGGTACATCTTAATAATCCAATCCAAGTGGCCAGTAGCAATGGATATTTATTTACCCATGCCCTACTTCCTGATTCATGCAGAGAACTGGACAGTTAAGGGCCTATTACAAAATTAGAGCGGTCCAGGAATCTTTAGAGTAAGGTAGTGGAAAGGTTAGAGGCGGACCACCAATCAGACATTTGCCAGATGCCAAGGGTTGTTGTGCAGAACTGCACCCTGTGCACTGCACTGTGACTGTACTCCAACCTCTCCATGGGTTTGTTTCTCAGGGGGTTGGGATAACAGAGTGTACGCAGTGCACTCTGAGCATTTGACAAAGAAACACTGAAACTAACAAACATTCCGATTAGGACATGACCATTGATTTGAATCAGGTGGCTGGTCATATGCATAACCACAGCTGGACACACACACCCACAAACACACACTCTCTATCTCTGACACACACGCAATCACAGTATCATTTGAACTTTGACCCCGTGATCTGAGTCAGTAGTGTCAGAGTGCAGTAACAGCTCCTGATACACAGCCAGTGATAAAGACTGTTACGTTTGTTGCTGGGCCAAGTTGCACAAGTTCACACCATTATTGGTGCTCTGGGTCAACATAGAGAACAGCCTTTACATTTATGTAACCAGATAATCAGTGGAGCCATTTACAGGATCTTCTTTCTTGGTCCGTGTATCATCCTTTCATTGGTTATTCCATTCAAATCAAGAAGTGGAAAAATGGGAAATAGCTCATGTATTGTGTATAGTTTCAGAATTTTATGAACGAAAATCGAAAATTGGATATCAACTCCTTTTATCGTTTATGGGTTAAACCAAAGTTAAAAACCAAGTGAAGGGTCGTTCCTCCTTTATTTTATTTGAATCTGAAATCAAACCACACATCAACAGTTTTGTTATTTTCATTGTCTAAAGGAACTACAGTTGAAGTCGGAAGTTGACATACACCTTAGCCAAATACATTTACGTTCAGTTTTTCACAATTCCTGACATTTAATCTGAGTACAAATTCCCTGTCTTAGGTCAGTTAGGATCACCACTTTATTTTAAGAATGTGAAATGTCAGAATAATAGTAGAGAGAATTATTTCTTTCAGCTTTTATTTCTTTCATCACATTCCCAGTGGGTCAGAAATGTACATACACTCAATTAGTATTTGGTAGCATTGCCTTTAAATTGTTTAACTTGGGTCAAAACGTTTCGGGTAGCCTTCCACAAGCTTCCCACAATAAGTTGGGTGAATTTTGGCCCATTCCTCCTGACAGAGCTGGTGTAACTGAGTCAGGTTTGTAGGCCTCCTTGCTCGCACACGCTCAGTTCTGCCCACAAATGTTCTATAGGATTGAGGTCAGGGCTTTGTGATGGCCACTCCAAAACCTTGACTTTGTTGTCCTTAAGCCATTTTGCCACAACTTTGGAAGTATGCTTGGGGTCATTGTCCATTTGGAAGAGCCATTTGCGACCAAGCTTTAACTTTCTGACTGATGTCTTGAGATGTTGCTTCAATATATTCACATAATTTTCCTTCCTCATGATGCCATCTATTTTGTGAAGTGCACCAGTCCCTCCTGCAGCAAAGCACCCCCACAGAATGATGCTGCCACCCCTGTACTTCACAGTTGGGATGGTGTTCTTCGGCTTGCAAGTCCCCCCTTTTTCCTCGAAACATAACGATGGTCATTATATGCCAAACAGTTCTATTTCTGTTTCATCAGACCAGAGGACATTTCTCCAAAAAGTACGATCTTTGTCCCCATGTGCAGTTGCAAACCATAGCCTGGCTTTTTTATGGCGGTTTTGGAGCAGTGGCTTCTTCCTTGCTGAGCGGCCTTTCAGGTTATGTCGATATAGGACTCGTTTTACTGTGGATATAGATACTTTTGTACCTGTTTCCTCCAGCATCTTCACAAGGTCCTTTGCTGTTGTTCTGGGATTGATTTGCACTTTTCACACCAAAGTACGTTAATCTCTAGGAGACAGAACGCGTCTCCTTCCTGAGAGGTATGACGGCTGCGTGGTCCCATGGTGTTTATACTTGCATACTATTGTTTGTACAGATGAACGTGGTACTTTCAGGCGTTTGGAAATTGCGCCCAAGGATGAACCAGACTTGTGGAGGTCTACAATTTTTTTTCTGAGGTCTTGGCTGATTTCTTTAGATTTTCCCATGATGTCAAGCAAAGAGGCACTGAGTTTGAAGGTAGGCGTTGAAATACATCCACAGGTACACCTCCAATTGACTCAAATGATGTCAATTAGCCTATCAGAAGCTTCTAAAGCCATGACATAATTTACTGGAATTTTCCAAGCTGTTTAAAGGCACAGTCAACTTAGTGTATGTAAACTTCTGACCCACTGGAATTGTGATACAGTGAATTATAAGTGAAATAATCTGTTTGTAAACAACTGTTGGACAAATTACTTGTGTCATGCACAAAGTAGATGTCCTAACCGACTTGCCAAAACTATAGTTTGTTAACAAGAAATTTGTGGAGTGGTTGAAAAACGAGTTTTAATGATTTAACCTAGTGTATGTAAACTTCCGACTTCAACTGTATAAATAATGAGAAACTGAATATTTATCTGATTATTCAAATGTTGTATTTTTAATTATCGGTTCTGGTTTGACCCCTGCATCTTATGTTTTGGCCAATTAACAGTCTTTGCTTCCTGACAACACAAACCATTATAAATGGGTATTTCTAAATGTTTTTGATCTTACATATTATGTAATCCATTAAATAGATTAAAGTTATTTATTTTTTTGTTTGTCATTCCAATGATTTGATGATTGACAGTCACTGTAGTGGGTCATGTGCCCAATCCAAATTGGCCTAGGTCAGTGAGACCGCCACTTCCACAACTTTTACAACCTTAAGCACTTTGACATAATTGTGGATAGGCTCAAAAGCATGCAACTGACAAGCTTCAATGCCTATGAGCTTAGATAACATAACCACTTGATTTTACAGGAAAGCATGAATGTCATTCGATATTGTATGGGCATGCAGCCGCGGTCTGGTGAACTTTGCGGGTCATGACCAATGATATACACAGTGGTTATGACCCATGGAGAACAGTTTCTAGTTCTGCCTATTTCAGGATCTGGACATTTCTGATGAGCCTATAAACTACATCAATAATTAGGTATGATATAAAAACTGAGCTCTGTCCATGGACCTATGAGCATATGATGTGTCCTTTGAAACTCTCAGATGTGCAACCGAGCGTTTAAGACCTGACCTGTCTGGTCTCTCCTGGACTGAGTCACCTTCAGTGACAGTCCCGGGGAAAAGTGCCTCACAATCAAGTTGGAAATGCTATTAGGCTATGGTTTACAATGTGTATTTCTCCAAATATGTGGGCTACTATGCAATTACAATGTAAGGGTGCAGAGCAGCTCACCATCCACGCTTAAAATAAAAGTTATCATACCGATAAGAAGATATTAACATAATTGATTAATCAATTGATTAATCACTCAATTGTATGAAATATGATTGACAGAAACGCTGAGCGGATATAGAGAATTTTCTATTTTTGACAGTTTAACTGCAAAGCAAACATATTTGACTAGTGTTTGCACAGTCAACATTACCCAACACAGGAGTTAAAGTACAGACCGCTCTCCGAATGAGACCTAGCAGAGAGCACAAGAGATTAGCCTGCCTTTGTTAATGTTACTTGTGCTTTTCAACCAACACGTACCTATTAAAATCAAATATTATTTTAATCCTTTCATAATGAGTCACTGTTATTGTAGCCTCCACTGACTGGAAGTAATGTTATTTCCCTCATCGTTACCATAAGAACGTATGGGAGTGTATTGGGAGGGGTTGGAATGGTGAAATTTTGGAATCTCCAAGTCATGTGATTTTGAGGTAGTCTGCAGCCCAAAGATAGAAATAACATAATTCTCCATGCACTGTAATTTACAACTTGATAAGAGCTATTGATAAGAGCTAGGTAAATTAGTAATCCGTTTGGATAAGAGAATTGTAAATAAAAATGACACTATTTTAGATATATTTTACCTTATAATCGCTGGAGACAAATGTGAAACCAGCATATCAACATATCAACTTTCCCATAGTAAAGTTTATGAAATGCTGTGCCATTATGCAGAATTTAAATTGTACAGCCTTTTAACTTGCAGGGATGGGCAATATCGAATGTCTTAAATATAGGCTACCCCGACTTTCTGATAGGCTACCCCCACTATCAGTATCGACAATCATTATGTCCTAATAACCAAACATATTCAACTGCCAATTTACTGTTAGTTCCCTTCAGTTGGTATAACTACATTATCATTCCATTGAATTACATTATTTCGTTTACCTTCATTTGCTTCCTCTGTAAATGTAGTTATACGGCCATGTGGTTGTTGCTCAGGATCATTAGTAACAGTTGATAAAACAATTTTTTTAAACATGTAGGCTAATTAAATCGTTATGGAGCAGAGCGCAGACCAAGCCGTACCCCACACATGGCACAGTACCTGTCTGTGTCATCACACAGTTCCATGGTTAGTGCAGGCAATAGATGAGGGTATAGCCTATTATTGTACACTATTTTCCCTATTATAATTCTATATATACACACTAATCATCCAACATTACCATGGGTTAAAGAACTGAATGTGGTAATTTTCAGAATTAATCAAACCACTGTATTTTTGATTAATCAATATATTTACTGCATAAAGGCTCTTCAAACCTGTTTTTTTTGTATGATTCATACATTCTTTCCTAACCCCAAAATGTGCCTAAATAATCTATAAAATCAGAGTATTTTTTAATCTATCAGTTGGTGTTGAAACGGAGACGAATATGCACATAATTAGATATTTTTCTTCTATTGATCCCTATTTTTGGAACCCGTTCTCTCTATGTATTCTAGTCTAACAACATTCTAATTAAAGTTACACCATATTTAAAGGGATGATTTAAGATAAATGTACTGAAAACCCTATTGAATGAAAACTCCATGAGAAAATCTGTTAGCCAGCAAGTGGGAGGGTTTTCAGTGTGCAAGGGAACCACGCCTGCAAATCTCGTTACGAGCCATCATAAGGTAAGTCTGAATAGCAACAACTGAGAATGCGTAAAAAAGGCGTGCTTAGGAAAGGCATAAATTCATAAGTCTAAATCGGGTCCAAAGTGTCTCATAATAGGAGTGCTAATATAGTATCAGTTTTACCTTTTAGATTAGAATGAATAGGATTATATGGGCTTCGATATTTTATCAGCCGGATGGGGGGCGTCTGATAAATTACTTCCCAGCGATTTCACAGGTTGGTATTTTTGCAGTAGCCTAGCCTTGATTGTCATGGAAATGTTAAGTAGAACTATAGACTACTTTGACTGGACAATTACCCTATGATACGAAAACTACTATTAAATAGGTCAAAAGAATAGCCTATCCATTTAGTGAAATTAATAATTGAGGACGGGTTTATGCAGTATTCCATGTGTCCCTCTCTATACGAAGAACAGCGCCGGAAGAAGATGGCTGCCGTTTTACAGCCCTCTAACCAATTGTACTATTATGTGTGTTTTTCCGCGTTATTTGTAATTTATTTTGTACATAATGTTTATGCCATCGTCTCTTATAACCAAAGAGAGCTTCTGGATATCAGGACAGCGATTACTCACCTCGCGTTGGACGAACCCTTTTTCTTCAACGAGGCGTTCGCGAAGGATATTCTACAGACTCCAGACAAGGCCCAGATCCCCGTCATTCGCGTGAGGAAGAGACGGAGATACCGTGGACGTAGGTCGGGGTGCCTTGTAAAGATCCGACGGCGAACGAGTAAACTGCCTCTCCCATCAATCCTATTAGCCAACGTTCAAGCTTTGGATAATAAAATGGACGATTTAAGATTACGGTTATCCTACCAACGGGACATTAAAAACTGTAATATCTTATGTTTCACGGAGTCGTGGCTGAATGACAACAATGACAACATTCAGCTAGCAGGCTATACGCTACATCGGCAGGACAGAACGGCAGACTCGGGTAAGACGAGGGGTGGCGGTCTCTGTATTTTTGTAAACAACAGCTGGTGCACAAAATCAAATACTAAGGAAGTCTCAAGGTTTTGCTCGCCTGAGGTAGAGTATCTTATGATAAGCTGTAGACCACACTATTTACCAAGAGAGTTTTCATCTATACTTTTCATAGCTGTCTATTTACCACCACAAACCAATGCTGGCATTAAGATTGCACTGAATGAGTTGTACAAGGCCATTAATCAACAGGAAAACGCTCATCCAGATGCAGCGCTCCTAGTAGCAGGGGACTTTAATGCAGGGAAACTGCAAATCCGTTCTACCTCATTTCTACCAGCATGTTAAATGTGCAACCAGAGGGGAAAAAACTCTAGACCACCTTTACTCCACACACAGAGACGCATACAAAGCTCTCCCTCGCCCTCCATTTGGCAAATCTGACCATAACTCTATCCTCCTGATTCCTGCTTATAAGCAAAAACTGAAGCAGGAAGCACCAGTGACTCGGCTAATAAAAAAGTGGTCAGATGACGCAGATGCTAAGCTACAGGACTGTTTTGCTAGCACAGACTGGAACATGTTCAGGGATTCTTCAGACAGCATTGAGGAGTACACCACATCAGTCACTGGCTTCATCAATAAGTGCATCGATGATGTCGTCCCCACAGTGACCGTACGTACATACCCCAACCAGAAGCCATGGATTACAGGAAACATCCGCACTGAGCTAAAGGGTAGAGCTGCCGCTTTCAAGGAACGGGACTCTAACCCGGACGCTTATAAGAAATCCCGCTATGACCTCCGACGAACCATCAAACAGGCAAAGAGTCAATACAGGTCTAAGATTGAATCATACTACACTGGCTCTGACGCTCGTCGGATGTGGCAGGGCTTGAAAACTATTACAGACTACAAAGGGAAGCACAGCCGCGAGCTGCCCAGTGACACAAGCCTACCAGACGAGCTAAACCACTTCTATGCTCGCTTCGAGGCAAGCAACACTGAAGCATGCATGAGAGCACCAGCTGTTCCGGACGACTATGTGATCACGCTCTCCGTAGCCGATGTGAGTAAGACTTTTAAGCAGGTCAACATTCACAAGGCCGCAGGGCCAGACGGATTACCAGGACGTGTACTCCGAGCATGTGCTGACCAACTGGCAAGTGTCTTCACTGACATTTTCAACATGTCCCTGACTGAGTCTGTAATACCAACATGTTTCAAGCAGACCACCATAGTCCCCGTGCCCAAGAACTCTAAGATAACCTGCCTAAATGACTACCGACCCGTGGCACTGACGTCTGTAGCCATGAAGTGCTTTGAAAGACTGGTCATGGCTCACATCAACAGCATAATCCCAGAAACCCTAGACCCACTCCAATTTGCATACCGCCCCAACAGATCCACAGATGATGCAATCTCTATCGCACTCCACACTGCCCTTTCCCACCTGGACAAGAGGAACACCTACGTGAGAATGCTATTCATTGACTACAGCTCAGCATTCAACACCATAGTGCCCTCAAAGCTCATCACTAAGCTAAGGATCCTGGGACTAAACACCTCCCTCTGCAACTGGATCCTGGACTTCCTGACGGGCCGCCCCCAGGTGGTAAGGGTAGGTAACAACACATCTGCCACACTGATCCTCAACACGGGGGCCCCTCAGGGGTGCGTGCTCAGTCCCCTCCTGTACTCTCTGTTCACCCATGACTGCATGGCCAGGCACGACTCCAACACCATCATTAAGTTTGCCGACGACACAACAGTGGTAGGCCTGATCACCGACAACGATGAGACAGCCTATAGGGAGGAGGTCAGAGATCTGGCCGTGTGGTGCCAGGACAACAACCTCTCCCTCAACGTGACCAAGACAAAGGAGATGATTGTGGACTACAGGAAAAAAAAGAGGACTGAGCACGCCCCCATTCTCATCGACGGGGCTGTAGTGGAACAGGTTGAGAGCTTCAAGTTCCTTGGTGTCCACATCACCAACGAACTATCATGGTCCAAACACACCAAGACAGTCGTGAAGAGGGCACGACAAAGCCTATTCCCCCTCAGGAGACTAAAAAGATTTGGCATGGGTCCTCAGATCCTCAAAAAATTCTACAGCTGCACCATCGAGAGCATCCTGACTGGTTGCATCACCGCCTGGTATGGCAACTGCTTGGCCTCTGACCGCAAGGCACTACAGAGGGTAGTGCGTACGGCCCAGTACATCACTGGGGCAAAGCTCCCTGCCATCCAGGACCTCTATACCAGGCGGTGTCAGAGGAAGGCCCTCAAAATTGTCAAAGACTCCAGTCACCCTAGTCATAGACTGTTCTCTCTGCTACCGCACGGCAAGCGGTACCGGAGTGCCAAGTCTAGGTCCAAAAGACTTCTCAACAGCTTCTACCCCCAAGCCATAAGACTCCTGAACAGCTAATCATGGCTACCCGGACTATTTGCACTGCCCCCCCCACCCCATCCTTTTTACGCTGCTGCTACTCTGTTAAGTATTTATGCATAGTCACTTTAACTCTACCCACATGTACATATTACCTCAACTACCTCAACTAGCCGGTGCCCCCGCACATTGACTATGCAACGGTACCCCCCTGTATATATAGCCTCCCTACTGTCACTTTATTCTATTGTATATATAGCCTCCCTACTGTCACTTTATTTTTTACTTCTGCTCTTTTTTTCTCAACACTTTTTTGTTGTTGTTTTATTCTTACTTTTTTGTTTAAAATAAATGCACTGTTGGTTAAGGGCTGTAAGTAAGCATTTCACTGTAATGTCTGCACCTGTTGTATTCGGCGCATGTGACCAATAAAATTTGATTTGATTTGATTTGATTTGATACGAGTGGTGTCCGTCAAGCGGTAATGCGTCCATAGGCCTATTGACAACTGTACATCTGGCCCGCTTGAGGCTGGACTCAAATGCTACTTTGATTTAGGGCCTATGCCTGAACAAAACGTGTGCACTATAGGCTTGCTTATAACCGATTTGTTTATCATCTCAGGCATTGGCGTTTAATTGGCACTGAGCTGTTTAGCCTGTATTCTGACAGATTCAGGATCCTGGACAGCGTTGATAAAAGACGCAGGTGCTGAGAGTTCTGGGACGAGAGGCAACGGGCAAGTCTATTATAGCGTCTCTATTATAGAGACTTAGCCTAAGTAATTGAGATAGGCAGTGCTTGCCACTGAGTGTGCTATTGTTTTGGAGAGCTTGTTCCCTCTGCAGGTCTCGACAAGGAAGTATTGTCACCAGACCTCCACCTGGCGTTTCTACATTGGCTGGTTACCTGCATTAAAAGGCGGCGTTTCGAAACAGAGGCATGCAACTCCGGGGAGGAGAAACATGACCACTGCTCTGAGCCCAGGACGAGAGATACAAGACAAAGCTCTACAGCTCTGCTGTTGAGACATGGTCATTTCCGAACCTACCTACTAATACACTGTGAGTTATTTAGGCTATGTCATACCCGACTTCCTGACAACGCTCTCTAGTCCTGCTAAAAGGGACGATCCCAATTAGGCCTACCTCAAACATTGGCTTGAGTGAGCTTAAGTAGCCTTTGAGTCCATTGGGACAGATGCACAGTGTCAATAGGCCTATGGACGCAATTAGGCCTACAGCTTGACCGACACTACTAGTAGACTATAGAGATGGACACCATGGAATACTGCATAAACCCCGTCCTCAATTATAGGTGTTACGGATACAGGTATCCTGTGTCCTGTGTTTTCCTCTCCTTCTGCCCTAATCACAGGTGTCCTGTATGTTCCTGATTGGTGGTCGTTGAGATGTCTGCTGATTGCTAGGTGGACCAATCAGTGAACATTCCTCTGCATGGCACCACCTGTTGCTGGTTTTTCAATCACACATCCCATTATATAAAAACCAGTCAGTTATGTTTGTTGTGAGAGAGAAAGACTGTTTCCGTATGTGAGTATGGATACTGTGGTATCCTGTGTATTGTGTACTCACTAATTTGCTGATTACTCTGTTTGGTAACTTTGTGTGTTTCTGGGAAAAGGGGAGTTTAAGCAAGTTGCCCTTGGGCGTACATTACCCGTAGGAAGAAATCTGTCTAAAAACACTAGTTAGACCTGAGCGGACCACCCACTGTACATTTGTATGACTAGCAGTAGCTTAGCGGTTCTTGAGGCAGGCAAGATCAGTTTAGGGGTGTTTTACACTATTGTTTCATTTCTTGGGTCCTGCTCAGCCCTTTTTCCCAAAACCTTTACCGTGTGTTCAGCAATAAACCTTTTATGTTTGACGGTAGTTTATGGTTGTCGTGTAGTTTTTCGTTCTCACTGTTCCATGTCACACTTATAATTTGCATGAATTATGTTACGGGTCTCATGTCCATCACCCTAGACGTTTAAAGCCACGGGGTTCGTAACAATAGGCTATAGGCTACCGTAGTCCTATTAATTTACATTTTACATTTTCGTCATTTAGCAGACGCTCTTATTCAGAGCGACTTACAAATTGGTGCATTCACCTTATGATAGCCAGTGGGACAACCACTTTACAATATGTTTTTTTTTTTCTCTTTGGGGTGGGGTAAGGGGGGGTAGAAGGATTACGTTATCCTATCCCAGGTATTCCTTAAAGAGGTGGGGTTTCAAGTGTCTCCGGAAGGTGGTGAGTGACTCCGCTGTCCTGTCGTCGTGAGGGAGCTTGTTCCACCATTGGGGTGCCAGAGCAGCGAACAGTTTTGACTGGGCTGAGCGGGAACTGTGCTTCCGCAGAGGTAGGGGGGCCAGCAGGCCAGAGGTGGATGAACGCAATGCCCTCGTTTGGGTGTAGGGACTGATCAGAGCCTGAAGGTACGGAGGTGCCGTTCCCCTCACAGCTCCGTAGGCAAGCACCATGGTCTTGTAGCAGATGCGAGCTTCAACTGGAAGCCAGTGGAGTGTGTGGAGGAGCGGGGTGACGTGAGAGAACTTGGGAAGGTTGAACACCAGACGGGCTGCGGCGTTCTGGATGAGTTGTAGGGGTTTAATGGCACAGGCAGGGAGCCAAGCCAACAGCGAGTTGCAGTAATCCAGACGGGAGATGACATGTGCCTGGATTAGGACCTGTGCCGCTTCCTGTGTAAGGCAGGGTCGTACTCTGCGAATGTTGTAGAGCATGAACCTACAGGATCGGGTCACCGCCTTGATGTTAGCAGAGAACGACAGGGTGTTGTCCAGGGTCACGCCAAGGCTCTTTGCACTCTGGGAGGAGGACACAACGGAGTTGTCAACCGTGATGGCGAGATCATGGAACGGGCAGTCCTTCCCCGGGAGGAAGAGCAGCTCCGTCTTGCCGAGGTTCAGCTTGAGGTGGTGATCCGTCATCCACACTGATATGTCTGCCAGAAATGCAGAGATGCGATTCGCCACCTGGTTATCAGAAGGGGGAAAGGAGAAGATGAATTGTGTGTCGTCTGCGTAGCAATGATAGGAGAGGCCATGTGAGGATATGACAGAGCCAAGTGACTTGGTGTATAGCGAGAATAGGAGAGGGCCTAGAACTGAGCCCTGGGGGACACCAGTGGTGAGAGCACGTGATGCAGAGACAGATTCTCGCCACGCCACCTGGTAGGAGCGACCTGTCAGGTAGGACGCAATCCAAGAGTGAGCCGCGCCGGAGATGCCCAACTCGGAGAGGGTGGAGAGGAGGATCTGATGGTTCACAGTATCAAAGGCAGCAGATAGGTCTAGAAGGACGAGAGCAGAGGAGAGAGAGTTAGCTTTAGCAGTGCGGAGAGCCTCCGTGACACAGAGAAGAGCAGTCTCAGTTGAATGACCAGTCTTGAAACCTGACTGGTTTGGATCAAGAAGGTCATTCTGAGAGAGATAGCAAGAGAGTTGGCTAAAGACGGCACGCTCGGGGGGATTGGAGGGACGCCATGTGCGACTGACGTGTTTTCCGTTTGCTCCCGTGGTATTTTTAAAGTTTATGTGAATTTTGCAGCAAAACCGTATTTATTTTCATATATTATTTTGGTGATCCCTTCCCGTAAAAACCAAGACTACTTTACTTCCAAATATCAGCATGTCGACGAAACATAAGGCCAAAAGCATGACTTTGAGAAAACCCGGCCTACAAGACACACTCTCATCACCGCCCTCCCCTGAGCCTGACGACCCGGGGACTGATACTCTACCCGGGGGGGCGACTTGGCCTGGCGGCGCTGAAGTGAACATTCTCGAGGCCATCAAACTACTACGCTCTGAGATAGTTGAAATGAAAACGGAGGTGGTTGCTACGATTGAGGCCCGAATAAAGGAGGTTTCTGATACTTTAAAAGCAGATCTAACCATCCTGCGGAACGAGACAGTGCCGGCAATCGCATCACTCAAAACAACAATGGAGTCGCACACTACAACGATTGCAGCACTGGAGACCTTCGCTACAAATGTCTCCGACTTAACTACATCCCTGGAGGCTGACGTGAAACGCCTAGCTGCGGACTTGAAAAAGGTGAAGGAGAGCTGTGTAAGTTTGGAGGGATTCTCTCGCCGCAATAACCTGAGACTTGTATCAGTCCCAGAGTCAGCGGAAATGCCTCGCGCCACGGATTTCGTTTCTGGGCTGCTGAAGGATGTTCTAGCCTTGGATGAAAAGCCCCTGATTGATCGTGCCCACCGGTCGCTGCGCCCAAAGCCCCGGGATGGGGAGAGGCCCCGTGACATAATTCTTCGAGTGCACTTTTTCCATGAGAAGATGGAGATTCTCCGACGAGCCCGCAATCCCACTCTGAGCTTTCAAGGACAGAACTTCTCCATCTACCAGGACTACTCCCCCACTGTTTCCAGGCAGCGCGCAGCTTTCGGACAGGCCAAACGACTACTTCGGGACCATCCAGGTGTGAAGTACGGACTGCGATTCCCGGCCCGTTTATGGCTATCTCATGATGGTAAAGACTACACATTTGAATCTCCGGATGAGGCTCTCTCTCACATTCAACGTCACATCAAGAAGTCTTGAACTTTCTCATAGTTCAGCAACTGTTGCTAGCGAACTGTGGATAGTAAGTAACCCACCTGTGGTACAACTATGTTTAGCTACAACATGCTAATTTTGTATAGTTTGGGGGTTGGCGTACCCATTCAGGCTTATTTGATGTGATCTAATGTTTTGATCATCTAGTGTGCTTGCCTTACAAGCATTCAGTCATTTTAATCTCATTGTATTGCGGTTTTACTATACTCCTGTGTTTTCTAGGCTGTCTTGCTCACCTATTCAGTTTGTTTACATAGTGTCTCAGTGACTCAAAATATTATTGGTTATTTGCTTACTGCATCCGTTTGCATTGACCCAGTAAACAGTAAATGCTTCCCGAGGCGACACGTTTTTTTGGGGTCTTCACTTAAATTTTAAGGCTCAGAGCGTCATTTATGCCCAGCAAGCGTTAAACGTTGCGCACACGTAGTTTTTTGGTCTTGGTTGTAAGCTGTCTCAGCATTCAACTAGACAACTATTAAAATAATAATAATTATTATCATTTTTGATTGTCTTACTACGATTTCCTTACTTCAAATTAGGTTTTCGGCTGAGAGCCGTTACACATTCTATTTATTTTCTTTATTTTCTCTCTCAAATGCCTGTTATAAGACTGGGAATATAATTATATACATCTACAAGTGGTGCTTTTGTAATTTCGTCTGCACAAGGGATTCACCTTAATTTCTTTTATTTAAAAAATGATTATCTCTTTTTGCTGTTTGATCCACTAACAAAACACGACTTTAAAGAGCGGGACTGTGGGTTTAGGTTTAAGACCGCACTCTCACAGACATACTGTGCGAAGAGAACATGCTCTATTTAGGCTTGTACCTCGTTTGGGGAGGTACTGTCTGGGATGGGGGGAGGGGGTGGGGGGAGGGGTTGAATTGTTCAGTTCTAATGTTGTCATTCTGTCTTTTTTGGGTTTTTTTCGGTACTTTTTCTCAACATCTACCACCGTACATTATTACTCTGAGACAAGTTATTCTGGGGTTTCTGGGCGCTCATTGCTTTTCCATTCTATGCTCTAATGACGGGGTTGTATAACGGGAATGCCCAGAGGGGCCGAAACAATGCGATCAAATACATTTCGTGGAACACCAAAGGGGTTAATAACCCAGTGAAACGTAAGAGGGTGTTGACACACTTAAAGGGTTTGAATGCAAATGTTGCATTTCTACAAGAGACTCACTTGAGGACTGGTGAGCACTTTAGGATGCGTAGGGACTGGGTTGGTCAAGTGTTCCACTCTAACTTTCATAGTAAATCAAGAGGGGCTGCCATTTTGGTTGATAAAGTCACTCCCTTTGTAGCTTCTGAGGTTATCACTGATCCTAAGGGACGATACGTCATAGTAACCGGTAAACTGTTTTCTACCCCTCTTGTTTTGGCTAGTGTTTATGCTCCCAATTGGGATGACACAAGTTTCATTTCTTCCTTTTTGTCTGCTATACCCAATTTAGATTCTCATTTATTGATTTTAGGGGGGGATTTCAACTGCAAAATGTCCCCAGTTCTCGACAAGTCCTCACGAACAACTACAGGCCCATCTAAATGTGCCCTACTTATTCAAGCCTTTCTTCAGAAATATGCCATGTTTGAGGCCTGGCGTTTCCTACATCCTACAGATAGACAGTATTCCTTTTATTCTCATGTTCATCAAACATACTCCCGGATTGATTACTTCTTTTTGGACAAAAAACTTTTGCCTAACCTTCGGCAGTGTACTTACAAGAGTATTGTTATTTCGGACCATTCACCATTAGTGCTTGAACTAGAGTTTCCCCAGTGACCTCCTATGTGTTATCAATGGCGTCTTAACCCCATTTTACTCTCAGATAAGGAGTTTGTCAATTTCATTTCTTCTGAAATCACCTTATTCCTAGAAACTAATTCAACACCAGGTATGTCCTGCTCTACCATATGGGAGTCTCTCAAAGCATACCTACGTGGCCAAATTATTTCTTATACAGCCAACCAAAACAGAGTTCGCTCTCAGCGACTTCGGGACCTGAGCGAATCCATAGCCACATTGGATGAGAAGTATGCCACGGTTCCTTCCTCTGATCTGCATAAAGAGCGCCAACTGCTCCAATCTGAATTTGATGAGCTTTCTACCAGGCAAGCTGAACAGCTACTCTTGCGAGCTCGGTACAGAGTGTATGAACAAGGCGACAAGGCCAGTAAACTCCTTGCACATCAGATCCGTAAATCTGAGGCCTCACGTTTAATCCCACAAATAAGGACCCCGTCTGGTGCCACCACAGTTATACATAAAGAGATCAATGATCAATTCAAACAATTTTATTCTGCGCTATACACCTCTGAATCCCCTCAAGACCCTTTGCTGATTGATTCCTTCTTTAATGGCCTGAATATGCCTTCAATTGATACAGACACCCATGACTATCTAGAAGAAGAATTTACACCTGAGGAGATTGCAACAGCAGTGTCCGCAATGAAAAGCGGTAAATCACCGGGTCCGGATGGTTTTCCAACCGAATTTTACAGGACGTTTTCTGGTCTGCTTTGCCCATTCTTGTCTCGACTATTTGCAGAGTGCCTTAATGCCTCAAAGCTACCGCCTAGTCTTTATCAAGCTTCAATTTCATTACTATTAAAGAAAAACAAAGACCCTCTGGAATGTGGATCCTTTCGCCCAATCTCGCTTTTAAACTGTGATTACAAAATCCTAGCCAAGCTTTTAGCCATCCGTATGGAAGGCTCGCTGCATCAAGTAATACACTCTGACCAGACTGGCTTTATGAGAAATAGGCATTTGTTTTTCAATATTAGGCGCCTTATGAATATACTGTACTCCCCTGCGTCGGAGGACCCAGAGGTGGTGGTCTCACTTGATGCAGAAAAAGCGTTTGACCGCGTTGAGTGGGATTACCTAACAGCCACCCTTTATAGATTTGGCTTTGGCCCCAAATTCATTGCGTGGATAAAGATTCTTTATTTTTCCCCCATGGCTTCGGTACGGACTAACAACTTGTCCTCTGACTATTTTCCCTTGCACCGCGGATCCAGACAGGGCTGTCCACTCTCCCCCTTGTTGTTTGCTTTGGCAATCGAACCTCTCGCCATTGCATTACGCTCTAATGATGCCATTCAAGGAATAATCCGGACGGGCTCAGAGCAGAAGGTCTCGCTATATGCGGATGACCTCCTTTTGTTTATCTCTAACCCTGATACCTCATTGCCACGCGCCTTATCTGTTCTTAAAAGGTTTGGATCAATCTCAGGGTACAAGCTGAATCTAGGCAAGAGTGAGCTTTTTCCTGTAAACAAGGCTGCTTTAAAGTGCTCTTTTACAAGCTCTCAGTTTAGGATTGTCCGGGATCAATTCACCTACTTGGGAGTCAAAGTGACAAGGAAATATTCAAATCTGTTTCAGGAAAACTTGGTTGCTCTAGCAGACAGTTTGAAACAATCTTTTGCTTTTTGGAATGCGCTACCTCTTTCTCTTATCGGAAGGATTAATGTCATTAAAATGAGTGTGTTGCCCAAATTTCTATATTTATTTCAATGTCTACCCATTTTTATTCCAAAATCTTTTTTTATTTCACTGGATCAAACATTCATGCATTTTATTTGGGATGGCAAGGTACCACGGATTGGTAGAAAACATTTACAGAAGCCTAAGTCATTGGGGGGTTTAGCTCTACCAAATTTTCAGACATACTATTGGGCTGCAAATTTCAGAGCCCTTCTGTACTGGCTGCAGACTGATCCTACTGGCCCTAGACCAATCTGGGTCCAGATGGAGTCTGAATCGTGTAAACCTGCTGCACTTTCTTCTGTGTTGTGCTCGTCTCTCCCAGTGTCCCTAGGCAAAAGGTGTATCAACCCAATTGTAAAGCAGTCTCTTAAAATTTGGAATCAGTTCCGCTTAGCCTTTGGCCTCCGAGGCTTTTCTCTATCAGGCCCAATCAATCAGAACATTTTATTTCCTCCATCTTTGAATGATGGGGCTTTTGACATCTGGCACTCACTAGGCCTCTCCTCACTAGCCCAATTATTCTTTGATGATACATTTGCCTCTTTTGCTCAGCTACAGGAAAGGTTCAACCTCCCCCAATCCCACTTTTTCCGCTATCTCCAGACTAGGAACTTTGTCAGAGCTAACACACCTGAATTTCCCCATAGGCCTGTGAATACAGCTATAGAGAGCATCCTGGAGCTGAACAAGCTTCCTAGGGGCGCAATTTCAGATGTATATGCAATCATTCATGACTTACAGAACCCTTCTTTGGTGCCTTTAAAGACTCGATGGGAAAAGGATTTGGGGGAGGAACTTGGGGAAGACACCTGGGAATCTGTGCTGCGCAGGGTGCATTCGTCCTCTTTTAGCACTAGACACAGCCTCATTCAATTCAAGGTGGTTCACCGTATCCACTGGTCTGGGGCCAGACTTGGAAGAATATTCTCTGATTTTGATCCTACCTGTGTCAGATGTAAAATTGAACCGGCCACACTGTTGCATATGTTCTGGGGCTGTCATAAACTGTCAGGTTTCTGGGAATTAATATTTAAATGTTTCTCTGATATATATAACACTGTTATAGATCCCTCTCCCCTTACAGCCCTTTTTGGAGTACTGCCCATAAGCACCCCCCTGTCAAGAATCCAGTCGGACACTGTTGCTTATACAACTCTTTTAGCTAGACGGCTAATACTACAGAACTGGAAGATGGCAGCTCCCCCATCTTATAAATATTGGGTGAGAGATGTGTTGTGCTCTCTGAAACTAGAAAAAATTAAATTCAATTCACGTGGGAACCCCAAACTGTTTAATGAGGCTTGGGCTCCATTCCGGTCTTACTTTAAACAGTCCATCCTCTGATAGCATTCCTATTAAAACCAAAATAAGTCTGTATTTGACCCCCCTGTGACTCAGGGGTTGGATGAGCATTTCTCTGTGTTTTTTTTCTGGGGTGGAGGTGGGGGGCATTAAGGCTGATGTGCTTATTGATTGTGACCTGCGGATGCCCTGTTCATCTCGCCCGGGCAGAGACTAAGGTGTGAGCTTGTTTTTCCCAGATATTTTTATTTTTTAAATTCTGTTCACGCCTACATAAAATTATCAATATTCATTTTTTATTTTAAAGCATTGTAACTTTTTATTTTTGGTCCAGTGGATCATTGGTCTGTGGCCTTGACTGTCTGTGAGTGGTTGCATTTCTCCACCCCATCCCTTAACTGTTTACAGGAACAATGGTGAGGTATTTGCTCTGTCCCTATACTATAGATTGCCCTTTAACCTTTTGTAGCCTTCTGCCTGGTGTGTTTAACTTGTCCAAAGTATGGTATCTTTAAAGTTTTTTTTTTTTTTTTTTTTTTTTTTTTTTTTGAGTATATTATTTATATTGCTTTGTCTTGTCTGTGTGTGTGTAAAACTTAATAAACAGAGTTCTCAAAAAAAAAAAAAAGACGGCACGCTCAAGAGTTTTGGAGAGAAAAGAAAGAAGGGATACTGGTCTGTAGTTGTTGACATCGGAGGGATCGAGTGTAGGTTTTTTGAGAAGGGGTGCAACTCTCGCTCTCTTGAAGACGGAAGGGACGTAGCCATGCGGTCAAGGATGAGTTGATGAGCGAGGTGAGGTAAGGGAGAAGGTCTCCGGAAATGGTCTGGAGAAGAGAGGAGGGGATAGGGTCAAGCGGGAAGGTTGTTGGGCGGCCGGCCGTCACAAGTCGCAAGATTTCATCTGGAGAGAGAGGGGAGAAAGAAGTCAAAGCATAGGGTAGGGCAGTGTGAGCAGGACCAGCAGTGTCATTTGACTTAACAAACGAGGATCGGATGTCGTCAACCTTCTTTTCAAAATGGTTGACGAAGTCATCCACAGAGAGGGAGGAGGGGGGAGGGGGAGGAGGATTCAGCAGGGAGGAGAAGGTGGCAAAGAGCTTCCTAGGGTTAGAGGCAGAGGCTTGGAATTTAGAGTGGTAGAAAGTGGCTTTAGCAGCAGAAACAGAGGAAGAAAATGTAGAGAGGAGGGAGTGAAAAGCCACGGAGCAGGAGGGGAGGACCGAGCCGGCCGGGAGGATAGGGGACATAGAGAGTCGAAGAATGCAGAAAGGGAGGAGAGGAGGGTTGAGGAGGCAGAATCAGGAGATTGGAGGGAGAAGGATTGAGCAGAGGGAAGAGATGATAGGATGGAAGAGGAGAGAGTAGCGGGAGAGAGAGAGCGAAGGTTGCGACGGCTTATTACCATCTGAGTAGGGGCAGAGTGAGTAGTGTTGGAGGAGAGCGAGAGAGAAAAGGATACAATGTAGTGGTCGGAGACTTGGAGGGGAGTTACAGTGAGATTAGTAGAAGAACAGCATCTAGTAAAGATGAGGTCAAGCGTATTGCCTGCCTTGTGAGTAGGGAGGGACGGTGAGAGGGTGAGGTCAAAAGAGGAGAGGAGGGGAAAGAAGGAGGCAGAGAGAAATGAGTCAAAGGTAGACGTAGGGAGGTTAAAGTCACCCAGAACTGTGAGGGGTGAGCCATCCTCAGGAAATGAACTTATCAAGGCGTCAATCTCATTGATGAACTCTCCAAGGGAACCTGGAGGGCGATAAATGATAAGGATGTTAAGCTTGAATGGGTTAGTGACTGTGACAGCATGGAATTCAAATGAGGAGATAGACAGATGGGTCAGGGGAGAAAGAGAGAATGTCCACTTGGGAGAGATGAGGATTCCTGTGCCACCACCCCGCTGACCAGATGCTCTCGGGGTATGCGAGAACACATGGTCAGACGAGGAGAGAGCAGTAGGAGTAGCAGTGTTTTCTGTGGTAATCCATGTCTCCGTCAGCGCCAAGAAGTCGAGGGACTGGAGGGTAGCATAGGCTGAGATGAACTCTGCCTTGTTGGCCGCAGAACGGCAGTTCCAGAGGCTGCGGAGACCTGGAACTCCACGTGGGTCGTGCGTGCAAGGACCACCAGGTTAGAGTGGCAGCAGCCACGCGGTGTGAGGCGTTTGTATAGCCTGTGCGGAGAGGAGAGAACAGGGATAGACAGACGCATAGTTGACAGGCTACAGAAAATGGCTACAATAATGCAAAGGAGATCGGAATGAAATGAACTAAACATCTGGGAAAGCGAGAGAGCGGGGCCTCCCTCACTTACGTTTCACTGAAACACTCAAATACACTGCTCAAAAAAATTAAGGGAACACTAAAATAACACATCCTAGATCTGAATGAATGAAATAATCTTATTAAATACTTTTTTCTTTACATAGTTGAATGTGCTGACAACAAAATCACACAAAAATGATCAATGGAAATCAAATGTATCAACCAATGGAGGTCTGGATTTGGAGTCACCCTCAAAATTAAAGTGGAAAACCACACTACAGGCTGATCCAACTTTGATGTAATGTCCTTAAAACAAGTCAAAATGAGGCTCAGTAGTGTGTGTGGCCTCCATGTGCCTGTATGACCTCCCTACAACGCCTGGGCATGCTCCTGATGAGGTGGCGGATGGTCTCCTGAGGGATCTCCTCCCAGACCTTGACTAAAGCATCCGCCAACTCCTGGACAGTCTGTGGTGCAACGTGGTGTTGGTGGATTGAGCAAGACATGATGTCCCAGATGTGCTTAATTGGATTCAGGTCTGGGGAACGGGCGGGCCAGTCCATAGCAATGCCTTCCTCTTGCAGGAACTGCTGACACACTCCAGCCACATGAGGTCTAGCATTGTCTTGCATTAGGAGGAACCCAGGGCCAACCACACCAGCATATGGTCTCACAAGGGGTCTGAGGATCTCATCTCGGTACCTAATGGCAGTCAGGCTACCTCTGGCGAGCACATGGAGGGCTGTGCGGCCCCCCAAAGAAATGCCACCCCACACCATGACTGAACCACCGCCAAACCGGTCATGCTGGAGGATGTTGCAGGCAGCAGAACGTTCTCCACGGCGTCTCCAGACTCTGTCACGTGCTCAGTGTGAACCTGCTTTCATCTGTGAAGAGCACAGGGCGCCAGTGGCGAATTTGCCAATCTTGGTGTTCTCTGGCAAATGCCAAACGTCCTGCACGGTGTTGGGCTGTAAGCACAACCCCCACCTGTGGACGTCGGGCCCTCATACCACCCTCATGGAGTCTGTTTCTGACCGTTTGAGCAGACACACGCACATTTGTGGCCTGCTGGAGGTCATTTTGCAGGGCTCTGGCAGCGCTCCCCCTGCTCCTCCTCGCACAAAGGCGGAGGTAGCAGTCCTGCTGCTGGGTTGTTGCCCTCCTACGGCCTCCTCCACGTCTCCTGATGTACTGGCCTGTCTCCTGGTAGCGCCTCCATGCTCTGGACACTACGCTGACAGACACAGCAAACCTTCTTGCCACAGCTCGCATTGATGTGCCATCCTGGATGAGCTGCACTACCTGAGCCACTTGTGTGGGTTGTAGACTCCGTCTCATGCTACCACTAGAGTGAAAGCACCGCCAGCATTCAAAAGTGACCAAAACATCAGCCAGGAAGCATAGGAACTGAGAAGTGGTCTGTGGTCACCACCTGCAAACCAGTCCTTTATTGGGGGTGTCTTGCTAATTGCCTATAATTTCCACCTGTTGTCTATTCCATTTGCACAACAGCATGTGAAATGTATTGTCAATCAGTGTTGCTTCCTAAGTGGACAGTTTGATTTCACAGAAGTGTGATTGACTTGGAGTTACATTGTGTTGTTTAAGTGTTCCCTTTATTTTTTTGAGCAGTGTATAACTCTCCCAACTTCCACTTTAGAAATTAAAATTGTTGTAAACTACATTGGTTCAATGTTTCTAGGAATAGACTAACTTAGTTTATTCAGCTAGCTAACTTGGTACAGTATTCTTCCGTGAAAACCGTCCAGGGCACCGAATCCTATGACGCCATAGCCAAGTAGCATGCCAGCCTCCAATAACACGGTTTAGCACCAATACTCGGTTACAACAAACCACCAGTGTGTTAACACGCCAAGCAGATCATTCGTGTCCGTGTCTAACGTTGTGTAAAGTTTTGGGTTAGTTTTGACAGTTTGAGCGAGTCCGTCGTCAACTTTTTTGTAGCTTAATCGAATCGTAGGCTACTGTCCAGTCAAAGTAGCCTATATTTCTATAAAACATGTGTCACAGATGTAGGGCTATAGCAAAATCGCTAGAAATTCAGGAAGTGTAGAATTCTAGAAAACAGCTGCTGGTTGAAAATGAAAGTGAAAGTGCAGCGCAGAGAGATGCAGAGGAAAGTCCATTTTAAATTGTTCGATATCCACTTGCAGGCGTAGGCTACTTTTTATCTGTCTTATATGGTCAGCCACTATGTGCCCCTGCAACTGCATCGTAGCCTACATAATTGGACAAATAAACATTGTAAACCATAGCCTAGCCTACCTCATTGCCAATTTGGTTTTCGAAGTGAGGCACTTTTCCCCGGGACTATCTGGAGAACACTGAAGGTGACACAGTCCAGGATAGACTGACGGATCAGGGCCTAGTTTCCCAGTTGTGATGTAACCTAAAGAATATAACTTATAAATGCATCATGAGCTTAGTTCAACTGTCGTACCAGATCAGAACCCAAAATATCTGATTGTTTTACTCCAATGTTTGTAAACAAAACATGTAAACAAATACTATATAGCCTCAAAACATGGTTAAAATCATAATTTGTAAATCATGGATGGTCAATCCTTGCATCCATTGCTCTGTCTATGAATTTGAGAGTGGTATCATTTCTCCAGCCCCATCCCTCAGCTTTTTACCGAACCAGGGGTGGAGAGCCCGCTTTGTTATTGTTTCTACTGCTGATTGCCGCATTAAACATTACGATGGTCTTACCAAATGCATGGTCATTTACTATCCAACTTTTTAAATGTTTCCCAAACAAGCACGTAGAGTGAACCTGTAAGAGCACAGCGAAGAGCGTCGTTGGGGGGTATGTTCTGTTTTTCACACGATTCCGTTGGGGGAGCTGTCCAGTTCCATGGTGCTGAAATTGACGGCGCTTGCGTCATAAGCAAACACGACTAATAGCCCACATTTCATATGAATCGTAGGCAAGGACTATACATTTCGCAGACTAGTTTTTATGAATGAAAATAAAATGTAAAATGTAATGTAAATGAAAATAAATAACTACATCATCTAATCCCGGTTGTATTCTTTCCTCCACAGTGCTTTAGCACACTGCACCACAATGTTTTGACTTCTGTGTTATGTCCTGATCTCTGTTTTTTTTATACATTTAATGTATGATGTATTTATGTTTTTCTGTTTGTATATAATGTTTCCATGTCTAGATGTTCACCTATGTCTAGATGTATTTAATGTTTCCATGTCTAGATGTTCACCTATGTCTAGATGTGTATATAGTTTCCATGTCTAGATGTTCCCCTATGTCTAGACGTATATAATGGTTCCATGTCTAGATGTTTTAGGGACTACAGATGGAAATGAGCTATTAGCTAAATCTGGTGCAACCTGTTTTCTCAGTGCTCTGAGCCTATGTTTTTGCTGTGTATTGTCCCTGCCAAATAAACGTAATAATAAAATAAATATCTGTCTCAGTTTCCTTTTAACCCACAAATACATACAGTAACTAACCCTCTACTGCACAGATTTTGTTTTTTCTTATTTTTGTATGTTTTGAGGACGTGTCCATCCCCAAGGACCTGGAGAAAACTCCCCACTGTGTAAAAGCACAAGGCTGTTAGAAGCTGCACCTCACCACTCAGCTCAAAGTTGCAGCTGATTGAGGGAGACACAAGGTTGAGCAGTCTGAGTATCTCCTCTCGTGGGACCCTGTATTTCTGCCCCATCATTGTAAGTCTGCAACGGGGCTCAGGATGTTGAGAATATGCACATTTATGTACACTAACCGACTGCGCCGCCGGTTGTTGGAGAGCAACAGTCTGCTGAATAGCAGCCATATGCAGTGTTATTGTTGTTCCACTGACGTCTGACAATGTCTTTGCGTTTATAGTGTTCCAGGTGTTTCCAATTTATACCGGATAAGATTCAGCTTGGGATAAAACTAATCTTGACAAAATGTTACAAATACATACAGTATTTCAAATATTACATTAGATCCTATACATTACCGAAATAAAACATTTATCATCGTATGATCATGACCATTTACACACAACTCATATAAATTGTTTTAGAATGATATATTGTGAGGTAAGGCAGAAAATAAGCTGGTGCACTTTGGCTGCTCTATGAGTGATCTGGATCACTGGTAGATGTGGGAGGGTTTCAAGAGCCATGTTACTGACGAAGGCTCTGGGAAACACCTTGGTTACTAAAGATACATTGTAAGATGGTTCTAACGATGATTTTAACGCTAAACGAAGGATCTGGGAAATGAAGCCCAGGGCCCGGTTTGCCAAAAGCATCTTAAGGCTAAGTTTATCGTTCTAACGATGAACCAACATGATTTTGGGAAACCGGGCCCTGGTCGTTACCTACAGTTGCGCATCGAAGTTTCAAAGGACGTGTCATGGTCCGTAGACAGAGCTCTTTTTTTTATATCATACCTTATTATTATTACTGCACTGTTGGAGCTAGGAACACAAGCATCAATAACATCTGCTAAATATGTGTATGCAACCAATAAAATGTTATTTGATTTGATTATTGATTAAGCTTATAGGCTCATCACAAATGGCCAGATCCTGACATAGACAAAACTAAAAACTGTTCTCCATGGGTCATGACCACTGGATAGATCATTGGTCATGACGCGCAAATTTCACCTGACCTAGGCTGACTGCCCATGTGGTCATGTTGTCTAAGCTAGTAGGCACTACAATTACTGTCAATCATCAAATCATTGGAATGAGATTTTTTTTAAATTTTGATAATGTTTATCTGTTTATTCGACTACATATGCAGATCAAAAACATAAAGAAGATCCATTTATCATTTTCTGTGTTGTCAGGAAGCCACGAATATTAATTGGCCAAAAAATATGGTGCAAGGGTCAAACCAGAACAGATAATTAAAAACAAAACATTTGAATAATCAAATCATTATTCCGTTTCTTGTTATTTAATATTTCCTTTAGACAATAAAAAACAAAAAACAAAAACAAAACCGTTTATGTTTTGTTTGATTTCAGATTCAAATCAAATAAACAAGGAACGACCCTTTAATCGTTTTTATCTTGTCATCTAATAGGAAATATTAATTGGCCAAAAAGTACACAGACCTTTATGGTCTGCGTGCTTATGGATAATTCCGTTCATCTCGGCAAGGACAAACAAGAGGAAATTAATCGTTTTATAATTTTTCTAGTTGAAAACCAAAACGAAAATGTGATATCAACTCGTTTTCTCGTGCATGGTTTTCAAATTGGGCATCGAAAACAAATAAAGACAAGATGTATCTCATTTGTATTTTCTATTTTTATTTTTGTTCACAGTTAGAAGTACACGCCCCATAATATGTCATTCACAGCGCTTAGCGAGTATTTGTTAATACAGTCTGGGTTTAGCTGCGGTGTCGGCAGCACATATAAAGTATTAGGCATTTGTGTGACAGGAAGATAAAAATAGTAATGTTAGCTAAGATGCTTAAGTTAAGCTTTAACTTATCATGAAGTTAGCATTCCAATAGAACGAACTCAACAACAATTGAACAAAGTTAGCTTGCACTACCTGGCTAGCTAGCATTAGCCGGCTAACGTTACTCCTGACTAGCCGACTAACGTTACAGCAGCCTAGCTACTGGCTATAGTCATGTTAGCTAGTAGTAGCTAGTGGAAGTAAGTTAGGCCCTCATACTAGCTAGTAGTAGTAGCTAGCTAGTGGAAGTAAGTTAACGTTAGTCCCCTCAACCTGCTACAAGATGAAGCAGCCAGGCCAGAGGTACCTGCTGCAGAAATATGAGATTTCTACATTTGCTACTTTCTGTATCTAGCTAATTTAGCTAGATCTTCTGTCTGGCTGGTGCTTATTAACTGAGTAGGCTAATAATGAACAGCAGTTACTGTAAATGGTTACCTATCTGGCCCTTTGCATAGCTATTTCTTACACATTCAATACAACAATATACAATTAAGCTACAGTCAATGTTGATATTCTTTGTTTGTGTGTGTGGGGGGGTTCAGAATGTGTTCATCACGAACTTCATCCAGTTACATCATCCAATACAGTAAGTTAAAATCAGCCTTTTTATTGGTGTGAGTATAATTCACAAACCTCCTTTCCTGCTTTCTAAAAGGCATAATGGGGAGGATACTACATTTATTGCTATGACAATTGGCCTACTTTTCTGAATGTATAGCTACCACCTTTCAGGGGGGCTCTCTCTCTCTCTCTCTCAGGACCATTCACACAGTCCAGTCACTCAGCCCTATCCAGAAGCTCTCAAGGTCCTACACTTCATCCTCCTACAACACCCTGATGAGAAGCAAAAGGCCTGGCCCCATGACTGTAAGTTTGCATATCTTTCTAACCCTGCTGTACCCTACCGTGCTGAGACAATCTGACTCTAGAACAGTTTTACCCTATTCTATCGTATCTCTTTAACCCTGCTGTACCCTGCCACGCTGAGACAATCTGACTCTAGAACAGTTTTACACTATTTTTAAATGGAGTGATTATTGATCTCTCGCTCTCTCGCTCTCTCTCTCTCTGCCATCTTCACAGATCACTCATTCAGATGGTATGTAGGCTGATTGATTGCACCTACAGGCCTGTTTGAGGGACAACTGGACAGAACATATCAGAATGCTTGGACCTTAGCTGAGACCCTGCTCTCCTTCCCTGTCTGTCAATGAAAGCACCTTCTTTCCACTTCCTGTTTGTCATGATGCTCTCAAGGTGTCTTTTTCATGTTGTGTGGTATTACCTCTAGATGACTCATAGATACGTTCACATAGTTTGCCTCTGAATTGGTGTCCACATCAGGCTATTTACTTGTTACCTTTGTACTAGAATACTGAGTCCCTTTCACATAATTGTAATGATCCCTCCACTGCCACATGCTCTCTCTCTTTCTCTCCAGGATACATTCGGAAGTTGCTTTGCTGTTGGCACCAATCCCATGCTGCCAGACAACATCGACGACTTAATCCCCCACTTCCTAAATTTAGCTAACTCTTGTTCAACTGCTCTTTGATTAAATCGGTTTAATTAAATGTTTACATTTGCTTCAAGTGTTTTTTTTTACTGAAAGTAAAAAGTGAGATGTTTCAAAGGATAACTTGAAGCATAAAGGCCATTTTCCAGTTGTTGTTTTGGCTCTGAGTAAAACCAAGTAAAACACACCAATCCCTGTCCTACATGGCACCATCTCTACGGTGAAGCATGGTGGTAGCATCATGCTGTGGGGATGTTTTTCAGCAGCAGGGACTGGGAGACTAGTCAGGATCGAGGGAAAGATGAATGGAGCAAAGTACAGAGAGATCCTTGATGAAAACCTGCTCCAGAGTGCTCAGGATCTCAGACTGGGGTGAAGGTTCACCTTCCAACAGGACAACGACCCTAAGCACACAGCCAAGACAACGCAGGAGTGGCTTCGGGACAAGTCTCAATGTCCTTGAGTGGCCCAGCGAGAGCTCGGACTTGAACCTGTCATGACTCTCCCTGGGTGAGGATCAAAGGCCTCCCATCAGTTTGGCAAATGGCCGACAACAACCAGACCCTCCTACCCACAGGGGGCTGTGGCGGTCCTGACACCTTAATACTGCCATCAATTAGAGAGGAGAATCTATCTCTGGCAAAGGGATGCCTTTGTTTCAGAGACTTTTTGCCGCCCAAAAACTTCAACATCCAACAATGAACATTGGGACAATATATTTCAACATCCAAACGTTGGGAATGATGAGAAATGGAATATGGAAAATTAATGTATATTTTGTGATGTCATTAAAAATGGTATAAAGGCATTATAATGAAAACATTGTGACTTGAAGAGTTTTTACACTGTGGATATCAGGGTTACATCCTTTACCTTGTGTAGAAAATAT
This sequence comes from Coregonus lavaretus, assembly GCF_964263955.1. NCBI lineage: Eukaryota > Metazoa > Chordata > Actinopteri > Salmoniformes > Salmonidae > Coregonus > Coregonus lavaretus. Next base: position 32,988,288 of record NC_140006.1, read on the forward strand.
CAAGGAGGAAGATAGTGTTTTCGTGAAGATAGGAATGTGATGAAATCATAGTGATAATAATATTTTTGCCTCGTAACTAGCCACGCCCGAGGGAGCTCAGAGAGCGTGTCAGTATGTCGGAAACGCCCCTCTTTACCAGAGTGCATAAAATATTGAGATAACAATTATCAGATCAGACTAGACGGACCTCAAGCTGCAGCTTTTGTCGATATTGGTCCAGACCCTGAAAATCAACACGAGGTGAAGACGACAAAGTTGCCTCCACTAACAATCAATGTTACGGCTGAGTAGCTGTTCTAAGTACTGTATCTAAGAAGGTGAATTTAAGCGGGACCATCCTGTTACTCTCTTCAAGCCATCGTCTACTATACTGCTCTCATCACCCCACAGGGGATCATCGACACGGCTGATTAGCCGTCCTCAGAAGACCACTTCCAGAACGAGTGAAAGTAAACAGACAACTAAGAAGAACGACATTGTGACCTCTTGTGGACAATCTGAGCCTTACATGTGGTCCTCTGTAGCTCAATATGGTCCTCTGTAGCTCAATTGGTAGAGCATGGCGCTTGTAACGCCAGGGTAGTGGGTTCGATCCCCGGGACCACCCATACGTAAAAATGTATGCACACATGACTGTAAGTCGCTTTGGATAAAAGCGTCTGCTAAATGGCATATTATTATATTATATCTAAAAGGCCATCCGAAAGAGAAGGCCCAATCGACCCCTTCCCACAAAGGCTGGGTCCAACAGAGATACACGACGAAGACCTCCAACACGTAAATACATTGATTTTCTTCCCAAACGGGCGGCAGTTTGGGGCAAAGTATTAGGATTACTGTGAGTTTAGGTCCATGTGTATCCAAGTGTTTTCTCTCTCTCTCTCTCTTTTTAACTCGCCATCTTTTGTAACAAGTGTCATATTGTGTTAGTCTGCGAGGGATCCGTTTTCATTGTATTAAGTTTATAATCCCTACCTATACCGTGTACGTGTTTGTATCTTGTGTTATCATTTTTAATTAGTTAGTAAATAAATAATTAAATCAATTTGTGTGGTACGGAATGATCAGTAAGACCCGGGTTCGTGCAGACTTAAAGAGTCTACGACTTTCAGAATGAGACTGATATGAGGTAAATTATTAATAAATGACTGTTAAATGATAAGAGATCTAGATGTCTTTAGAGTTAATTCGGGAAACGGTAATTCATTAAACAACTTTTCCCGTGGTGCCCCAAATTCCTAATGAGTTAATTTTTACATGATTAATTTAATCTAGTAACAATTAAACATAGTAGGTAATTATTCGATAAATAATAGTCATCACAATAATGAAAGTCACGTCACGACAAACGCAATCGAACATCTCTGGAGAGACCTGAAAATAGCTGTGCAGCGACGCTCCCCATCCAACCTGACAGAGCTTGAGAGGACCTGCAGAGAAGAAAGGGAGAAGACTCAAGGCTGTAATCGCTGCCAAAGGTGCTTCAACAAAGTACTGAGTAAAGGGTCTGAATACTTATGTAAATGTGATATTTAATTTTTTAATTTTTTATAAAGTTGCAACAATTTATAAAAACCTACACTACCGTTCAAAAGTTTGGGGTCATTTAGAAATGTCCTTGTTTTCGAAAGAAAAGCAAATTTTTTGTCCATTAAAATAACATCAAATTGATCAGAAATACAGTGTAGACATTGTTAATGCTGTAAATGGCTATTGTAGCAGGAAACGGCTGATCTTTAATGGAATATCTACATAGGAGTACAGAGGCCCATTATCAGCAACCATCAGTCCTGTGTTCCAATGGCATGTTGTGTTTGCTAATCCAAGTTTATCATTTTAAAAGACTAATTGATCATTAGAAAACCCTTTAGCAATTATGTTAGCACAGCTGAAAACTGTTGTACTGATTAAAGAAGCAATAAAACTGGCCTTCTTGAGACTAGTTGAGAATCTGGAGCATCAGCAATTGTAGGTTCGATTACAGGATCAAAATGGCCAGAAACAAATTACTTTCTTCTGAAACTCGTCAGGGAGTAGTACACAGCATTGTACGAGACCTTCAGTTTCTTGGCAATTTCTCGCATGGAATAGCCTTCATTTCTCAGAACAAGAATAGACTGACGAGTTTCAGAAGAAAGTTATTTGTTTCTGGCCATTTTGAGCCTGTAATCGAACCACATTTGTTAGGCTATTGGTTAAAGGTGCAACACAATATTGATTATTGAATTATCATGGATATAGTTCAGTTTTATCAATCCACTTAAACATATTTCATAATCTCTTACCTAGCTTGATTGCTGTGGGCATTTTTGCTTACTTTTTGTTGTTCTAAATAGAAGGCTAGAAGGGCCATGGGTCATATTAGATTGTGTAGAAATGCAGGAAATGTGTTTTAGATGCACCTAAAAATAGGAGGACCCCCAGTCCCCCTGCCAAGTTATGTCCCCCTCTGCAAATAGCACTGCTGGGGGATTAAAAAGGTCATAGTCAATCGATCAATAATATAATAATACTGGTCAGGATGCACTCGATGGTGCAGCTGTAGAACTTTTGAGGATCTGGGGACCCATGCCAAATCTTTTCAGTCTCCTGAGGGGGGATAGGTGTTGTCGTGCCCTCTTCACGACTGTCTTGGTGTGTTTGGACCATGGATAGTTTGTTGGTGATGTGGACACCAAGGAACTTGAAACTCTCGACCCGCTCCACTACAGCCCTGTCGATGTGAATGGGGGCATGTTCGGCCCTCCTTTTCCTGTAGTCCACGATCAGATCCTTTGTCTTGCTCACATTGAGGGATAGGTTGTTGTCCTGGCACCACACTACCAGGTCTCTGACCTCCCAGTGTGGTGCCAGGACAACAACCTCTCCCTCAACATGAGCAAGACAAAGGAGCTGATTTAGTGAATTTACAAATCTTTCAGTCAGGTTTTAATCCGGCAAGTCTGTAATGAGTCAAGTTTGGAGTTCAATACGGACATTGACCCTGACTCTTTGCTGCTCAGGATGTGTGAGAAAATATATTAAATGTATTGTGTGAGAAAATATTTTAAATGTATTTTTGTCTGGATCTATAATGTAGGTGCTAGTGTAGTTGGTCTACAATCTGGTTGGTCCAGAGAGGTTGGAGAGTAGGAATAGTAGGAGATCTGCAGCAGTATGGTTGATATGATTGAATGGCTTTTAGTGGATAGAATGTGGGAAGTCATTGTTGATCTAACAAATGGGAGGTTTAGAATATTGACGAAATACCCTGAGCTCTGACAGGTAGGCAGGTGCTGAGTTTTATACAGCTTTGTGCATGAGGAGCAGAACTTAAGTCAATCCTCACTTTCATGGGGAGTCAGTGTAAGTCACGTGGTAACAGGTGGGTGTTGACAGTAGCGGGGCATGGGTAAAATCACTGGGGAAACCAGAAAAAATTATAATTGCGTTGTTTGCTCAATAACCTGTTAGTTCATATGCCTTGTGACCTTGACTTTCCACATTTTGTTACGTTACAGCCTTATTCTAAAATTGATTAAAAATAAAAAATAAAATCTCATCACAATAGCCCATTATGACAAAGCAAAAACAGGTTTTTCGATTTTTTTTGCAAATGCATTAAAAATAAAAAATTGAAATATGACATTTACATAAGTATTCAGACCCTTTACTCAGTATTTTGTTGAAGCACCTTTGGCAGCGATTACAGCCTCAAGTCTTCTTGGGTATGACTGTGGTCCTCGGTAGCTCAGCTGGTAGAGCACGGCGCTTGTAATGCCAAGGTAGTGGGTTCGATCCCCGGGACCACCCATACACAAAAATGTATGCACGCATGACTGTAAGTCGCTTTGGATAAAAGCTTGGCACACCTGTATTTGGGGAGTTTCTCCCATTCTTCTCTGCAGGTCCTCTCAAGCTCTGCCAGGTTGGATGGGGAGCGTTGCTGCACATGTATTTTCAGGTCTCTCCAGTGATGTTCGATTGGGTTAAAGTCTGGGTTCTTGCTGGGACACTCAAGGACATTCAGAGACATGTCCTGAAGCCACTCCTGCGTTGTCTTGGCTGTGTGCTTAGGGTTGTTGTCCTGTTGGAAGGTGAACCTTCGCCCCAGTCAGAGGTCCTGAGCGCTCTGGAGCAGGTTTTCATCAAGGATCTCTGTACTTTGCTCCGTTCATCTTTGCCTTGATCCTGACTAGTCTCCCAGTCCCTGCTGCTGAAAAATCCCCACAGCATGATGCTGCCACCACCATGCTTCACCGTAGCGATGGTGCCAGGTTTCCTCCAGATGTGACACTTGGCATTCAGGTCAAAGAGTTCAATCTTGGTTTCATCAGACCAGAGAATCTTGTTTCTCATGGTCTGAGAGTCTTTAGGTGCCTTTTGGCAAACTCCAAGCGGGCTGTCATGTGCCTTTTACTGAGGAGTGGCTTCCGTCTGGCCACTCTACCATAAAAGGCCTGATTGGTGGAGTGCTGCAGCGATGCTTGTCCTTCTGGAAGGTTCTGCCATCTCCACAGAAAATGCAGAGTGTGCAAAGCTGTCATCAAGGCAAAGGGTGGCTATTTGAAGAATCTCAAATATAAAATATATTTTGATTTGTTTAACACTTTTTTGGTTACTACATGATTCCATATGTGTTATTTCATAGTTTTGATGTCTTCACTATTATTCTACAATGTAGAAAATAGTAAAAATAAAGAAAACCCCTTGAATGAGTAGGTGTGTCCAAAACTTTTGAATAGTACTGTATGTAAATAAGGTATTTCTGTTTTCGCTTTGTCATTATGGGGTAGTGTGTGTAGATTGCTGAGGAAAAAAAGTATTTAATCCATTTTAGAATAAGGCTGTAACGTAACAAAATGTGGAAAAAGTCAAGGCGTCTGAATACTTTCCGAAGGCACTGTATAGGCTTAAATGCCGAGACAATAAGAAGACACATTGGCAGAATAAATTCAACCACACGTTTGTTTCATCACAAAACTGGAGAGCAACCTCTGTCCGGTGAAGTCCACAAAGCATATTGCATGTAACAAACAGTTACATGACCTACAGCATTTTCGGACCACTAAACAACTATTGATTTAGAATCACAGAGAGTTACCGCAAGTCGCAAAGAAAACAGGAGCTGCCTCCACTATTCCAGCACCATTTCAACATCATCAAATCACCCATGCTTAGTCTAAAACAGTGACAACTAAAAGATACCAAAAACTATTTAGTCCAATCAACGCAAGCTAAATATGATGTGGCTGTCCATGGTTCTGATTTCTGTGTGTGTGTGTGTGTGTGTGCAAGTAGAAAACACATGTTGACTCACCCTACTTGTAGAGAAACGCCAATGCCATCATCCTCTCTTTCATGTTGACGAAACGGTCTATCACTCTGTCATACAATTATTTTTTGTTGTCCTAGGCTACCTGGCTAAAATGCTTGCTCGCTAGCCTAACTTCATGGTCAACGTTAGCTTGTTAACATTAGCCTTCTACATCTAGCAACATATTGAACTTCCATCCTCTCATGCCAGGGACACAATGTATGAATTAATGGTTGGATCAGATTTGCCATAATAATCATTGGCCAGGACGGAGAATTAAGTAAAACCACAAGTCCAAATCCCCATCTCCATCCACGGCTAATTTAGGAAAGGGACAATTTTAGGTAGCTAGCTAGCCAGCCACCACAACGAGATGCAACAATTCAAGTTGTTTCTGTCAATGACATATGCGCTCAACGAGATTTGATAGGAGTGACGCCAAATCCAAAATCCTGGCTTCCCTTTACACTTTTTTTTGGTGCACCAGGACCATTCACAGTTGAGCTCACTCAGTTTAGCTCTATGCTGATTGGCACATTTTTTATACTTTTTTTGTCAAGGGAGGCCAAATGCTCACTGGCTTCCCTTGCCTTCAGTGCTACATGTGGCAACAATGTCATACTTGTTTGGACCAGACAGCATCAGATAGATGGCCTACACATACAGAGACTGGGGCGTTGTTTCGCTCGCTCTGATGCTTTCTCCGGTGAGATACATTCAGCCTCTTGTGAATTGAACGAAAATTATGAAACACAGAGAGACAAAAATAAAATAATGTATGTTCTTTTCCTGGTCATTTTTTTTGGGAAGGCTGGCTTCCCTTGGCATCCATGAATACACTCCACTGTCACACCTATGCCTGCTAACAGTTCCATTTACAAATTATCATTGCGCCTCCATAACAATATCATGTTCATGTTGTTGCCCGAATCATCTCTTGTGCTTATCTCAATTTGCACATTATTCCCCCTTGCTTCCAGCATTTAGTTTGGTACAGCGGGTGTTAATATAAGCCTCACTGTCTGCCTGTCTGACCTCGGAAACAATGTTTCACTTCTGAATTTCGATCTCTGTAGTACACCAGATTTTTGTCCGGAATATATCTTCTGATGAAAGAATGAAATTGTATCTATTGACTTATCAAAACAACGTTTTCATTAAAATGTGTAAATCATTGTTATTTTATCGCGTCGGGCAGAACAATGCCATTTACCTGAGTGCATTAATGATACAGCACTGCCTTTTGTGCATTATTGCTTAATTATATGGCAAATGTGGACAGTATACAGTAAGGCATACTGTACCTGCTGGCACCTGCTCATATAGATATTAATAACATTGAAAACATGGAAAACATGTTACATCATGTGATGCACTTAATTGACTTTTTACCCTAACAGTGTTCATCTCTCGCTCTCTTTCTCAGAACATTTTGGGACCGTTTGTAGCAGAGACGCCGGATAACGTGTGGCGAGACAGCATTTGCCACAGTACTTTTCAATATGAAAAATGAAAGCTACAAAAATACACTTTAGCGTTCTTCTTGGCTAGCCTACTATAGTCCAATATCTATTTTGGAAAGCAATTGTCTTAAAGGGGCAGCATCCTGTTTTGAGATGTACATTTGTTTCTCTCAAAATGACATAGAGTCAAAAATGAATGCAATAAAAATAAAAATAAATGAGTAATGACTTACATTGCAAAATTATATTAAAGATATTGTTAACACATCATAACCAAATAACCAAACTAAATGACACCAATGCATTTAAAAACTACACCATGGTCGGGTCAGTGAGTAAAAAAGTTAAATGTTGGATCCTGTCATAGCCTACGAATAGGACCCAGAGTTTTACCTGACAAGGCCATGAGATCAGGAAGAACTCCAGGCACCAGAAAAGACACATGAATTTTGCCACACCGCTTTTGAACCTGTGGTGCCATCTCTGGTTTGTAGATTAAAGTCTACCAGCCCTGATCTGTAGGGAGAGACACCTGCATGTCCACTGACATAGCCTACCATTGCATTTTAGAGAGTGATCTATCGGCCGAGGAGCAACAAGCTAGCGCTTGTCTAGTGCACCAGAGAAAGCCACCCATGCTCTAGTATAGTAGCAACATGGTCACATCAGAGGGGGAAAGTTTGGGGACCGTTCAAAGAGGTTGATCTAGGATCAAGAATTGATCTAGGATCAGAGGGCAATGTCTACCTACTCCATGCAAACCACTGCTCCGATTGCCTAGTGTCTTCTCAAAGCTGCTGTGCCAATGGGGTGGGGCACGCAGAGCACCCAAGTCTGTCGAGAGACTACGGATTTCACTGCTCTAAATGTATACCTAAAATGTTCCTTGCCGCTGATGCGGGGTCAGATACTTTCATCCCCCTAATGGTTAAGTTTAGGGTTGTGGGTAGGTTGATTTAATGGTAGATCTGTTAAGAGGCAATATCTCTGATTATCCTGACCTGAGCTGCTCCTGTGGTGGGTGTATGATTGCACTGCAGCGGTGCTCAGCCTCCAGACAGGTCAGTAGTCACACATTAACTTCCAATGACTCGTTTCTGAGATTGCACTGAAAGTTCCATCAGGCGGAGAGAACGGGGTCTTTCTCGTGATATCCAAATTGGTAGTTACAGTCTTGTCCCATCGCTGCAACTCCCCTACGGACTCAGGAGAGGTGAAGGCCGAGAGCCATGCGTCCTCCGAAACACGACCCTGCCAAGCTGCACTGCTTCTTGACACACTGCTCGCTTAACCCGGAAGCCAGCCGTACCAATGTGTCTTTCTCCCTTTTTTACGTGACAGGGGGAGAGGATCTGAGCTTAGCCGCTGCAGAGCTGAATAATCGTGTTAACCTAGCTGGGTTTACTGAATTACCTGCAAATTGCGTTCAGGTCTTTTAGATATGGAATAGAAATAGTAAAGTTGTGGCTTGTTTCTGGTGTCCACTTTAGGACATCATCATACCTGTCCGTTTCTCTGAACACCTCAGTGTCACGGTCAGCTATGCTCCTTCCATAGGAGGCTGCTCAGAACAGAGGATGTGAGTGGAGTGGAGCGAGGAGCTTAGCGTGCGTCAGTTGGCTGGAGCAGATTTTTTAAACAATTGGGGGAGCATCGGCCTTCTCTCCCGCTCCAATTAAGCCTATTCTGTTGTATTTATTTAGCCTACCCCACCACTAATGCACAGAGATGTTGATATGAGTCGACCAATACATAGGTCAATGTAACAGTGTTGCTTCAGTCACCCTCTCCTAACCCTAACCTGGGGTCAAACCAGGAACACATCGACAACAGTTACCCTCAAAGCATCGTTACCTATCGCTCCACGCAGAGCAAGGGAAACAACTACTTAAAGGTCTCAGAGCGAGTGACGTCAGTGATTGAAATGCCACTAGCACACACCGCTAATTAGCCAGCCATTTCACACTGGTTACATTTGCAACAGTGCTGAAGTTTTCTATCAACTGTAAAATGTGAGCACAACAGAGCCAGTTACAACTGAAGTATCTGATCATCAATAGATTAGAGAGAAATGATTATTTGACAGAGTGCCCACATAGCCTATTATCAGATATGGGTCCTTGTTTAATAGCCTACGGCCGTTTTTTTTCCTGTGAGCACAGAGATTATTTGTGGAGTGGGCGAAAAGATGTTGAGCACCGGAGCGGTGCGCAAATACCACTCAGTGAGCGATGAGTGGGATTTCCAACAGCTCAACTCTGCTCACATACTCTGGCTCATAATAATGGCCGTAACGGAGCTAATGGTATGTCATTAAACACATGGAAACCATGTATTTTATGTATTTGATACCATTCCACTCCAGCCATTACCACGAGCCTGTCCTCCCCAACCAACCTCCTGTGGCACGGTTCCATTCCTAGAAATGAAAAGAGGAGAAGTAAGGGATGCCCTTCACGTCCTGCACAGAAGGAGGAGCGAAGCCGGGTCAACAACCTCACCTGTTTGATCAGCTGCAGATGCCCCTCTTTCAAACTCTGACCTTTGCTCTCACAGGTGTTCCAGAACAAGGGGCATGGAGGTCAACAAGGGTTGAAAGGTCAACAAAGTATAAACAATGGGGGCCCCAGAGAATTATGGATGTAATGGAAGTTAGATAGTATATCTACCCCACCTCTGGGTAGTCTACATAACTGAAGTTGGGACTTTGACTTCCCAGAATGATTAAAGGGATACTGTGAGATTCTGGCAATTAAGTCATTTTTCTACTTACCCAGAGTCAGATGAACTTGTGGATAAAATGTTATGTCTGCATGCAGTATGAAGGAAGTTAATAGGTAGTTTTGTGAAGCAATGCTAACTAGCGTTAGTACAATGACTGGAAGTCTACAAGTACAGTAGAAATGGTATCCAAGAGTTCATTGGACTCTGGGTAAGTAAAAAATTAAGCTTAATTGCCAGAATCTTGCAGTGTCCCTTTAACCTGATCTGACATTTTAATTAGATTTTGATAAAAATCCAATGTACTGGGTTCTGGGAATCTAGAAATAACCATACAAATACTCCAAAATGTATTCAAGACAGTTGTATGCAACAAGATCCCATTGCAAACTTCTCACTCAGACCAGAACTCCACAGCTTGATAGCTCTCCCACTGTTAGGATTCTTAGCTCACGGCAAAGTTGATGAAACCCTGTGGCAGACATATCTAGTCTGTGGGTAAAGGTCTAAAACAGATTAGTAATATTGGACATGGCCCCAATCAGAAGCTACTTGTTACCTCTCCCTCATATCTGACTGACGAGATAGATATTAGTTATGTTATAACAGCGCCCCCTAGCCGTCTGCTGGGCTAGTAGGAGTAATAACACCAATGGCACCACCCATTGCTTACACTGACCCAGAACGTTCAGTACATTGGGGCGGGGGTATCAAGAAATGCTCATCATCACCAACACTATACTTCTGAGGTTGTGGTCACAATTTAGACAGATTGCGGATACACACAACATAGACAAATACATGGTAGAAATGGAATAGAACAAACAAGCCAAGTTTCCCTTTGTTTTGATGATTATATTTCAGCATCTTTTCTTGGAAATGGGGCAGTATATATATAAAAAAAGAAAAATATATATATATACCGACTAAGACTAAATGTCAATCGCTACACCACTCCTGTAGTGCAGGTTGACAGTTGAGGACCCCACACCCCCAAAAAAATCCCTTGAACGACCCTCCACCCCTCTCCATCGATTCCTGTATTCAAAGTCACCTCCTCACCCAATCAACATGTAGAAGAGCAAATTTGGGAACAAATCGGAGCTCAAGGTCAGAGTTCAAGTCCCTCCTTTACCTGGCGGTAAGTGTTCATGAATCAAAAAATAAGTATTAACTTCAAAAAAATATCTGACTTTTGACATCCTTCAGGGGGATAATAGTCTGTAAAGTCTTCCTGAGCCAACTGATGCCAGCTCTGATCATTATTGGGGGCCTCAGCTTATTTCTAACAGTATCATTAATGTGTTCTACTCCGATTGGTTTATTACCTCCGAATAAAACTAAAATCAGAATAGAATCCATTCGGTAATTGAAGATGAACAACAATGCCTACTAAAAAGAGTACACAGGCCAGTCACTTCTTCCCAGTGGAATGATGGGTAATGAAGTCCATCCACAGTTTGGCGTCCCCAAATAGGGGCATGGTCTAATTCCAAAAGAACAAAAGCTCAGGGGTAGCAGCCTGTAATGTCCTCCCGGGTCACTGGTGATATGGGCGTGGTCTGAAGATAGAAAATGCATGGCTTAGTTCCTCTCCTGCACAAATACAGTCTCCTGTGGACAAAGCCCTGCCTCCTGCAGTGTGATGTCATAGTCCAAGTGGGCCAGCTTCCGTCGGGGGAAGTTGGTGACGAGCTCGAAGCGTTCGTTGGGGTAACCCTTCGACTGGACATGTCTAACCAGAGCCTGGAGGGGGTGGAGGACACAGTGGAAGGTAGGTAACAAGTCATGGTAACGCTTTACTAAATAATGCTTTATAACTGCTTTATAAAGAGTTATATGCATGTATGAGCCTTTATAATGTCTTATAATCAGGCTTATAATATGTTAATGTTCACTACATGACCAAAAGTATGTGGACACCTGCTCATCGAACATCTCATTCCAAAATCATGGGCAATAATATGGAGTTGGTTCCCCCTTGGCTGCTACAACAGCCTCCACTCTTCTGGGAAGGCTTTCCAATAGATGTTGGAACATTGTTGCGGGTACTTGCTTCCATTCAGAAACAAGAGCATTAGTGAGGTCGGGCACTGATGTTTGGCGATTAGGCCTGGCTCGCAGTCTGCGTTCCAATTCATCCCAAAGGTGTTTGATGGGGTTGAGGTCAGGGCTCTGTGCAGGCCAGTCAAGTTCTTCCACACCGATCTCGACAAACCATTTCTGTATGGACCTCGCTTTGTCCATGGGGGCATTGTCATGCTGAAACAGGAAAGGGCCTTCTCCAAACTGTTGCCACACAGTTGGAAGCACAGAATCGTCTAGAATGTCATTGTATGCTGTAGCGTTTAGATTTCCCTTCACTGGAACAAAGCGGCCTAGCCCAAACTATGAAAAACAGCCCCAGACCATTATTCCTCCTCCACCAAACTTTACAGTCAGCACTAGGCAGGTAGCGTTCTCCTGGCATCCGCCAAACCCAGATTCGTCCGTCGGACTGCCAGAAGGTGAAGAGTGATTCGTCACTCCAGAGAATGCATTTCCACTGCTCCAGAGTTCAATGGCGGCGAGCTTTACACCACTCCAGCAGACGCTTGGCATTGCACATGGTGATCTTAGGCTTGTGTGCAGCTGCTCGGCCATGGAAACCCATTTCATGAAGCTCCCAACGAACAGTTATTGTGCTGACGTTGCTTCCAGAGGCAGTTTGGAACTCGGTAGTGAGTGTTGCAACCGAGGACAGACGATTTGTATGCGCTTCAGCAATCAACGGTCCCGTTCTGTGAGCTTGTGTGGCCTACCACTTCGCGGCTGAGCCATTGTTGCTCCTAGACGTTTCCACTTCACAATAACAGCACTTATAGTTGACCGAGGCAGCTCCAGCAGGGCAGAAATTTGACAAACTGACTTGTTGGAAAGGTGACGACGCCACGTTGAAAGTCACTGAAATTCTACTGCCAATGTTTGTCTATGGGGATTGCATGGCTGTGTGCTCAATTGTATACACCTGTTAGCAATGGGTGTGGCTTAAATAGCTGAATCCACTCATTTGAAGGTGTGTCCACATACTTTTGTATATATAGTGTACCAGGGGTTGGGGTCAGCTGCATTTCCACTCAGTCAATTCAGGTGATAAATTGAACATCAATTCTTGAACTGAAAATTGACCAGGATTTTGTTGTGGACTTTTGTTTTTTTTCATTAACTGAATTGAACACAAGGCCTAACACAAGAGTACATTCTCACCATAAGCTTGGCCTTGGACGACAGGGCGATATGCTCTCTCTGTCCGTCTGGGTAGCGCAGCATCAGTCTGGCCTTGGGACCTGGAGATACAATACAGAAAGAGTGCAGTCAGAGTAGGGATGGATGAAGAAGTAGTCGTAGATACACACACACAATCTCAACATTCACATCCAGACACTTGAACATGATGCACAGACACACACAGGCATAATTTTAGTACCATTGTCATGAAGGCAGTCGATGTCTGAGGTTTCCGTCTTAACAGATTTGGAGCTTTGGCCCATTGAGGTGCGATGGTTCTCCCCAGAACGATGCTCTGAATCTGGGGCGGCCTGGGAGCGGGCCGGGGCGGCCACCGGAGGCTCCAGGTGGTTCTTTTTGCTCTCCTCTTTCCTGTGGCTGTTCTCTTTGTGAGGAGACTTCCTGTGACGGGCGGGAGGGCTGTCCGGCCGTGGCGGGGGCTGGGGGGCTACAGCTGCAGATGTGGGAGGGGCTGGTCCAGGAGGGGTGTGTCCACCCGTGGAGCAGGAGCTGCCCTCCTGGGGTTCTGTTGTCTCGTTGTCCGAGCCGTCGACGGAGATGTGGCCCTCGCTGTCAGAGAAGGGCTCCGCGTCCGAGTCTCCGTCCGAGTCTGCATCTACAGAGCGGGGGGAGTTGGGGAGGTCGGGGGCGGAGGAGGACTCATAGTGGGTCTCCTGGAGAGACGCTTTGATGGCTGCCTCCAACTGGCTGTCCTCACTGGCGTCTATCAGACTTTCCTGAGAGAGGGGGAGAAACAGACAGAAGAGAGAGACCGAGAAAGAGAATACATCAAACAGTGATGAGGAGAGAGAGCGTGAACAGAGTGAGAGAATAAAGTGATAATGTGACTGTAATGAGCAATATGGACAGTATTTAAGAAGATGAAAAAGAGAGAGTGAACAGAGACTCACGGAGCGGGCCCGTTTGGCCAGGGGCGGGTGGCTGGACGCCGGGCCGTCTAGCTGGCCGTGTTCCGTCAGAAAGCCTGTCACCTGTTCCAGAAACGACCCGACATCCAACTGGTTCCACTCCACCATCTTCTGACCTGCAGAACGGTCAAACATGAGCATCGTCAGTAAGACTTTCAAAACCTTTTTAGTATTAGTAACTGTTTAAACACTCAGAAACCCAGAGCAGGCCTCACCTGTGCGGGGGTCCAAAATGGAGATATAGGGAAACTTATTGAGCTTGTAGAACTGGATATACCTCTGTCCCTCTTCACTGTCATGGTATACCTGTCAATACACACGTGCACACACACATATAAATGCAGACACACACACAGCAGGCCAGCTTCCCTCAACACACCTCTACGGCACACAGTGTATACGCGTGTGTGTGCGTGTGTGTGGATGTGACAGCTTGTGTATGCATGAGAGTTACGAAGGAGAAAAACAAAGTTACAGTAGCTCGTCCAATCGGTGACAGATTTTCATGCGAATATTCAAAAAATGTGCATAAAGAAAATGTGCATTTTCCCACCAGTGGTGTTTCCACTAAATAGGACTTGTTAAAGATAACAATCAGTGCGTGAAGACTTAGTGCACATAAAATGTACTTTTTTGCTTAAGTTCTCATGTACCGAATAAAAATCAAAAGTTCAATGTGTTTCCATCGCATTTTCAACTCTACCGATAGTTTTGTCACAAAACTTGTTGCATTAAATAGCAAATGTGCCTCCTCTGGTCTTAGCACGTACGCTCTAGCCAACAGCTGGCAGACAGTGTGGGTAGGCAGTCTACATGATGACATTATTATGGATAAGAGAGAGAATATTTGTATTTGTCAAATGGCAGTCAAGCATCGGTCATCATGTTACCAGAATAAGAACTTCGATATTTATTGGAAAGGAGCATCAAGATCACTGTGCACTTTCACCACCCTGTGAAGTTCATCATAACTTATTTCATATGTAGCCTAATAAACTGCATGGTTACCCGAGTCAAGTTAACTTCGATATGATGGTTATTTGAAAGGGATCTTAAAACACATATTTTTAGCTTTGCTTTTCCATAGGGTGCTTTCAGTTTTAAATTGTTTATTATTTTATTTTTTGTTATCCTCATGTTTTTGTGTAGTAAATATTTCAGTTTTTATTTATTGTTTGTTTTTTCCTGTGAAGCGCATTGTGTTGCATGTCTGAAATTTGATATATAAATAAAGCTTGATTTGATGTGTGAGTGCACGTTCATCTCCATCTGTGTGCACACTGCATACCTGCCAGAATATGAAGTGCTCCCTGATGATGGTCCGGACCGCGTCGTTGCTCCACACGTCTCTGTTGAGACACTGGCAGGCAAAGTCCTGCACATTCTGGATGTTGATCATCAGCCACTTGTTCTCCAGCTGACCACAGTCCTTCGCCTAGAGAGAGAAAGGAGCCGGATAGGTATGAGCAATATGGTAATAGCGCCACCTTGCCCTCTGGTAGGCTAGGTGGAATTGTTGCCGTACTGCTTAGAAACCTATTCAATCCTTTCAGCTAAGGGTGGTTTGGATGAGGGTTGACTGATAGTCCTCCAGGTCTAGGGAGCTTGGGTGTCCAGGGGGGAGGGGGCTCCTCACCGTCTCGAAGCTGCCTTTGTGCATGAGCTCGACGGGGGGCCGGAACAGATCCGCCAGGGTGCTGAGCTTCTTGTCCACCGCACTGCCGTTCCTTAGCTCCTGCTCCTGGCGGACTGAGGGAGGGCAGAAAAGCTGTTAGCGTATACAGTGAGCTCCAAAAGTATTGGGACAGTGACACATTTCTTGTTGTTTTGGCTCTGTACTCCAGCACTTTGGATTTGAAATCATACAATGACTTTTGGAGCTCACTGTATAAGACAACCTGACCATGATCACAACACAAGTACTGCTTTAAGTAGTGCTTTGCCTGATGCCTGAGAGCTGGGTGGCACAATTCAGCAACATGGTTTTAGCACACAAACCCCCATTCTATGCAAACACACACACACACACACACAGACACATGTACACAAATACAGGTAGGCTACTTACTGGTTTCTGTTTGGAAGTCCCTAAAACCGTCAAATATGGACCGGGCAGGTCTTCGTCGTTTTGGCGCTGCGAGAGTTATGGATGCAGAGAGAGTGACAGACAGTTAGATGGACTGAGACGGCTACAGGGGGAAACAGAGGGAGCGCCATTGAGATCAAGTTGTAGTGAGGTAGGCTAAATGATGGGGTGGCACTTCAGAACTGTACCTCCAAACATAGGCTCTGGCTCCACCAGTATGTCCTGCTTCTGAGGGATGGGCGCCCGCACTTCGTCACTACAAAAACAGACAGACAATATTCAACTTCAACTCCAGGAGAGCAGACCTTTCTTTTTCTTATTAACATGCTTTTAATTAAAAACAGCAGGGCCAGTATTGGCGATCTCAAAGTATGGGTTTGTTTCAACACAGGCTCTAAACAGGACTCTGCAGTGGTGGTTGGTGCGATGGAGCAGGCCACTGACTCACTCTGCGGGGGGAGCTCTGCTGCTGGAGGCCCCTGCTGAACTGGAGCTGGTGCTGGGCTCCTCTGCGATCCCCCCTCCGTCCAGGAACATGGACACTGCCATTTCTAGATTGTTGTTGCATGCTTCTAGCATATGCTTCCCCACACTCTCTGTGGCACCTGGGACAGTGTAGTAGCAGGCATGGAACACACACACACAGACTTAAAACACTGAAATATCAAATGTGGATATTAAAAAAAGTTATCTGATGATTTAAAAATGGGAAATATATTTTCATGCATTGAATAATTTATTGGTTGGTTGACATAATCCCTATTATGAAATGTTTTCCGAGCTCTGAACCCCAAGGATCACTCACAAAAACATCGGACGGTTGTGCGCATGCGTTGTTCTTGTTTGAGCAACGCACTGGCAGAACAGAATAATGCCTGGCACTTTCACTATGTGAATGGTTAATCTCCGTGCATGGTAATCAAGAACTGCGTAAAATGTTGTGCAGTTTACCTGCAATCTAAACTTCCATGCAAGCATTGCTGGATATATAGATGGTTAGAGTTTATCATGTTCACTGCGCATGTCCGTTTCACTTTTCAAGTATTCTCGACAGAGAACATGGATACTGTCACACAAAAAAATGGGATGTATTTGGCCAAATTGCCATCTATATCTACATAATATAGAAACACTAAATTACCATTTTAGCCATGCAAACTTTGTGTAACGGTAACTTTAGCAGAGAGAGGCTGGTCCGGTGCTTCCGATCGCTTCTTGAACATGACAGGCGGGAGATGTTCCAGCCACCATTGCACTATAAGGCGGAACCTAGGCTAGGTTAGCTCGACTAGATAGATGTTCATGTTGTACCCAACGCCCATTCCACTAACACAAGACAACATGGCTAACGTTAGCTATTGCACCTCCAGATAGTCTAAATGACTTTTGGGGAAACTCTAGAAAGCAATTTTTGCGTGAGGCATCACCCCAAGACAATTCTAGTATTTCCTGTGGGTAATTTTATGTTAAGTTAGCTGCTCTATTCTGGTGATCACACACACTTGACGGTCGTGTGCTCCAGTTCGTTTTTCCCTTGATGACAGGGGGCAGTAAGCACTGATGCCCCGTTAGAGTTTCCTGCGCAGCTTTCTGTGATGCTTGGGCGACATGACTCTTTTTGGAACATAACTCATGAACAATGAACATTGCAAGAATTAAATGAAAAATATTTTTTTTACCTGTAATCGCTGTGAATTGTTGTATTAACCCATTCACCGCCGGAGCTGATCCATCCCCGAGCGCCGCCATCTTACCGCGACCAACAACAACACAAATGATTCACGTACGTACTGCCGTTGTGTACTCGCGAGCTTTGTCTAGATGCCTGTGTCACAGAAAGACTCGTGTTCGATTGTGGGTAATGTATTTCATTGCCCTGTCTCTGGTTTGACTACATTGGCTGAGTAGTAGGCCCGTACAGTTTACCAAGCTACCAATTACATAGCCTACCCTAAAGCTACCCTTAAGAAAATGTGTTTACTTAACTAACATTACTTTGAAAAAGTAGTTCACTACATCCAAACTACTATGTGAAAAATGATCATATCTAAAGATTAAATTGCAAGAACATCACTCTGGAGTCAGATGTTGACAGAATGTGTAATTTAGTGTGTTAAACACAAAAACCATTTCAAATGAGAATTAGACAGGTCTGATGCCAAAAAAGAAAGGAAATTCTTGCCTACCCATATTATTTTATTTTGGCCCAAAAAGTAGTGTAGTTCCAGTAGTTAGGTACACCGCTACATCAGTGGCGGCTGCTGAGGGGAGAACGGCTCATAATAACAGCTGGAACGGCGCAAATGGAATGGCATCAAACATTCCACTGATTCTGCTCCAGCCATTACCATGAGCCCATCCTCCCCACTTAAGGTGCCACCAACCTCCTGTGTGCTACATGGCTGAAAAGTAATGACTTACTAAAAACACTACCAAGATTTGAACTTAGTTAAACTACCACCAAACTACTGCAAAATGTAGTTAAATTACTAGTTGAACTACAAGGGTATCCTTTTAAGTGAAACTGTTATGTTCTCCTCTCTTCACAGTACTGACAATAGTACAGTAGTTGTAGTCAGTACATGTAAGATATTTTATACAGTGCATGCATAAGGCTGCGTTTACACAGGCAGTTTTTCCCCCCCCACTAATTGATCTTTTGACCAATCAAATCAGTTCTTTACATATCAGATATTTTTCGGGGCTGATCTAATTGGTCAAAAGTATTGGGCTGCCTGTGTAAACACAGCCATAGTGGCTTACAATCTATTCACTAATATGTCAGTTTAGTGGTGTAAGCATTTGTAGGAAAACATCTAATTTGAAGTAACTTTATTATTTAGTCTTTTATAATACAATCAGTTCAAAAACAGTCAACGAAGTGCTTTGTCAAACATAACTAAAAATGAGCAAAAAATTAAAGTGATTTGTGTGGCATTGTTCTCTGAACCCATCGGAGGGACTGGGACTAGTGGGGCAGATATAAATCCCTTGTATAGAACTGTCAACTTGTCTAGCAAAGGGAGGAGTCAATAGTTGAAATTCTATACATTTTATTTCTATCTGTAACATTCCAAATGAATAAGCCCCAGTTGTATGGGTAACCTTTCACTATTCAGGTAAGAATAGAAGTTGTCCCTAACCACTGATACAGGGTCATTCCACTAGTGGTTTAGGTTCAAATCTGATTTGGGTACAGAAAGTTTATCTGATCCTAGATCTGTGGTTAGAGGCAACTTCTGACTCTGTTGGTGCACTGCATGAACATACAGATCCTGAGCAATCTGGTAAAAAAACATTTTACACCACAAACACACTCCTTCCCTTCCACATACCACACATTTATTCAGACAGACCCCACTGATACAGGTCAATAGGTCATCTGAGCCCATTTCTGTTCCAAGAACACTGTTCACTTCTGTTCCAAGTTTCCCTTGAAGTGTCCCAGTAAGTGCAAACTATAGGTGACTCCATAAATGTATATGCATGGGCTTTTCACTTTGATGGAAACATGATTACAGATTGTCATATTTTCCTTAATCCATCATCTCAAAACATGAGGATCATTGCCTGAAAATAAAGGAGTGCTGAATGTCACCACCACTGAATGTCAGTTGCTTTTGACAGCGGTAAGATTTACTTATGGACTAATACACTGAAAAAAAACAAACGCAACATGTAAAGTGTTGATCTCATGTTTCATGAGCTGAAATAAAAGTTGGCTGAAATTTTTAATACGCACAAAAAGCTTATATTTCTCTCAGATTTTGTGCACACATTTGTTTACATCCCTGTTAGTGAGCATTTCTCCTTTGCCAAGATAATCCATCCACCTGACAGGTGTGGCATATCAAAAAGCTGATTAAACAGCATGATCATTACACAGGTGCACCTTGTGCTGGGGACAATAGAAAGCCACTCTAAAATATGCAGTTTTGTTACACAATACAATGCCACAGATGTCTCAAGTTGAGGAGGCGAGCAATTGGCATGCTGACTGCAGGAATGTCCACCAGAGCTGTTTCCAGAGAATTGAATGTTCATTTCTCTACCATAAGCCGCCTCCGTCGTTTTAGAGAATTTGGCAGTACGTCCAACCGACCTCACAACCGCAGACCACGTGTATGGCGTTGTGTGGGCGAACAGTTTGCTGAAGTCAACGTTGTGAACAGACTGCCCCATGGTGGCGGTGGGGTTACGGTATGGGCAGGCATAAGCTACGGACAACAAACACAATTGCATTTTATCGATGGCAATTTGAATGCACAGGGATACCGTGACAAAATCCTGAGGCCCATTGTCGTGCCATTCATCCGCCGTCATCACCTCATGTTTCAGCATGATAATGCACGGACCCATGTCGCAAAGATCTGTACACAATTCCTGGAAGCTGAACATGTCCCAGTTCTTCTATGGCCTGCATACGCAGACATGTCCCCCATTGAGCATGTTTGGGATGCTCTGGATCGACATGTATGACAGTGTGTTCCAGTACCCGCCAATATCCAGAAACTTCTCACAGCCATTGAAGAGGAGAGGGACAATATTCTACAGGCCACAATCAACAGCCTGATCAACTCTGCAAAGGAGATGTCGCGCTGCATGAGGCAAATGGTGGTCACACCAGATACTGACTGGTTTTCTGATCCACCCCCTACTATATATATTTTTTTTTTCAAAAGGTATCTGTGACCAACAGATGCATATCTGTATTCCCAGTCATGTGAAATCCATAAATTAGGGCCTAATGAATTTATTTCAGTTGACTGATTTCCTTATATGAACTGTAAATTGTTAAATTCATTTTTTTCAGTATAGCTCAGATTGCAGAGTAATTTGAATTAGGACATTGAATCAAAGACCAAGTTTGATTATTTACAATCAAAAGGGATGTTGACCCATTCAAAACATATCTGTTTCATAAAAAACTAAATAAAAAACAAAAAACAAACCAATGAAATCCTATGGCAAAATCCCACTCCTCCCCTTGACATGTGGTTCTACTCTCTGGTCTATGGTAACTGGGTCATGTTCATTAGGAAGAAACACAAAACAGAGTAACTATCTGATCTTGTCCAAGAAACGCTTGTTTCCGTTTTGCCCCATTGCAGAATGCTCTGCTACGTTTATTCCTAATGCACAAACCCCTGGTTTGTTTCTTGGTGTAGCCATGATTTAGCACTCAGAACAGCACATTTGCTTTATTGTCCCGAAGCCGAACAGTTTCAGCTAGAGTACAAAGAGTACGCTTCTTTGATGTGACAGGGCATTAATTAAGTTAAATCCTTCACTTTGAACAATAGACCACGAGACAGTGTCTGTTTGCAATGTAGCTACAATATGAGGGCAGCTTAGTGTTATGATGAGCTAAATATGCCCCTAGCAAACACATCGACATGGACCCCGTGTCAGCACCACTAAAGGCAGCAGCTACCATAGTGTCACATTCTGTTTTACACATTTAATCATTCAAATTCTTTAAAATAATATAAACAAATAAGACTGACATCTGGTGAGTGTAGACCTTCCTGAAGCTAACGCGATGACCACTCAAATAGACCATCAGAAACACCTCCTTGCCAGGTGCAGAGCAACTTCAATAACAAAGAGAGAAAACAGACTGCCTTCTCCTTTCTATCCCTCCAGACAAAAGGACAATCAGGCAGTGTGATCATTCCCTACTCCACATCCAAAGGGGGGGAAAGAGGGAGAAAAGAGAGGTAGGGGAGGACAGAGAGGGGAGGGGGGAGGACAGAAAGGGGAGGGGGGAGGACAGAGAGGGGAGGGGGGAGGACAGAGAGGGGAGGGGGGGTCCTTTTGACATCCCTGCAGCTCACACTCCTCCCAGCCCCTATCCAGTCCAATTCTGGGAATAAATTAATAAGATTAACATAATACCATAGGTCAGGTGGTGTGCGTGAGTGTAAGTGCGTGAGTATGTACATGCGTGCTTGTGTGTTTTACATGACAGAGGGTAAGGCAGGAGAAAAGTGATGGTCGGAATGTGTGCGTGTGTGTTGGAGTGTGTGTGGTATACAAGGACACTCGTGTGTATCTGTAGGTGTGTGCCTGTGGTGAATTAGTCTTGAGTGCAGTAAGCAGAGGTCCATTTTGCGGTTGCAGGGGAAGAACGGTGAGTGGAGGGACACTGAGGTGGGAGTGTGAACCGGTCAAAAGCGGATGAAGGTGGCATCGATCTGGCGTACGGTGGGCAGAGCCAGCATAATCTTCCTGCGATATTGGGGGTCTTTCTGTAAGGGGTTCCTCTCCAGGTACACAGTCTCCAGGGCCTTGGCGCTCTTCAGTTCATCCAGATCTGACCAGTTCTCTATCTGATTATCATTCATCTGGGAAAGATGAGTTGACATGTTATTCAAATACGTTTTCCAATCTGCAACAGACCAATTTTTTCCTCCAACAAGTGACAGTGCTCTATTTTTTATTATAAAACTGGGTGGTTCGAGCCCTGAATGCTGATTGGCTGAAAGCCGTGGTATATCAGACCGTTTCTTGTTACTGCTCTAATTACATTGGTAACCATTTTGTAATAGCAATAAGGCACCTCAGGTGTTTGTGGTATATTGCCAATATACCACAGCTAAGGGCTGTATGGAGGCAGGCGTTGCATCGTGCGTAAGAACAGCCCTTAGCCGTGGTACATAGGCCATATACCACACACCCCCAGGACTTATTGCTTAAATGACTCATCCATTCTTTCTCTTTCCTATTCACCATGAACCTTAAAATCTCTCTTTTCCTCTTACCCAGAATTCCTGTAGGTCTGTTAGATGGCTGATGTTTTCGATTTTCTTTACCCGGTTGGCTGCGATGTCCAGAGTTGTGAGCTTTTTCTATATGTGGACAAACAGCATCAAATTGAGACACACTTCGATTTGATTTATGAAACTATTATTGGCATTGAACTAGCGTGCAGACACCGATTCAACATGGATTTTGCAATAACTACAGTACATGTAATTGCAAATGACTACATGCATTGGCTGTGTGTAGAGCATTTTACCACATCACTTCATTGGGTTATTGGGCTTCCATAAACATTGCATTCCTGCTGTAATTTTATCAGTCGCCATGGCAATGTGCATGGCCCTACAGTCATGTGGTTGCCATTGACAGTGACTCACGTTGTTCTCCAGGCCCTCAATGACCTCGATGCCATTGTGACTCAGGTAGAGCTCCTTCAGGTTGACCAGACCCTGCAGACCCTCCATCTTGGTGATGCGGTTACTCTGGAGAGAAAGGAACACAACATATCCTCAGAGACCAACATCCACTTGTCTTTCATAATGTACCGTCATCATGAGTAGATGTATTTCTACAGTTCAGGGCGACTAAACAGCACAAACAACCGAGTTGGGTCACTAAAGCAAGAAAATGTGCGTGCAACATTTCTGCAGTGTATTCAGTGTTTTCAAACACATTAATACATTACAGGAAGCAGTAGTGATGTGTTGTGTGTCAGGGTTGGGGTCAATTCAGAAAGTAAACCAAATTCAAATTCCAAATTGAAAATAATTGGAATTTCAGTGCACTTCCAGAATTGAAATGGAATTGACCCCAACCATGGTGTGTGTGTACCTGGATGCTGAGGACTGTCAGGTTGTGAAGGCCCTCCAGATGCTGCAGCTGAGTGATCTTATTGGTGCCCAGAAACAGACTTGTCAAGGAGGAAAGCCCGTCCAAGTTCTCTATTAGCTGGAAACACACAAAGGAGGCACGCACACAAATTAGGGCAATCATTCCTCACCTCTTTAAAGCAACAACGACTTTCTGTTGCAGAGTGACTGCCAATTGTGAGACATCACTCAAACCAAATCTATACCAATGCAAAGACATGTATATGTTCTACACTTTCCAATTATATTCCAATGTTATGCCAATATATGATCTACTCATTCCAATTCTATGTGAATATGCAATTGACTGCCTGTGACCCCTGACCCTTGGCCTCTGTCTTACCCGGATGCGGTTGGAGCCCAGCTCCAGCATCTCCAGGCCGGTGAGATGGTCCAGGTTGGCGATGTGGCTGATCTTGTTGTGCAGCAGAAAGAGCTTCTTTAGCCCCGTCAGACGCTCCAGACCCTCCACCTTCCTAAGCAGATTGAAGGAGACGTCCAGCTGACTGGAGATCAGAGTCAAAACACATTCAGGTTTAATTCAACTTTACTGTATTTAAACTTTTTGTGCGAAATGGTGCATGAAGTAACATTTGCTTCAGTCAGTGTATATGGGGAGAGGTTAGTAAAGGTTGGACATTGAGGCAATCTCTAGGTCAGCTGATAGGGAGGGAAACACTGGTGTGTGTGGTACCGTCAGACTCACTCCAGCTCTGTGAGGGTCTGCAGGTTCTCAAGTTTGCGGATCTGGTTGTCATAGAGATCAAGCTCCTTCAGCGTCACTAACGTCTCCAGGTTCTCAATCGTCTTGATCAGGTTCTGCCTTAGAGAGAGCGTCTGGACACACACCACATTTAGCATCAAATCATCTAGTCATACTGTTTGTGCAGACAGTCTCCTTTACTTCATTGTGATTACGTCACCTATGTTCTCTATAAAATAGCCATATTATGTTTTTACAATGTGTGAATGAGACAATAGTCAGCCTACTGACCTTAGCCTTCCTCAACACCTCCAGTCCCTCAATCTTCCCAATACGACAGTGGACAAGATCAACATCCTGGGAATAAGAGAGGGGTAGGTGTTAGGTAGAGAACTACATTGGAATAACATTCATAATTCCATGAGGCAAACTGTTATGGCAACATTTACATTTTTGTCATTTAGCAGACGGTCTTATCCAGAGCGACTTACAGGAGTAATTAGGGTTAAGCACCTTGCTCAAGATTTTTTACCTAGTCTACTCTGGGATTTGAACCAGCAACCGTTCGGTTACTGGCCAAACGCTCTTAACCACCTGCTGCCCTTATAACACTACTCCCCCTCCCTCACCTCTTCCTCTGGGTCCAGGGTTATGGTATCCATTTCAACGGGAGACTCTTCTTTAACTGCTTACAAAAAGAGACATATCAAGGGGTGATTTAACACAACCACAGCATCTAACTAGAGTAACTAGTAACTTCAATTTGTGCTTATGAAGCGTGACACTTGTGTACAACTATAGCTTGTGTCTAGCCCCCACCTGTGGTTGGGGGCTGATTGGGGTCCACCTCCCCATTGATGCTCTTCCTCCTGGTCTCATCATCTCCAGACTCCTCTGACTCTCCCTTCCGGTCCACTGCACACAGAGAACAGATGGAAAGGGGGATACCTAGTCAGTTGTACAACTGAATGCATTCAACCAAAATGTGTCTACCGCATTTAACCCAACCCCTCTGAATCAGAGAGGTGCAGGGGCTGCCTCAATCGACTTTGGCGCCCGGGGAACATTGGGTTAACTGCCTTGTTCAGGGGCAGAAAGACAGAATTTTACCTTGTCAGCTCGGGGATTCGATCCAGCAACCTTCCGGTTACTGGCCCAACGCTCCTACCAGGAACAGGCAGGGTCAATCACTTAAATGTAGTTAGGTTATTATAAAGAAAACGCAAACGCCCATGTAGCAGGCTCACGTGATACCGTGCTCTGACATCTCGTTATGGGTGGCTCTGTCTGCAATCTACTGCTAGCTGATTAGTCGCATGTTCATCATTAGCAAAGTATATTTATACTTAGCTAACTACTACACCTTGTTTTGAACATAGAAAGGTTTTTTTCCCGACTGCATCTGTCTGATATTTTAGATGTTGAAGAATCTGACAGAGCTAGAGGACTGGCCAGCAAGGACCAACCAGCTAGCTAGCGTAGCTTGATAGACCAATCACCATGAAATGTTCCCACTTCAAGAACACTCAGTTGCTAGACTAACTTGCTTGTGAGTGGATGAGACGGTCATTATTTCATAGCTAATGTTAGCTAGTTACATTAAACAAAGGATGCCATTAAAACAAAATACATTAGACATGCTAGTGTAGCTACATAGCTGTTTGCTTGCGCACGAAAACAAGCTGTTATTGAATGATTTATCTAACAAGGTAGCTAGCTACTAGCTAGCTGGCTAACAACATTAGCTACTTAGCTAGCTTAGCATGTTCAGGGAGGGAGGAGACAAAGTAGCACAAAATAAAATCCCCTGGGGGGTGGGAAGATGCGGCTATACATCAATATCAATTTCATCACCCTCATGATAAACTATTTGTAATGCCGTATTTTAAATGTTCACTCACCTTCCATCTCTTGAGGATCTCCAACAGACAGGGTAGCCATGTTTGTTTCTTGATAAACCCTCGCTTTTTTAGTGGTAATCTCCTCAGCCAATCAGGAGGCTGCATCTTTGGTGCGGTCCCTTCCTTCTAAAGGGGTGCCGCCACTGGCCATAATATACCATTCATCCGCTTTGTGTGCGATATTCAAGATCACATTTGCATGAGAAAATATAAAGAAAGACAGAATATGTAGGTCGTGTTTATTCACCGTGGAAAATATAAGAGCTGCGACGCTACCATAAAGAGCAGTGTAATGTCACTTTTTGGCCACAAGATGGTGCCAATCACACATATGTACAAGCGCCACAATCACACAGTTGGAGGACATACAGTACATAGCCCATCAACAAGGGCAGAAAAATATAATAAGAATAGTAGGTTTCAGGGAAGGTCATCCATATCCAGAAACGTGCTATAGGGGGATGGTGTATGAGTTGATGTACTTTATCTACTTCACTGGTATGCCTATGTGACCATCCCTGGGCTATGAATAACAGCAGGGATCGGCAAAAGGCGGCCCGCGGGCCAAAACAGGCCCTCAAGTGATTTGTTTTGGGCCCCCAAAGTTTTCTGTAAAATAATTAAATATAAAAAAATTGATTTTCGTTTTTGGTCAAAAGAAACTGTAAAACTGTAAAATCACCAGGAATTCATTTAATTTCGGAAATATTTTCCCAAGTATTCCCACAAATAAAGAAGAGACATACAGTACCAGTCAAAGGTTTGGACACACCTACTCATTCAAGGGATTTTCTTAATTTTTTTTACTATTTTCTACATTGTAGAATAATAGTGAAGACATCAAAACTATGAAATAACATATATGGAATCATGTAGTAACCAAAAAAGTGTTAAACAAATCAAAATATTTTTTATATTTGAGATTCTTCAAATAGCCAGCCTTTGCCTTGATGACAGCTTTGCACACTCTTGGCATTCTCTCAACCAGCTTCATGTGGTAGTCACCTGGAATGCATTTCAATGAACAGGTGTGCCTTCTTAAAAGTTAATTCTTAATGCGTTTGAGCCAATCAGTTGTGTTGTGACAAGGTGAGAACAGCTCAAATAAGCAAAGAGAAACGATAATCCATCATTACTTTAAGACATGAAGGTCAGTCAATACTGAAAGTTTCTTCAAGTGCAGTCGCAAAAATCATCAAGCGCTATGTTGAAACAGGCTCTCATGAGGACCACCACAGGAATGGAAGACCCAGAATGGAAGACCTCTGCTGCAGAGGATAAGTTCATTAGAGTTACCAGCCTCAGAAATTGCAGCCCAAATAAATGCTTCACAGAGTTCAAGTCACAGACACATCTCAACATCAATTGTTCAGAGGGGACTGTGTGAATCAGGCCTTCATGGTCAAATTGCTGCAAAGAATCCACTACTAAAGGACACCAATAAGAAGAAGAGACTTGCTTGGGCCAAGAAACACGAGCAATGGACATTAGACAGGTGGAAATGTGTCCTTTGGTCTGGAGTCCAAATTTGAGATTTTTGGTTCCAACCACCGTGTCTTTGTGAGACGTGGTGTGGGTGAACAGATGATCTCCGCATGTGTAGTTACCACCGTAAAGCATGGAGGAGGAGGTGTTATGGTGTGGGGGTGCTTTGCTGGTGACACTGTCTGTGATTTATTTAGAATTCAAGGCACACTTAACCAGCATGGCTACCACAGCATTCTGCAGCAATACGCCATCCCATCTGGTTTGGGCTTAGTGGGACTATAATTTGTTTTTCAACAGGACAATGACCCAACACACCTCCAGGCTGTGTAAGGGCTATTTTACCAAGAAGGAGAGTGATGGAGTGCTGCATCAGATGACCTGGCCTCCACAATCCCCCGATCTCAACCCAATTGAGATGGTTTGGGATGAGTCAGATGGCAGGGTGATGGAAAAGAAGCCAACAAGTGCTCAGCATATGTGGGAACTCCTTCAAGACTGTTGGGAAAGCATTCCAGGTGAAGCTGGTTGAGAGAATGCCAAGAGTGTGCAAAGCTGTCATCAAGGCAAAGGGTGGTTATTTGAAGAAGAAGGGGCTCTGTAGGGTCTGTTTGTGTTTGTGAACAGAGCCCCAGTACCAGCTTGCTTTTGTGACTCTTCTCCAGGTTCATCTCTCTATAGGTGATGGCTTTGTTATGGAACGTTTGGGAATCGCTTCCTTTTAGGTGGTTGTAGAATTTAATGGCTATTTTCTGGAGCTTAAGCTCCAGTACACAGAGTGAGACCGAGACACTGCTGTTCATGTTATCTTGACACAGATCTTTACACCCAAAACAATATTCCCCCCCATTGCGTGCCAAGATTGATAGGAGATGATCTCTTCAGACACTACTGCTGGTGAATGGGACTACTTCACTCCTGACCCAGTGTTGTGCTGTCTGAAGCACACAGTGGTAAAATTCTCTAAAGCATGTGAGTGATCATTCTTTGATATACTCCCTGTGCATCACATGGATACCATAATATGCCCTAGTTAGTACATGGAGATAACAGCATGCTCTTTGACCACTTCTTCATATGAGTTGCTGCCTCCTTGACCTATTTTGTTTTCTTTGTATTGCAGAAAATGCTTTGGAGAAACAAAATACAATGCAATTCACTGTTGTTGTCTTAACACACACACACACACACACACACACACACACACACACACACACACAAACACACACACACACACACACACACACACACACACACACACACACACACACACACACACACACACACACACACACACACACACTGTAGCCTATGTACACTGGGGTTTGATAGTGTGTGTGTTCCCTCTTGTGTTCAGCTGTGGGACAATGAGTCAGACACAAATAGACTGAACTCTACACATCTCATCTGTGCTCTAGTTCTGTTTGTACCTGTAGAGTAATGATGTTTGAAAACATCCACCTCTGCAACAGAGGAAGATACATACTGTATATGGACATAGCATTCATACTCCTGTCCTGCCGTATGTCTAATATCTGGTAACAATGTCTAGAAACATCCAAGAACAAACGGTTCTGTACTAGTAGTATAGTTGCCAAGGAAGAGGTATGTGGTCAATTCCTTTAGAAATATGCACATTTTCTCACCATTTAAATTAGAGAAATGTTTTATGAAAAAACCCTGAATGTTTGTAGTTTCACAATTCAGCTTGTAAACACTAACTGGATGCCATACATTAACTTTCTAGTTGGATGATCTCAAAACCAACTTAAAGCACTTTACAGGAGGAATGATCTCTAGGTCCAAAAGGCTCCTTAACAGCTTCTACCCCCAAGCCATAAGACTGCTGAATCATTAAACAAATGGCCACCTGGAATATTTGCATTGATTTGATGATTTGAAAACAATTCAGGGGCATTTGTAACTGTTATTGGAATATTTTATATGTCCGTCTGTCTATCTGACTGTTATGGAAGCATTTAGCTGGCGAAACTCAATTGGAAATGCAAATAGTCAAATGATAAATAAATATAATGTTTGCAATTCCTTTTCCTAAATGGGTATGCATTTGTTGTGACAAAATTCAAATTCCAAGTACTATATTTACCCTTAAACCACACAGAGTATGGAAAAGCATTTTCAATTGCCAATTGAGAATTATTTATATTTTTGTCACAATTCATGCTATCACATTAAGTAAATGAAATTGCAAACATGAGAAATGATTGTCATTTAAGCATTTACATTACATTTTTAAATGTGTCAGTGTTGTACTGGATGGTACCATGGAAATGAAATATCAAACACACTTTGTTATTTCTTTTTCAAATTGGCAGACATTATGCATACTCAATCATGAAAATTATACTGCAATATCAATCAAATGTATTTATAAAGCCCTATTTACATCAGCAGATGTCACAAAGTGCTATACAGAAACCCAGCCTAAAACCCCAAACAGCAAGCAATGCTGATGTAGAAGCACGGTGGCTAGGAAAAACTCCCTAGAAAGGCAGGAACCTAGGAAGAAACCTAGAGAGGAACCAGGCTCTGAGGGGTGGCCAGTCCTCTTCTGGCTGTGCTGGGTGGAGATTATAAGAGTACATGGCCATTTAAGGACAGATTGTTCTTCAAGATGTTCAAACGTTCATAGATGACCAGCAGGGTCAAATAATAATCACAATGGTTGTAGAGGGTGCAACAGGTCAGTACCTCAGGAGTAAATGTCAGTTGGCTTTTCATAGCCGAGCATTCAGAGGTCGAGACAGCAGGTGCGGTAGAGAGAGAGAGAGTTGAAAACAGCAGGTCCGGGACAAGGTAGCAATTCCGGTGAACAGGTCAGGGTTCTCTAGCCGCAGGCAGAACAGTTGAAAATGATACCCCCTGACAGGGCTAAACAGGCAGGATATAACCCCACCCACTTTGCCAAAGCACAGCCCCCACACCACTAGAGGGATATCAACAGACCACCAACTTACTACTCTGAGACAAGGCTGAGTATAGCCCACAAAAATCTCCTCCACCGCACGAGCCCGAGGGGGTGCAAAACTGGACAGGAAGATCACGTCTGTGACTCAACCCACTCAAGTGACGCACCCCTCCTAGGGACAGCATGGAAGAGCACTAGTAAGCCAGTGACTCAGCCCCCATAATAGGGTCAGAGGCAGAGAATCCCAGTGGAGAGAGGGAGCCGGCCAGGCAGAGACAGCAAGGGCAGTTCGTCGCTCCAGTGCCTTGCTGTTCACCTTCGCACCCCCGAGCCAGACTACACTCAATCAGTAAAGACTTAAAGGTCGAGACCGAGTCTGCGTCTCTCACATGGATAGGCAGACCGTTCCATAAAAATTGAGCTCTATAGGAGAAAGCCCTTCCTCCAGCTGTTTGCTTTGAAATTCTAGGGACAATAAGGAGGCATGCGTCTTGTGACCGTAGCATACGTATAGTTATGTATGGCAGGACCAAATCGGAGAGATAGGTAGGAGCAAGGCCATGTAATGCTTTGTAGGTTAGCAGTAAAACCTTGAAATCAGCCCTAGCCTTAACAGGAAGCCAATGTAGAGCGGGTAGCAGTGGAGTAATATGATAAAATTTTCTGGTTCTAGTCAAGATTCTAGCAGCCGTGTTTAGCACTAACTGAAGTTTATTTAGTGCTTTATCCGAGTAGAGCATTGCAGTAGTCTAATCTAGAAGTGACAAAAGCATGGATTAGCTTTTCTGCATCATGTTTTGACAAAAAGCCTTTGATTTTTGCAATGTTACGAAGATGGAAAAAAGCTGTCCTTCAAATATTCTTGATATGTTCGTCAAAAGAGAGATCAGGGTCCAGAGTAACGCCAAGGTCCTTCACAGTTTTATTTGAGACGACTGTACAACCATCAACATTAATTGTCAGATCCAACAGCAGATCTCTTTGTTTCTTGGGATCTAGAACTAGCATCTCTGTTTTGTCTGAATGTAAAAGTAAAACATTTGCCGCCATCCACTTCCTTATGTCTGAAACACAGGCTTCCAGGATAGGCAATTTTGGGGCTTCACCATGTTTCATCGAAATGTACAGCTGTGTGTCGTCCGCATAGCAGTGAAAGTTGACATTGTATTTCCGAATGACATCACCAAGAGGTAGAATATATAGTGAAAACATTAGTGGTCCTGAAACAGAACCTTGAGGAACGCCGAAACGTACAATTGATTTGTCAGAGGACAAACCATCCACAGAGACGAACTGATATCTTTCCGACAGATAAGATCTAAACCAGGCAAGAACTTGTCCGTGTAGACCAATTTGGGTTTCTAATCTCTCCAAAATAATGTGGTGATCGATGGTGTCAAAAGCAGCACTAAGGTCTAGGAGCACGAGGTCAGATGCAGAGCCTTGGTCTGACGCCATTAAAAGGTCATTTACCACCTTCACCAGTGCAGTCTCAGTGCTATGATGGGGTCTAAAACCAGACTGTAGCATTTCTTATACATTATTTGTCTTCAGGAACGCAGTGAGTTGCTGAACAGCTTTTTCTAAAATGTTTGAGAGGAATGGGAGATTCGATATAGGCCAATAGTTTTTGACATTTTCCGGGTCAAGGTTTGGCTTTTTCAAGAGATTTACTGCCACTTTTAGTGAGTTTGGTACACATCCGGTGGATAGGGGGCCATTTATTATGTTCAACATAGGAGTGCCAAGCACCTGAAGTAGCTCTTTCAGTAGTTTAGTTGGAATAGGGTCCATAGTTGGAATAGGGTCCAGTATGCAGCTCGACGGTTCAGAGGTCTTGACTAGTTTCATTAATGTATCAAGAGATACAGGATAAAAAACCTTGAGTGTCTCCTTTGATCCTAGGTCCTGGTAGTTATGTGCAGACTCAGGACAACTGAGCTTTGGAGAAATACGCAGATTCAAAGTGGAGTCCGTAATTTGCTTTCTAATGATCATCGAAGAAGTTCATGAATTTATCACTGCTGAAGTGAAAGCTATCCTCTCTTGTTGAATGCTGCTTTTTAGTTAGCTTTGCGACAGAATCAAAAATAAATGTAGGATTGTTCTTATTCTCCTCAATTAGGTTGTAAAAATAGGATGATTGAGCAGCAGTGAGGGCTCTTCGATATTGCACGGTACTGTCTTTCCAAGCTAGAAGACTTTCAGTTTGATGGAGAGCCCTTTCCGTTTCAATTTTCTGGAAGCTTGCTTCAGCGCTTCGGTATTTTCTGTATACCAGGGAGAAAATTTGTGACAAAGGTTAAATTAAGATCCTCAGTTAGGTGGTTAACTGATTTTTGTACTCTGACATGCTTGGGTAGGTGGGGGGTCTGGAAGGGCATCTAGGAATCTTTGGGTTGTTAGAGAATTTATAGCACAGCTTTTGATGATCCTTGGTTGAGGTCTGAGCAGATTATTTGTTTGCGATTGCAAACATAAGAAAATGGTGGTCTGATAGTCCAGGATTATGAGGAAAAACATTGAGATCTACAATATTAGAAGCTCAAAAGACGAAAACTAAGTCTTTTTTTTATTATTGAAATTTGCTGTCATAAATGTTAGCAACACCTCTGCCTTTGCGGGATGCGCGGGGGATATGGTCACTAGTGTAACCAGGAGGTGAGGCCTCATTTAACACAGTAAATTAATCAGGCTTGAACCATCCAATCATATCAAGATTATGATCAGTGATTAGTTCATTGACTATGACTGCCTTGGAAGCGAGGGATCTAACATTAAGAAAAAGCTATTTTGAGATGTGAGATATGACAATCTCTTTCAATAATGACAGGCATGGAGGAGGTCTTTATTCCAGTGAGATTGCTAAAGCGAACACTGTCGTGTTTTGTTTTGCTCAACCTAGATCGAGGCACAGACACTGTCTCAATGGGGATAGCTGAGCTGACTACACTGACTGTGCTAGTGGCAGACTCCACTAAGCTGTCAGGCTGGCTAACAGCCTGCTGCCTGGCCTGCACCCTATCTCATTGTGGAGCTAGAGGAGTTAGAGCCCTGTCTATGTTCATAGATAAGATGAAAGCACCCCTCCAGCTAGGATGGAGTCCGTCACTCCTCAGCAGGCTTGGTCCTGTTTGTGGGCGAGTCCCAGAAAGAGGGCCAATTATCTTCAAATTCTGTCTTTTGGGAGGGGCACAAAACAGTTTTCAACTAGCGATTGAGTTGTGAGACTGCTGTAGAGCTCATCACTCCCCCTAACTGGGAGAGGGCCAGAGATAATTACTCGATGCTGACACATCTTTCTAGCTGATTTACACGCTGAAGCTATGTTTCGCTTTGTGACCTCTGACTGTTTCATCCTAACATCATTGGTGCCGACCTGGATAACAATATCCCTATACTCTCTATACTCGCCAGTTTAAGCCTCAGCCAGCACCATCTTCAGATTAGCCTTTACATCGGTAGCCCTGCCCCCTGGTAAACAGTGTATGATCGCTGGATGATTCTTTTTAAATCTAATATTGCAGGTAATGGAGTCGCCAATGACTAGGGTTTTCAATTTGACAGCGCTAATGGTGGGAGGCTTCGGCGGCTCAGACCCCATAACGGGTGGAGGAGAGACCTGAAAGGCTCGGCCTCTGACTTTTTGCAGAGTAAGACCGAGACACTGCTGTTCTTGTTATCTTGACACAGATCTTTACACCCAAAACAATATTCCCCCCCATTGCGTGCCAAGATTGATAGGAGATGATCTCTTCAGACACTACTGCTGGTGAATGGGACTACTTCACTCCTGACCCAGTGTTGTGCTGTCTGAAGCACACAGTGGTAAAACTCTCTAAAGCAGGTGAGGGATCATTCTTTGAAATACTCCCTGTGCATCACATGGATACCATAATATGCTCTGTTAGCACATGTAGATAAGAGCATGCTCTTTGACCACTTTGTCACGATCGTCATATGGAACAGACCAAGGCGCAGCGTGATGAACAAACATACTTTAATTAGTTAAAGTTTAAACACAATACAAAACAAGAAACGACTCGTGACGTCCAACGGTATCAATGACCGAACACGGAACAAAAACCCTCAAACACAAAGGGAAAATAGACAGTTTAAATATGGCTCCCAATCAGAGACAACCAGCCAACAGCTGACACTCGTTGCCTCTGATTGGGAGTCACTCAGGCAAACATAGAATACAACAAACTAGAATGAACACCACAGAATGAACACACCCTGGCTCAACATATAGGGTCCCAGAGCCAGGGTGTGACAGTACCCCCCCCTAAAGGCGCGGACTGCGACCGCGCCTCAACTAAAACAAAATAGGGGAGGGCTGGGCGGGCATACCTCCTCGGCGGCGGTTCTGGCTCCGGCCTTGACCACCACCCTCCAATCAACCCCCCATAGCGCCCCTGGTCCAGTCTGGCCCCGCTGGCTGGAGCTGAACTTGACACTGGTGGAGCGGATTGCACTAGCTCCGGCGCAAAGCATCTGACCGGTGCCGGACCAGCCACTGGTGGAACAGGCACGGCCCATGCCGGACTGACGACGCACACCACTGGCTTGGTGTGGGGAGCAGGAGCGGGCCGAGCCGGGCTGACGAAACGCACCACTGACTTGGTGCGGGGAGCAGGAGCGGGCCGGACCGGGCTGACGAAGCGCACCACTGACTTGGTGCGGGGAGCAGGAGCGGGCCGGACCGGGCTGACGAAGCGCACCACTGACTTGGTGCGGGGAGCAGGAACGGGCCGGACCGGGCTGACGAAGCGCACCACTGACTTGGTGCGGGGAGCAGGAACGGGCCGTGCCAGGCTGACGAAGCGCACCACTGACTTGGTGCGAGTGGCAGGAACAGGCCGGACCGTACTGGGAACACACACCACTGGCCCTACGTGGGGATCAGGAACAGGCCGGACCGGACTGGCAACACACGCCAGTACCTCTTGCCGTGCCTCTACATCCTCCTTCCCCCTGGTGACCAGTGACTCCCGTAACCTGGCGGCCTCCTGCTGCCCCGTCGTCCACGGCGTTAGCCCCCCCCTAAAAAATGTATGGGCTTCACTCCTACTCGTGGCCAAGGCCTCCATCCCTCTTGCCAGACTCACACTCATCTCCTCCCAAGTCCATCCTCTCTCCTCGTCACGCTGCTTGATCCAGTCGAGGTGGGTTTTTCTGTCACGATCGTCATATTGAACAGACCAAGGCGCAGCGTGATGAACAAACATACTTTAATTAGTTAAAGTTTAAACACAATACAAAACAAGAAACGACTCGTGACGTCCAACGGTATCAATGACCGAACACGGAACAAAAACCCACAAACACAAAGGGAAAACAGACAGTTTAAATATGGCTCCCAATCAGAGACAACCAGCCAACAGCTGACACTCGTTGCCTCTGATTGGGAGTCACTCAGGCAAACATAGAATACAACAAACTAGAATGAACACCACAGAATGAACACACCCTGGCTCAACATATAGGGTCCCAGAGCCAGGGTGTGACACACTTCTTCATATGAGCTGCTGCCTCCTTGACCTATTTAGTTTCTCTTTGTATTGCAGAAAATGCTTTGGAAAAACAAAATAAAATGCAATTCACTGTTGTTGTTGTAACACACACACACACACACACACACAGTAGCCTACAGTGCCTTCGGAAAGTATTCTGACCTCTTGACTTTTTCCACATTTTGTTAGGTTACAGCCTTATTCTAAAATGGATTAAATCATTTTATTTCCCTCATCAATCTACACACAATACCCCATAATGTCAAAGCAAAAACAGGTTTTCAGACATTTTTGCTAATAATAAAAAATTAAAAAATTAAAAATACATTTGCTTAAGTATTCAGACCCTTTACTCAGTACTTTGTTGAAGCACCTTTGGCAGCAATTACAGCCTCTAGTCTTCTTCGGTATGACACTACAAGCTTGGCACACCTGTATTTGGGGAGTTTCTCCCATTCTTCTCTGCAGATCCTCTCAAGCTCTGTCAGGTTGGATGGGGAGCGTCGCTGCACAGCTATTTTCAGGTCTCTCCAGAGATGTTCGATCGGGTTCAAGTCCGGGCTCTGGCTGGGCCACTCAAGGACATTCAGAGTCCCGAAACCACTCCTGCGTTGTCTTGGCTGTGTGCTTAGGGTCGTTGTCCTGTTGGAAGGTGAACCTTCGCCTCAGTCTGAGGTCCTGTGCGCTCTGGAGCAGGTTTTCATCAAGGATCTCTCTGTAATTTGCTCTGTTCAGCTTTGCCTCGATCATGACTAGTCTCCCAGTCCCTGCCGCTGAAAAACATCCCCACAGCATGATGCTGCCACCACCATGCTTCACCGTAGGGATGGTGCCAGGTTTCATCCAGATGTGACGCTTGGCATTCAGGCCAAATAATTCAATCTTGGTTTCATCAGACCAGAGAATCTTGTTTCTCATGGTCTGAGAGTCTTTAGGTGCCTTTTGGCAAGCTCCAAGCAGGCAGTCATGTGCCTTTTACTGAGGAGTGGCTTCCGACTGGTCACTCTACCATAAAGTCAAGATTGGTGGAGTGCTGCAGAGATGCTTGTCCTTCTGGAAGCTTCTCCCATCTCCACTGAGGAACTCTAGAGCTCTGTCAGAGTGACCATCGGGTTCTTTGTCACCTCCCTGACCAAGACCCTTCTCCCCCGATTGCTCAGTTTGGCCGGGCAGCCAGCTCTAGGAAGAGTCATGGCGGTTCAAACTTCTTCCATTTAAGAATGATGGAGGCCACTGTGTTCTTGGGGACCTATAATGCTGCAGAAATTTTTTGGTACCCTTCCCCAGATCTGTGCCTTGACACAATCCTGTCTCTGAGCACTACGGACAATTCCTTCGACCTCATGACTTGGTTTTTGCTGTGACATGCACTGTCAACTGTGGGACCTTATATAGACAGGTGTGTGCCTTTCCAAATCATGTCCAATCAATTGAATATACCACAGGTGGACTCCAATCAAGTTATAGAAACATCTCAAGGATGATCAATGGAAACAGGATGCACCTGAGCTCAATTTCGAGTCTCATAGCAAAGGTCTGAATACTTATGTAAATAAGGTATTACTGTTTTTTATTTTTAATAAATTTGCACAAATGTCTAAAAACCTGTTTTCGCATTGTCATTATGGGGTATTGTGTGTAGATTGCTGAGGATTTTTTTTATTTTATCCATTTTAGAATAAGGCTGTAACATAACAAAATGTGGAAAGAGTCAAGGGGTCTGAATACTTTCTGAAGGCACTGTATGTACAGTACACTGTGGTTTGATAGTGTGTGCAACTTCCTCTATCTTCCCTCTTGTGTTCAGCTGTGGGACAATGAGTCAGACACAAATAGACTGAACTCTACACATCTCATCTGTGCTCTAGTTCTGTTTGTACCATAGAGTCATGATGAAAACATCCACCTCTGCAACAGAGGAAGATACATACTATATATGGACATAGCATTCCAAGTAATATATTTACCTTTAAACCACACAGAGTATGTAAAAGTATTGTTTTCCATTTAAGTGAGAATTATTTTTATTTTTGTCACAATTCATGCTGTGACATTAAGGAAATTAATGGAAAACATGAGAAATGTCATTTAAGCATTTACATTAGATTTTTAAACGTGTCAGTGTTGGACTGGATGGTACCATGGAAATGAAATATCAAACACACTTTGTTATTTATTTTTCAAATTGGCAGACATTATGCATACTCAATCATGAAAATTATAATGCAATATCTTTTTTTGCATTTCAAATAGAATTTTGCCACAAAACATGCATACCCATTTAGGAAAAGGAATCGCATACATGATATTGATTTATCATTTGTCCATTTGCATTTCCAATTCAATTTCGGAAGCTAAATGCTTCAATAAACTGTCATGTCACTCCTATGAGGTAGGCTGTTGCACGCCTTGAAGCGCTCTCGTGAAAGACCTACCCATTTTTCGTTTTAAAGGGACCATCCTCGCTCTGACCTCCCATCAGCCAATCACATCCCAAACTACTGAAAATCGTAGCGCGCATTTAAAAGACAACAGTTTCCGACCACTTGTAGGGACAAATTCGGAGGATACGCACACCTATGGAGGACCTTGGCATATCCTTTATCATATTCCGTGTTTGTATTTGCAAGGGAGAACAAGAAGAAAGAGTTCGTTCTATTTATATCTAATCTATTACATTAGGCGTACGTCTTGGAGGTAGCTAGTACATCATTTCAAAGACTAGTTCTAGTTGGGAGAAGTGAAGGCAAAGATGCGACTTCCACTTACATTCATTCTGATTTGCAAGCTATGTTTGGGTCTTCAAATGGGTAGGTTTTTCCATTGCTCACTTTTCCATTCCTTTATTGTACAATGTTTTCATTTTACGCACAACATTCTCCACTATTGTGACTGGTATGAATATAAGGGTATTCAAAACAAATTAGTAGTCTATAAATGTTTGCTTTTTAATGTGTTTTGTTGTAGACACGGTCATTCAGTTCCAGCGGTCGGGAGTGGTCGGTGAGGTCGAGGCCGTCGAGCAGGTATTGATCAACAGAGCCCCTCTCTCCAGCTGCGGGAAAGACATCATCGCCATTCTCCGTGCTGTATTGTTGGGCAACTACAGCGAGTCTTTTCAACATGCGTTTGAGATAGAAGAAAATGTCAACAACACCATGACAAGTAGGCCTAATGCATAACTGTATGAACTTACGGTAACACGCAAATACAGTACACAAACACAACGCAAACCTTTTGAGGGCACAGGAGCCTTGCTCAAGGGCACAATGGCAGGTACCTGAGACCTGACACTTGTATTGCCCGTGCTGGGACAAATCAACCTCTTTGACTGACAAGGAATACAATCAGAGATATTCTGATAAAGGTTACATTCATTCTTAACCATTCCTTTCCATTTTTCCCTTCCATAACCAGAAAATCATACTTACCAGTACCTGCGTGTGCGTGAATGCAAACTGGACGGATTTCGAGTGGTGCATTTGACCGACCGGCTCCTGGTCGACGGGAATTACTTCCTGACTCTGGACCGAAACACAGACACCTGGACAGCTGAGGTACCACAGGCCCTCGCACTCAAACAGCTTTGGGACCAGGACACTGAGCGCACGAGGC
Source organism: Coregonus lavaretus (assembly GCF_964263955.1). Lineage (NCBI taxonomy): Eukaryota > Metazoa > Chordata > Actinopteri > Salmoniformes > Salmonidae > Coregonus > Coregonus lavaretus. The sequence continues at coordinate 33,027,833 of NC_140006.1, forward strand.
TAGAGAGGATTCAACTCCACGAGAGCTGTGCCAAACTGATGAAGGAGCTCACACATTCTGAGCCCACCACCACTGGAGGTAAGGTCACAGGGGGAGGCCTACTTGGTGCCACTATGCTTACAGTGTACACTGAAAGAGTAGTGTATAAATGCTAAATGACTAAAATGTAAATGTATAGGTTAGACGGCAGTGTGTGGGGGTGTATGTAGCGCATGGATCTGTGAAATTTACGCTACTCTTCAGCCTGAAGTGTTTCCACGCTAGCTTTTCTTTTGGCGCCGACTGGTAAGACGCTTCAGGAGGGCGGTCACGTGTGCTAGCAAGGCAGAGGTCCTGGGTTCGAGCCTTGGTGTGAGCCGGATCAGGAGGATGTAGTACTCGCTAAGCAAGCAGAGTGACGTCGTTTAGAGTGGTGCCAGTGACTATCTACAGTTGCGCTCAGCTCAACGCTGGGGTCGGTGTTGAGTAAATTTGAGGGGTGAATGTAGCACATCAATCAAATCACATTTTATTTGTCACATGCTTCGTACGCAACAGGTGGAGACTAACAGTGCAGAGTTAAAGATAAGATAAAAAATAGAAATAGTGACATGAGGAATAAATCAGAGGTGTGGACTCGAGTCACAAATTTGATGACTTGAGATAGAAAATAAAACAATTTGAGACTACTTCGACTCGGGACTCGATTTAGACTTGAGACTGAAGACTTGAAATTATCTGGCCAGATTTTGTAACGTTTTGTCACTCATTTTGTGACACAGAGTCTCCGTGGATCAATTAGGCTACTCTCCAGAGACAGTATTGCACTTGCCAAAAAAAATAGATTAGCCAGTTGAACGCACATTCGGCCCTCTGATTGGACCAGCAAACTGTCAATCAACACAGGTCGGGTGACCTACAGTAGCGCAGTGAGAAGGTTTTGGGGGGGTCGCGAGTGTGAAATTGAATGGGGAAAAATGCGTAAAAAATATATACATATTTGAATAGGGTAGATATAGTCTACCATTTGTATTTTATATTTATACCTTTGTTTATTCGATCTGGTTACTAACATAGGCCTACGGCATTGCACCAAACTCTTGTAATATGTGCTGTAGAACTGTTGACCAATGGCCTGTCATCAGCACTGGCGCGCAAAGGCTGTCGCACATATCCAGATTAGTGACCAGAATGCACTTGTTTAATTTTCTCCGGTTTTGCCTGGGAAAAACAGAGTAGCCTGCCTACATTAATATTATCCATATAAAATTCAGCAATCTGCTACGGACTCGTCTTTGCCAGAACAATAGGCTGGTGATTTCATGATAATGTTCCTATTTCAGATAGGCCTAGTTTGGGTGGGTTATAATTATATACCTCAGTGGTGGTACTGGCTATATGTCTAAAGATAGCTGTAATATCGCACTACCTTCAATATAATAATAATATATAATTAAAATAATATTCAATACTTATGGGATGAAGATGTAACATATTGTGGGGAATTAATTACGATATTTGTGAGGAAGAAAAAGGCTACAGACAGATCATGCTTTCCCTCCGATTCTGCAACCCCTGCTGCATACAGTAATATAAATAATAATATGCCATTTAGCAGCACCTGTGCGCGCGTGCATGTGCGTGCGCGGGGATCGCAAGCTTTGAACCACTCCTTTTTGGGGGTCGCTGGTATTTTTTTTTTACATCAACTGAGCTAGCGAATAGATTGCTGATTTGCTGTACAGCTATAGAATCGGTGCAGCGCAAACGTCAAATTATAGGGAGAGAGGATTTACATTATTAATAAATATGCGGCTCCAAAAATGGTTTGGTAATCAAGAATATTAACTGTTTACTTTTCATGCTCACCAACAATGGGGCATCAAGCAACAATTACTAGCATAGATATACTGGTCTTTTGGTATGTCATAATTGCTTGAAATGTATAATTGAGTTATGAAGCTTGCATTTTGAATTTGTTGTTAAAATTAATTATTACATAATCAAAATGTGTTGACAAAATAATGAAAAGGGCTGTCTGGTAGCCTCAATAAATAGACAAAGATTTCGTGACCTTGGGACAATAAAGTTATATCTGCACTAATTACAGTTCTGAGATATTGAGCATCAGTTTTCACATTTCAGAACTGTTTTGTAGTGAATATTTTTTTTCATAACCCATTAAGGTCCTCACCTTAAAGGTACATAATCCTGAGCCATTTGTAAATTTGTTTTGTAGGGGGGTGCAATAGCAGATAGAACCTTATGGCCCTGAAATGTCAATCTGGGTTCAGCCATAAGGTTCTATCTGACACTTCTGAATTAGACGTGTTCAGTTTTGAAGAAGACTGTAGCTATTTGCATACATAAATGATAGAATAACACTATTTTACCAAAATAGAGTCAGAACACATCATCAAATCATTATGATCATTAGACAAATTACTCTCATCACTGAACAAAGATGTGACATCATTTACTTTAAGAATTCTGACAGTGTTGTTGTTTTTTGCTTGCTTGCCATTATTGTTGGCTAGACTAGCCTAGACCATATTTAGAGGGAGATGGCAAAGACATGTTCTGATTGGTTCGTCTCTATTTCATGCTTGTGATTTGATTGCAGATAGAACCTTCTAGCGCCAAGTTCAAATGGGTTTATGCCGATAGAACTTTCTAGCTGTTAATTTATTTCACTTAAAATGTACTTTAAAAATATATATACCTTTACAGACATATAAAGAACCATCTAAAGATATATTATATGAGACTAACTCATTTTTGACAAAAATGTCAGATAGAACCTTATAGTCCCATGGTCTCGATTTGTAGTTGAACAAGTCATTGCATGTATAGATTTTTACTTGACTCGACTTAACTTGCTCTTAGAATGCACGACTTGGACTTGACTCAAGACTCGACCCGTTCTACTTGGGACTCAACTTAAGACTTGAACCTTGTGAGTTGAGACTTGCTTGTGACTTGGTCCCACCTCTGGAATAAATACACAGTGAATAACGAATACAAATAAGGAGTGAAAATAACATGGCTATATACTGTATGTGTGTATGTGAAGCTCATGTGTCAGGTGTAACAAAATGTGTAACAACTCAAACACCCTCAGGCCTACACGCCACAAGATCCACAGATTGTTCCCTTTCTTTAGTCACTTGTTTAACTAGTTATGAAGCAGGTGAATCAGGTGAATTCCTGTTGTTGTGTGTGTTCCTGCAGGGATGTCCATGCTGGCTGCCCTGGCTTCATTGCTAGCAGGCCTGGTCTTTGTTGCCCTGGTTACCGCAAGCTTCCTCATCTTTAAACAACAAGGTAAGCGACATTATAAAGCATACAGTACTGGTTTATCGCTTGTTGACCCCCCTGATCTTTAAAGGCCCAGTCTGGGATATTTACAGAATGGCTTTCATAATCTGGAGAAAAGTTATTGCATGCAATTAAATGTTTATGTACTTTATACTTTTATATACAATTCTAAATGTGACTTTGGATCTTTGATGGTAACATTATTGTGCTGTATAAAAGTAATTGTGTACATACAACCGTCCCCATGACAACATGCACCTTAAGAAAGTATTCATACCCCTTGACTTATTCCACATTTACAGCCTGAATTCAAAATGGATAAAGAAAAAGTTTTACTCACTCATCTGCACACAATACCCCATAATGACAAAGTCAAAGCATGTTTTTAGAAATTGTTGCAAATTTATTGAAAATTAAATACAGAAATATCTCATTTACATAACTATTCACACCCCTGAGTCAATACTTTGTAGAAGCACCTTTGGCAGCGATTACAGCTGTGAGTCTTTCTGGGTAAGTCTCTAAGAGCTTTGCACACCTGTATTGTACAATATTTTCACATTATTCTTAAAAAAATTATTCAAGCTCTGTCAAGGTGGTTGTTGATCATTGCTAGACAGTCATTTTCAAGTCTTGCCATAGATTTTCAAGTCGATTTAAGTCAAAACCTGTAACTCGGCCACTCAGGAACATTCAGTGTCGTCAACAGAAGTGAGTGCTACAGGGCGGTAGTCATTGTGGCATGAAGCCTTCGAGTTCTTGGGAACAGGAATGATGGTGGTCATCTTAAAACATGTGGGGATTACAGACTGGGACAAGGAGAGGTTGAAAATGACCGTGAATATGCCTGCCAGCTGTTCTGTGCATGCTCTGAAAACACGCCCTGGAATACCGTTGGACCCCACGGCCTTGCGGGTGTTGACCTGATTAAATAAGTTTTTTCACGTCGGCCTCGGAGAGTGAGATCACCCAATCCTCTGTGTCGGTGACGGCCCTCACACCCAGCACGATGTTGTTGTTGTCAAATATTATTGTTATTGTTATTGGACACAGAGTGAGTTCATGCAACTTACTATGTGACTGGTTAAGCAAATGTTTACTCCTGAACTCATTTAGCCTTGTCATATCAAAGGGGTTGAATACTTATTACTCAAGACATTTCAGTTTAAATGTTTTTATTTATTTTTTAATCAAAAAACATAATTCCACTTTGATATTATGGGGTATTGTGTGTAGGCCAGTGACACAACATCTAAATGTAATCCATTTTAAATTCAGGCTGTAACACAACAAAATGTGAAAAAAGTCAAGGGATGTGAATACTTTCTGAAGGCACTGTAGATAGCCTACAGCAGAGTCTGTCAGGGTGTCAAATGTGCAGTGGTAGGACGGAGTCAGGCGCAGGACACAGAACTGAGTACACAACGTACTTTACTCGGAAAATCAAACACTAATTTCCACGCAGGGAAAACACACCAGCTCACAAAAGCGTATGACACAACACAACGAACAAACACGCACAAAACCATGTTGGAACCAGAGAGTTAAATAGGGAAATAATCAACATACAATGGGAACCAGGTGTGTACAAACAAGACCTAAACCAATGGAAAACAGAAACGCAGATCGGTGGCAGCTAGAAAGCCGGTGACGACGACCGCCGATAGCCGCCTGCACAAGGAGAGGCACCGACTTCGGCGGAAGTCGTGACAGTACCCATCCCTTGACGCGCGGCACCAGCAGCGCACCGACACCGGCCTCGGGGAAGACCCGGAGGACGAGGCGCAGGACGATCCGGGTGGAGACGGTGAAATTCCTGCAGTAAGGAAGGGTCCAGGATGTCCTCCACCGGCACCCAGCATCTCTCCTCCGGACCGTACCCCTCCCACTCCACGAGGTACTGAAGGCCCCTTGCCCGACGTCTTGAGTCCATGATGGCTCGTACAGTATACGCCGGGGCCCCCTGCCCCTCGCACCTCAGACTGCTGGAGCGGACCTGCTACCACCGGCCTGACACATGGAACGAGGGGTTAATACGGTAATCAGGGGGAAGCTGTAACCTATAACATACCTCGTTCAGTCTCCTCAGGACTTTAAATGGCCCCACAAACCGCGGACCCAGCTTCCGGCAGGGCAGGCGAAGGGGTAGGTTTCGGGTCAAGAGCCAGACCCGGTCCACCGGGGCCTCACTGCGGTGGCGGTCGGCGCTCGCCTTCTGTCGCCTGATGGCCCGTTGCAGGCGCACATGGGCAGCGTCCCAGGTCTCCTCCGAGCGCCGAAACCATTCATCCACCGCAGGTGCCTCGATCTGGCTCTGATGCCACGGTGCCAGGACCGGCTGATAACCTAATACACACTGAAATGGAGACAGGTCAGTAAAGGAGTGGCGGAGGGAGTTTTGGGCCATCTCTGCCCAGGGGATGAAAGCTGCCCACTCCCCCGGCCGGTCCTGGCAATAGGACCACAGAAACCTACAGACGTCCTGGTTAACTCTCTCCACCTGCCCATTACTCTCGGGGTGAAAACCTGAGGTCAGGCTGACCGAGATCCCCAGACGTTCCATGAACGCCCTCCAGACCCTCGATGTGAACCCTGATCAGACACTATATCCTCAGGCATCCCGTAGTGCCGGAAGACGTAGGTAAACAGAGCCTCCGCAGTCTGTAGGGCCGTAGGGAGACCTGGCAAAGAAAGGAGACGGCAGGACTTAGAAAACCGACCCACAACGACCAGGATCGTGGTGTTACCTTGTGACGGAGGAAGATCCGTCACGAAGTCCACCGATAGGTGTGACCACGGCCGTTGTGGAACGGGTAGGGGTTGTAATTTCCCTCTGGGCAGGTGTCTAGTTGCCTTGCACTGGGCGCACACCGAGCAGGAGGAAACATAAACACTCACGTCCTTAGCTAAAGTGGGCCACCAGTACTTCCCACTAAGACAGCGCACTGTCCGACCGATGCCAGGATGACCAGAGGAGGGTGACGTGTGGGCCCAACAGCTCAATCGATCGCGGACATCAACCGGAACGTACAGACGCCCAACTGGACACTGGGTAGGAGTGGGCTCCGTACGTAACGCCCGCTTGATGTCCGCGTCAACCTCCAATACCACCGGTGCCACCAGGCAAGAAGCCGGAAGTATGGGAGTGGGATCCGTGGACCGCTCCTCTGTGTCATACAACTGGGACAGTGTGTCTGCCTTAGCGTTCTGGGAACCTGGTCTGTAGGATAGGGTGAAAACAAAACGGGTGAAAAACATGGCCCACCTTGCCTGGCGAGGGTTCAGTCTCCTCGCCGCCCGGATGTACTCCAGATTGCGGTGGTCAGTCCAAATGAGGAAAGGGTGTTTAGCCCCCTCAAGCCAATGCCTCCACGCCTTCAGAGCCCTGACAACAGCTAAAAGCTCCCGGTCCCCCACTGTCACGGTTCAGACAGACGACCAGAGGACCACAATTGCGTCACACCAGAAAGTTTATTAAAACTTAAGGGAAAAGGGAAGTAGGGAGTGAGTGAAGGCTCCAGGGGTAACAGGGATCCCGTCCAATGTGCTGGGTCTGTGCCCCCCCCAGTGGCAGCGATGCGTCCTATGACGCCGGTGGTGGGTGGTCCAGAAGTCCTGGGGGGGGGAACACAGACACAACGGGGCGGATGAAACAAGGCAGCAGAACAGTTCAAGGGAAATCCAAATACGTTGTAGCAAGGCAGAAGGCTGGTCAGAGTTACCGGGATTGAAGAGTAGTCAGGAGTCGTATTGGCAGAAAGCAGGTCTGGTTTTCCTGGGGCAGAAGAGTATCCAAGAATCAGGCAGGTCCGGGGTCACAAAACAAGGGTGAGCCAGAAGCGTGAGCAAACAGGTTCCGGGTGTGAGCTTTGCAGACGATCTGACAAAGGAGAGCTGAAAGACAGGGCTTTAAATACTGGGAGAGGTTAGTGGGTAATGCAGCGCAGCTGGCAGAGTAATTAGAGCAGAGCAGAGCAGGGACAGGTGGAGCTAGTTAGGCTGAGTAGAGAGAGTGGAAGATAGTGGAAACAAATAAAGGTGGTAACCCGGTGGAGTGAGAGGGCTCATGACAGAACCCCCCCCCCAAGGGACGGCCCCAGAAGTCCCAAGAGCAACACCACGCCGGGCGGGAGGAGGGGAGCCGGAGGAGGGCTAGAACTCCTCCGAACGGTCCGAGTGAACGTCCTCATCCTCGGAGGAAGCCGGAGGGCCGTGGTCGGGAGATGGGACAGGTCCCGAGACAGGATCAGGCACAGGACAGGAAGCCGAGCGGGCAGGACGGTTAGGGACCCCTCTGGGGCGGCCCCTACGGATTGCAGGTTGATCAGGATGCCGTTGGTGGAAGGCGGTGATGAGAGTCCTATCCACAATCCGACTAGCTGGCACCCAGGTCCTTTCCTCAGGTCCATAACCCTCCCAGTCAATGAGGTACTGGAGACCCCTACCCCTCCGTCTGGACCGAAGCAGGCGGCGGACGGTGTAAACCAGACCGCCATCGACGAGCCGTGGAGGAGGAGGACAAGGCGCAGCAGGGACCAGCGGACTCTCATGAATGGGCTTAATCTTAGACACATGGAAAGTGGGGTGCACCCTCATGGAATTAGGCAGTTGGAGCCGGACAGCAGTTGGGCTGATCACTCTTATAATAGGGAATGGGCCAATGAACCGAGGTGCCAGCTTTTGCGACTCCACCCTGAGTGGCAGGTTCTTCGATGACAACCACACCCTTTGACCAACATGGTAGGTGGGAGCAGGAATTCTCCGACGGTTGGCCCCGGTAGTGTAGCTGGCAACGGATCTGAGGAGTGTGGCTCGGGCTTGTGACCAGGTGCGGCGACATCGACGGGCAAAAGCAAGTGCAGATGGGCAAGTAACCTCCCCTTCCTGGCTGGCAAATAGAGGAGGCTGGTATCCATAAACACATTGGAAAGGGGACATACCGATGGCAGAGCAGGTCAGAGAATTGTGTGCGTACTCCACCCATGTCAATTGCTGCGACCAGGAGTGGGGGTTGCGTGAAGTCATGCATCGCAGTGCCTTCTCGAGCTCCTGATTTGCCCGCTCTGACTGCCCATTGGATTGGGGATGGAATCCGGAAGTCAGACTGACTGTGGCTCCCAGCAGGTGACAGAACTCCTTCCAAAAAGCGGAGGAGAATTGTGGACCACGGTCAGAAACTACATCCTTTGGCAGTCCGTGGATCCGGAAGACGTGTTCCAGGACCACCTGGGCGGTCTCCTTGGCGGTTGGGAGCTTGGGGAGGGGAATGAAGTGTGCCATCTTGCTGAATCGGTCAACTATGGTGAGAATGACGGTCATGCCACTTGAAGGGGGCAGCCCCGTGACAAAGTCAAGGGCGATGTGAGACCAGGGACGTCTGGGCACAGGCAGGGGCTGCAGCAATCCGGCTGGGGGCTGGCAGGACGACTTGTGTTGGTTGCAGATGGGGCAGGCTTGGACGAATTCCCGTACATCCTTTCTCAGAGAGGGCCACCAGAACCTCTGGGCGAGCAGGTTGTAAGTGCGGGTGGAGCCAGGGTGACAAGCTAGGCGGGAGTCATGTCCCCACTGAACAACCTGGGACCTCAGGTTTTCGGGGACAAAAAGGCGGTCAGCTGGGCAAGTGCTGGGACCTGGCTGGTTACGGAGAGCTTCCAGCACCTGTTCCTCAACATCCCAGGTCAGAGCTGCTACGATGCAGGGACTTGGCAGAATCGACACAGGATCCTTGGAGGGGGTGTCATCCTTCTGGAATTGACGGGAGAGGGCGTCTGGCTTGGTGTTGCGTGATCCAGGCCGGTATGACAGAGTGAAATTAAACCTGGTGAAGAACAGGGCCCAGCGGGACTGCCTGGAGTTCAACCGTTTGGCCGTGCGGATGTACTCCAAGTTCTTATGATCGGTCCAAACGAGAAATGGAATGGTGGACCCCTCCAGCCAGTGACGCCACTCCTCCAAGGCAAGCTTCACAGCCAGCAGCTCTCGGTTCCCTATGTCGTAATTGCACTCAGAGGGGGACAACCGACGTGAGAAAAAGGCACAGGGATGGAGCTTCCTATCCTCCGCAGCCCACTGAGAAATCACAGCACCAACTCCCACATCCGAGGCGTCCACCTCCACAATGAATTGCCGGTCCACATCAGGCATCTGGAGGATGGGAGCGGAGGTGAACCTTACCTTGAGGGTACTGAAGGCTTTGTCGGCTGCTGGGGTCCAGGTGAAGGGTTGCTTGGTGCTGGTTAGAGCAGTGAGAGGGGCAGCAACGGTACTGTAGTTCCGGATAAACTTTCTATAGAAGTTAGCAAACCCCAGAAACTGTTGCAGCTTCTTTCTGTTCTCCGGAACTGGCCATGAAGTGACTGCTGATACTTTGGCAGGATCCATTTGGATACTTCCCTCTGCCACTATGTACCCCAGGAAGGCCACTGTCTTGACGTGAAACTCACATTTCTCTGCCTTGGCGTAGAGGGAATTCTCCAGAAGACGATGAAGGACTGTCTGGACATGGCGGGTGTGTTCAGACAGGTTTCTGGAGTAGATTAAGATGTCATCCAGGTAAACGAAGACAAACTTGTTTAACATGTCCCGCAGTACATCATTCACTAGAGCCTGGAACACAGCAGGAGCATTGGTGAGGCCAAAAGGCATAACCAGATACTCGTAGTGGCCTGTGGGTGTATTGAATGCGGTTTTCCATTCATCTCCCTCCCGGATCCGCACTAGGTGGTAAGCGTTTCTGAGATCCAACTTGGTAAAAACAGTGGCTCCCTGGAGCAACTCAAAAGCAGAGGTGAGCAGAGGCAGAGGGTAACGGTTTTTCACTGTGATGTCGTTGAGTCCCCTGTAGTCGATGCAGGGGCGAAGAGATCCGTCCCTCTTCCCCACAAAGAAGAAGCCAGCACCAGCAGGAGATGAAGATGAACGGATTAATCCTGCGGACAGAGAGTCATTGATGTAGTCCTCCATGGACTTTCTTTCAGGAGCAGACAACGAATAAAGACGGCCCTTTGGAGGGGCTGTTCCAGGGAGGAGGTCGATGGCACAGTCGTACGGTCGGTGAGGGGGCAGAGATGTGGCTCTTGCTTTGTTAAACACTTCTCTGAGACCATGGTAGCATTCTGGGACATTGGAGAGGTCAGGAGCGGAGTTAGTAGGTACTGGCCGAGAGGGTAGTGCGGCAGCAAGCAGGCAGGTTCGGTGGCAGTCCTCTCCCCACTCCCTGATCACCCCGGTCACCCAGTCGAGCTGAGGGTTGTGCCGGCGGAGCCATGGGTAACCCAGGATGAGGGGTTGGCCTGGAGAGGGGAGCAGGTGAAACTGGATAGTTTCTTGATGGTTTCCGGACAGACCCATCGAGACCGGGGCCGTGACATGAGTGACCGACCCGAGTAAGTGTCCGTCCAGTGCCCGGGCAGGAATAGGAGGTGTCAAACGGAGGTTCTCCAGTCCCAGTTGGCGTGCCAGCTTGATGTCCATTATGTTGGCTTCGGCGCCAGAATCCACCAGAGCAGCCAGGGTGTGAGTTGAGTCAGAGAGGCGGAGGTGAACTTGCAGCAGGGGTTTGCGGTCGGAGGACTGGATGGTCATTGAGCTCAACCGGACTCCCCCTATGCCCGGTGAGCTTCGGCTTTTAAAGGGCAGGTTACCACACGATGTCCATCACCTCCACAATAGAGGCAGAGGTTTGAGGTGAAGCGGCGCTGGCGCTCTGCAGGAGTGAGAGAGGCTCGCCCAATCTCCATAGGCTCAGACTGATCAAGCTGACTTGGGTGAGTGGCAGTAGATGACAGGAGCCCAGTCGGATCTCTCCGAATGCCGGTAGTTGGTGGACCTTGGCGCCCCCTCTCACGACGACGGGTCTGTATCCTTCTGTCGATCCGGACAGTCAGTGCGATGGCTTCATCAAGAGTGGAAGGCAGTTCATGGGAGACCAACTCGTCCTTGATATAGTCAGCCAAGCTATGGAAGAACGCGTCCACCAACGATGGTGTGTTCCAAGAACTTCGTCTTGCCAGGGTTCGGAAGTCGATGGAATGGTCTGCAACTGTACGTCTGCCTTGTCGAATACTGAACAGTTCACGAGACGCCTCTGCGGTTGGTGAATCCAGGTCAAACACCTTCAGCATCTCCTCAGCAAACAGGTCGAAGGTTGCACATGCGGGGGTTTGACGTTCGAACTCTGCTGTTCCCCAGAGTCGAGCTCGGCCCGTCAGGTGAGTGATGGCATACCCAACTTTAGCCCCCTCCGTGGCGAAGGTCCTTGGCTGCAAGGAGAACTGAAGTCGGCAGCTAGTCAGGAATGGCCGGACCTGGGTAGAATCGCCGTTGAACCGCTCGGGGTTTCCAATCTTGGGTTCCGGAGCAGCGGCTGCAATGACCGGGGCAGGTAACTCGGAGGCAGGGCTGGTGGGCAGACTGCCTGGAACCGGGCCGGTGGGCGGAGTGGCTGGGGTAAGGTTGGTGAGGAGTTGGATGATCATGGCGAGTTGTTGTTGCTGCTGCTGGAACTGCTGCTGGTGCTGCTGGAACTGCTGATGCTGTTGGTGGCCGACCTGAAGCAGAGAGGTGATGTCGCCGCTCATGCGGGCTAGCCCTCTCTCAGTGTGTTCCAGGCGTAGCATGGCAGTGGGTTGCTCAGGTTCGTCGGTTTCCATGTCGGGGGAAGTGTGCGCTGAGTCCATGATGGTCAGATCGTACTGTCACGGTTCAGACAGACAACCAGAGGACCACAATTGCGTCACACCAGAAAGTTTATTAAAACTTAAGGGAAAAGGGAAGTAGGGAGTGAGTGAAGGCTCCAGGGGTAACAGGGATCCCGTCCAATGTGCTGGGTCTGTGCCCCCCCCAGTGGCAGCGATGCGTCCTATGACGCCGGTGGTGGGTGGTCCAGAAGTCCTGGGGGGGGGAACACAGACACAACGGGGCGGATGAAACAAGGCAGCAGAACAGTTCAAGGGAAATCCAAATACGTTGTAGCAAGGCAGAAGGCTGGTCAGAGTTACCGGGATTGAAGAGTAGTCAGGAGTCGTATTGGCAGAAAGCAGGTCTGGTTTTCCTGGGGCAGAAGAGTATCCAAGAATCAGGCAGGTCCGGGGTCACAAAACAAGGGTGAGCCAGAAGCGTGAGCAAACAGGTTCCGGGTGTGAGCTTTGCAGACGATCTGACAAAGGAGAGCTGAAAGACAGGGCTTTAAATACTGGGAGAGGTTAGTGGGTAATGCAGCGCAGCTGGCAGAGTAATTAGAGCAGAGCAGAGCAGGGACAGGTGGAGCTAGTTAGGCTGAGTAGAGAGAGTGGAAGATAGTGGAAACAAATAAAGGTGGTAACCCGGTGGAGTGAGAGGGCTCATGACACCCACATCATAGTTTCGCTCCGCCGGGCTGAGCTTCTTTGAAAAGAAAGCACAGGGGCGGAGCTTTGGTGGCGTCCCCGAGTACTGAGACAGCACAGCTCCTATCCCAGCCTCGGATGCATCCACCTCTACTATGAATGCCAAGGAGGGATCAGGATGAGCCAACACGGGAGCCGAGGTAAACAGAGCCTTCAGGTGACCAAAAGCCCTGTCTGCCCCAGCTGACCACTGCAGTCGCACCGGTCCCCCCTTCAGCAAGGAGGTAATGGGAGCCGCTACCTGATGTCATCTATATACACCACTACACCCTGCCCGTGCAGGTCCCTGAACATCTTGTCTACGAAGGATTGGAAGACTGATGGAGCATTCATCAACCCGTACGGCATGACGAGGTTCTCATAGTGCCCAGAGGTGGTACTAAATGCTGTCTTCCACTCATCCCCCTCCCGGATACGCACCAGGTTGTAAGCGCTCCTGAGATCCAATTTGGTGAAGAAGCGCGCCCCGTGCAATGACTCTGTCACACTGGCTATGAGAGGCAGTGGGTAATTGTACTTCACAGTGATCTGATTTAGCCCACGATAGTCAATGCACGGACGTAAACCTCCATCCTTCTTCTTCACAAAAAAGAAACTTGAGGAGGCAGGTGAAGTGGAAGACCGAATGTATCCCTGTCCCAGAGATTCGGAGACATATGTTTCCATAGCCGCCGTCTCCTCCTCAGACAGAGGATACACGTGACTCCTGGGAAGTGCTGCACCTACCTGGAGATTTATCGCACAATCCCCCTGTCGATTGGGTGGTAGTTGAGTCGCCTTCTTTTTACAGAAGGCGAGAGCCAAATCGGCATATTCGGGGGGAATGTGCGTAGTGGAGACCTGGTTTGGACTCTCCACCGTAGTTGCACCTATGGAAACACCTACACACCTCCCTGAGCACTGACGTGACCATCCCTTGAGAGCCCTCTGTTGCCACGAAATAGTGGGGTCATGAGAGGCCAACCAGGGAAGCCCCAACACCAGAGGAAACGCAGGAGAATCGATCAGGAAGAGACTAATTCTCTCCTCATGACCCTCCTGCGTTTTCATCCATAGTGGAGCTGTGACCTCCCTAATCAGGCCCGACCCTAAAGGACGACTATCTAAGGCATGTACAGGGAAGGGCACATCAACAGGAACAATAGGGATCCCTAATCTACGTGCAAATGAACTGTTAATAAAGTTCCCAGCTGCGCCTGAGTCGACTAGCGCCTTATGCTGGGAATGCGGGGGAAACTCAGGAAATTCTATACAAACATACATGTGCGCAACAGGGCGCTCTGGGTAAGTCCGGTGCCTACTCACCTGGGATGATCCACCAGGCACCAACTTCGGTGGAAGTCGTGACAGAGTCAATAGATAATGAGTCTTGTTTCTCTATCTCTCTTTAGATCCCAAAGTTTCAGGACACCCTGGAGGTAAGAATGTTTTCACTTCAATCTCATTGTCCCCATTGGTTTCTTGGTTAACAGTAATATGGAACGATTAATAGAAGATTAATTATTAACAGATGGGTTAGTTGGTTGTCTGGGCACTGCTGCCTCCTAAACCACACCCTGTAAACATTAACATGACTGGGCACAGCCTCTATCATAGACTCCTTATCTTCTGATGCTACTGGCCTTCTGTGTGCTTATCTTACTGGTGTGTGTGTGTGTCTGTTTGTCTTACACCGGTAGTTCCCTTTTTGTCAAAGGTGTGATTCCTAGGGCTGAGGGTAGTATTCATGATCACAGAGTATGGTGTCATCACCTAAGGCCTCATCCTGACAGTGAATTTTTGGGATTCCATTCTTCCTGGACATTCCTACATTAGAAAGATGCTGTTCAAACATGTTCAGCAACATAGTCCGCAGCTGTTTTGGTAAATCCTGATTGTGTCCCAGTTGTAGGTCTATATCACTTATGCCGTTAGCACACTAGTGACGTGTATGTTAATAATAATATGCCATTTAGCAGACACTTTTATCCAAAGCGACTTACAGTCATGCATGCGTACATTTTTTGTGTATGGGTGGTCCCGGGGATCGAACCCACTACCTTGGCGTTACAAGCGCCGTGCTCTACCAGCTGAGCTACAGAGGATGTTCATGTACTCTATCTGCATTACACAATAGATGTGCAATTGTTGCCTAAAGCAGTGACATCATGGGAATGATCAAATTGACCACTATAGCAGAACAGTAATTAAAAAGTAGACAGTACCAACAGTGAGAGAATGAAGGACTCTTGAACCCTACACTGCTGTAGTGCTGTGTGGTTATAACTCATTTACATGTCTCCTACCACAGGAGGTTGGTGGCACCTTAATTGGGGAGAACGGGCTCGTGGTAATGACTGGAGTGGAATAGTATCAAACACATGGTTTCCAGGTGTTTGATGCCATTCCATTTGCTCCGTTCCGGCCATTATTATGAGCCGTTCTCCCCTCAGCATGCACCACCTGTCGGGTGTTTGTGTTCCCGTCTTCTTACTGTTGTCTCATCTCTCATATCTCACATGTTTACCATTTTCGCATAGTGACTGTTACGTGACTGAGGGAAACGTCAGTAGTTAACTATGTGTGTATGTCTAAGGTGTGTTTTACATCTTGATAAAATGTGTGTGTGTGTTTCTTTTTCCTCCCTGCAGGTGTCCTTGGCTCCATCGTCCACTATCCTGAGAACATCCTAGAAACACCTCAGGCCCCTCATCCAGGAAAAGGCTATCAGGTCCTCTAAAACCCAACGCTACTTTCCGCATCTACTTCTGATGTTAACTGGTCACTAGTCACTACACAGCAGTCTGGTCTGGTGACCAAAATGCCTTGGTTGCGGTCTGATTTCCTACCTTTCGCCTCAGAATGTATGTTCACTCTCCCTTGATATGGTGGAAACTGCTCACACCAATTCAATGCTTTTAAATCCATGAGGGGGAGTGAGCAAATACACATTTTGGGGTATGGGCATTGTAATTCACCAATGTATGTTCCCTGGTCCATCCAAGTCTCTGGTCCCCATTTCTCCCTGGGCCTTCTTCCAACAGGCCCTATTCCTACAGTTGAAGTCGGAGGTTTACATACACCTTAGCCAAATACATTTAAACTCAGTTTTTCACAATTCCTGACATTTAATCATAGTAAAAATTCCCTGTCTTAGGTCAGTTAGCATCACCACTTTATTTTAAGAATGTGAAATGTCAGAATAATAGTAGAGAGAATGATTTATTTAAGCTTTTATTTCTTTTATTTTACATTCCCAGTGGGTCAGAAGTTTACATACACTCAATTAGTATTTGGTAGCATTGCCTTTAAATTGTTTAACTTGGGTCAAACGTTTCGGGTAGCCTTCCACAAGCTTCCCACAATAAGTTGGGTGAATTTTGGCCCATTCCTCCTGACAGAGCTGGTGTAACTGAGTCAGGTTTGTAGGCCTCCTTGCTCGCACACGCTTTTTCAGTTCTGCCCACACATTTTCTATAGGATTGAGGTCAGGGCTTTGTGATGGCCACTCCAATACCTTGACTTTGTTGTCCTTAAGCCATTTTGCCACAACTTTGGAAGTATGCTTGGGGTCATTTTCCATTTGGAAGAGCCATTTGCGACCAAGCTTTAACTTCCTGACTGATGTCTTGAGATGTTGCTTCAATATATCCACATAATGTTCCTTCCTCATGATGCCATCTATTTTGTGAAGTGCACCAGTCCCTCCTGCAGCAAAGCACCCCCACAGCATGATGCTGCCACCCCGTGCTTCACGTTGGAATGGTGTTCTTCGGCTTGCAAGCCTGCCCCTTTTTCCTCCAAACAGAACAATGGTCATTATGGCCAAACCATTCTATTTTTGTTTCATCAGACCAGTAGTCATTTCTCCAAAAAGTACGATCTTTGTCCCCATGTGCAGTTGCAAACCGTAGTCTGGCTTTTTAATGACGGTTTTGGAGCAGTGGCTTCTTCCTTGCTGAGCGACCTTTCAGGTTATGTCGATGGCTGATTTCTTTTGATTTTCCCATGATGTCAAGCAAAGAGGCACTGAGTTTGAAGGTAGGCCTTGAAATACATCCACAGGTACACCTCCAATTGACTCAAAGGATGTCAATTAGCCTATCAGAAGCTTCTAAAGCCATGACTTCATTTTCTGGAATTTTCCAAGCTGTTTAAAGGCACAGTCAACTTAGTGTATGTAAACTTCTGACCCACTGGAACTGTGATACAGTGAATTGTAAGTGAAATAATCTGTCTATAAACAATTGTTGGAAAAATGACTAGTGTCATGCACAAAGTAGATGTCCTAACCGACTTGCCAAAACTATAGGTTGAAAAACAAGTTTTACTGACTCCAACCTAAGTGTATGTAAACTTCCGACTTCAACTGTATATGTAGCTCAGTTGGTAGAGCATGGCGTTTGCAACGCCAGGGTTGTGGGTTCGTTTCCCACGGGGGGTATGAAAAAAATTCATAATAATGTAAGTTGCTCTGGATAAGAGCGTCTGCTAAATGACTAAAATGTAAATGTAAATAGACCCAGGTTTGATACCAAATATTTAGAGTTTGACAGGAACTATTGTGGCATTCCATTTTATTTTATTTTTTACTTTTGCAACTCACTGAAACTTGTGTGTGAACTTTTGAAGTAGTAACCAGAAGAAAATGATATAAAGACTTTATAATGTATATTTCCTCACCTTTGCTCAGTCACACCCAGGTGATTTCCCACCTATCAACCGGTGCCTATGCTTTTTTGCCTATGTCAATACGGAGTTACACACACAAAAACGACACACATGAACACGTACACACACACACAGTGAGTGAGTGTTCACACTCAATATGGCTATAAATAGGTGTGTTTGTGTGTAGAGCTTTCAGTTGCTTCTTTATTGATTTGGTCAACCACTGTCAACGTCCATACCTTGACCAAAAACACTGCTATGAAAAGCTTTCATTGTTTTTGTACAGTGAGGAAATGTTATTTTCACTTTGTGCCTTCGTGTACATAGAGGTACTGTATTATAAGGTGAAAGATTTTATATTGAAACATTTGAGATTTTCTGACTTGTTTATTTACAGGTGTTTCACTTTATTTGTGTAACTTAATGTACAGATGGGTATCCCTTTATTAAAGATATTTAAACATTTTACTGCAGTGGGCTAAATCAGGGTCACAGTGTTTCTTGGTAGTCTGAAACAAATCTACTTTGAAACAAAAGTATACACCTCCCATACATGGTTATCGGAAGAAGAAAAAATAAGACACCTGTACCATGTCAGATATAGAGTTGAAATGTATTACATTTTGTGTTTGCGTCCCAATATTACACTTTATATAGATCACAGAAGACTGAAATATAACAAAACTGTTTGACATAGAAACACCGGAATTTCTGCGGATTTTGAAATAAATATTAACATTCCACCCATGAGGCCACTAGAGGGCAATTTGGTTATTAGACTGCAGGAAAGGCTACCTGTTTATTACTTTTGCCTGGTTATGAAATATACAGGTCATCTTTCATTGCAAAGATGTACCACAGTGATCTAAGGATTTTCATACACTCCCATGAACTCAAAAGATCAATTTGGTTAGGGTTCCAAAACAATAAGAGAAAACAACATGATGATTTGATAACCCACCCTTGATTATTTTATAACCACACAATCTGAAGTACATGAAAGAGCCCAGTAGGGTAAGCCTACTTGAAATGCTGGCTGGAGCAATTTCTAGAGGCATTCTACATATCATCCCTTTAATACCTTTCCTGAAATACATTTTTTTTTTTTTAACAATGTAAATTTTTGTAACAGTGGAAGAGATTGCCAGAGCCTTATTGTTTGCATTGTTCCTCACCGTCATGTCAGCAAGCTTTGTAGGTTGGCCACCTTTGTGAAAACGGTGTAACTTCAATGGGTGAGATAGGTTGGGGTAAATATATTGAACAAAAATATAAATGCAACATGTAAAGTGTTGGTCCCATGTTTCATGAGCTGAAATAAAAGATCCCAGAAATTTTCCAAAACGCTAGAAAAGCTTTTTTTCCCCTAAAATGTTGTGCACAAATGTATTTACATCCCTGTTAGTGAGAATTTCTACTTGGTAGGTGTGACATATCAAGAAGCTGATTAAAAAGCATGATCATTACACAGGTGTACCTTGTGCTGGGGACAATAAAAGGCCACTCTAAAATGTGCCGTTTTGTCACACAACACAATGCCACAGATGTCTCTAGTTTTGAGGGAGCGTGCAATTGCCATGCTGACTGCAGGAATGTCCACTAGAGCTGTTGCCAGATAATAGAATGTTCATTTATCTACTATAAGCCGCATCCACCGTTGTTTTAGAGAATTTGGCAGTACGTCCAACCGGCCTCACAACCGCACACCACGTGAAACCACGCCAGCCCAGGTCCTCCACATCCGGCTTCTTCATCTGCGGGATCGTCTGAGACCAACCACCCGGACAGCTGATGAAACTGTGGGTTTGCACAACCAAATAATTTCTGCACAAACTGTCAGAAACTAGTCTCAGGGAAGCTAATCTGCATGCTCGTCATCCTCACCAGGGTCTTGACCTGACTACAGTTCAGCGTCGTAACCGACTTCAGTGGGGAAATGCTCACCTTCGATAGCCACTTGCACGCTGGAGAAGTGTGCTCTTCACAGATGAATCACAGTTTTAACTGTACCGGGCAGATGGCAGACGTGTGGCGTCGTGTGGGAGAACGGTTTGCTGATGTCAACGTTGTGAACAGAGTGCAGCATGGTTGCGGTGGGTTTATGGTATGGTCAGGCATAAGCTACACACAACGAACACAATTGAATTTTATTGATGGTAATTTGAATGCACAGAGATACCGTGACGAGATCCTGAGGCCCATTGTCGTGCCATTCATCCACCGCCATGACCTAATGTTTGAGCATGATAATGCATAGCCCCATGTCGTAAGGATCTGTACACAATTCCTGGAAGCTGAAAATGCCCCAGTTCTTTCATGGCCTGCATACTCACAGACATGTCACCCATTGAGCATGTTTGGGATGCTCTGGATTGACGTGTATAACAGCGTGTTTCAGTTCCCTCCAATATCCAGAAATTTCACACAGCCATTTAGGAGGAGTGGGAAAACATTCCACAGGCCACAACAGCCTGATCAACTCAATGCGAAGGAGATGTGTCACGCTGCATGAGGCAAATTGTGGTCACACCAGATGCTAATTGGTTATCTGATCCACGCCCCTACCTGTTTCTTTAAGGTGTCTGTTACCAACAGATGCATATCTGTATTCCCAATCATGTGGAGTCCATAGATTAGGGCCTAATGAATGTCTTTCAATTGACTGATTTCCTTATATGAATTGTAACTCAGTAAAATCTTTGAAACTGTTGCATGTTGCGTTTATATTTTTGTTAAGTGTAATATTCAGAGAGAGAGCAATCTGTGTTGTTCTTCATTAGCTGATCCGGCTTCTTTGTGCTGACGTGGAACCAGTAATTACTACAGCTAGCTAGTTAGATCTAGAAGTGTTGGAGAGACTACAGAAAGATAGGGAGGGTGTTGATCCATCTGATGTCTTTAAGAGACGTCTGGAAACTGTGTATCAGGATTTTGTGGCCATTTACACAGATGGTTCAAAAGATCCAAGGACAGGACGTACTGGGTCAGCATTTGTAGTGCAGGAATGTGGGGTGGAAGTCAGGAAACGTATTACAGATCATCTGGCTGTATATACGGCAGAGTTTATGGCCATACTGTTGGCCTTTCAGTGGGTGGAGGAAGTCAAACAACACAGAGTAGTTATTTTCTTTTATTCATGTGCAGTGTTAATGAGTCTCCAGTACTTTAGCTCACGTAGCAGACAAGACCTGCTTTATGAGGTGCTACAAACCCATGGCAGGATTAAACAGATGGGTATTCAGATAAGATTTATTTGGGTCCCATCCCATGTGGGGGTGGAGGGGAATGAGGCAGTAGATGAACAGGCTAAACAAGCACTTAGTAGTGGGGCTGTTGATGTTGAAGTTTCAATTATTATTTGTTTTTATTTGATTTCACCTTTATTTAACCAGGTAAGCCAGTTGAGAACAAGTTCTCATTTACAACTGCGTCCTGGCCAAGATAAAGCAAAGCAGTGCGATAAAAACAACAACACAGAGTTACATATGGGGTAAAACAAAACATAAAGTCAAAAATACAACAGAAAATATATATACAGTGTGTGCAAATGTAGCAAGTTATGGAGGTAAGGCAATAAATAGGCTATAGTGCAAAATAATTACAATTAGTATTAACACTGGAATGATAGATGTGCAAGAGATGATGTGCAAATAGAGATACTGGGGTGCAAATGAGCAAAATAAATAACAATATGGGGATGAGGTAGTTGGGTGGGCTAATTTCAGATGGGCTGTGTACAGGTGCAGTGATCGGTAAGCTGCTCTGACAACTGATGCTTAAAGTTAGTGAGGGAGATAAGAGTCTCCAGCTTCAGAGATTTTTGCAATTCCAAAGGAGGTGTTGGCTTTGGGGATGACCAGTGAGATATACCTCCTGGAACGCATACTACGGGTGGGTGTTGCTATGGTGACCAATGAGCTAAGATAAGGTGGGGATTTGCCTAGCAGTGAATTATAGATGGCCTGGAGCCAGTGGGTTTGGCGACGAATATGTAGTGAGGGCCAGCCAGCAAGAGCGTACAGGTCACAGTGGTGGGTAGTGTATGGGGCTTTGGTGACAAAACGGATGGCACTGTGATAGACAACATCCAATTTGCTGAGTAGAGTGTTGGAGGCTATTTTGTAAATGACATCGCCGAAGTCAAGGATCGGTAGGATAGTCCGTTTTACGAGGGCATGTTTGGCAGCATGAGTGAAGGAGGCTTTGTTTGCGAAATAGGAAGCTGATTCTAGATTTAACTTTGGATTGGAGATTCTTAATGTGAGTCTGGAAGGAGAGTTTACAGTCTAAACAGACACCTAGATATTTGTAGTTGCCCACATACTCTAGGTCAGACCCGTCGAGAGTAGTGATTCTAGTCGGGTGGGCGGGTGCCAGCAACGTTCGATTGAAGAGTATGCATTTAGTTGATGAGCAAGGCAGAGGCAAAAAGACTGATATATACAGTGCTGGTGCAGAGATGGCAGGAGCAGTGGAATAGAGATAATAAGGGAAGGCAGGAAGGGACAGAAGAGGGGAGACTATTTTTTACAAGATTAAGGGTGGGACACAGCCAGTTGAATAAGACATTACATGTGATAGGAAAGCATTCAACAGGAAAGTGTGATTATTGTCAGGAAACAGAGACCGTGGAGCATGTATTGCTACAGTGTGGGCAGCCCACGGGAGGCCAGTATGAAAAATGTATGCACTCACTAACTGTAAGTCGCTCTGGATAAGAGCGTCTGCTAAATGACTAAAATGTAAATGAAAGAGAGAGGATGAGATCTAGTATGAGGGCGAAGGGGATACAGGAAATTAGTTTAAAGAGTATATTGAGTAGAACGTCATTAGATATAGTCTCAAATATGTTGTTATCTTTTTTAAGAACAACGGGGGTGGCAGGTAGGATTTAGTTTCGCCCTGTCTCAGGCCAACACTCCAGTACAGTAGGTGGCGGTAATGCACCATAACGTTGGATGCCAACCGCGGATAAACCCCACTGAAGAAGAAGAAGACGCAGCAGAAGCTAGCTAGTTAGCGTAGCTGCTACAGAAACAAAACCCCGGACCACGTAGCAAAAACAACTTCTCATGTTACTTTACACATCTCTTATACTGTTGAAATTGTATAAATTTATCTCCAAGGGAAGAGTTTGTGGTCGAGATGGGAGTACCGAAATTCTACCGATGGATTTCAGAGCGATACCCTTGCCTGAGTGAAGTTGTCAAGGAACATCAGGTATGATATCGAAATTCTACTTTGCTAGTTAATACTGTTGCAGTTAGCTAGCAAGCGAAATATAGCAGGCCTATAACGGTTTCATCTCCACGTATTGCTGTTTCCACTCTGCTGCACTCGCTACTGATATGATTACTATGGTAATAAATAACTCAACATGTTATTGTACAGATAAACATAGCTACAGCTAGCAACCAAATTTACTAGCTAATTTCTTGTTTCACTCCATTTCTCTCTAGGTAAATTAGGCAGCTAGTTTAAGTTACTACTACCAGCTCCATTTAGATTATCATAACATATAACGTTAGCCTACAGTGTTTGAATAAGGCCTATGTTAGCTAGTTATACTTAGTTAAGTTAGTCAAGTAGCTAAATAGAACATTAACAAATAACAAATATTACAGTCGTCGACCTGATGCAACACTACCGAGATCACTGCCAGTTTAGCAGAAATGTATCGCCAGCGGTGGTGGGAAAAGTACGAATTATATTGATAGGTGCGTGAATTTGACTATATTGATGTCCTGCCTGAGCATTCGAAATTGCAACGAGTCCTTTTGGTTGTCAGGAAAATGTATGGGAGTAAAAAAATACATTTTCTTTAGGAATGTAGTGGAGTAAAAGTTGTCAAAAATATAAATAGTAAAGTACACATTTAAGTAGTACTTTAAAATATTTGTACTTTACATCACTGATCGCCAGGTATGCAATATGCATTAGGGTGTGGAATATTGACCTCAGGCCACAGTCGACTCTGTGACCCTCTGCCCTGAGTCATGCCGTGGTTTAGCTACATGCGTGTTAACTCTGCATGTGCATGTTTCCTAAATAATAATCCACATCTTCCTACAGTTTCCAATTAATCCCATTAGTTCATTTTTATCCTCAACTCATAAATACACTTCCTCCATTATTCAAGGATTGATGCGATTATCCACTTGCTATAGCTAGATGGTAGATAGACAGACTACTCCAACATTCCCCTTTCCCCCTCTCCTCCAGATTCCGGAGTTTGACAACCTCTACCTGGATATGAATGGCATCATCCACCAGTGCTCCCACCCAAACGATGAGGATGTCCACTTCCGTATCTCGGAGGAGAAGATCTTTGCAGACATCTTCCACTACCTGGAGGTGCTGTTCAGGATCATCAAGCCCAGGAAGGTGTTCTTCATGGCCGTGGACGGGGTGGCTCCTCGGGCCAAGATGAACCAGCAGAGAGGCAGGAGATTCAGGTAATGATCATGATGATATTAACTTAATTTGTACTTTATGTGCTGTATCTGTGATAGAGTGACATAGTGATGGACCACACATCGTCATTACTCAACTAATCAATCACTTATATGTGTCTTGTTAAGGTCGGCCAAAGAAGCAGAGGACAAGATAAAGAAGGCCCTGGAGAAAGGAGAGGTCCTACCCTCTGAGGCCCGCTTTGACTCCAACTGCATCACACCAGGTATGTAGCCTACTACAAAATCCATCCACTTCTCCACCCATCTATCTGTCAGCTCATACCCTCATCCAAATCCTAGGTTTTAGGATGTAGTTGTCATGAATGAAGGTGTTAGTATTCATTAGGGCACACCATAGCAAAACGTTTTCTAACAGAAAAGGAAATTTAGCTTTTCTTATTTTCTTACTATTTCTTAAGTTCAGGTTTTAGTCTGTTTTCTTCCATTTCGTGCCTGATGAATACGACCCATCATGTCTCTCCTGTAGGGACGGACTTCATGGCCAGGCTACAGGAGCAGCTCAAGTACTTTGTCAACAGTAAACTGTCCACAGACAATGCCTGGCAAGGAGTCAACGTCTACCTTTCTGGACACGAGGTGAGGGCTGGGGACACTGTGTGTGTGTCTGTCATTGTGTGTGTGTTTCCATTGCACATTTCCCAGATTTCCCCACAAATGTTTCATAATGTGTGTGTGTGTGTGTGTGTGTGTGTGACTTTACATGTGTTTGCCTCTGTGACTGACTGTAACTAGGGTTGTGGCTGTCATTACATTTTGGCATTTGGTTGTCATGCAAAAGGCTGCCTGTCTAACGGTAATTGACCGTTAATTAACATGAACACGTTTAGCATCTTCAGGCCTCCACACATACGCCTTTGGAACATCTACATTAAAAAAAAGTATAATAAATCAATTGAAAATACACCACAATAAATCCATTATTTATTTATAAAGAAACACTATGATATGAAGAAAATATATTTCAGAAGAATAGAATATGAGTTGGCCTACTGGATGTTATGTGGCTATGCGCCATGCTGTAGGCCTGTTCATTTAGCAGACAAGATATGCTTATACAGTGCATTCGTAAAAAGTATTCAGACCCCTTGAATTTTCCACGTTTTGTTATGTTACAGCCTTATTCTAAAATGTATTAAATAGTGACAAAGCCAAAAGTTTTTTGGGAATTTTTGCAAATGTATAGAATAAGAAAACCCGGAAATATCACATTTACATAAATATTCAGACCGTTTACTCAGTACTTTGTTGAAGCACCTTTGGCAGCGATTACAGCCTCAAGTCTTCTTGGGTATGAGGCTACAAGCTTGGCACACTTGTATTTGGGGAGTTTCTCCCATTCTTCTCTGCAGATCCTCTCAAGCTCTGTCAGGTTGGATGGGGAGCGTCACTGCACGGCTATTTTCAGGTCTCCAGAGATGTTAGATCGGGTTTAAGTCCGGCCTCTGGCTGGGCCACTCAAGGACATTCAGAGACTTGTCCCGAAGCCACTCCTGCGTTGTCTTGGCTGTGTGCTTAGGGTCGTTGTCCTGTTGGAATGTGAACCTTTGCCCCAGCCTGAGATCCTGAGCGCTCTGGAGCAGGTTTTCATCAAGGATCTCTCTGTACTTTGCTCCGTTCATCTTTCCCTCGATCCTGACTAGTCTCCCAGTCCCTGCCGCTGAAAAACATCCCCACAGCATGATGCTGCCACCACCATGCTTCACTGTAGGGATGGTGCCAGTTTTCTTCCAGATGTGACGCTTGGCATTAAGGCCAAAGAGTTCAATCTAGGTTTCATCAGACCAGAGAATCTTGTTTCTCATGGTCTGAGAGTCTTTAGGTGCCTTTTGGCAAACTCCAAGCGGGCTGTCATGTGCCTTTTACTGAGGAGTGGCTTCCGTCTGGCCACTCTACCATAAAGGCAAGATTGGTGGAGTGCTGCAGAGATGCTTGTCCTTATGGAAGATTCTCCCATCTCCACAGAGGAACTCTAAAGCTCTGTCAGAGTGACCACCGGGTTCTTGGTCACCTCCCTGACCAAGGCCCTTCTCCCCCAATTGCTCAGTTTGGCCGGGCGGCCAGCTCTAGGAAGTGTCTTGTTGGTTCCAATCTTCTTCCATTTAAGAATGATGGAGGCCACTGTTCTTTGGTGTCCTTCAAAGCTGAAGACATTTTTTTGGTACCTTCCCCAGATCTGTGCCTCGACACAATCCTGTCTCGGAGCTCTACGGACAATTCCTTCGACCTCATGGCTTGGTGTTTGCTCTGACATGCACTAACTGTGGGACCTTTATATAGACTGGTGTGTGCCTTTCCAAATCATGTGCAATCAATTGAATTTACAACAGGTGTTTCTACAACTTGATTGGAGTCCATCTCAAGGATGATCAATGGAAACAGGATGCACCTGAGCTCATTTTCAAGTCTCATAACAAAGGGTCTGAATACTTATGTAAAAAGGTATTTCTGTTTTGTATATTTTATATATTTGCAAAAGTTTCTAAAAACCAGTTTTTGCTTTGTCTTTATGGGGTATTGTGTAGATTGATGAGGAAAAATATGAATTTAATCAATTTTAGAATAAGGTTGTAACGGAACAAAATTTTGAAAAAGTCAAGGGGTCTGAATACTTTCCGAATGCACTGTATACTACTGGTCAAAAGTTTTAGAACACCTACTAATTCAAGGGTTTTTCTTTATTTTTGCTATTTTCTACATTGTAGAATAATAGTGAAGACATCAAAACGATGAAATAACACATGAAATCATGTAGTAACCAAAAAAGTGTTAAACAAATCAAAATATATTTTATATTTGAGATTCTTCAAATAGCCACCCTTTGCCTTGATGACAGCTTTGCACACTCTTAGGAGATGGAAATGAGATATTCTGTAACTAAAGGTAATGTGTCAGCCTATTAATTATGAAAATACAAAACATTCCCTATTACTATGCTATTGAAAATAAAATACAAATTCACTATAATTGTAGGCTAACTCTGAATTTGTTAAAAACATTTCTGCCTTCTTCAATATGCGGATAGGCTATGTATTGCAGGGTTCCCCAACTGGTGGCTTTATTTGGCCCCCCGAGTTTTCTGTTGAATTTTTGTTGATGATCCCTGATGTATTGTATAACGGCACAATCATTATTTTTATTCAGGGTTTTTTTGGGCCACGGGCTCATATATAGGCCTATGCGAATGCATATACAGTGGGGGAAAAAAGTATTTAGTCAGCCACCAATTGTGCAAGTTCTCCCACTTAAAAATATGAGAGAGGCCTGTAATTTTCATCATAGGTACACGTCAACTATGACAGAGAAAATGAGGGAAAAAAATCCAGAAAATCACATTGTAGGATTTTTTATGATTTTATTTGCAAATTATGGTGGAAAATAAGTATTTGGTCAATAACAAAAGTTTCTCAATACTTTGTTATATACCCTTTGTTGGCAATGACACAGGTCAAACGTTTTCTGTAAGTCTTCACAAGGTTTTCACACACTGTTGCTGGTATTTTGGCCCATTCCTCCATGCAGATCTCCTCTAGAGCAGTGATGTTTTGGGGCTGTCGCTGGGCAATACGGACTTTCAACTCCCGCCAAAGATTTTCTATGGGGTTGAGATCTGGAGACTGGCTAGGCCACTCCAGGACCTTGAAATGCTTCTTACGAAGCCACTCCTTCGTTGCCCGGGCGGTGTGTTTGGGATCATTGTCATGCTGAAAGACCCAGCCACGTTTCATCTTCAATGCCCTTGCTGATGGAAGGAGGTTTTCACTCAAAATCTCATGATACATGGCCCCATTCATTCTTTCCTTTACACGGATCAGTCGTCCTGGTCCCTTTGCAGAAAAACAGCCCCAAAGCATGATGTTTCCACCCCCATGCTTCACAGTAGGTATGGTGTTCTTTGGATGCAACTCAGCATTCTTTGTCCTCCAAACACGACAAGTTGAGTTTTTACCAAAAAATTATATTTTGGTTTCATCTGACATTCTCCCAATCCTCTTCTGGATCATCCAAATGCACTCTAGCAAACTTCAGACGGGCCTGGACATGTACTGGCTTAAGCAGGGGGACACGTCTGGTACTGCAGGATTTGAGTCCCTGGCAGCGTAGTGTGTTACTGATGGTAGGCTTTGTTACTTTGGTCCCAGCTCTCTGCAGGTCATTCACTAGGTCCCCCCGTGTGGTTCTGGGATTTTTGCTCACCGTTCTTGTGATCATTTTGACCCCACAGGGTGAGATCTTGCGTGGAGCCCCAGATCGAGGGAGATTATCAGTGGTCTTGTATGTCTTCCATTTCCTAATAATTGCTCCCACAGTTGATTTCTTCAAACCAAGCTGCTTACCTATTGCAGATTCAGTCTTCCCAGCCTGGTGCAGGTCTACAATTTTGTTTCTGGTGTCCTTTGACAGCTCTTTGGTCTTGGCCATAGTGGAGTTTGGAGTGTGACTGTTTGAGGTTGTGAACAGGTGTCTTTTATACTGATAACAAGTTCAAACAGGTGCCATTAATACAGGTAACGAGTGGAGGACAGAGGAGCCTGTTAAAGAAGAAGTTACAGGTCTGTGAGAGCCAGAAATCTTGCTTGTTTGTAGGTGACCAAATACTTATTTTCCACCATAATTTGCAAATAAATTCATTAAAAATCCTACAATGTGATTTTCTGGATTTTTTTTTCTCATTTTGTCTGTCATAGTTGACGTGTACCTATGATGAAAATTACAGGCCTCTCTCATCTTTTTAAGTGGGAGAACTTGCACAATTGGTGGCTGACTAAATACTTTTTTTCCCCACTGTATCTCTAAAATGCATATGGGTGTTTTGAATTAAGCCTACAATTTCTAAGGTGATGATAACTCTGAATTTGTTTAATTTATGCGAGACCAATTATGTACCAAGATACCTTAAATCTGTTTAAAAAAAATGCTTTTCTGCCTTTAATATGCGGATACGCTATGTATTGCAGGGTTTCCCAACTGGTGGCTTTATTTGGCCCCCCAAATTTTCTGTTGAATTTTAGTTGTTGGACATAAAAAAACTGTAAAAACACCAGGAAATCGTCTCCAAGTGATTTTAATTTGGGAAATCTGGGCGGCAGGTAGCCTAGCGGTTAAGAGCGCTGGGCCAGTAACCGCTGGGCTAGTAACTGAAAGGTTGCTGGTTCGAATTCCCGAGTCGACTAGGTGAAAAATCTGTCTGTGCCCTGGAGCAAGGCACTTAACCCTAATTGCTCCTGTAAGTCGCTGTGGATAAGAGCGTCTGCTGAATGACTAAAATATAAATGTAAAATGTATTTTCACGCATAATAGAGAGACACGTGATCATATACAAATGTTAGCAAGGTTTGAAATGATTGTTTTAGTCAAATATTATATCTGTTTGGGCTTCTTGCGGTCAATTTGCAATCTACAAATAATTTGTAATTATGTTCTGGCCCCCCCCAACGATCCGCTCAAGAAGAAATCGGCCCGCGGCTGAATGTAGTTGATGATCCCTGATGTATTGTATAACGGCACAATCATTATTTTAATTCAGGGGTTTTTTCGGGCACAGGCTCATATATAGGCCTATGCGAATGCATATATCTCTAATATGCATATGGGTGTTTTGAATTAATCATCACCTTTAGAAGGCTTTTGAAACAACATCCATAATGACCATGTTTTCCACTCACTTTCAACCTGTTGTTGAACTTCTTTCTTGAAATTGATCAATCACAGTGAGGTGAGTTTTAAAAGCACATACTGCCGGTGTCGCGGTAATACGGCCACCGCAACAGCCCTAACTGTAACGCTGTTTCCCTCTCAGACGCCGGGAGAAGGAGAGCACAAGATCATGGAGTTTATCCGCTCTGAAAACGCCAAGCCAGGACACAACCCAAACACTCGCCACTGTCTCTATGGCCTGGACGCTGACCTGGTGGGTGGCCCGTGTGTGTGTGTGTGTGAGAGAGAGAACGAGAGATGGCCCAGATGTGTATCAGGGAGGGTTCGTGATATGTATTATGTGTGTACGATAGCAGATGTGTACGTCTCTGGTAATTTCTGTGTCAGAATTTTACAGTTGTTCTCTTACTAGTTAGACTAACTCAGGTATGCTGTGATATAAGGGCTGTTGTGTTAACTATAATATCTCTCACTCCTCTCCTACAGATGATGTTAGGTCTGACCAGCCATGAGCCACACTTCTCCCTACTTAGAGAAGAGGTCCGCTTTGGAGGGAAGAAAAACCAGAAGAGGTGTGTGTGTGTGTTTGTAAGACAGAGTAATAAGTAGGGAAGGGCACTTATTCGAATATCTGAACGGAAGTTAGTATTCGATTACTTGTGTGTTCATTTTTGGAGGAAAAAATTGTAGGCAATTAAAAAAGCTTTGTCTATATTAAATGAAATTACATTGTGACATTGATACATACAGGGATATACCATTACATTTTACATTCTTAAAAGCAATCATTTGAATGTAGTTTTTATGACGGTGCATTGCGCTAGCGCATGTAGCCCTAACAATGCTATGCTATTTTCTCCACTTCAAATAGCAATTACAGGCACGCATATAACGGAGGTTCCACAAGACCTGACACAGATCAATGCAAATGCAAAACACTCACCAGAAAGATACTCAGTTCTATCAGGGCGAAAATCAGACTTCTCTTTCACTGTTGCTGTTAGCCAGAAACTACAAAGAATAGCAGCATGTCCGGTGTTGTGGTAGCTTACTTCTGCCCTCATAATTTTCATCTTCGGATTGTTCAGGATTTGTAAAATTATATAATTATGCATATGTTTTTATAGAATTGACTATCCGGATAACTGCAAAAATGTCATCATATTATTCTAATAGTGAAATATACTGAACAGAAATATAAATGCAACATGCAACAATTTCAACGATTTTACTGCGTTACAGTTCATATAAGGAAATCAGTCAATTGAAATAAATTCATTAGGTCCTAATCATGAGCAAGATGGCACCAATAGACATGTCCACCTTGTTTAAGGCTCCTAAGCAACTTTGCGGTATTTTTTGTTTGTCATTTCTCACGTTCTGTATTTCTTAATTCCATTCTTTTACTTTTTACATTTGTGTGTATTGTTGTGTATTGTTAGATATTACTGCACTGTTGGAGCAAGGATCACAAGCATTTCGCTACACCCGCAATAACATATGCTAAACATGTGTATGCGACCAATAAAATTTGAGTTAATCTATGTATTTCACATGACTGGGCAGGGGTGCAGCCATGGGTGGGCCTGGGAGGGCATAGGCCCACCCACTGGGGAGCCAGGCCCAACCAATCAGAATGAGTTTTTCACCACAAAAGGGCTTTATTACAGACAGAAATACTCCTCAGTTTCATCAGCTGTCCGGGTTGCTGGTCTCAGACGATCCCCAGGTAAAGAAGCCGGATGTGTAGGTCCTGGGCTGGCATGGTTACACCTGGTCTGCGGTTGTGAGGCCGGTTGGATGTACTGCCAAATTCTTTAAAACGACATTGAAGGCGGCTTATGGTAGACACATTTTCTGGCAACAGTTCTGGTGGACATTCCTGCAGTCAGCATGCCAATTGCATGCTCCCTCAAAACATGAGACATCTGTGGCATTGTGTTGTGTGACAAAACTGCACATTTTCGAGTGGCCTTTTATTGTCCCCAGCACAAGGTGAACCTGTGTAATGATCATGCTGTTTAATCAGTTTCTTGATATGCCACACCTGTGGATGGATTATATTGGCAAAGGAGAAATGCTCACTAACAGGGATGTAATCAAATGTGTGCACAACATTTTAGAGAAATAAGCTTTTGTGCTTATGGAAAATTTCTGGGATCTTTATTTCAGCTCATGAAACATGGGACCAACACTTTACATGTTGCGTTTTATATTTTTGTTCAGTATAATTTCAAATACCCATCCCTAGTAATAAGTATGTATTCCCCTCCTGCAGAATAACTGCTCCAGAGGAGACAACCTTCCACCTACTCCACCTGTCACTATTTAGGGAGTACATAGACTACGAGTTCTCTGAAGTTAAGGTAAGACACATTCACACAAAATAAAATCTTGCTGGAGTGTGACCAATACAGTAGATGCAACATAAACACCCCTTTAAGTGATGAATACACACTATCAGTTGTCTATGAATGGTTTGAATAAGAATAAGATCATATGATTAGTTGTTCCTTACAGTAAGATCTCATCCTGTTGGTTGTTTCTCAATAATATCTCTTTCGATTGGTTGTTTGACAGAATAAGATCTCATTTGAGTACGACCTGGAGCGAATCATAGATGACTGGATCCTGATGGGCTTTCTTGTTGGAAATGACTTCATCCCTCATCTTCCTCATCTTCACATCAACCACGACGCCCTGCCTCTCCTCTACCGCACTTACATCAGTGTGCTGCCAACACTAGGAGGTGAGAACACACGGACAAGCTCACAAATTAGGGCTGACCCCATTTAGTCGACTGGTCTATTGTTTGTTCAATAGGCTGTTGGTCGACCAAGATTTTTTTTAGTCGAGCAGTTGCAAATATATATTTTTTATGGCACGCGAGACACCTGTCTGATTCGCGCCTGTCTCAGTGGACTAATCCATTGCGGAGGCAGCGGGGATGCCACAGTCTAAGAAGAAGGGTAGTGTGATGCACAACAGACATCTCTCTCCAGAATGTGCTCTCTCCTGCCAAGCATGGTGGTGGTGTGATGGTTTGGGGATGCTTTGCTGCCTCAGGACCTGGATGACTTGCCTTAATAGAAGGAACCATGAATTCTGCTCTGTATCAGAGAATTCTACAGGAGAATGTCAGACCATCCGTCTGTGAGCTGAAGCTGAAGCGCAGCTGGGTCATGCAGCAAGACAAGGATCCAAAACACACAATCAAGTCTACATGAAAATTGCTAAAAAGCAACAAATTGGAAATGTTGGAATGGCCTAGTCAAAGTCCAGACCTAATCCCAATTGAGATGTTGTGGCAGGACATGAAACGAGCAGTTCATGCTTGAAAACCCACACGTCACTGAGTTAAAGCAGTTCTGCATGGAAGAGTGGGCCAAAATTCCTCCACAGCGACGTGAGAGACTGATCAACAACTACAGGAATCATTTGGTTGGAGTCATTGCAGCTAAAGGTGGCACAACCAGTTATTGAGTGTAAGGGCGCAATTACTTTTTCACACAGGGAAATTGGGTGTTGCATAACTTTGTTTATGAAATACATATGTAATTGTTGTTATTTGTTCACTTATTTTTACATTTTAGTCATTTAGCAGACGCTCTTATCCAGAGCGACTTACTGGAGCAATTAGGGTTAAGTGCCTTGCTCAAGGGCACATCGACAGATTTCTCACCTAGTCGGCTCGGGGATTAGAACCAGCAACCTTTCGGTTACTGGCACTATGCTCTTAACCACTTATGTTCCCTTTATCTAATATTAGGTTTTGGTTGAAGATCTGATAACATTCAGGATCACAAATATGCAAAAGTAGAGAAAATTAGAAAGGGGGCAAATACTTTTTCATAGCACTGTATATCACCAGTAGTACAGCAAATGTAGGCCTATAAATGTGCCCATTTGGGGATTTGATAGTATTTCTGATTTTCTTAACTCACCACCACTAATGAGCTGTGGAGCTTCTCAAAGTAATTTTTTCTTCACCTCAAACAACAAGTAGTCTGTTTTTACATCCATTGAGAATGACAATAGTTCCTGTATGTATTTGAAAAATCTTTCCAGCTCTCTCCCTTTCGATAACCACTCAGTGTGAAAGGGAAAAATGTCATGCTCTGATCCAGTTGAAACGTCATAAAATAGGCCTACCTGATTACTTCTTATCCCTTGCACATGGCCTACAGCTGTGTGTGTCCTGAGGGCCCAGAATATTTGTTGTTTTAAGTTTGCTAGCACGAGCTTCGGGCAGGACCCAGTTGATAGTTGATACAATGTTTCAAGTTCATTGCAGACAGGTCATGTGTAGCCAATGTGAATTTAAAGGATATTAATTTTATCAGGATATTTTCTACCTGCAGGCTGCAATGTTATTTTTTTTTGGCTTTATATAGGCTATTTTTACATAGCTGGCAATAGAAGTTACTTTTAGATTTGTGTCATTTTCATTTAGATAGAATTTCGATTAACCACATGACAATGATTTTGAGATAGGAAGACATTATTCTAAATGAAATTAAACTGTTCCACGAAATATGCATATGAAAACCATAACTGGCATGCAGATCGGTAGAAATTGTAAGATAAATTGAGTTATACTGTCTAACATTTTACTAATAATATGGTGAGTAATAAGTAATAAACTTTGTTGTCTTTTCTCATCATCAGGATACCTGAATGAGAATGGCCACCTGAACCTGGGTAACTTTGAGAAGTACCTGGAGAAACTGTCAGAGGTAAGCGAGACCAGTAAACATCCACTATCAGTGGAATGATTTAATTACCATGAATTTCTGATTGTGATACAAGTCGCTGTGAGTCTCACGCTCTCTTTCTTTCTCACACTTGTTTCGCAATCTCTCTCTACCCTTTCTGTCTGTATTTTCTCTCTTCCTCTCCCCCAGTTTGACAGGGAGCATTTCAATGAGGTGTTTGTGGATCTGAAGTGGTTTGAGAGTAAGGTGGGGAACAAGTATTTGAACGAGGCAGCGGGACTGGCAGCAGAGGAGGCTCACTGGAAGGATTCCAGGAAGAAAGACCTGGTGAGACATGACCACACACACACACACACATTCTACAAATACAGATGTGTGTATGAAGATCTTGCTGACCTGTGTGTGTGTTTGTGTGTGTGTGCAGAAAGACTCTCTGTGTCTGGCTGCTCTGGATGAGGGCAAGGACAGAGCCCCCAGCAGAGGTTTTGAGGAGGATGGGGAGGAAGAAGACATGTTTGAAGCAGAGTTCCGACAGTACAAACGCACCTACTACATGACCAAGATGGGAGTGGAGGTAGTCTCCGAGTGA
Source organism: Coregonus lavaretus (assembly GCF_964263955.1). NCBI lineage: Eukaryota > Metazoa > Chordata > Actinopteri > Salmoniformes > Salmonidae > Coregonus > Coregonus lavaretus. The sequence continues at coordinate 33,062,604 of NC_140006.1, forward strand.
GTTGTATACCAAACCTTCTCCCAACATTTCCCCAACATTCTCTAAGTATTTTCCTACGACCTCTAACGGTCTTGAAATGCTCTTACAAAAGTTTCTTGCCCCCAAACTGGGCTGAACTTTAATTATTTTTCTAGTTTTATAAGAAAAGACCATGGCGTTGTAGAGCCGTGACTAGGGATGTTACGTTGACTATATTACTGCCTCACCGGCAGACACGAGTCATGACCGCAGTCAAATTCCATGTGACCGTTAAGACACGTTAACTAGGCTTCTCAAAAACTGTGCTCTGATGCTGCTGATGGTCATTAGCAAAGATTATCAGTAGCCTACCAAACTTGCTAACGGCCAGTCACTAATGGTCGGTACTCAGCGCTCTATTGTCCCTCTAATCACTCTGACATCAATGCAAATGTAATCGAAAATGAAATCAAACACTTAATAAGAGGCCTTGCATTCAGAGTTTGAGAGGTATAGGATCACCTGTTGGGCAGCGAGAGCCAGCTCCTCATAGCTGGTTGATGCATGGAATGAAATACGTTTTCCTGTTGCGCAACATTTCTATAAGCTATGCTATTGCGTGAGAAAAAGATGAGGGTCCTATTCAGCTTTCTATAGGCTTACTATATTTATTTCCTATATTAAGCACATTGCTTCGCTTTACAACCGGAGTAGCCTACCTGGCTGGCATGAAAAGGAACCACGGGAAAAGCGTCATCCATTTGCTATTCAAGTGCATACGGATTACGTCTTTTTTTTTTTTACCCTGCCCCTGTTCTGACAGGGGCATGGGAATGGCCCATTCTATATCAAAACTAATTTCATACATATATTATTTAGTATATGTAAAGATTACATTGAGAGAATATTATCACTTGTGAATGATGCCCAGCGTGTGCAGTCTAAGGCAAGAAACAGTCGCATGCATCATGTAGCCTAGCCCATAGGCCTATATGTTTTCATAATGTTTGTGGAACACGGTTGGAGAGCCCATAGCCTACAGAGCTTAGTGAAACGTCTTCTTATAAGCCCAGTCATTGCGCAATCGCGTGTGAAAACAGAGTTTTGACTGGCCACTATTTAAAAGCGGATCCCAGCTTTCTCGTGCAGGTATATTTATTGCTAAATTCTTAAAAATGAAGCACATTAATCCGCTTTACAAATGGTGTAGCCTACCTGGCATATTAAAAACTTAACCGCATGTAACCTCCATTCGCTATTCGAGTGCAGGCTATGGATGACGTTTTATTTTTGGGTAAAGAAAAAATAATTCCACACATACACTATATATACAGAAGTATGTGGACACCCCTTCAAATTAGTGGATTCTGCTATTTCAGCCAAACCCATTGCTGACGAGTGTATAAAATCGAGCACACAGCCATGCAGTCTCCATAGATAAGCATTGCAGTGACTTTCAAAGTGGCACCGTCATAGGATGCCACCTTTCCAACAAGTCAGTTCGTCAAATTTCTGCCCTGCTAGAGCTGCCCCGGTCAACTGTAAGTGCTGTTGCGTGAACTGGAAACTTCTAGGAGCAACAACGGCTCAGCCACGAAGTGGTAGGCCACACAAGCTCACAGAACGGGACCGCCGAGTGCTGAAGTGCGTAGTGCATTAAAATTGTCTGTCCTCGGTTGCAACACTCACTACCGAGTTCCAAACTGCCTCTGGAAGGAACGTCAGTACAAGAACTGTTTGTCGGGAGCTTAATGAAATGGGTTTCCATGGCCGAGCAGCCGCACGCAAGCCTAAGATCACCATGCGCAATGCCAAGCGTCGGCTGGAGTGGTGTAAAGCTTGAAGCCATTGGACTCTGGAGCAGTGAAAACGTGTTCTCGAGTGATGAATCACGCACCATCTGGCAGTCCGACGGACTAATGTGGGTTTGGCGGATGCCAGGAGAATTCTACCTGCCCCAATGCAAAGTGGCAACTGTAAAGTTTGGTGGTGGAGGAATAATGGTCTGGGGCTGTTTTTCATAGTTTGGGCTAGGCCCCTTAGTTCCAGGGAAGGGAAATCTTGATGTTACAGCATACAATGACATTCTGGACGATTCTGTGCTTCTAACTTTGTGGCAACAGTTTGGGGAAGGCCCTTTCTTGTTTCAGCATGACAATCCCCCCGTGCACAAAGCGAGGTCCATACGGAAATGGTTTGTCGAGATCAGTGCGGAAGAACTTGACTGGCCTACACAGAGCCCTGACCTCAACCCCATCGAACACCTTTGGGATGTGTTGGAACACTGACTGTGAGCCAGGCCTAATCGGCCAACATCAGTGCCAGACCTCACTAATGCTTTTGTGGCTGAATGGATTCAAGTCCCCGTGAATGACCTGCAGAGAGCTGGGACCAAAGTAACAAAGCCTACCATCAGTAACACACTACGCCGCCAGGGACTCAAATCCTACAGTGCCAGACGTGTCCCCCTGCTTAAGCCAGTACATGTCCAGGCCCGTCTGAAGTTTGCTAGAGTGCATTTGGATGATCCAGAAGAGGATTGGGAGAATGTCATATGGTCAGATGAAACCAAAATATAACTTTTTGGTAAAAACTCAACTCGTCGTGTTTGGAGGACAAAGAATGCTGAGTTGCATCCAAAGAACACCATACCTACTGTGAAGCATGGGGGTGGAAACATCATGCTTTGGGGCTGTTTTTCTGCAAAGGGACCAGGACGACTGATCCGTGTAAAGGAAAGAATGAATGGGGCCATGTATCGTGAGATTTTGAGTGAAAACCTCCTTCCATCAGCAAGGGCATTGAAGATGAAACGTGGCTGGGTGATTCAGCATGACAATGATCCCAAACACACCGCCCGGGCAACGAAGGAGTGGCTTCGTAAGAAGCATTTCAAGGTCCTGGAGTGGCCTAGCCAGTCTCCAGATCTCAACCCCATAGAAAATCTTTGGAGGGAGTTGAAAGTCCGTGTTGCCCAGCGACAGCCCCAAAACATCACTGCTCTAGGGGAGATCTGCATGGAGGAATGGGCCAAAATACCAGCAACGGTGTGTGAAAACCTTGTGAAGACTTACAGAAAACGTTTGACCTGTGTCATTGCCAACAAAGGGTATATAACAAAGTATTGAGAAACTTTTGTTATTGACCAAATACTTATTTTCCACCATAATTTGCAAAGAAATTCATTAAAAATCCTACAATGTGATTCTCTGGAGAAAAAAAATCTAATTTTGTCTGTCATAGTTGACGTGTACCTAAGATGAAAATAACAGGCCTCTCTCATCTTTTTAAGTGGGAGAACTTGCACAATTGGTGGCTGACTAAATACTTTTTTTCCCCACTGTATACAGTGAGGGGAAAAAAGTATTTGATCCCCTGCTGATTTTGTACGTTTGCCCACTGACAAAGCAATGATCAGTCTATAATTTTAATGGTAGGTTTATTTGAACAGTGAGAGACAGAATAACAACAACAAAATCCAGAAAAACGCATGTCAAAAATGTTATAAATTGATTTGCATTTTAATGGGGGAAATAAATATTTGACCCCTCTGCAAAACATGACTTAGTACTTGGTGGCAAAACCCTTTTTTTCCCTCACTGTATGAGGACCTGTTTCTTTGTTAAACGCTCAACACAGAATAGTAGGGTGACCACATGTCCCGGATTGTGTGGGACAATCCCGTATTTTGGCCCTTTGTCCCGCAACCAAACACTCATGTCCCGCATTTTATCAAACAATTCTAACACAACTAATTTACAAAAAAGTCAGGCATTCCAACTTGTCTCTTTTGCAGCAAAGAGGCAAAGCGAGAGGTTTCCCTCGCCAAAATCTGTCCAAAATAAACCCAATGCATTTCTATGGGTTTATTTTGGACCTTTTCGCCTGCCTTCCCGCCTTTGGGACTACGACTCCCATTGTTAGTGCAGAGACATGCGCGTCTCATCATTATATACAGATCTCTGTTTGCAGTCACGTTGCTCTTTTGACAAGATGTATATAATAAGGATGTGGTACTGGGGATGTTAAACACTTCTCCAATCGTTGTTGAGATCTGATATTCTGCGCAGCAGAAGGCGATACGTAGGCCAATGTCATATCATCAACCAATCACATTTGAAAAATCCTTTCGGTCTAAATTCCAGCTAAACTTGGAGAAGACAGTTAAAAAGGCATGCTTCTGACGAAGAGCTACAAAAGGAAATAGCCGTATTAGACTGAAAATATACGGTGATTTTGTCAAACTTGTAAGCTCTCCATGCTCAATAGTTGCTCATTTAACATATTTGCTACTACGTCACTCAATCCGGTTTTCAGTCTCCCTTCCTAACTGTTTTACATTCCCTGAGACTAACCAGAAATGTTTCCTTGGCCAAGTATTCCTAGATTTTCATAAAACAGACACACATTTGGTCTCGTTTCTGCAGCGGGAGTTTTTGTGTGACCTGCCTAAAATAAGTAATGGATTTATTGTGATGGTGTAGGTTATATTAAATGGATTTATTAGACTTTTTAAAATGTAGGTGTTCCAGAGGTCCGCGTCAGTGGCTTGTAGGCTGTGCATGGACGCCGGAGATGCTAAACAAACATGTTTGTTAGTTAACGGTCAGTTACCGTGAGACTGGAAGTTATTTGCATGACAATCACTGGCTGACAAAATGTAATGACTGCCACAGCCCTAGCCGTGACAATCTTTTAAAGTTTTTTTTAAATGATTGTTCTCAGTGATTTTCTAGCCAACCAGGCGTTGTGCTATGTGGAGGGAATCCAGTGGATCCTGCATTACTACTACCATGGAGTCCAGTCCTGGAGCTGGTGAGTCTCTCTCTCTCTCTCTCTCTCTCTCTCTCTCTCTCTCTCTCTCTCTCTCTCTCTCTCTCTCTCTCTCTCTCTCTCTCTCTCTCTCTCTCTCTCTCTCTCTCTCTCTCTCTCTCTCTCTCTCTCTCTCTCTCTCTCTCTCTCTCGCTCTCGCTCTCGCTCTCTCTGTGTCTCTCTCCTGGCTCTCACTCTCTCTCTCCGTCAGTCTTCTCTCTTCTGGCTCGCGCTCTGTCTCTCGCGCTCTCTTTGTGTCTCTCTCTCGCGCTCTCTTTGTGTCTCTCTCTCGCGCTCTCTTTGTGTCTCTCTCTCTCTCTCTCTCTCTCTCTCTCTGTCGCTCGCTGTCTCTGCGTGTGTGTACTAATACCTCCCTCTGTCCTAGGTATTACCCGCATCACTATGCCCCCTTCCTGTCAGATGTGCGGAACATAGCCCATCTGAAGTTGACCTTTGACATGGGCAAGCCCTTCATGCCTTTCCAGCAGCTGCTGGGAGTCCTGCCTTCCGCCAGCAAAGACTTGCTGCCCCAGAGCTACAGGGTAACAGACAGACAGACACGCACGCATAGCAGCATTGTGGGGACCTATGACACACAAACACACTTTCCCATAACACACACACACACAGTTCTGATACCTGTGTTTTATTCTTTGCGCAGCACCTGATGACATCAGAGAATTCTAGCATCATTGAGTATTACCCTCTGGACTTCAAGACGGACCTTAACGGAAAACAACAGGAGTGGGAGGCAGTGGTGCTCATCCCCTTCATCGATGAGGTACGTAGACACACACACACACACAAATAAAAGTAAATGACATACTTCATACGTGTCTTTGTCTTATGTTGCTTATTTATTTGCGTGTTTCCTTTCCAGAGATGTTTGCTTGCTGCGATGGAGCCTTATAACGATCACATGACCAAGGCTGAGAAGGCCCGTAACCGCCACACACAGTGTGCTGTGTACAGCTATGACACTGAGCTAGACTACCCCTACACCTCCACCCTGCCTGAACTGTTCCCCAACATCATGCACTGCCACGTCAGGTGAGACACACACACATACACACACACTGAACACACTCACAGATATACACACACACACACACACACCTGACGCTAACATACAGTGATGTGATTGGTGTTTTCCAGGGTGACACCAGTTCCCATGGACACGTGGCACGTGTCGTTGAGCCACGTGGGGCGCAGCATCAACAGCAGCCAGCTCTACTTCTGTGGCTTCCCCACCTTAAAGCACATCAGACACAAGGTACCACAGACAGACAGACAGACAGACTACAATTCGCTACAGTAAAAGCTAGGCTAGTTTGATGATATTTCTCTGACAAGTTGCAAAGTGTGTCGTGTTTCTGGTGCATGTATTTCATGAAACTCGTTCTCTACAATACCTTGCTACAACAAGTGACTACTTTGTTTGAAAGTTTCATCACGTCTTTGTAAAGAGGCATCTTATTGATCTGAATGCCCGGTCTTCAGTCAGCTGTTCTACAACACTCTAAAATGGGTTAGTTTTGTCTCGTCTTATGTTAGCTATTGTATCTGAACCGGGCCTTAGCATTCACATTCCAGCTCAGGTTTCATCCATGTTATGAAGGTGGATATTGATTGTGCACCCGCCGCTTACTCGATACCCGGGCTTGTAACTGCGCGTTCATGTCGGAAGTGGCTAGTCGAACGACGAGCTCTTCGTTGAGACAATGCTCCAACATCTATCCCTGGACGATTCACTGCCACATCAAAATGAAACAAAGTTATCCTGCATAATGATGATCCACACTTCTTTGACAATATATATATAATAAATTATCAACCCTGCAAGCAATACCAGACTCTATTATTATGATGGGAGATTATAATACTGTTTTAAATAGCTCAATGGACCGTAAATGAAATCACACTACAAACTATCACCCTCATGCTCTTAAGGAAATCGTGAATGTCATGGATACATTAGAACTAGTAGATATATGGAGGCTTAAATATCCTGATCTAGTGAGATATACATGGCAGAGACTTAATCAAGCTAGTCGTCTTGACTTCTTTCTTATGTCATTCTCGTTGGCACCAAAAGTTTAAAAAGTGTTGATAGGGGACAGAATGCGGTCGGACCATCATATAATTGGCATATGCATTACTCTTACTGAATTTCCACGTGGGCGAGGATATTGGAAATTGAATCAAAGCCTATTGGATGATAACTTGTTTTTAACTAGGACCGAGGAATTTTTATAACTGTTTTTTTCCGACATAACATAGGTACAGCAAATCCCCTTATTGTATGGGACACTTTTAAATGTGCCTTTAGAGGCCATGCAATTCAGTACTCATCTCAAAAACAAAAGCAATTTAGGTCAAAACAGTCCATAATAACAAAGGAAATAGAAGGTCTAACAGAACAGATAGATAGCAATAAAAACTGTAACATAGAGGCTCAGAATAAATTAGAGGAAAAACAAAAAGAAATGGAGAAACTTATTCAAGAAAGATCAAGTGTAATATATTATTTTAAAAAGCAAACTGGATGGAATATGTGGGAAAATGCACCAAATATTTTTTTTTCTCTTCAACATAGAAATGCTACCAAAAATAATTTACTGAAACTGGTTACAAATGACGGAGTCACCCATGAGGAAACAAAGTATTTTAAGCATATGTTTTCGTTTCAGTCGCCTCCATCTCTTCTAACTGAAGCTAATTGTCAAGATTTTTTTTCTATTGATAATGTCAAATTAACAACCATACAGAAAGACTCATGTGAAGGTGAAATTACAGAGGAGGAACTTCTGGATGCAATTAAAGACTAAGTCTGGGAAAACTCCAGGGTTGGATGGCATACCAGTCGAGGTATACCAAACCTTTATTAATATACTCAGAGGACCGTTATTAGCATGTTTTAACCACTCCTATGTAAATGGTAGATTATCAGACACTCAAGAAGGTCTGACTTCATTATTACTGAAACAGGATACAAGTGGAAAATATAAAGATCCAGTCCATTAAAAAAATTGAAGGCCCCTTACGCTAGAATTAAAAAGGTATTGTCTAATCAGACAGGTTTTTTACATGGACGATACATTGGAGATAATATAAGGCAAGTACTGGAAACAATAGAACACTATGAAAAATCTGGGAAACCAGGCCTGCTATTCATAGCAGACTTTGAAAAGGCATTTGATAAATTACGACTGGGGTTTATATATAAATGCCTGGAGCATTTCAATTTTGGAGAATCTCTTTATAAAATGGGTTAAAATCATGTATAGTAACCCTAGGTGTAAAATAGTAAATAATGGCTATTTCTCAGAAAGTTATAAACTGTCAAGAGGAGTGAAACAAAGTTGTCCACTATTGGCAAATCTATTTATTATGGCCATCGAAATGTTAGCTATTAAAATCAGATCCAACAATAATATCAAGGGATTAGAAATCCAGGGCTTAAAAACAAAGGTGTCATTGTACGCTGATGATTCATGTTTTCTTTTAAATCCACAACTTGAATCCCTCCACAGCCTCATAGAGGATCTAGATACATTTTCTAACCTTTCTGGATTACAACCAAATTATGATAAATGTACTATATTACGTATTGGATCACAAAAAAATAAAAATGTTACATTACCATGTATTTTACCAATAAAATGGTCTGATGGTTATGTGGATATACTCGGAATACATATCCCAAATGAAATAAATACATTTTAATAGAAAGTTAGCCAAAATAGATAAGATCTTGCTACCATGGAAAGGTAAATACCTGTCAATTTGTGGAAAAATCACCCTGATTAACTCTTTAGTATTATCCCAGCTTACCTATTTGCTTATGGTCTTGCCTACGCCTAGCGAACAGTTTTTTAAAATTATATGAGAGAAAAATATTCCATTTTATTTGGAATGGCAAGCCAGACAAAATGAAACGGGCCTATTTATATAATGAATATGAATTCGGAGGACAGAAATATATTAAAGCATTAGACCTATCAATAAAAACTTCAGTCATACAAAATGTATACTTAAATCCGAACTGGTTCGCTAGGAAATTAGTAAGATTGTCTCACCCAATGTTCAAGAATAGCCTTTTCCCCTTTATTCAGGTTACAACCTCTCACTTTCAGTTATTTGAAAAGGAAATAATCTCCCAAATATCACTATTTCTAAAACAAGCCATAGAATGTTGGTTGCAATTTCAATTTAATCCTCCAGAAACGACAGAAGAAATAATGCAACAAATATTGTGGTTAAACTCAAATATACTAATTGATCAAAATTATTTTTTTGAATTAATGTTTGAAAAAGGTATAATCTTCGTAATGATATCATAGGTAGGACTGGTGGAGTTATGTCGCACATGCAGCTAACAAAAACATTTGGAAATGTCTGCTCTACCCAAAATTACAACCAAATAATTGCAGCATTATCGCAAAAATGGAAGAGGAAAGTGGAAAGGGGAAAAAGTAAGGAACTTGTCTTTCGGCCCTGCATTAAAGAACATAATTGGTTAAAGAAAATGTTGATTAATAAAAAAGTATACCAGTTTCTTTTAAGGACCAAAGGATTGACAGCCGTCCCATATACCAAAAATAGTTGGGAAGAGATTTTTGACGTACCGATTCCATGGCATAGTGTTTATGAACTGATACGCAAAACGACGCCGGATTCAAAATGTTTCAATTTAAATTATTATATAAAATTATTGCTGCCAATAGATTGTTATTTATATGGGGGATACAATCTTCCCTGCTCTGCAGATTTTGCTGCGAAGAGACAGAATCATTAGATAATTTGTTTTGGTACTGTCCATTTGTAGCTTGTTTTTGGACACAGGTCCAGGAATGGCTAAAGGATTGCAATATTTACCTGGAGCTAACCCTGCAGATAGCACTACTGGGTGATCTGAAAAGTCATAATCAATCAATCAATAATATAATAATATTTTTAGCATAAATGTTTATTTTCAATTTACAATCTGTAGAAACGATGAGAATGGAAGGGTTCAGAACTTTTGTAAAACGTCACAGTACAGTTGAAAAAGATATGGCAAATACAAATCCAATATGGATGGTGTTAAGAGATAGATGAGAGGGGTTGAATGGAGTTGAAGGATGGGACTAATAACAACTAACAACAACTAATAACAAGATAACTAATGTCAGCATCCCGGAGTCGCCTCTTCACTGTTGACGTTGAGACTGGTGTTTTGCGGGTACTATTTAATGAAGCTGCCAGTTGAGGACTTGTGAGGCGTCTGTTTCTCAGTTGTGCACCGGGGCCTCCCACTCCTCTTTCTATTCTGGTTAGAGCCAGTTTGCGCTGTTCTGTGAAGGGAGTAGTACACAGCGCTGTACGAGATCTTCAGTTTCTTGTCAATTTCTCGCATGGAATAGCCTTCATTTCTCAGAACAAGAATAGACTGACGAGTTTCAGAAGAAAGTTCTTTGTCTCTGGCCATTTTGAGCCTGTAATCGAACCCACAATTGCTGATGCTCCAGATACTCAACTAGTCTCAAGATGGCCAGTTGTATTGCTTCTTTAATCAGCACAACAGTTTTCAGCTGTGCTAACATAATTGCAAAAGGGTTTTCTAATGATCAATTAGCCTTTTAAAATGATAAACTTGGATTAACAAACACAACGTGCCATTGGAACACAGGACTGATGGTTGCTGATAATGGGCCTCTGTACGCCTATGTAGATATCCCTATGTAGATATTCCAAATGGCTACAATAGCCATTTACAACATTAACAATGTCTACACTGTATTTCTGATCAATTTGATGTTATTTTAATGGACCAAAAAATTTATTATCTTTTGAAAACAAGGAAATTTGTAAGTGACCCCAAACTTTTGAACGGTAGTGTATGTATATGTATGTATGTATGTGTGTGTAACTGTATATGTATATGTGTGTGTGTGTGTGTGTGTGTGTGTGTGTGTGTGTGTGTGTGTGTGTATATATATATATATATATATATATATATATATATATATATATATATATATATATATATATATATATATATATATATATATATATATATATATATATATATATATATATATATATATATATATATATATATATATATACACGTGTGTGTGTATAGATACACACTCATATATATATATATACATGTGTACGTATGTATGTATGTGTGCGTATATTTACACACACATACAGAGGTGGTCCTCTGTAGCTCAATTGGTAGAGCATGGCGCTTGTAAAGCCAGGGTAGTGGGTTCGATCCCCGGGACCACCCATACGTAAAAATGTATGCGCACATGACTGTAAGTCGCTTTGGATAAAAGCGTCTGCTAAATGGCATATTATATATATATATATATATATATACACAGCTGTGGAAAAAATTAAGAGACCACTGCACATTTTTCTTAAATCAGCATCTCTGCATCTATGACAGCCATTCCATTCCAGTGTCTGTTGAATTCCAACACAGGCACACCTCATTCTACTGAATTAGGTACTGATTAGGTGATCACATGAACCAAATCTTATTTAACAAGCAAAATTATAAAAACCACTGCTGTGGTCATCACTATCCTCTTGCAATAGGTCCAGCTGGATGGCAAAAACAGTGCTAATAGTACCTCAAAAGTAATATTAATCAAAAAATAACTATTGACCATGACAAAAGAGTTGAAAAGGAAAGTTTTGAATGAGGAAAAGAAGGGTTCAATTCTGGCTTTACTGGCAGAGGGATACAGTGAGCGTCAGGTTGCTTCCATCCTTAAAATTTCAAAGACGGTGGTTCATAAGAACAAGGTCAAGCAGCAGACATTGGAGACAACAAAGCTACAGACCGGCAGAGGGCGAAAACGACTCTCGACTGACCGGGATGACCGCCAACTCATTCGAATGTCACTCAACAACCGTAGGATGACATCAAGTGACCTACAAAAAGAATGGCAAATGGCAGCTGGGGTGAAGTGCATGGCGAGGATGGTTCGAAACAGGCTCCTAGGGGCATGGCTGAAGTCGTGCAAAGCTAGAAAAAAGCCCTTCATCAATGAGAAGCAAAGAAGAGCCAGGCTGAGGTTTGCAAAAGACCATAAGGATTGGACCGTAGAGGTCATCTTCTCTGAGTCCAATTTTCAGCTTTGCCCAACACCTGGTCGTCTAATGGTTAGATGGAGACCTGGAGAGACCTACAAGCCACAGTGTCTCGCACCCACTGTGAAATTTGGTGGAGGATCGGTGATGATCAGGGGGTGCTTCAGCAATGCTGTAATCGGGCAGATTTGTCTTTGTGAAGGACGCATGAATCAAGCCACGTACAAGGTTGTCCTGGAAGAAAACTTGCTTCCTTTTGCTCTGACATTGTTCCCCAACTCGGAGGATTGGTTTTTCCAGCAGAACAATGCGCCATGCCATACAGCCAGGTCAATCAAGGTGTGGATGGAGGACCACCAGATCAAGACCCTGTCATGGCCAGCCCAATCTCCAGACCTGAACCCCATTGAAAACTTCTGTAATGTGATCAAGAGGAAGATGGATGGTCACAAGCCATCAAACAAAGCCGAGCTGCTTGAATTTTTGCGCCAGGAGGCGCATAAAGTCTCCCAACATCAATGTGAAAGACTGGTGGAGAGCATGCCAATACCCATGAAAGCTGTGATAGAAAATATGTGTTATTCCACCAAATATTGATTTCTGAACTCTTCCTTAGTTAAAACATTAGTTTTGTGTTGTTTAAAAATGAACATGAACTTATTTTCTTTGCATTATTCGAGGTCTGACAACACTGCATCTTTTTTGTTATTTTGACCAGTTGTCATTTTCTGCAAATAAATGCTCTAAATGATAATATTTTTAATTGGAATTAGGGAGAAATGTTGTCAGTAGTTTATAGAATAAAACAAAAATATTAATTTCACCCAAACACATACCTATAAATAGTAAAACCAGAGAAATGTATATTTTTGCAGTGGTCTCTTAATTTTTCCCAGAGCTCGTCCTCTGTAGCTCAATGTGGTCCTCTGTAGCTCAATTGGTGGAGCATGGCGCTTGTAACGCCAGGGTACTGGGTTCGATCCCCGGGACCACCCATACGTAAAAATGTATGCACACATGACTAAGTCGCTTTGGATAAAAGCATCTGCTAAATGGCATATTATTGTATTTTATTTATATATATATATATATATATATACACAGTGGGGGAAAAAAGTATTTAGTCAGCCACCAATTGTGCAAGTTCTCCCACTTAAAAAGATGAGAGAGGCCTGTAATTTTCATCATAGGTACACGTCAACTATGACGGACAAAATGAGAATTTTTTTTCCAGAAAAACACATTGTAGGATTTTTAATGAATTTATTTGCAAATTATGGTGGAAAATAAGTATTTGGTCACCTACAAACAAGCAAGATTTCTGGCTCTCACAGACCTGTAACTTCTTCTTTAAGAGGCTCCTCTGTCCTCCACTCATTACCTGTATTAATGGCACCTGTTTGAACTTGTTATCAGTTTAAAAGACACCTGTCCACAACCTCAAACAGTCACACTCCAAACTCCACTATGGCCAAGACCAAAGAGCTGTCAAAGGACACCAGAAACAAAATTGTAGACCTGCACCAGGCTGGGAAGACTGAATCTGCAATAGGTAAGCAGCTTGGTTTGAAGAAATCAACTGTGGGAGCAATTATTAGGAAATGGAAGACATACAAGACCACTGATAATCTCCCTTGATCTGGGGCTCCACGCAAGATCTCACCCCGTGGGGTCAAAATGATCACAAGAACGGTGAGCAAAAATCCCAGAACCACACGGGGGGACCTAGTGAATGACCTGCAGAGAGCTGGGACCAAAGTAACAAAGCCTACCATCAGTAACACACTACGCCGCCAGGGACTCAAATCCTGCAGTACCAGACGTGTCCCCCTGCTTAAGCCAGTACATGTCCAGGCCCGTCTGAAGTTTGCTAGAATGCATTTGGATGATCCAGAAGAGGATTGTGAGAATGTCATATGGTCAGATGAAACCAAAATAGAACTTTTTGGTAAAAACTCAACTCGTCATGTTTGGAGGACAAAGAATGCTGAGTTGCATCCAAAGAACACCATACCTACTGTGAAGCATGGGGGTGGAAACATCATGCTTTGGGGCTGTTTTTCTGCAAAGGGACCAGGACGACTGATCCGTGTAAAGGAAAGAATGAATGGGGCCATGTATCATGAGATTTTGAGTGAAAACCTCCTTCCATCAGCAAGGGCATTGAAGATGAAACGTGGCTGGGTCTTTCAGCATGACAATGATCCCAAACACACCGCCCGGGCAACGAAGGAGTGGCTTCGTAAGAAGCATTTCAAGGTCCTGGAGTGGCCTAGCCAGTCTCCAGATCTCAAAAATGTTTATTTTTAATTCACAATCTGTAGAAGCAATGAGAATAGAAAGGTTCAGAACTTTTGTAAAACATCACAGTACGGTTGAAATATATATGGCAAATAGAAATCCTATATGGATGGTGTTAAGAGATAGATGGGAGGTATTGAATAGAGTTGAAGGATGGGACTAATAACAAATAACAACAAATAATAACAAAGATAGCTAATAATGTAAGCATACTGTGTCCATAATAAGTATATAGGTTGTATGTTGGGAGCTTTTGGGAAAGAGCACAGTTAGAAAGATATGGCATTTAGAAGCAAACCGGATGGACATCATGAAAATGATCGGAGAGGTTGAGAGTAGAAGAAGTTCAGGAGCAAAAAAATATAAATATATATATATAATTATTGTAAAATTAACTCTGTCCATAAGGTGTAGATAGTAAGTATAGACCGGAAGTAGAGGCCTAGGCGTTGTTGTTCACTAATTTACTCCAAGTAGGGAAAGGATGGTGGGGTTGAAAAGTAATAAAGGGGAATATATATATAAAAAATAAAAATACAACATGGGGGATTGGAAGTGATGCAGACAATTACATTGATAGAAGATACAATCTATCTGCAATATTAAGCTGATCCATTCCCCCCCCAAAAAAAAAAAAAAAAAAAAAAACTGATCCGTGTAAAGGAAAGAATGAATGGGGCCATGTATCGTGAGATTTTGAGTGAAAACCTCCTTCCATCAGCAAGGGCATTGAAGATGAAACGTGGCTGGGTCTTTCAGCATGACAATGATCCCAAACACACCGCCCGGGCAACGAAGGAGTGGCTTCGTAAGAAGCATTTCAAGGTCCTGGAGTGGCCTAGCCAGTCTCCAGATCTCAACCCCATAGAAAATCTTTGGAGGGAGTTGAAAGTCCGTGTTGCCCAGCGACAGCCCCAAAACATCACTGCTCTAGAGGAGATCTGCATGGAGGAATGGGCCAAAATACCAGCAACAGTGTGTGAAAACCTTGTGAAGACTTACAGAAACGTTTGACCTGTGTCATTGCCAACAAAGGGTATATAACAAAGTATTGAGAAACTTTTGTTATTTACCAAATATTTATTTTCCACCATAATTTGCAAATAAATTCATAAAAAATCCTACAATGTGATTTTCTGGATTTTTTCTCCTCATTTTGTCTGTCATAGTTATCTGCAATATTAAAGCTGATCTACCCCCGTAAAATAAATAAATAAAAAAGATGCAGGCAGTAATTAATTTGCATTTTATTGCATGACATAAGTATTTGATACATCAGAAAAGCAGAACTTAATATTTGGTACAGAAACCTTTGTTTGCAATTACAGAGATCATACGTTTCCTGTAGGTCTTGACCAGGTTTGCACACACTGCAGCAGGGATTTTGGCCCACTCCTCCATACAGACCTTCTCCAGATCCTTCAGGTTTCGGGGCTGTCGCTGGGCAATACGGACTATCAGCTCCCTCTAAAGATTTTCTATTGGGTTCAGGTCTGGAGACTGGCTAGGCCACTCCAGGACCTTGAGATGCTTCTTACGGAGCCACTCCTTAGTTGCCCTGGCTGTGTGTTTCGGGTCGTTGTCATGCTGGAAGACCCAGCCAAGACCCATCTTCAATGCTCTTACTGAGGGAAGGAGGTTGTTGGCCAAGATCTCGCGATACATGGCCCCATCCATCCTCCCCTCAATACGGTGCAGTCGTCCTGTCCCCTTTGCAGAAAAGCATCCCCAAAGGATGATGTTTCCACCTCCATGCTTCACGGTTGGGATGGTGTTCTTGGGGTTGTACTCATCCTTCTTCTTCCTCCAAACACGGCGAGTGGAGTTTAGACCAAAAAGCTCTATTTTTGTCTCATCAGACCACATGACCTTCTCCCATTCCTCCTCTGGATCATCCAGATGGTCATTGGCAAACTTCAGACGGGCCTGGACATGCGCTGGCTTGAGCAGGGGGACCTTGCGTGCGCTGCAGGATTTTAATCCATGACGGCGTAGTGCGTTACTAATGGTTTTCTTTGAGACTGTGGTCCCAGCTCTCTTCAGGTCATTGACCAGGTCCTGCTGTGTAGTTCTGGGCTGATCCCTCACCTTCCTCATGATCATTGATGCCCCACAAGGTGAGATCTTGCATGGAGCCCCAGACCGAGGGTGATTGACCGTAATCTTGAACTTCTTCCATTTTCTAATAATTGCGCCAACAGTTGTTGCCTTCTCACCAAGCTGCTTGCCTATTGTCCTGTAGCCCATCCCAGCCTTGTGCAGGTCTACAATTTTATCCCTGATGTCCTTACACAGCTCTCTGGTCTTGGCCATTGTGGAGAGGTTGGAGTCTGTTTGATTGAGTGTGTGGACAGGTGTCTTTTATACAGGTAACGAGTTCAAACAGGTGCAGTTAATACAGGTAATGAGTGGAGAACAGGAGGGCTTCTTAAAGAAAAACTAACAGGTCTGTGAGAAAAAAAACATGGGGGTTTGGAAGTGATGCAGACAATTACATTGATGGAAGTTACAATCTATCTGCAATGTTAAAGCTGATCTACCCCCTAAATAAAAATGTATCCTGCATATCCGCAGGCTATATTGGGAAATGGGCTATTGGAAGTGCTGTCTTTCTTACGCATATCGTTTGTCGTCTTTGGTGTGCCTATCAATGCACAAGCCCTTTTTTCCCCACTCGTAGCGATAAAATAATTGTATTAAGTCTATGTGAAAGTTTTACTGCTCTTGAATTTTCAAATGCATGCTTTCATTAGTAAGTGTGTGGAGTGAAATGTGTAGTGTCAGTTATCTAGGGTTGAACTCAGTTGACCAAAGTTAGCTCGCTAACTGTTTTATGCCATTTACACCCCAATATTGACAAAGATCGTTTTTTTCCCCAATCTTAGAATCTGAATACTTGTATGTTTTCATCTGTGAATGTGTTTGTCTTCTGTCTCTATAGTTCTATAAGAAGAAACATGGAGTGGTGGTGTTCCAGCAGAGCAGCCGAGGAGAGAACATGATGCTGGAGATCATACCTAGCAAAGAGGAACCAGTGAGTATGGACACACAGTCTTGTTTCTATGACGAGTCGAAGACTGTTAGAAACACTATGCCTGGAGCAGAAGTAGTAGATTTTGTTTCTCACCCCCTTCTCCCTCTCTCTATCCCTCTTTCTTATCCTCCCCACTCTCTCCCCATTTCAGATGTGTGATAATGTAGCCTCCCTGGTCCTGGGTCGGTCTGTCTTTGTCAACTGGCCCCACCTAGAGGAGGCCAGGGTGGTAGCAGTGTCTGACGGGGAGAGAAAGTAAGAGCCACACTTAGTTCTACTCATGCCTAATGAGGGCTAAACTTAACTACAGTGCTAAACCTGAACTGTCTGTCACGGCCCTTCTTTCAGTTCTCATTAGACTATAACTTTGAAGTACACCGAGTTGTCGATTTTCATCAATATCTATCTCCTTCCACCTCCAACCCTCCTTTCCCCTACATTTTCTCTCTCCCTCCTTCACTCACCCCTCCCCCTCAGGTTCTTCCTGGAAGAGCCGGCAGGGATGCAGAAACTGTACGACAGGGACTCTCCTCCCCCCACTAAGGTCACCTACCTCAGTGACAAAGAACAGAAGGACTGGGTTAAGGACGTACAGGGCATCACTGAGCAGTAAGCATCTATTTGTTATAAAAACGTATGTTTGTCATCAAAGTGGAGTAGTTTTTCAGTGTGGTCTTGTGTATGTTGGATTTCTGCACCCTCTTTGGTAGAAGTGCCGTCCTATGAGTCTATACATTTTTTTTACTTGACCTTTATTTCACCAAGAAGTCCCATTTTGGTCAGAAGACCTCTTTCTCTAGGGAGACCTGTGTTTTGCCTGACCACTCTCCCTACCATAATACCTCTGTTTCTTTCTTTCTTTCTCTCTCTCTCTCTCTCTCTCTCTCTCTCTCTCTCTCTCTCTCTCTCTCTCTCTCTCTCTCTCTCTCTCTCTCTCTCTCCTCCCACCTGTTTCCCCTCTCTCTCTCCCCTCAATCTCAGTTTCAGTAAGCGTAAGGGCGTCACTGTGAATGAGACTGCGGTGGTGTTGTATACCCAGCTGCTGACAGGCAGGAAGTATGTACCTGGGCAGAGTGGACAGGTGCACCTGGAGAAACAGTGGGCCAAGCAGATACTGCCCTACCCCTACCAGACCATCGTCAAGGTGAGCACAGACGCGTACACTGTGCAATATAGACGAAAATCAATATTGTGATAAATTGCCTGAATTTTGTGATAATGATAAATAGAACGATAACTTTATAACATTAATGTGCACCACAGGTTTTGGGGAATTATTATTTAAACTACTACTAGTTTGATTGTTGTAGCCATCAATTGTCCCATTAAAATTCAACCTTATTAGCAAACTTATTTCATTTCAAACTTCACATTTCTCTAGTATAGGCTACTTATCGTAATTAACAATATCAGTAAAATGCCTACGATAACTATGGTCGGTATCACACACACACACACACACACACACACACAACTCTCTCCCTCTCTCTCTCAGGACATCAAAGCCTTTGACTCATCGTCGACTCGCTTCAAGACCCTGGAGGAGCTATTTCCCCCGACGACCACGGTGTTCATGGTGGGGAACCCCTACTACGGTGCCATGGGAGAGGTCGGCACCACTTCCTGTTTCCTGTCTCTACTTCCTGTCTAAGCCTTAAACACTTCCTTATTGACCTGGACTACTTGCCCTTTCTATGCCAGTTGTTGTCGTTCTTTTGCATTACCCTTTCCGCCTCTTAATAACAACAGTCCTGACAAAGCTAAATGTGTAGAGTCATGAAATGAGGATCTGTGAGAAAAGCCTTTCATGCTTTTCCCTTTGGTCACACAGGTGCAGGAGTCCAGTGATGTCATCAAAGAGGGACGGGTGCGGGTGGTGTTCACGGTGCCCTGTGAACCACCGATGGAATCCTTAATACAGAACCAGCATGTAAGTCATTCTCAAAACGACACCTCTCTCACACTCCTCCCTTGCCCCACCACATGACCAAACATGTGCAGCCTTTCCAAGCTCACCCTCCCCTCTCTCTCTCCTGAAAGAAATACTGTGTGAAGTACAGTCCTGGCTACGTTCTGGCCTCACGCCTTGGCATCACCGGCTACCTCGTCTCCAGATTCTCTGGCAGCATCTTTGTCGGCAGAGGATCCAAGAAAAAGTGAGTGAACACATTTCAAATAACAGCCTGTTCTCCATTAAGTGCACTACTTTTGACCATATAGGTTGTTTTGCATGTGTCTAATAAACCATGTCGCTCTCTCCCTCCGTGTCTTTCTTCTGTTCTCCCTCTCTCCCTGTCCCCCCTCAGTCCCCATGGGGAGCAGAAGGCTAACGTGGGTCTGAACCTGAAGTTCAATAAGAAGAATGAGGAGGTGCCAGGTTACACCAAGAGAACAGAGAAGGAGTGGCTCTACTCTGATGCTGTGGAGGAACTGATGGCTGAGTACCTGGATAGGTGTGTGAAACAGCGTTGTGCGTGTTAGTGTGTGTGGTGTGTGTGAAACAGCATTGTGCGTGTTATTGTTAGTGTGTGTGCGTGTGTAACCTGCCTTGTGTGTCTCCTGTAGGTTCTCTGAGGTGTTTGACCTGGTGTCCAGGAACAGTCACGATGATGTCTTCTATGAGGATGACATCTGGCCTGGAGTGGACGAAAACGGGTAGCACTCATATTCATGCATTTAACACTCATAATTTACACTCAGTCATACAGTCATAATAGTTAAACTTGTATGCTTGCAACACTTACACACTTAAGACTTGCATTCAGATTTTCTTAAACACACATAGAAAACACTAGGAGTACGTTGGTATGTATCAAGGCAGAAGTAGATAAGTGGTAGTAATATTGAGAATGGTGGTGAGGGTAGTTGTGATGGGGATGGTTTTCCGGCAGGGCGGAGAGGGTGAAGGAGATCACTTCCTGGTTGAAGACACACCCAGTCGCCGACATCGCCCGCGCGTCATGTGACCTGCAGATCCTGGACACTGCCATCGTGGAGCAGATCGAGGAGGAAGTGGCTAAGGTAACTGGGGGCTGTCAATGATTTATCTGTCCTCTCCCTCAGCTTTATCATCAATATTATCTCTGTCAATCATTTATATCAAATCTAATTTTATTGGTCACATACACGTGTTTAGCAGATGTTATTGCGGGTGTAGCGAAATGCTTGTGCTTCTAGCTCCGACAGTGCAGTAATATTTAACAAGGAATATCTAACAATTTCACAAAATATACCCAATGCACACATCTAAGTAAGGAATGAATTAAGAATACATATATGGACGAGCGATGTCAGAGCGGCATGGACTAAGATACAGTAGAATAGTATAGAATACAGTATATACATTTGAGATGAGTAATGCAAGATATGTAAACATTATTAAAGTGACTAGTGTTCCATTTATTAAAGTGGCCAGTGATTTCTAATCTGTGTATATAGGCAGCAGCCTCTAATGTGGTAGTGATGGCTGTTTAAAGGTCTGATGGCCTTGAGATAGAAGCTATTTTTCAGTCTCTCTGTCCCAGCTTTGATGCACCTGTACTGACCTTGCCTTCTGGATGATAGCGGGGTGAACAGGCAGTGTCTCGGGTGGTTGATGTCCTTGATGATCTTTTTGGCCTTCCTGTGACAACGGGTGCTGTAGGTGTCCTGGAGGGCGGGTAGTTTGCCCCCGGTAATGCGTTGTGCAGACCACTACACTCTCTGGAGAGCCTTGCGGTTGCGGGCGGTGCTGTTGCTTTACCAGGCGGTGATACAGCCAGACAGGATGCTCTCAATTGTGCATCTGTAAAAGTATGTGAGGGTTTTAGGTGCCAAGCCTAATTTCTTCAGCCCCCTGAGGTTGAAGAGGCTCTGTTGCGCTTTCTTCACCACACTGTGTGGGTGGTCCATTTCAGTTTGTCAGTGATGTGTACGCCAAGGAACTTGAAGCTTTCCACCTTCTCCACTGCGGTCCCGTCGATGTGGATAGAGGGGTGCTCTCTCTCCCTCGGCACTGTCATCAATATTCTCTCTGTCAATCATTTATCTGTCATCGATATTCTCTCTGTCAATCATTTATCTGTCATCTCCCTCGGCTCTGTCATCGATATTCTCTCTGTCAATCATTTATCTGGCTACTCTTACCCTCATTTTTCTGTCAATTTAATAAGGTAGGTGGATGGACACACTACTCAACAAGCCCGTCCTTCACTGTCAATTATTAATTGAATATTGTTTGTAGTGTTCCTGTAGTCCCTCTTACCTCCCTCTGTTTCTCAGGTGAAGAAGAGCAGCAAGAAAGTGCGTGTGACCGTGAAGCCCCATTTGCTCTTCAGGGTGAGGAGTGTGTGTGGAGAGGAACATTTATGACTGTCTGTGTCATATAGTGGGTGACAAGGACATTAAAACCTCCATATTGGTCCAACACATAAAACTGCTCTAAACCCTGGTGTGTGTGTGTCCCTCCCTCCAGCCTTTAGAGCAGCAGCACGGTGTGGTCCCTGACCCGGATGCAGAGTACCACCTGTTTGACCGGGTGGTCAATGTCAGAGAGAGCTTCTCTGTCCCCCTCGGCCTCCGAGGAACCATCATCGGCATCAAGGGATGTAAGTAGGCGCACACAACACACCCACACTCGGTTACATCTCTCTCACACTCACTCACTCTTTCTCTCATATACAACATACACACGGCCACCCTCTCATCTTTGAACCGTCTCTAAACCGATGTTAAACGTCTCTCCCATGGCAGCTGATCGGGAGGCTGAGGTTTTGTATGAGGTTGTGTTTGATGAAGAGTTTGCCGGTGGACTTAATATCAGGTACAGTCTCATGTCTGTGTTTCATTGTTTCACATAGGCCTATGTTAAGTGTTTCAGGCCTTTGATTCATAACATATTTTATTTTAGGTTATGCGTTTTTTTTATGTCAAGTACCTGTGTTTTGTGACTGTGGCCCATTGTCTGAACTGACTGTTGTTCTGGGTGACTGTAGTTTGCCTAACTGTGGTCTGTTGCCTGACTAGGTGTGCGTCAGGCCGTGGCTACAGGCTTCCTCCGTGTGCCTTAATCAACCTGAGCCATGGGGGCCGTGTGGAGCAGGGCTCCCACAAACTGACCGCCATCGTCAAGCCCCAGCCTGCCTCCTCCCACCACCACACACACAACAAAGGACAGCTGGCCGGGCTCAACCACTCCCCACGCTCACCCTTCATACCCACACAGGTAGGACTGGAGTAGAGCATATTACGCATGTACTCACGTCACGTTTGCACACACACACACTCAAATAAGAATGGGTTAAATCTCCCACTCATTAGACTAAACCAGAATAGATCCTAGTGAATCGCCTCCAACTTTCTCTCTGTTTCTCACATTTGCCCACCATACTCTCTATCTACCTCCCTCTGTATGTCTTGATGTAAACATTACCTCCTCTCTCTCTCTCCCTTTGTCTGTCTCTCCATCTGTCTCGCTCACTCTCCCTCGGTCTCTCTCCCTCTCTCGCCCTCTCTCTCTTTCTCCATCTCTCTCTCTCTCTCCCTCTGTCTATCTCAGCAGCAGAACGGCAGACAAAACATTCTCAGGGCAGACACTCAGGGCAACAAAAATGTGCACCACAATGCCCTCAGCCAGAAACACCAGCCTAAGGTAAGCCTGTGTTTGTTCTCTCTCTGGCTCTCTGTTTGTGTATGAGTTTTTCTGTATACAAAGCTAGATTAGTGTGTGGTGGAGTGTGTGTAACATCTCTCTGTCCCTCTCTGTGACTGCAGGGTAAAGATGAGGAGTTCAGTAATGTGTGGCAGTCTCTGCAGAGTTCTGGAATGCCTCAGAAACCACCAGCCCATTGGCAACAAGGCAATGTAAGTCCATTCATAACTTTGTCTGTACCAGTGTCAATGTAAAGTGTTACAATACTCACATTGTGAGTGTAGTAGTGTTCATTGTTGCTTTTTTGTGTGTGTGTGTCTATGCGTGCGAATAAAGCTATTGTACATCTCTCTGTGTGACCTGACCCCCATCTCTGTGTGTGTCTGTCCCCAGGTGGGTAATTCTGCCTGGGCTCCAGGGTCTCCCGGACAGGAAGGGCAGTTCCAGGGGCAACAGGGCAGGAACCAACCCCAGAGTCAACAACAGCAACCCCCCAAACCTGTAAGTCACCATTTCATCCTAACGTTTGAACCCTTATACACCTACATCCCTAACCTTTGAACCCTACACATTCCTAAACATCAAACCACATCTCTTTGGTCCTTACTTTAGCTCCCATCATCACCCCCAGCTGTAGACAAATAGCAGGCAGTGGCCAGGGTCCTCAGCAGGCAGCTTAGCCAGTGGAGTCAGGACTACAAATGAAATGAAACTAGTCAATAAAATGCACTTTCCGAAAGCCGATTTCAGTGTGGGGTTTGTTATTACAAGTGGAAGGCTGTGTGTAGACTAAGTTGTTAGTTTAGTCAAACATCAGTGAAGATGAAATAACATTTTGATGTTATCGGGAGGTGAGTGAAGTGTGAGAGAGAGGTGAGATTTTTCTTATTTTTTGTTGTTGAAAGATGTCAATGTGCGAGTTCTGTGAGGGGGAATGAGGTGTGTGTATGCGTGTCTTTGTGTAAGAGAGATATGATGTGTGTGTGTCTGGGAAAGAGAGAGCGATACAACATGTGTGTAAAACTTCATGTTGTTTTATAGGGTCCAGCAGGAAGTATCAGACTGCTGAAGAGAAATGAAGATGTCGACTCTCTGTTTCCCGCTCAGAACGCCACAAAGAAGGTACACACACACACACACACACACACACACACACACACACACACACACAATCTTACCCACCTGTCCCCCTCTGTCTCCAGCAAACAGAGTTTGAGGAGTTGATCGCCAACCTGAAGATCACCAAGGGCAACGAGCCAACTCCACCCCCTCCAGCCAAGGAGCCCACGAGCCAATCGGAAGAGCCGCTGTCGCCACAATCGTTCGCAATGGTGGGTAATAGACTAGTACAGTCACTGGTTGGTCTTATGCTATAGTGCACTCAGGGCCCATATCAAACTCTTAAATTAGATTTATCCGCTTCTTCCTTGTGGTTTGTTGTAGTAGTCAGTAGACTAATTGTGATTGGTTGTTCTCCTGTGTGTAGAAGGGGACTCTGGCCCTGAAGGAGATGCTGAACATTGGCTCAGCCCCTGACTCCACTAGTCCCACCTCCTCCAACACACAGCAGCAGAACAGGAGAAGACCCACCAAGAAACTGGGTGAGCTGAAATACAGGGTTTAACTACATGTTTAGATACAGGTGGAACTATTTGGAGATACGACAAATATTAAACCAGTTTTTCTACCTTCCCCTTCTCGTCCTTCCCCATCTTTCCTTTCATCTCTCCTTTCTCCCTCCTTCCACCTCTTTCCATATCGCTCTCCCTCCTCCCCTTTGCTCCATCTCTTTTCACCCCCTTTCTCTCGTTCTACCCTCATCCTCTCCACCTCACCCCTCTGTCTGTCTCAGCGGCGAGGATGGGAGACTTAGTGTTACCTCTGGCCCCAGCAGCAGCAGCAGTCCCTCCCCTGCAGGCCCCCCAGCCCTCCTCCATGGTCCCCAGTGTGGCCTCAGAGCTGGCTAGGATCTGTATAGGCCTGGGCATGGCCCCACCCGACTTCACCTTCATACGCAGCAGACAGGTGAGGCAGAGACACATACACACATAGCAGGCAAGCACACACAGACATGTTACATGCACATACACATGTAGCAGGCACACACACACACACAGTGTTGTCAAAGTGTAAAATTGTGGGCACATCCTTTAGCAACGTCCCTACATCTCTCTGTTTCTCAAAGTCGTCTTCTCTCGCTACCTCCACCTCCATTCTCTCTCTTCCTCTCTCTCCTCCTCCTCTCCCAGGGTTTGATGGTGTGTCAGGTGAAGCTCTCCAGTGGTCTGCTGGTCCACGGTCCCCAGAGTCAGTCTGAGAATGAAGCCAAAGAGAAGGCATCCCTCTTCGCCCTGCAGCGCCTTGTGAGTGTGGTGTGTGTCCCTACTGTACCTCTGCACGATCTGTCTGTGTGTGTGTGTTTACACGTGCATGTCAAACTGTTTCTTTATTATTTTATTGTGTGTATATATTTGACTAATGTCTCCTATACTTCTGTTTTTTAACCTCTCTCTCTGTCTCCTGTAGAATTCGGTGGGTTCTGGGTTCCCCCTGCCTCCGCCTCTGTTCTCCGGGGTCGGCCAGATAAGGGGACCGCCCATGGGACCCATCTCTAACGTATTCGGCCAATCAGGTGAGACCTGCCGTCATGTGGGGCGTCTATAATGATACTAAAGTATACTGTAACAGTACGACCACTCTGGGTGCAGTTATGCCTTTCGCCTTGTTGGTTTTAGGACACTTATGAATACAGGATGTGAACCTAACCCGTTCTCTGTCTCCCCCCCCCCCCACTCCAGGTGGTCTGCTAATCCCTCCTCAGGGGTATGGTCCTCTCCACTGGGGCATGCCCCTCCCGTCCCACCAGGGACAGCCCTTCTACGGTGGCACCTTCCCTGGCGCCCGGCCCCAAGCACCCTCCGTTCCCATCGGCTCACACAACCAGTTTGTCCCCCTGCAGGTAGGAGCTCCAGAACCTGTTTCTATGGTTTACACCAGAACCTGTTTCTGTGGTTTACACCAGAACCTGTTTCTGTGGTTCACATTAAATATGGTTCACAACAACACAGTATTGTGCGCATATGTGGCCAAAAGAAACATATTGATAGTATTTGGGGATTCCATCACAGATTAGCCTAGAGAAATTACGATTATTAACTGTGTGTGTTCTCACACAATCCTAACCTCTAAATTCTAACCCCCGTCAGGTGACTAAGAAGCGCGTGTCATCAGGCAAGAAGCCACAGGAGTTCTACAATGCGGCTCACACGGTGAGGAACCAAGCCCAGAGTAACGAAGCCCAGTCTCACTCCCAACCCTCCCTATCCCCGGCCCCCTCAGCAACTCCTGCAGCCCCCATCACACCCCCAAAGACCGCCGAGGACCCCCCTGAGACGGCTGGGACCCCCTCCACGCCACAGACGCCACGCCAGAACACCACGCCAGGCCATGGCCACACCCCTGGTTCCGCCTCCAAGAGGAAACACAGGAAACTGGCGGTCAACTTCGAAGTAGCCAAAGTCCAGGAATGATCCACTTCCCCCCTCTGCTTAGGTGTTGGTTTTTAAGATAGTATGGGTCTCAAATGGTACCTTATTCTGTGTAGTGCACTACTTTTGACCAGAGCCCCATGTAGTTCCCCTATGGGGCTGTACTCAAAAGTAGTGCATTAGATGAGGAATAGGGTGTCATTAGGGTGCCATTTGAGATGCAGCCACAGTTCCTGGATAATGAGAGGGAGGAAGGAGGAGAGCCCCACCCAAGGCAATAAGGACTTATAAGTCAGAATGACGTCTGTTTTTTTGTTTGTATCATGTATGTAAGATGGGTTACTATTGTCCCCAATCTCGCCAGACCCTGTGGTATGTGGTTTTCCTTCTAGTTGGACAGTTTATGATTGGAGCCAGTAATCAAGGTTCATCTCTTTTAATTATTTTCCCTCTGTTTGTTTGTATTCTCGATCTTAAGCCAAATGTTAGGGTATTTTATTCCAGTCAAAGATTTTTGGCACGATTATGTATTTTAAGGTTAATGGTTTCTAATCACTGACACAACAAATAGCAATTCGACATTCTCACTTATGTCAAGCTAAATTTAGGCTCACAAGTACACAAATATATTTGGACACACAACACTCATAAAGACAACACAAACACATCACTATGACAAAATTATAGACATTTTCTTCTCCACAAAGATAAACAACAACACCACATTTCTTCCCTCCTTTAAGACAGCTAACAGGTCCTGGTGATGTCCCAAAGCAGACGATTTTAATTTGATTTCAAACTGATTTGCTGCTGTTAGTTTATTGTTTTAAAAATAATTTTGCCCTCCACATTTCAATCTATAGATTTTATTCCTAGGCACACTTTTGAAGATTGATCTGTAAACTATTTGTTTTTTGTTGGTGCAGACAGTACCAAGGCTGAGTCATTAACTTGTAACCCACATGTACAGCCACTTGAGTTTTAGGAGCATATTTTTTGGGCTCTTTGTTTTTGGAGTTGTATCCCCCACCACTTTAAACAGTGGTCCGATCTACTGAGTTTTGGCTCTCTGTGGGTTTTTAAATGTCTGAACCGAAGCACACCTGTTGTATGTCCTATTGTTTTCTTTCAAAATTAATTTGAGAGCTATAAGAAAAACTCTCAAATAACCCCCCAAAATCTTAATGTTATGGAAATGTAACTTGCTCTTTTCATGCTGGGACGTGCTGTACATATCCATTGAATAAATAAATCTTTTGTTACCATGACGTCGATAAATGTCTGTATTTGTCAGCTTATTTTGTCATGGGTTTGTGAATTTGTGTGAGTGGTAAATATGTATAACTCATGTTTATAGTAGGCCTATATGTATGTGAACATTGTAAAACGGCTACATAACCTTTGTATACATTTGACAGTTTTTACAAACCACACATGTATTGCAGGAGTTGATTTACATGTGATGTACCAGTATATAATTAAGTATAGGTAGCTCCGGTTCATGGTCATGTATTTTTTGCTAATACAATTGGTTCTAGCTCCTGAGTGGCGCAGTGGTCTAAGGCACTGCATCGCAGTGCTAACTGTGCCACTAGAGATCCTGGTTCGAATCCAGTCTCTGTCGCAGCCGGCCGCGACCGGGAGACCCATGGGGCGGCGCACAATTGGCCCAGGGTAAGGGAGGGAATGGCCGGCAGGGATGTAGCTCAGTTGATAGAGCATGGCGTTTGCAACGCCAGGGTTGTGGGTTCGTTTCCCACGGGGGGCCAGTATAAAAATAAAAAAAATGTATTCACTAACTGTAAGTCGCTCTGGATAAGAGCGTCTGCTAAATGACTAAAATGTAAATGTAAATGTTTAAATGGCTTACATGGTCTCTCTCTTGGCCACCAGGGGGCAGTGCATGGCTACTGATGTCTTCCTTATGCAGAGTTCAGACCAGTCTGTGGCATGGGTGGCCAACCCTCCTGGAAATCTAACTGGGTGTGCAGACCTTTTTCGCTCCAGCCCTGCTGAATACACAGCATGATTCTACTTAATCAGCTGCTCATCAGGAGTTTCATCAGCTGAATCAGGTATGTTAAAATAGGGTTGGACTAAAAGCCTGTTGGGACATGACTAGGGCATAGTACATCCATTTTTATTTTATTATTTATTTAACCTTTTATTTATAGGCACAGGTGAGATGGAACGATTAAATATTTATTTAGAGTAACTTGTTAAAGATTGATTTAATGGAATCACAAACACAAGACAACCTCCCATGCACAACAATCAATCAATCAATCAATTTTATTTTATATAGCCCTTCTTACATCAGCTAATATCTCGAAGTGCTGTACAGAAACCCAGCCTAAAACCCCAAACAGCTAGTAATGCAGGTGTAGAAGCACGGTGGCTAGGAAAAACTCCCTAGAAAGGCGAAAACCTAGGAAGAAACCTAGAGAGGAACCAGGCTATGAGGGGTGGCCAGTCCTCTTCTGGCTGTGCCGGGTGGAGATTATAACAGAACCATGCCAAGATGTTCAAAAATGTTCATAAGTGACAAGCATGGTCAAATAATAATCAGGAATAAATCTCAGTTGGCTTTTCATAGCCGATCATTAAGAGTTTGAAAACAGCAGGTCTGGGACAGGTAGGGGTTCCATAACCGCAGGCAGAACAGTTTAAACTGGAATAGCAGCAAGGCCAGGCGGACTGGGGACAGCAAGGAGTCACCACGGCCGGTAGTCCCGACGTATGGTCCTAGGGCTCAGGTCTTTAGTCTTTAGACAACACACACTATTATCTGCTAAACAAAGAAGATACTAAGAGAACATACTCAGAATACTTAACACTATTTTAATAGTTGTCCCATTTTTCTAAATAGCAAATTACAATCTCTAGGCACATTTTGATACTGATCCAAAAACATACTAACGGTAATCTCTAATATTGTCTGATATTATGAATTGGTCTGAGATGATATGTGGACCATATTGCAATTGTACAGGACACAACACTGTATGTAGTAGGGCCCAGTGGCGGTCTGTGCTGTTTAAGATCAGGGAGGACGATGCATTTTTTTATGAGCATGGCCTTATTTCTATTACAGCATATTGGATGACTGTCATTCATATTCCATTCACCCAGCTCAATGTAACATAGGTTTAGGCTACGACACTGAACAAAAATATAAATGCAACATGTAAAGTGTTGGTCCAATGTTTCATAAGCTTAAATAAAAATCCCAGAAATGTTCCATACGCACAAAAAGCTTATCTCTCAAATTTGTTTACATTCCTGTTAATTGATAATTTCTCCTTTGCCAAGATAATCCATCCACCTGACATGTGTGGCATAACAATTAGCTGATTAAACAGCATGATCATTACACAGGTGCACCTTGTGCTGGGGACAATAAAAGGCCACTCTGAAATGTGCAGTTTTGTCACACAACACAATGCCACAGATGTATCAAGTTTTGAGGGAGCATGCAATTGGCATGCTGACTGCAGGAATGTCCACCAGAGCTTTTTCCAGAGAATTGAGTGTTCATTTATCTACCATAAGCCGCCTCCATTGTCATTTTAGAGAATTTGGCAGTACATCCAACCGGCCTCACAACCGCATACCATGTGTATCGCGTTGTGTGGGCGAGTGGTTTGCTGACGTCAACATTGTGAACAGAGTGCCCCATGGTGGTGGTGGGGTTATGGTATGGGCAGGCATAAGCTACGGACAACAAACACAATTGCATTTTATCAATGTCAATTTGAATGC
The DNA here is from genome assembly GCF_964263955.1 of Coregonus lavaretus. NCBI lineage: Eukaryota > Metazoa > Chordata > Actinopteri > Salmoniformes > Salmonidae > Coregonus > Coregonus lavaretus. The sequence goes on from NC_140006.1 coordinate 33,092,680, forward strand.
ACAAAAATACCGTGACGAGATCCTGAGGCCCATTTTTTTTTTAAAGGTATCTGTGACCAACAGATGCATATCTGTATTCCCAGTCATGTGAAATCCATAGATTGGGGCCTAATTTATTTATTTCAATTGAATGATTTCCTCATATGAACTGTAACTCAGTAAAATCTTTGAAATTGTTGCATGTTGCGTTTATATTTTTGTTCAGTATACATGATACTCTAATTTTCCCTATACACATCATGAGGTTGCTTCAACTTAGCCTACGAATGAACGTTTACAACGTAGGTGTACAGGTCGAGAGACACATTTTAGTAATCAAGGTGACAGTGACACATTCAATACCGCCTTGCACACTCTTGCCTGCATCTTTTTTATTTATTTATTTTACGGGGGTAGATCAGCTTTAATATTGCAGATAGATTGTAACTTCCATCAATGTAATTGTCTGCATCACTTACAATCCCCCATGTTTTTTTTCTCGCAAATATATATACATACATACATATATACACATACATACATACAGTGGGGGAAAAAAGTATTTAGTCAGCCACCAATTGTGCAAGTTCTCCCACTTACAAAGATGAGAGAGGCCTGTAATTTTCATCATAGGTACACGTCAACTATGAAAGACAAAATGAGAAAAAAAAATCCAGAGAATCACATTGTAGGATTTTTAATGAATTTATTTGCAAATTATGGTGGAAAATAAGTATTTGGTCAATAACAAAAGTTTCTCAATACTTTGTTATATACCCTTTGTTGGCAATGACACAGGTCAAACGTTTTCTGTAAGTCTTCACAAGGTTTTCACACACTGTTGCTGGTATTTTGGCCCATTCCTCCACGCAGATCTCCTCTAGAGCAGTGATGTTTTGGGGCTGTCGCTGGGCAACACGGACTTTCAACTCCCTCCAAAGATTTTCTATGGGGTTGAGATCTGGAGACTGGCTAGGCCACTCCAGGACCTTGAAATGCTTCTTACGAAGCCACTCCTTCGTTGCCCGGGCGGTGTGTTTGGGATCATTGTCATGCTGAAAGACCCAGCCACATTTCGTCTTCTATGCCCTTGCTGATGGAAGGAGGTTTTCACTCAAAATCTCACGATACATGGCCCCATTCATTCTTTCCTTTACACGGATCAGTCGTCCTGGTCCCTTTGCAGAAAAACAGCCCCAAAGCATGATGTTTCCACCCCCATGCTTCACAGTAGGTATGGTGTTCTTTGGATGCAACTCAGCATTCTTTGTCCTCCAAACACGACGAGTTGAGTTTTTACCAAAAAGTTATATTTTGGTTTCATCTGACCATATGACATTCTCCCAATCCTCTTCTGGATCATCCAAATGCACTCTAGCAAACTTCAGACGGGCCTGGAAATGTACTGGCTTAAGCAGGGGGACACGTCTGGCACTGCAGGATTTGAGTCCCTGGCGGCGTAGTGTGTTACTGATGGTAGGCTTTGTTACTTTGGTCCCAGCTCTCTGCAGGTCATTCACTAGGTCCCCCCGTGTGGTTCTGGGATTTTTGCTCACCGTTCTTGTGATCATTTTGACCCCACGGGGTGAGATCTTGCGTGGAGCCCCAGATCAAGGGAGATTATCAGATTACCAGAAATCTTGCTTGTTTGTAGGTGACCAAATACTTATTTTCCACCATAATTTGCAAATAAATTCATTAAAAATCCTACAATGTGATTTTCTGGATTTTTTTTCCTCAATTTGTCTGTCATAGTTGACGTGTACCTATGATGAAAATTACAGGCCTCTCTCATCTTTTTAAGTGGAAGAACTTGCACAATTGGTGGCTGACTAAGTATTGTGCAAGTTCTCCCACTTAAAAAGATGAGAGAGGCCTGTAATTTTCATCATAGGTACACGTCAACTATGACAGACAAATTGAGAGAAAAAAATCCAGAAAGTCACATTGTAGGATTTTTCATGAATTTTTTTGCAAATTATGGTGGAAAATTAGTATTTGGTCACCTACAAACAAGCAAGATTTCTGGCTCTCACAGACCTGTAACTTCTTCTTTAAGAGGCTCCTCTGTCCTCCACTCGTTACCTGTATTAATGGCACCTGTTTGAACTTGTTATCAGTATAAAAGACACCTGTCCACAACCTCAAACAGTCACACTCCAAACTCCATTATGGCCAAGACCAAAGAGCTGTCAAAGGACACCAGAAACAAAATTGTAGACCTGCACCAGCCTGGGAAGACTGAATCTGCAATAGGTAAGCAGCTTGGTTTGAAGAAATCAACTGTGGGAGCAATTATTAGGAAATGGAAGACATACAAGACCACTGATAATCTCCCTCGATCTGGGGCTCCACGCAAGATCTCACCCCGTGGGGTCAAAATGATCACAAGAACGGTGAGCAAAAATCCCAGAACCACACGGGGGGACCTAGTGAATGACCTGCAGAGAGCTGGGACCAAAGTAACAAAGCCTACCATCAGTAACACACTACGCCGCCAGGGACTCAAATCCTGCAGTGCCAGACGTGTCCCCCTGCTTAAGCCAGTACATGTCCAGGCCCGTCTGAAGTTTGCTAGAGTGCATTTGGATGATCCAGAAGAGGATTGGGAGAATGTCATATGGTCAGATGAAACCAAAATAGAACTTTCTGATAAAAACTCAACTCGTCGTGTTTGGAGGACAAAGAATGCTGAGTTGCATCCAAAGAACACCATACCTACTGTGAAGCATGGGGGTGGAAACATCATGCTTTGGGGCTGTTTTTCTGCAAAGGGACCAGGACGACTGATCCGTGTAAAGGAAAGAATGAATGGGGCCATGTATCGTGAGATTTTGAGTGAAAACCTCCTTCCATCAGCAAGGGCATTGAAGATGAAACGTGGCTGGGTCTTTCAGGATGACAATGATCCCAAACACACCGCCCGGGCACGAAGGAGTGGCTTCGTAAGAACCATTTCAAGGTCCTGGAGTGGCCTAGCCAGTCTCCAGATCTCAACCCCATAGAAAATCTTTGGAGGGAGTTGAAAGTCTGTGTTGCCCAGCGACAGCCCCAAAACATCACTGCTCTAGAGGAGATCTGCATGGAGGAATGGGCCAAAGTACCAGCAACAGTGTGTGAAAACCTTGTGAAGACTTACAGAAAACGTTTGACCTGTTTCATTGCCAAGAAAGGGTATATAACAAAGTATTGAGAAACTTTTGTTATTGACCAAATACTTATTTTCCACCATAATTTGCAAATAAATTCATAAAAAATCCAACAATGTGATTTTCTGGATTTTTTTCCCTCATTTTGTCTGTCATAGTTGACGTGTACCTATGATGAAAATTACAGGCCTCTCTCATCTTTTTAAGTGGGAGAACTTGCACAATTGGTGGCTGACTAAATACTTTTTTTCCCCAATGTATATCTGTTCTGTTAGACCTTCTGTTTCCTTTGTTAGTATGGACTCTTTTGACCTAAATTGCTTTTGTTTTCGAGATGAGTTCGGATTTAAGTATACATTTTGTATGACTGAAGCTTTTAGTGATAGGTCTAATGCTTTAATATATTTCTGTCCTCCGAATTCATATTCATTATAAAAATAGGCCCGTTTAATTTTGTCTGGCTTGCCATTCCAAATAAAATGGAATATTTTTCTCTCATATAATTTTTAAAAACTGTTCGCTAGGCGTAGGCAAGACCATAAGCAAATAGGTAAACTGGGATAATACTAAAGAGTTAATCAGGGTGATTTTTCCACAAATTGACAGGTATTTACCTTTCCATGGTAGCAAGATCTTATCTATTTTGGCTAACTTTCTATTAAAATGTATTTATTTCATTTGGGATATGTATTCCGAGTATATCCACATAACCATCAGACCATTTTATTGGTAAACTACATGGTAATGTAACATTTTTATTTTTTTTGTGATCCAATACGTAATATAGTACATTTATCATAATTTGGTTGTAATCCAGAAAGGTTAGAAAATGTATCTAGATCCTCTATGAGGCTGTGGAGGGATTCAAGTTGTGGATTTAAAAGAAAACATGAATCATCAGCGTACAATGACACCTTTGTTTTTAAGCCCTGGATTTCTAATCCCTTGATATTATTGTTGGATCTGATTTTAATAGCTAACATTTCGATGGCCATAATAAATAGATATGCCAATAGTGGACAACTTTGTTTCACTCCTCTTGACAGTTTATAACTTTCTGAGAAATAGCCATTATTTACTATTTTACACCTAGGGTTACTATACATGATTTTAACCCATTTTATAAAGAGATTCTCCAAAATTGAAATGCTCCAGGCATTTATATATAAACCCCAGTCGTACTTTATCAAATGCCTTTTCAAAGTCTGCTATGAATAGCAGGCCTGGTTTCCCAGATTTTTCATAGTGTTCTATTGTTTCCAGTACTTGCCTTATATTATCTCCAATGTATCGTCCATGTAAAAAACCTGTCTGATTAGACAATACCTTTTTAATTCTAGCGTAAGGGGCCTTCAATTTTTTTAATGGACTGGATCTTTATATTTTCCACTTGTATCCTGTTTCAGTAATAATGAAGTCAGACCTTCTTGAGTGTCTGATAATCTATTCCTCATTCCTCATGGGTGACTCCGTCATTTGTAACCAGTTTCAGTAAATTATTTTTGGTAGCATTTCTGTTGAAGAGAAAAAAATAATATTTGGTTTATTTTCCCACATATTCCATCCAGTTTGCTTTTTTAAAATAATATATTACACTTGATCTTTCTTGAATAGGTTTCTCCATTTCTTTTAGTTTTTCCTCTAATTTATTCTGAGCCTCTATGTTACAGTTTTTATTGCTATCTATCTGTTCTGTTAGACCTTCTATTTCCTTTGTTATTATGGACTGTTTTGACCTAAATTGCTTTTGTTTTTGAGATGAGTATTGAATTGCATGGCCTCTAAAGGCACATTTAAAAGTGTCCCATACAATAAGGGGATTTGCTGTACCTATGTTATGTCGAAAAAAATAAGTTATACATTCCTCTGTCCTAATTAAAAACAAGTTATCATCCAATAGGCTTTGATTAAATGTCCAATATCCTCGCCCACGTGGAAATTCAGTAAGAGTAATGTATATGCCAATTATATGATGGTCCGACCGCATTCTGTCCCCTATCAACACTTTTTAAACTTTTGGTGCCAATGAGAATGACATAAGAAAGAAGTCAAGATGACTAGCTTGATTGAGTCTCCGCCATGTATATCTCACTAGATCAGGATATTTAAGCCTCCATATATCTACTAGTTCTAATGTATCCATGACATTCACGATTTCCTTAAGAGCATGAGGGTGATAGTTTGTAGTGTGATTTCCTTTACGGTCCATTGAGCTATTTAAAACGGTATTGTAATCTCCCACCATAATAATAGAGTCTTGTATTGCTTGCAGAGTTGAGAATGTATTATATACTGTATATTGTCAAAGAAGTGTGGATCATCATTATTTGGTCCGTAAAGGTTAATGAGCCATATCTGTTTATGGTCCAATAACATATTTAAAATAATCCATCTACCTTGCGGATCTGTTTGGACAATTTGCACATTCGGATCGAAATTACTGTTGATTAATATCATCACCCCTTTTGAGTTTCTTTGCCCATGGGAGAAGTATATTTCACCCCCCAGTCCTTTTTCCACGCAACTTCATCTAATAATATAATAATAATAATAATAATAATATGCCATTTAGCAGACGCTTTTATCCAAAGCGACTTACAGTCATGCGTGCATACATTTTTGTGTATGGGTGGTCCCGGGGATCGAACCCACTACCTTGGCGTTACAAGCGCCGTGCTCTACCAGCTCTACCAGCTTGTGAACAATAGATATTATATTCCTTCTCTTTGAGCCATGTAAATATTGTTCTTCTTTTGTTATCTGCTAAGCCATTACAATTATAACTGGCTATACTTATTTCACCACATACTATAATGAGATACAAGTTTCAAATCTATTTAACATTATATATGTTTGTAAATTTACCAATAAAAAATACCTTAGTGATTGAGTGTCCATATAGCTGTACCATGATATTTGCATTGCTACTAAGTAACCCTCCAATTGTTCTCCAATATTCCCCCCGCTAAAGCCCCTCCCTATCCCAAGTTGGGCCATCATCCCAGTGATCGACATACCACCCCTGTCCCCTCGGATTCCTAGGCCCTCGAGAGGCCAGGACCCATCCATCGAAAACAGCACACAGTGCAACCCACAAAACAGAAGCAGGTCAACCGCCAAAAGCATTTCCAATGCTCTCACCTCAATATATATATATATATATATATATATATATATATATAGCGATTTAAAAATATATATATTTTCAAATATCTTGCATATCTTAATTTCCATCATTATCAATTAATATGTGTAATAATGTCGGCAGTTCATGCATAGGATTGTTACCTATAACTCGGATTGCCATTCTATTACATTACATTTTTGTCAAGCAATTATTATTCTAGCAAACAATTGTGGTTCATCCTATATTCTCCCTAACATCCTTACCCCCTTCCAACAGATGTGGGATAAACACACACACACACACACACACACATGCACATACTCTAACACACTCAACCCCTTTCCTCCACAATCAACCATAAGATCAGATGCTCAACGGTTGTTACATCCCAGAGCCAACTCAAGAAAGGACCTGATTTACGAATGCATATACAGTGGGGAGAACAAGTATTTGATACACTGCCGATTTTGCAGGTTTTCCTACTTACAAAGCATGTAGAGGTCTGTAATTTTTATCATAGGTACACTTCAACTGTGAGAGACGGAATCTAAAACAAAAATCCAGAAAATCACATTGTATGATTTTTAAGTAATTAATTTGCATTTTATTGCATGACATAAGTATTTGATACATCAGAAAAGCAGAACTTAATATTTGGTACAGAAACCTTTGTTTGCAATTACAGAGATCATACGTTTCCTGTAGGTCTTGACCAGATTTGCACACACTGCAGCAGGGATTTTGGCCCACTCCTCCATACAGACCTTCTCGAGATCCTTCAGGTTTCGGGGCTGTCGCTGGGCAATACGGACTTTCAGCTCCCTCCAAAGATGTTCTATTGGGTTCAGGTCTGGAGACTGGCTAGGCCACTCCAGGACCTTGAGATGCTTCTTACGGAGCCACTCCTTAGTTGCCCTGGCTGTGTGTTTCGGGTCGTTGTCATGCTGGAAGACCCAGCCAAGACCCATCTTCAATGCTCTTACTGAGGGAAGGAGGTTGTTGGCCAAGATCTCGCGATACATGGCCCCATCCATCCTCCCCTCAATACGGTGCAGTCGTCCTGTCCCCTTTGCAGAAAAGCATCCCCAAAGGATGATGTTTCCACCTCCATGCTTCACGGTTGGGATGGTGTTCTTGGGGTTGTACTCATCCTTCTTCTTCCTCCAAACACGGCGAGTGGAGTTTAGACCAAAAAGCTCTATTTTTGTCTCATCAGACCACATGACCTTCTCCCATTCCTCCTCTGGATCATCCAGATGGTCATTGGCAAACTTCAGACGGGCCTGGACATGCGCTGGCTTGAGCAGGGGGACCTTGCGTGCACTGCAGGATTTTAATCCATGACAGCGTAGTGTGTTACTAATGGTTTTCTTTGAGACTGTGGTCCCAGCTCTCTTCAGGTCATTGACCAGGTCCTGCCGTGTAGTTCTGGGCTGATCCTTCACCTTCCTCATGATCATTGATGCCCCACGAGGTGAGATCTTGCATGGAGACCCAGACCGAGGGTGATTGACCGTCATCTTGAACTTCTTCCATTTTCTAATAATTGCGCCAACAGTTGTTGCCTTCTCACCAAGCTGCTTGCCTATTGTCCTGTAGCCCATCCCAGCCTTGTGCAGGTCTACAATTTTATCCCTGATGTCCTTACACAGCTCTCTGGTCTTGGCCATTGTGGAGAGGTTGGAGTCTGTTTGATTGAGTGTGTGGACAGGTGTCTTTTATACAGGTAACGTGTTCAAACAGGTGCAGTTAATACAGGTAATGAGTGGAGAACAGGAGGGCTTCTTAAAGAAAAACTAACAGGTCTGTGAGAGCCGGAATTCTTACTGGTTGGTAGGTGATCAAATACTTATGTCATGCAATAAAATGCAAATTAATTACTTAAAAATCATACAATGTGATTTTCTGGATTTTTGTTTTAGATTCCGTCTCTCACAGTTGAAGTGTACCTCTGATAAAAATTACAGACCTCTACATGCTTTGTAAGTAGGAAAACCTGCAAAATCGGCAGTGTATCAAGTACTTGTTCTCCCCACTGTACAGTTACAGCTGTTTGAGAAAGCATGCAAGATAGAGCAAAACTTGACAACAATGTGAGATTTGATTAATCTATGTCAAGTCCTAGGTGATGGAGATCAGATCCACCCTCTTCCCCTGAGACACAAACACTCTGGTGCCCCGTTGTAACCATTTTTCCCATGCATCTCCGTGCAGTCAGACCTTTGATTATTTTGTGCCACCAGGGCCACAATAATATGCCCCCTCTCTGATCGTCCGAGTGTGACCCCCTCCCCATGGGTTACTGCAGCCAGTGTTGCCAGCACTGCCACTACCTGGGTGGGGGTACCCCACCGGAATCCCCACCGGCTAGGTACAAGGTCGTCAAGGTTCTCATTAGCAGCTTTGAGAATTTCCTTGTATATTATGCTCTCCCATCAGGGGCTCTGGCTTTCTAGGACCAACCCTGCCAGGCAGGCTCAGAATCTTGAGGGGGCGGTGCTGCTCAAGTAGGTCTCTGACTGCATTTATTTTTCTGTTTTGGCTGCATATAGGCAACTCACAGCAGGGCCATAAAACAGATGGGGATTTCTCTTTGGTGTATTGGTCGCTCAGGTGGGTGCCTGCATCTAGCTGATCTAAGGTGTAATCGTTAGTCCAACAGTTGCAGACTAGAGTTTCAATTGGACAAATTCAGGAATGTTTATCCCAGTTTCGTTCCGTTTGCTAACTCTGAGCGGTTGTTTTGGACCCTGTACAGGGCCCGGTGAGTTTGGGGGGTACCCCTCCCAAAAAATATAAGAAAATATAAGAAATTGACATATCATTTGAAAGCTACAGGCCTTGTCTTTTTGGAAATCAAACTCAAATCTTACTGCTGGCAATGTCATAAGAATCTCTCTTCCCCCCCACCGCCCCCCCCATAAAGGCCATAAATCATGCGATATGGACATATTCATAGAGTATGCAATGTTGGCCAACTCACCAAAAGTGCAAACATTTAGTATGCATGGAAAGGGTACACCCTGGTGGTCATTGTAAAGCAATGCATTTCATTCTCCATCCACATTATCTTATATGCATCCTCCACATGCGCCGTTTAGCTAGCTCATTGTTTACAATGGGAAAGGTTTCTTCACCTGTCTGTGTCATGTAAAAAAAAGACGAACTTCATAACTTGGAAGCCCTGATTGCTAAGGTCATTTTAAGATGTCAGGCTTGAAAATCCGTTCAGCCATTTTGACACAGACTGACTACCAAAACCAGACGCAGCTGGTTTCAACTGGCCAAGAGACGTCACGTGATCTCCTACTGCTATCTAGTGGACGAACTGGGAATCAGACAGAGGATGTACAGTATGTACATCAGTGGATAGGTAGAGACTTCAGCTTTCTCCTCATATGTATATCATTCCTGTAAGATGGAAAATTAAGGTATGGCACGTTGCACAAGTCTGTGCACTTTTAAAATGTCTGCCTTCCAATGGGAATTTGCGCATGTTTAGAGCGCCACCATTAGGTAAAATATCTGGTCTGGTTTATCTCGGGCTCTGTAGTAGTTACATTGTTTCTGACACCTTTATCTGAATCCCACAGTTCTTACCTTTTTAACAGTACAATTTACTTTATGAGGGTAGTATTCACTATTATGAGTCGTTTAGAAAATGCCACCAGAGGGGGTCAGAGTTTAACAGGTTAAGAAACGTTTTTCAACAGAATCGGCGGAATGAATACACCCCTGATCACCCGCAAACACAGTTCACTTTCATAGCACCCACATACAAACAGCATGATCACTTTGCTCATTATATAATTCCTTCTCGCATCTACATGCTCTCCTCCTCTCACCTTTTCCCTTCGTTTGTTGACTTCATTGCACAACACAACAGCTGTCTGTGACAGGCCAAAAAACTTTCCAAGCCAAACCTTCTTACCATAACCGCTACACACAGCCTACATCGTTGTCATCATATTAGCCAACGTCATCGTCAACATAGCTACTAGAACTAACGTGTTAGTAAACCCGCTACAATCATGCAGTACAGTGTACAGAAAGCAGGTTAGCAGTTACTCCGGCGGGTCCCGGTGGCAATAAATTAATAAAACCAAAAGCTTACCTTGACTTGGAAGAGTTTCACTATAAAAAAATGAAATTCACTGAGGAGGATGGTCCTCCCCTTCCTCCTCTGAATTTAAAAGAATTTTCTTCCCTGACATTACCATAACTTCTAGTTTACAGTAGCAAAACATCTTCATAGGAGTATTTTAATCTTCAAGATAAAGCTGAAATTGTTACTTCCATTCAACACATACTCGAGGACAGAATTAGGACTCAGTTGTCTATATTCTCCCAATCCCTCAGGCACTTTAGGTTGAAATAAAAACACAGGGAATCCAAAAGTGAGTGATTACTGCACAAAAATGCAGGTTTGACTTTATTTTTTTCAAACACATTAGAAACTAAAAATAAGAATACAATTCTTCACATTGTTGTTGCCTGGAGCCGTTTTTCTGCCAAAGAGAAAGGAACCCAGATGGAACAGAGAAGACAGCCATCATCAACGCTATTAAACATAAGGACTTTAAAAAAACACCTACAGTAATTGTTTCATAAATAGGCGCAGCATGATGAACAGACTTGGTGGAGAGAGAGAAAGAGAGATGGGAGTGATCAGAAGAGTGATGACGAGCCAGATGTCAGGGTTATATATCGCCACTCTACCAATCTGTCTCTACCATTCTCATTCTCTCATTATCAGACGCTTTTTGCTGATAAAGAAAAACAACCTCAGATACAGGAGTTGGATGACAATCCATATAATTAATATGCTGAGAAGTTGTACCAAAAAAGATTTTTTCCTTGTACCAAATATAACTTTTTGTCTCATTTCACAAAATTCATATTTTGTGATGTTTTCCAGGTAAAGGGCAGCCACAGTTCACCATGTTATTTCAGAGAATGGAAACTACTGATTTACCAAGTTTTATCTTAGAAATATCATTATATTGAACATTTTTATGCCCCAATAAAATCCAAGGACAGCTATAACAGCCGTTTAATCAGTTTGATAGTTAAATTAAAACCAGTGTGATCCAATTCACAATCACACTGCACTTGAAAAAAAACTTTTGTTGTTATACCCTAGGAGCAAGAGTAACACAAAATTCTATGTACAGCTTGAGGTGATGTCTATACTAACCAGCCTCGGCATAGTCCACAGAGGATCCTATGAACATGATCATCATCAGTTTAGAAAGAGCAACACAACACTGCTCAAAGACACACAACAGTCTCTAAGGCAGTCCAGTAGCAGAGAGAGCGAGAGATTAGAAGAGAGAGGAAAGAGGGAAAGAAATATAATAGGTGTTTGTTTTCCCTTTCAAAATAAAAGTCAGTTTGGGGTTTTGGTTTACATCTTGCTATGTGTGGGGAAAAAAGACCCAAGAGCCCCTAAGTGCTAAATTAACGTCTGGGATTTGAACAATGGTCTTAACATAATACCTTTACGTCACCAGCTTGTCTTCCTCAAAACACAATCCAGTCACATATCAGTAACAATCCAATGACACGTCAGTAGAGGACAGTACTGCCTATTCTTTCACATCTTTGAACACATTTCTTTGTGCCTTTATGGGCATACATTGCAAAGTCCAAAAACATTAACTTTACATTTGTATCTAATATCAGGTGAGGGTAAGGTGTGGATCACAAATAATCCAAAACCCACTCATGACATCAGTATGATTATTTTCAAGGTAGATCACAAACCAAAACATATACAAATATGGATGTTTTGGAAAATGTGCTTCTGCCTTTCTTGTTTGCGTGACGGTCAGATGGTTCGGCCAGAGTGGGGGGTGGTGGTCAAGGAGTTTACTGGGGTTGAGGGCAATGCCTTGGTCCAGTGAACGCAGATTGGGACCGAATGTGGACCGGGTCAGGTTGCAGTTCCGGGGGTGGTTGTGTGGAGGTTAGAGGTCAGATCAGGTCAGGAACAGAGGTGTGTCTCTCTGAAGAGCTCTGAAAGAAGATGAGATGGCGGAACCATGAGGAATAATAATCAAATAATAATCAATCAATCAATAATAATCAATGTTTATTAACATGTGTTGAGACCCTTGCATTTGTGTTGTGAAATACATTTTGTCAGCCGGTAACTGTCATGCAAATAATTGCCCGAATGAGTGAGAGAGAATTCCTACCCATTGCCACAGTATTCGCTGGTCCAGTCGAGGTGCTGGCTGGGCCCATTCCGACACACCTGTCTGTAGTCCATGGATGGGGACAGTCCCTGCCCACCGGACGAGTTGATCATGTTCTGGAATTCTGACTGGAGAGGGAATCCCTGGAAAATAAAAGTCTAGCATTAGATTCCATGTTTTCCAGTGTTATCTGTGTTATTCTACTCAGAGATACATTCAATTACTAGTAGGGGTGTAACGATCCATCTACTACATCGATGTATCGATTTATATTCCTATGATCCAACTACATCGATCTGTGCTCGGCGAGTTGGCCTTTTGGACAACATATATCGATCTAACATCGTTTTAAAATGTAATAAATCGATTGTATCGATACTAGGAAATAACCCATTGGATTTAAGCACGTCAGACTTTATATGGATGTTTTTTCTTAGCACTTTTAATGATAAAGGCTTTAAACATTACTCGATTCAGTCTGCCTATCCGTGACGTTATCGCGCCAGCAGCAGCGCAAAGGCGCAAAGACAACAAAACATAGCATGGCGGACGACAGAGGAGAAGCCGACGAGCGAGAAATTATCAAGCCACCATTGCGGTCCTTACAAGAAACAGGAATCTAGGAAACTTCACCTGCACTGTCCAGTATCCAGGTATTTATTTCAGTCACACTGGTTGAATTTTTGGCTAAAAGGTTACTGAATCAATTTCAAGTCACTGAATCGTTTCGGATCGTATCGTTCTAAATGAACCAATATCGTCCTTGAATCGTATCGACAACCACGAATCGTGATACAAATCGAATCGTTGTTAAAACGAATCGTTACACCCCTAATTACTAGAGTGGCCTAGGTCATAGATTCTAGAATGTGCCGATAATGGCAGCTATCTTGGTCATGGATACATTTCAATTCACTCTAATTGGAATGAATGGCAGAAGAGGCACAGGAGTTGCATTCAAACTTGGGAGCATGTATTGCAGTGCCAAAGTGCATCTTAGTAGCATGTACAGTACATACACTCTTTCCATGACATCAACTGACCAGGTGAATCCAGGTGAAAGCTATAATCCCCTATTGATGTCACTTGTTAAATCCACTTCAATCAGTGTAGATGAAGGGCAGGAGACTGGTTAAATAATGATTTTTAAGCCTTAAGACAACTGAGACATGGATTGTGTATGTGTGCCATTGAGTGTGAATGGGCAAGACAAAATATTTACGTGACTTTGAACGGGGTATGGTAGCAGGTGCCAGGCACCCCAGTTTGAGTGTGTCAAGAACTGCAACGCTGATGGGTTTTTCACGCTCAACAGTTTCCCGTGTGTATCAAGAATGCGTCAAGAATGGTCCACCACGCAAAGGACATCCAGCCAACTTGGCACAATTGTGGGAAGCATTGGAGTCAACATGGCTCAGCTTCCCTGTGGAACGCTTTCGACACCTTGTCCATGCGCTGACGAATTGAGGCTGTTCTGAGGGCAAAAGGGGGTGCAACTCAATATTAGGAAGGTGTTCCTAATGTTTTGTACACTCAGTGTATACTGTATGTGCACATATCATGTGAAATAAGCCAGACTTAGTTAGACACTAATCCCTCAGAAGAAGCTGAGCGCCTTGCATTTACATACAGATGGTTAGAATCTCACAGGTGGTTATGGAGTCTGAGTCCACAGCACGCAATTCCCATGACACTGATGTCTCTTACAAAACCTATAACAGCCAAGTCACATGCAGTGATGTGTAAGAACATCAGATGAGCTATAACTTGGATAACTGATCCGTGGATACTATGGATGGGAAAGTATTGTAGACTTCTCTATAGCAGTACTGTACACATATACAGTATACAAGAATCTGTGAATTTAATAATCACCACCCATGTTAAGTTATAGTATGACACAAATAGGCTCTGATAGACATGAGTGCATCCTAAGTGCTCCAGGTGTGCTGCTCTGCCATAGTCCCTGTGCTGCACCCAGCCTGTGTGTGTCAGGTTGGGTACTGCGACTACAAAAAATTAAGAATATCTGTGCAAATGGACCAATAAAGCAAGTATTGTAGTATCCTCAATGTTTGAGTTGGTTTCTGGACAGAGTTTCCCTATAGAGGGTCCATGGTAGAACTGAGTGTACTCTGAGGAGGTGGACCCTAGCTAGCTGGGGTAGGGGGAGAGACGGAAGGTGGGGAGTAAGAAAGGAGTCGTTATTTTAATTATGGGAGCAGACATTTTAATGTTGGGGTTTCTTGAAGTGTTTTTCTTTTTTCTTTTGGGGGAGAAAGGGAGGAGTGGGACAGATAGAGGAGAGAGAGAGAGAGAGAGACAGAGCGTATGAAAGGGAAGTTAATCTGGGCGCTACGCTACAAACCCTTCTCTAAAAGAGAGGGGACAGCAGGTGGCTGAGTTCTCTTTCCCCCTCCTCAGACTCTTACCTATTCAGGCATTGTTCCACAAATTCTTCTCCTTCACTCTTTCACAAAGGCCCCATCTGCCCCTTTTGTATCTCTCTCTCCCTCCCTCTCCCCCTTTCCCCCATCCTCCCCCTTCCCCTACTCTCTTAGCTCAGGGGAAAAGTTTGAGCCCTGGTGTTTTTTTTGTTTGCGCTCTCTCTCTAACAAAATATGCAAAATTGAGCGAGGAAGGATTATTACTCCCCGCGGGATTTAAAAGTCCCCAATAAAAGAGGGATCTGAGCACTGGGGGCTTAGTGGCAACCAAACCCAAACCTCCGTTTAACCATTCTTCGCCCATTTTCTCCAAGGACTGACACAGCCATACAGGCAGCCCCATACAAGCAGCTCATCTCAAATTGGACTTCAGACAAATTCATAT
The DNA here is from genome assembly GCF_964263955.1 of Coregonus lavaretus. Lineage (NCBI taxonomy): Eukaryota > Metazoa > Chordata > Actinopteri > Salmoniformes > Salmonidae > Coregonus > Coregonus lavaretus. The sequence continues at coordinate 33,107,967 of NC_140006.1, forward strand.
TCTAATCCGTATGAAGACTTAGGCACCCCTCTACACCCTCCTCCCTCTCTCCCTCCCCCCTCAATTTTTTTTCCATCAGCCACAGCAACAGTTCATTTGCCTGCTAAGCAGAGATAAAGAGAAAAATGGCAGTTCCTCTCTTTAAAAAAAACAAAAAAACAACGATTCCCACAATGCTTAGTGAATACCTAGAGTCTACAATCTCAAAGCTACAGCATAAAGACACTATCTTTCCGTTATGTTCTTCTAAGAAGGTTAAGTCATCTGAACACATTGGACAGGTGAGAGTGGTAGGACACAGTCCAATCTCTCATGGACACTGGACTGACTACGTAAATATAACCAATTAGATACAGTTAAACTACTAGGATAGGTTGAGTAGCCTTTCTATATTGATATAACTCGTCTAGGACATGAGTGGCATAGAGAGTTAGGATTGAAAGCCACATCACAGTAAAACATGATCATTCACCCCATCACCTTTACCTAGAATCTCCCACAAACCCTCCCACAGGTCCTGTGTGGCTCAGTTGATAGAGCATTGCGCTTGCAACGCCAGGGTTTTGGGTTCGATTCCCACGGGGGACCAGCACGTAATTGTATGCACTCACTACTGTAAGTCACTCTGGATAAGAGGCAAGCACCACTGAAGCATGCATGAGAGCACCAGCTGTTCCGGACGACTGTGTGATCGCGCTCTCCATAGACGATGTGAGCAAGACCTTTAAACAGGTCAATATTCACAAGGCCGAGTCTGTAATACCTACATGTTTCAAGCAGACCACCATAGTCCCTGTGCCCAAGAAAGCGAAGGTAACCTGCCTAAATGACTACCTCCCCATAGCACTCACATTGGTAGCCATGAAGTGCTTTGAAAGGCTGGTCATGACTCACATCAACACCAACATCCCGGAAACCCTATACCCACTCCAATTCGCATAACGCCCCAACAGATCCACAGATGACGCAATCTCAATCGCACTCCACACTGCCCTTTCCCACCTGGACAAAAGGAACACCTATGTGAGAATGCTGTTCATTGACTACAACTCAGCGTTCAACACCATAGTGGCCACAAAGCTCATCACTAAGCTAAGGACCATGGGACTAAACACCTCCCTCTGCAACTGGATCCTGGACTTCCTGATGGGCCGCCCCCAGGTGGTAAGGGTAGGCAACAACACATTTGCCATGCTGATCCTTAACACTGGGGCCCCTCAGGGGTGCATGCTTAATCCCCTCCTGTACTCCCTGTTCACCCACGACTGCGTGGCCAAGCACGACTCCAACACCATCATTAAGTTTGCTGACGACACAACAGTGGTAGGCCTGATCACGGACAACGATGAGACAGCCTATAGGGAGGAGGTCAGAGACCTGGCAGTGTGAGCAAGACAAAGGAACTGATCGTGGACTACAGGAAAAGGAGGGCCGAACAGGCCCCCATTAACATCGACGGGGCTGTAGTGGAGCGGGTCGAGAGATTCAAGTTCCTTGGTGTCCACATCACCAACAAACTATCATGGTCCAAACACACCAAGACAGTCGTGAAGAGGGCACAACAACATATTTTCCCCCTCAGGAGACTGAAAAGATTTGGCATGGGTCCCCAGATCCTCAAAAGGTTATACAGCTGCACCATCGAGAGTATCCTGACCGGTTGCATCACTGGCTGGTATGGCAACTGCTCGGCATCTGACCGTAAGGCACTACAGAGGGTAATGCGTACGACCCAGTACATCACTGGAGCCAAGCTTCCTGCCATCCAGGACCTACAGTTGAAGTCGGAAGTTTACATACACTTAGGTTGGAGTCATTAAAACTCGTTTTTCAACCACTCCACAAATTTCTTGTTAATAAACTATAGTTTTGGCAAGTCGGTTAGGACATCTACTTTGTGCATGACACAAGTAATTTTTCCAACAATTGTTTACAGACAGATTATTTAACTTATAATTACCTGTATCACAATTCCAGTGGGTCAGAAGTTTACATACACTAAGTTGACTGTGCCTTTAAACAGCTTGGAAAATTCCAGTAAATTATGTCATGGCTTTAGAAGCTTCTGATAGGCTAATTGACATAATTTGAGTCAATTGGAGGTGTACCTGTGGATGTATTTCAAGGCCTACCTTCAAACTCAGTGCCTCTTTGCTTGACATCATGGGAAAATCAAAATAAATCATCCAAGACCTCAGAAAAAGAATGGTAGACCTCCACAAGTCTGGTTCATCCTTGGGAGCAATTTCCAAACGCCTGAAGGTACCACGTGCATCTGTACAAACAATAGTACGCAAGTATAAACACCATGGGACCACGCAGCCGTCATACCACTCAGGAAGGAGACGCATTTTGTCTCCTAGAGATGAACGTACTTTGGTGCGAAAAGTGCAAATCAATCCCAGAACAACAGCAAAGGACCTTGTGAAGATGCTGGAGGAAACAGGTACAAAAGTATCTATATCCACAGTAAAACGAGTCCTATATCGACATAACCTGAAAGGCCGCTCAGCAAGGAAGAAGCCACTGCTCCAAAACCGCCATAGAAAAGTCAGACTACGGTTTGCAACTGCACATGGGGACAAAGATCATACTTTTTGGAGAAATGTCCTCTGGTCTGATGAAACAGAAATATAACTGTTTGGCCATAATGACCATCGTTATGTTTGGAGGAAAAAGGGGTACGCTTGCAAGCCAAAGAACACCATCCAGACCGTGAAGCACGGGGGTGGCAGCATCATGCTGTGGGGGTGCTTTGCTGCAGGAGGGACCATTGCACTTCACAAAATAGATGGCATCATGAGGAAGGAAAATTATGTGAATATATTGAAGCAACATCTCAAGACATCAGTCAGGAAGTTAAAGCTTGGTCGAAAATGGGTCTTCCAAATGGACAATGACCCCAAGCATACTTCCAAAGTTGTGGCAAAATCAAGGTATTGGAGTGGCCATCACAAAGCCCTGACCTCAATCCTATAGAAAATGTGTGGGCAGAACTGAAAAAGCGTGTGTGAGCAAGGAGGCCTACAAACCTGACTCAGTTACACCAGCTCTGTCAGGAGGAATGGGCCAAAATTCACCCAACTTATTGTGGGAAGCTTGTAGAAGGCTACCCAAAACGTTTGGCCCAAGTTAAACAATTTAAAGGTAATGCTACCAAATACTAATTGAGTGTATGTAAACTTCTGACCCACTGGGAATGTGATGAAAGAAATAAAAGCTGAAATAAATAATTCTCTCTGCTATTATTCTGACATTTCACATTCTTAAAATAAATGGTGATCCTAGCTGACCTAAAACAGGGAATTTGTACTAGGATTAAATGTCAGGAATTGTGAAAAACTGAATTTAAATGTATTCAGCTAAGGTGTATGTAAACTTCCAACTTCAACTATATACAGTGGGGGAAAAAAAGTATTTAGTCAGCCACCAATTGTGCAAGTTCTCCCACTTAAAAAGATGAGAGGCCTGTAATTTTCATCGTAGGTACACGTCAACTATGACAGACAAAATGAGAAAAAAAATTCCAGAAAATCACATTGTAGGATTTTTCATGAATTTATTTGCAAATTATGGTGGAAAATAAGTATTTGGTCAATAACAAAAGTTTCTCAATACTTTGTTATATACCATTTGTTGGCAATGACACAGGTCAAACGTTTTCTGTAAGTCTTCACAAGGTTTTCACACACTGTTGCTGGTATTTTGGCCCATTCCTCCATGCAGATCTCCTCTAGAGCAGTAATGTTTTGGGGCTGTCGCTGGGCAATACAGACTTTCAACTCCCTCCAAAGATTTTCTATGGGGTTGAGATCTGGAGACTGGCTAGGCCACTCCAGGACCTTGAAATGCTTCTTACGAAGCCACTCCTTCGTTGCCCGGGCGGTGTGTTTGGGATCATTGTCATGCTGAAAGACCCAGCCACGTTTCATCTTCAATGCCCTTGCTGATGGAAGGAGGTTTTCACTCAAAATCTCACGATACATGGCCCCATTCATTCTTTCCTTTACACGGATCAGTCGTCCTGGTCCCTTTGCAGAAAAACTGCCCCAAAGCATGATGTTTCCACCCCCATGCTTCACAGTTTTTACCAGAAAGTTATATTTTGGTTTCATCTGACAATATGACATTCTCCCAATCCTCTCCTGGATCATCCAAATGCACTCTAGCAAACTTCAGACGGGCCTGGACATGTACTGGCTTAAGCAGGGGGACACGTCTGGCACTGCAGGATTTGAGTTCCTGGCGGCGTAGTGTGTTACTGATGGTAGGCTTTGTTACTTTGGTCCCAGCTCTCTGCAGGTCATTCACTAGGTCCCCCCGTGTGGTTCTGGGATTTTTGCTCACCGTTCTTGTGATCATTTTGACCCCACGGTGTGAGATCTTGCGTGGAGCCCCAGATCGAGGGAGATTATCAGTGGTCTTGTATGTCTTCCATTTCCTAATAATTGCTCCCACAGTTGATTTCTTCAAACCAAGCTGCTTACCTATTGCAGATTCAGTCTTCCCAGCCTGGTGCAGGTCTACAATTTTGTTTCTGGTGTCCTTTGACAGCTCTTTGGTCTTGGCCATAGTGGAGTTTGGAGGGTGACTGTTTGAGGTTGTGGACAGGTGTCTTTTATACTGATAACAAGTTCAAACAGGTGCCATTAATACAGGTAACGAGTGGAGGACAGAGAGGCCTCTTAAATAAGAAGTTACAGGTCTGTGAGAGCCAGAAATCTTGCTTTTTTGGGGGGGGATGGATCAGCTTAATATTGCAGATAGATTGTATCTTCTATCAATGTAATTGTCTGCATCACTTCCAATCCCCCATGTTTTTTTTATTTTTTATATATATATTCCCCTTTATTACTTTTCAACCCCACCATCCTTTCCCTACTTGGAGTAAATTAGTGAACAACAACGCCCAGGCCTCTACTTCCGGTCTATACTTACTATCTACACCTTATGGACAGAGTTAATTTTACAATAATTCTATATATATATATATATATATATATTTATTTATTTTTTTGCTCCTGAACCTCTTCTACTCTCAACCTCTCCGATCATTTTCATGATGTCCATCCGGTTTGCTTCTAAATGCCATATCTTTCTAACTGTGCTCTTTCCCAAAAGCTCCCAACATACAACCTATATACTTATTATGGACACAGTATGCTTACATTATTAGCTATCTTTGTTATTATTTGTTGTTATTTGTTATTAGTCCCATCCTTCAACTCTATTCAATACCTCCCATCTATCTCTTAACACCATCCATATAGGATTTCTATTTGCCATATATATTTCAACCGTACTGTGATGTTTTACAAAAGTTCTGAACCTTTCTATTCTCATTGCTTCTACAGATTGTGAATTAAAAATAAACATTTTTGCTAAAAGTATTATTATATTATTGATTGATTGACTATGACTTTTCAGATCACCCAGTAATGCTATCTGCAAGGTTAGTTCCAGGTAAATATTGCAATCCTTTAGCCATTCCTGGACCTGTGTCCAAAAACAAGCTACAAATGGACAGAACCAAAACAAATGATCTAATGATTCTATCTCTTCACAGCAAAATCTGCAGAGCTGGGAAGATTGTATCCCCCATATAAATAACATTCTATTGGTAGCAAGAATTTTATATAATAATTTAAATTGAAAGATTCAAATTTTTGAATCCGGTGTCGTTTTGCGTGTCAGTTCATAAACACTATGCCATGGGATCGGTACGTCAAAGATCTCTTCCCAACTATTTTGCAATCTATATGGGACGGCTGTCAATCCTTTGGTCCTTAAGTGAAACTGATATACTTTTTTATTTATCACAGTTTTCCTTAACCAATTATGTTCTTTAATGCAAGGCCGACAGACAAGTTCCTTACTTTCTCCCCCTTCAACTTTCCTCTTCCACTTTTGCGGTAAGGCTGCAATTATTTGGTTGTAATTTTGGGTAGAGCAGACATTTCCATATGTTTTTGTTAGCTGCATGTGCGACATAACTCCACCAGTCCTACCGATGATATCATTTACGAAGATTATACCTTTTTTAAACATTCTGTCAAAAAATAAAGGTTTTTTGTCAATTAGTATATTTGAATTTAACCACAATATTTGTTGCATTATTTGTTCTGTCGTTTCTGGAGGATTAAATTGAAATTGCAACCAACTTTCTATGGCTTGTTTTAGAAATAGTGACATTTGGGAGATTATTTCCTTTTCAAATAACTGAAAGTGAGAGGTTGTAATCTGAATAAAGGGAAAAATGCCTTTCTTGAACAGTGGGTGAGACAATCTTACTAATTTGCTTGAGAACCAGTTCGGATTTAAGTATAACTTTTGGATGACTGAAGATTTTAGTGATAGGTCTAATGCTTTAATATTTAATAATTTCTGTCCTCCGAATTCATATTCATTATATAAATATGCTCTTTTAATTTTGTCTGGCTTGCCGTTCCAAATAAAATTGAATATTTTTTTCTCATATAATTTAAAAAACTGTTTGCTAGGCGTAGGCAAGACCATAAGCAAATAGGTAAACTGGGATAATACTAAAGAGTTAATCAGGGTGATTTTTCCACAAATTGACAGGTATTTTCCTTTCCATGGTAGTAAGATCTTATCTATTTTTGCTAACTTTCTATTAAAATGTATTGAAGTGAGATCATTTATTTCCTTTGGGATATGTATTCCGAGTATATCCACATCACCATCAGACCATTTTATTGGTAAACTACATGGTAATGTAAAAATTGTATTTTTTAGTGATCCAATACGTAATATAGTACATTTATCATAATTTGGTTTTAATCCAGAGAGGTTAGAAAATGTATCTAGATCCTCTATGAGGCTGTGGAGGGATTCTAGTTGTGGATCTAAAAGAAAACATGAATCATCTGCGTACAATGACACCTTTGTTTTTAAGCCCTGTATTTCTAATCCTCTGATATTATTATTGGATCTGATTTTAATAGCTAACATCTCGATGGCCACAATAAATAGATATGCCGATAGTGGACAACCTTGTTTCACTCCTCTTGACAGTTTAAAACTTTCTGAGAAATAGCCATTATTTACTATTTTACACCTAGGGTTACTATACATGATTTTGACCCATTTTATAAGAGATTCTCCAAAATTGAAATGCTCCAGGCATTTATATATAAATTCCAGTCGAACTTTATCAAATGCCTTTTCGAAGTCTGCTATGAATAGCAGGCCTGGTTTCCCATATTTTCCATAGTGTTCTATTGTTTCCAATACTTGCCTTATATTATCTCCAATGTATCTTCCATGTAAAAAACCTGTCTGATTAGAATGAATAATATCCGACAATACCTTTTTAATTCTATGCGCTATACATTTTGCTAGGATTTTTGCATCACAACACTGAAGTGTAAGGGGCCTCCAATTTTGTAAATGGACTGGATCTTTATATTTTCCACTTGTATCCTGTTTCAGTAATAATGAGATCAGACCTTCTTCTTGAGTGTCAGATAATCTACCATTTACATAGGAGTGGTTAAAACATGCTAATAACGGTCCTCTTAGTATAACAAAAAAGGTTGCTTGTTTGTAGGTGACCAAATACTTATTTTCCACCATAATTTGCAAATAAATTCATTTAAAATCCTACAATGTCATTTTCTGGAGAAAAAAAATCTCAATTTGTCTGTCATAGTTGACGTGTACCTATGATGAAAATTACAGGCCTCTCTCATCTTTTTAAGTGGGAGAACTTGCACAATTGGTGGCTGACTAAATACTTTTTTCCCCCACTGTATACTAGGCGGTTTCAGAGGAAGGCCCAAAAAATTGTCTAAGACTCCAGTCACCCAAGTCATAGACTGTTCTCTCTGCTACCGCACAGCAAGCGGTACCAGAGCGCCAAGTCTAGGTCCAAAAGGCTCCTTAACAGCTTCTACCCCCAAGCCATAAGACTGCTGAACAATTAATCAAATGGCCAACCGGAATATTTGTGTGTGTGTGTGTGTATGTTGAACTCGCCTGGGCCATGGAGGGCGAGTGCAGAGACAGCGGGTGTCCGCCGAGCTGTTGCTGGTGGTGCATTCCTAGGTGGGAGTGGGAGTGGAGCGGCGGGCTGATCTGGAAGGGAGGGGTTGACGACGCCGCCATGCTGCTCAGAGACACTCCACCTGGATGGGGTCCACTGGCCCGGGGGGCCACCCCCCTGGAGAGACCCTGGAGGGGGGACAGGTGGGGACTGAGGCCGGCCTGGTGCTGCTGAGACTGCTGTTGCTGGTGGTGGGGGTGGGGGTGGTGGCTCTGGTGGTGGTAGGGATGGCTCAGGTAGAGGCTGGGGTGGGAGTGATGGGGGTGGGGGTGCTGCTGGCCTGATCCGGGGAACACGGGGGGCTTGGGCCCCAGCATAGAGGAGGCTTGGGACACCTTGACTTCACCTGGATCATTGTAACTCTGGAAGGAGGGGGGAGAGAGAGAGAACGAGGAAGAGGGAGGGAGGGAGGGAGAGAGGGAACAGGAAAGACAGAGATGGGAAAGCGAGAGATGGAAGAGGGAGAAAGAGTGTAACAGTGTTACCTTATCAGAGTCATAAAGTCATAGAGAATCAACTGACCACAGCTCTCATAAATACTTCTGTTTATGTCTGGGTCTCTACCTGTGAGACCAGGCTTGCTCTGTATGCAGCCAGCTGCTTCAGGTACTCCTTCTTGGCAGTCTCTGTCTTCTTTTTGTACACCTATAAAAACACCAAGACAGAACAGTAAACATTTGCACTTCGGTTGCCAAACAACCTCATTCCTAAAAAGAAAATGGGGTTAGTATTTATGTTATTTGAATGTGGTATTATCGTTCATAAAGCATAATAGCTGTAGTTGGGGCATCTAAATAATACTCAAAAGGTTTCCAATTTATACAGGACTAGATTGTTCCTCTTCACTATCCATGCATCCGTCTGTCTTTGTCTGTCTGTCTGTCTGGGTGTCATTATTTATCCATAATAAATCTGGTCTCTCTCCAGGTAGTACACTGTCCTGTCCTCAGACAGACATCCTCCTCCACCCTCACTGCTCTGCTCCGCTCTGTGTGCAGCGCTACGCCCCTCTGGAGTTGTGTGTGTGTTTGCATGTGTTTCTGTGTAAGCGTGTGTGTGTAATAGGACAATAGCACTTGTGTGGAATTTGTGTGGAATCGGTATAATTGATTGATTAGATGATGGAACAGGATGGAAAATAAGGGTGAATATGCTATACATACTGTAGGGCCCAGACTTTTCCTGACAGTATGAGCTGAGCAGGAAAATGTAAAACACATACTGTATGCTACCTAACAGGTACACTGTAAAACCAAGTGTTTATGATCCGAACACATAACAAAACATTTTTCTGTAACACTTTTAAAGGCATTTAGAATTTCAATGAAAACACGTCACAGTGTTTAGATTGTAAACACCAGAACATGTTTATTCGATATAACACTTTTTAAGCACATGAACACGTTTATTCAGCACAAGGCATTTAGGTTTTAAACACTAGCACTACACAGATGATTCAAATAATCAAAGCTTGATGATGGGTTGGTTATTTGAATCAGCTAGGGAAAAAAAAAAAATGTGCACACAGGGTGGGCCCCAGGACCGAGTTTGGGAAACCCTGCTGTAGGTTGTAAAGCCATACTTGCATATTTCCCAGCATGCCTTTCGAGTGAATGTGAGAGATACCCACCAATGGTTTGTTAGTGAAAGAGACATGGTTGTTGCATTCAATAACTTATATTCCTGGAGCGTTATGCAAGTGACTGCCTAAGTGAAAGTGTTTCAATTAAAAGTAAATCCTTTATGCCCACATATTATACATGTCATAAGGCCTTTAGTTATGGCCTTGTCACGCCCTGGCTCTGGGGACTCTTTTATGTTGAGCCAGGGTGTTAGTTTCTATGTTGTAGTTTCTATGTGTTTATTCTAGATCGTTTAGATCAGGGGTGTCAAACTCATTTTAGCTCAGGGGCCACATGGAGGAAAATCTATTCCCAAGTGGGCCGGACCGGAAAAATCATGGTATATATAACTTAAAAACAACAACTTCAGATTGTTTTCTTTGTTTTAATACGATCAACATGCAACATAAAGCTGGAGCCTGAGGACAGTGTGTCCAAAATAGTACAAGCACAACATCACTATTAATCATAAAACACGTCAAGTTTATTTGAAAATTCTAAAGAAAAAGAACACACAAACACACAATGCCTCAGTGATTAACAGAACTGTTTCACAGATCACAGAACTATATCAGGGTGTCATTTCTCAGGCAGAAATGTAGATAAAAATAATGAAATCCTGTTCCCCAAACAAGTGCAAGAACCACAGAGTCAAGAATAGGTTAAATATACAAATAAAATAAAATCAATTAAAAACAATAGCACATCAACATAAAAACATATAAACATAAATCTGAAAGCGTTGCTCAAACTCCCGTAACAGTCCAGTTATTTTATCTTTGAACCGCTTCATGTCTGCCACATGTTGGGTCGCGCACACATTTTTCAGACAGGGGAAGTGAGCTGCATCACCACCGGCAAGTTGCGTCTCCCACAATGACAGCTTCAACTTGAAAGAACGTATGCTGTCATAATACTGCGTGACAACTTTGTTGCGCCCTTGCAGCTGTTTGTTCAAGTTATTCAGGTGCTCTGTAACATCCACCATAAATGCAAGGTCCGGCATCCATTCTGCGGAATGAAATTCTAACACTAGTTTGCCCTTTTCTTCCATGAACTGTTCAATTTCTTTTCGTAAATCAAAGAAACGCCTCAGCACAGCACCTCGGCTTAACCATCTTACCTCAGTGTGGTATGGCAGGCCATAGATGTGGTCTATCTCTCTGAGAAGGCTGTCAAACTGACGGTGATTCAGGCTTCTGGATCGGATGAAATTAACAGTTTGGATGACCACCTTCATGACGTTATCCATCTTTAATGACTTGCAACACAAAGCCTCCTGGTGCAAAATACAGTGAAAAGTCAAAAAATCACGTCCTCCATTTGCAGATTGCACTTTCTCTCTGAACTTTGTCACAACGCCTGCTTTTTTCCCGATCATTGAGGGCGCACCATCTGTAGCCAGGCTGACAGCGCGGGACCAGTCCACTCCGACCCTGTCCAGCGCGCCGACGAGTGCGGTAAAAATATCAGCTGCTGTCGTTGTATCTGTCATCGGCACCAACTCCACGAACTCCTCGGTGACGGTCAATGTGTCATCAACTCCGCGGATGAAAAAATGGCCAGTTGTGCAACATCTGTAATGTCCGTGCTTTCATCAATTGCAACCGAAAACGCAATAAATGACTTTACTTTTTGCTTCAACTGGCTGTCCAAATCCACTGAAAGATCGGAAATCCTGTCTGCAACTGTGTTTCTTGTCAGGCTGATATTTGCAAAAGCCTGCCGCTTTTCAGGGCACACAATCTCCGCTGCCTTCATCATGCATGTTTTTACAAATTCACCCTCACTAAATGGTTTTGAAGCCACTGCGATTTCATTAGCAATGAGGTAGCTAGCTTTCACTGCAGCGTCACTGATGTCTCGGCTGTGAGTAAACACAGACTGCTGTTTCTTCAGACCCGCCAACAGTTCATTCACCTTCTCTCATCTCCGCTGTCCTTGAAAGTTGTCATATTTGTCGGCATGAAGACTCACATAGTGGCGACGAAGGTTATATTCTTTCAGCACTGCAACATGCTCTGAACACACCAAACATACAGCTTTCCCATTCAATTCCGTGATTAAATAGGATGACCATTTTTCTTGGAACACTCTGCACTCTGCGTCCACTTTTCTCTTTTTTGACAGAGACATATTGGGGCAATGAGGGTGCCAAAGCACATAATGTTAAAAGTAGAAGCCGTAATAAATATCGCGGGCAAAACAAAGTAGCTCATTGGCTGCACGTGCTTGACCTACTTGCTCTGCCCCGGTATAAACAGTTTGCTTGCTTAACACAATTGCTATTGCGCCATCCAGTGGACGCAATTGGAACAGCAGTTTATTTTATTGAAAAATTGCAGCGCATTTTTATACTTAAAAAAAAAATAGTTTTTTTTTTTTATTTATTTATTTATTTTTTTAATAAATCATCTCGCGGGCCGGATTAAACCCGTTTGCGGGCCTGATCCGGCCCGCGGCCGTACGTTTGACACCCCTGGTTTAGATCTATGTTGGCCAGGGTGGTTCCCGATCAGAGGCAGCTGTTGCTCGTTGTCTCTGATTGGGTACCATACTTAGGTAGCCTGTTTTGCACAGTTATTTGTGGGATTTTGTTCTTTATAGGTTTGTGTTTGTGAACCTTTAGACTTCACGTATCGTTTTGTTGAATGTGTTTAAATTAAAAGTAAATCCTTTATGCCCACATATTATACATGTCATAAGGCCTTTAGTTATGGCCTAGTTATCCCCAATATTGTGGTCTGAAACTCCTGGCTCATAGGCCACATCAGAACTGCAAGTCACTCAATAACAGACTATGGGCGGCGCACAGTACTACATAGAGCCATGACTACATGGAACTCTATTCCACATCAAGTAACTCATGCCAGCAGTAAAATTAGATTTATAAAACTGATAAAAATACACCTGATGGAACAGTGGGGACTGTGAAGCAACACAAACATAGACACATGCATACAAGGACTGGGGAGTTTTTCAGTAACTAAAATAAACAGGATAGAGTTAAGCTCAGGCAAAATCCTAGAGGAAAACCTGATTCAGTCTGCTTTCCACCAGACACTGGGATATGAATTCACCTTTCAGCAGGACAATAACCTAAAACACAAGGCCAAATCTACACTGGAGTTGCTTACCAAGAAGACAGTGAATGTTCCTGTTTTTACTTAAATCTACTTGAAAATCTATTGCAAGACCTGAAAATGGTTATCTAGCAATGATCAACAACCAATTTGACAGAGCTTGAAGAATTTTGAAAAAAATACTGGGAAACGTTGCACAATCCAGGTTTGGAACGCTCTTTGAGACTTACCTAGAAAGACACAGCTGTAATCGCTTTGTCAATATGCGGTATTGTGCGTAGATGGGTGAGAAAAAATGTAAATATTTTTTAATTCAGGCTGGAATACAACAAAATGTGGAATAAGTCAAGGGGTATGAATACTTTCTGAAGGCACTGTATATCATAAGGATGTGGTAGCCTACTGATGATGTTAAACACTTCTCCAATCGTTGTTGAGATCTGATATTCTGCACAGCGCAAGGCGAGACGTAGGCCAATGTCATAGGCCTATGGTCAACCAATCATATTTCTCAAATCCTTTCGTGCTAAATTCCAGCTAAACTTGAAGAGGACAGTAGGCCTAACTACTTACAAAAAGTGTGCTTCTGATGAAGAGCTGCAAAAGTAAGTAAATAGCTCTATTAGACTGAAAGATATAAGGTCATTTTGTCAAACTTGTGAGGCCCTCCATGCTTATTAGCAGCTTATTCAACATATTTGCTGCTACTTCACTCAATCCCGTTTTAAATGTTTTTATTCATGTAGGCTACACTGTCCTGCGAATGTTCTGCAAAGTCATCCCGTTGTCCCGCATTTAGATATTTTAAATGTGGTCACGCTAACTATAGGTGTCATACCTGTTTCTGTTCCTCTCCAAGGCTGTCCCACATGGAGGCCACTATCTTGGAGACTTCTCCAAAGGTAGCATTGGGGTTGGAGCCCTTGATTGCTGCCTGGGTGTCTCTGAAGAACAGGGCGTAGGCAGAAACTGGCTTTGAGGGTTCGTTGGGGTCCTTCTTCTTCTTCTTCTTGGGGGTCTTGGGCTTTTTGGGCATCTCGACCGCTGCCGGTCGCTTCTCTGCCTGCTGGGAGGAGAGATAGAAATGGTCAGACTAAATGGGTTTCTGGAGAGAGAAGAATTTGTGTGGAATCGGTATAATTGATTGATTAGATGATGGAACAGGATGGAAATTAAGGGTGAATATGCTATACATACTGTAGGGCCCAGACTTTTCCTGACAGTATGAGCTGAGCAGGAAAATGTAAAACACATACTGTATGCTACCTAACAGGTACACTGTAAAACCAAGTGTTTATGATCCGAACACATAACAAAACATTTTTCTGTAACACTTTTTAAAGGCATTTAGAATGTCAATGAAAACACGTCATAGTGTTTAGATTGTAAACACCAGAACATGTTTATTCGATGTAACACTTTTTAAGCACATGAAAACGTTTATTCAGCACAAGGCATTTAGGTTTTAAACACTAGCACTACACAGATGATTCAAATAATCAAAGCTTGATGATGGGTTGGTTATTTGAATCAGCTAGGGAAAAAAATAAACCGTGCACACAGGGTGGGCCCCAGGACCGAGTTTGGGAAACCCTGCTGTAGGTTGTAAAGCCATACTTGCATATTTCCCAGCATGCCTTTCGAGTGAATGTGAGAGATACCCACCCATGGTTTGTTAGTGAAAGAGACATGGTTGTTGCATTCAATAACTTATATTCCTGGAGCATTCTCCAAGTGACTGCCTAAGTGAATGTGTTTAAATTAAAAGTAAATCCTTTATGCCCACATATTATACATGTCATAAGGCCTTTAGTTATGGCCTAGTTATCCCCAATATTGTGGTCTGAAACTCCTGGCTCATAGGCCACATCAGAACTGCAAGTCACTCAATAACAGACTATGGGCGGCGCACAGTACTACATAGAGCCATGACTACATGGAACTCTATTCCACATCAAGTAACTCATGCCAGCAGTAAAATTAGATTTAGAAAACAGATAAAAAATACACCTTATGGAACATTGGGGACTGTGAAGCAAAACACACATAGACACATGCATACAAACACACGATAACATACGCACTATACACACATGTACACATGGATTTTGTGTTATAGATATGTGGTAGTAGAGTAGAGGCCTGAGGGCACACTCTTAATATGTTGTGAAATCTGTTATGAATGTATTGTAATGTTTTTAAAATGTATAACTGCCTTAATTTTGCTGAACCCCAGGAAGAGTAGCTGCTGCCTTGGCAGCAGCTAATGGGGATCCATAACAAATACAAATACAAAAGTCACAATACGCTGGTTTGTGAAGTGATTAGTAACTCCTATCGAAATCCAGCCAGAGGGAGAATATTGAAGAATTTGAATATTTTATAACCCACACTCAGAATGACTGTTATGGTGAAGGACTTCATGAACAAGACTACCTAAACCATCTAAACTGGAACAACCATCTCAGTAACGGGTGCAATAAGTCCAACCCCTTATAGATTGAATTAGTTTTGAAACATTTCAGTTATTTTTCTTTGTTTAGTATAAGTTCAATTAATCAATCAATGTGCATTAGGAAGCATAGATAATAAAACAAACTATTTTAAAAATCTACCGGCAACAAAGCTTGCTGGTAAAAATGATAATGAGGCCCCTCCCACATCTTTTTTAATTACATTTACATTTACATTTTAGTCATTTAGCAGACGCTCTTATACAGAGCGACTTACAGGAGCAATTAGGGTTAAGTGCCTTGCTCAAGGGCACATCGACAGATTTTTCACCTAGTCGGCTCGGGGATTAGAACCAGCCACCTTTCGGTTACTGGCACAACGCTCTTACCCACTAAGCTACCTGCCGCCCTAATAATCAGAGAGTTAACGGAAATGAACTCAACACAATCGAGTAACAACAACACCACGCGATTCAGGGCTCTACAGCTTTAATATCTCAAATATTTTTCATTGTGCTCCTAAAATTATTTTGTGCACACATGTGCTCCTTGTAGAAAAGGTCAGCTTAGAGCCCAGCGATTGAAAATATTTCTTGAATCAAATGTCCTGTACAGTTATGCTGAAATTTAGGTAAGGTGACAGACAACACTGATCTGAATAAAAGGCATGTAAAGTCACATCAATTGCTACTGACTAAATGCACTCTAAACGGGACGGTGGGAAGGTAAACACTGGTGTTTAAAATCTGAACACTTAGGAGATACAGGTGTTCTCCTGGTTGGACACTGACCGGAAAAACATGACTATCATATTTAAAGTCACTGTAACAGCCCTAGGTGTGTGTGGGTGGCTGTATTATAAAGAAGTTAAAGTTTTTTGGTGCAAGCGTGCGTGTGAGGGCGTCGACATCAGTGTGTGTGTGTGTGTGTGTGTGTGTGTGTGTGTGTGTGTGTGTGTGTGTGTGTGTGTGTGTGTGTGAGGGCGTCGACATCAGTGTGTGTGTGTGTGTGTGTGTGTGTGTGTGTGCGTGTGTGTGTGTGTGTGAGGGCGTCGACATCAGTGTGTGTGTGTGTGTGCGTGTGTGTGTGTGTGTGAGGGCGTCGACATCAGTGTGTGTGTGTGTGTGCGTGTGCGTGCGTGCGTGTGTGTGTGTGAGGGCGTCGACATCAGTGTGTTTGTGTGTGTGTGTGCGTGTGCGTGTGTGTGTGTGAGGGCGTCGACATCAGTGTGTGTGTGCCAATATCTTTTCTCACCTTTATTGACTCCTCACTGTCATCCTCATGTACAGAGCTAGAAGGAGAGGGTGTGGCCGACTTGCTCCCTGGGGGAGATGGGGAATTATGGGTAACGTTGTTCCCGCTCAGTCCCAACTGGGTGTTGAGTTGTGATTGGTTGATGGTGGTCAGCTGACTCTGATGTCCCATGCCTGATTGGCTCCTGGATCTGAGTGCTTCCATTGGCTGATGGCTGCTGTACCGGGAATCGGAGTTGACCATTTGTTGCATCTGGGGGAAAAAATGTAGAGTTGTTTTTAAATAGCATCAAAATGGCATACAATAATGTTACTTTGACACTCTTTAACCCACTCTTAGAAACGCTCTTGAAACAGCTCTGCTCGGTCACACTCACTCACACATACACTCACTAATGTTTCTTCACACACTTAACTTTGTTTCAACCATGACTGAAATCCTAACCTGCATTCTTCAGCACAAGAACAATGTAATTTTTGTCTTTCCCCAGGAAACCCGGTTGTAGGTTTTGATTGAATAGCCCCTTCAGTGTGGCCCCTCCCCCCCAGTGTGGCCAGGTCACCTGATACCACAGGGACTGACAGGTGACCTGGGCGACGCCTCACGCCTGCTATTGTCCCCGACACAATGTCGTACACAATCTCCCCGACAGGTGAGGCTTGGGAGGAGAGGCTCACCTCAACACCAGGACAGGTGACTCCTGTTAACTCTATAATCTACAGAGATTAGCTCCATCCATCCC
The DNA here is from genome assembly GCF_964263955.1 of Coregonus lavaretus. Taxonomy (NCBI): domain Eukaryota; kingdom Metazoa; phylum Chordata; class Actinopteri; order Salmoniformes; family Salmonidae; genus Coregonus; species Coregonus lavaretus. The sequence goes on from NC_140006.1 coordinate 33,125,186, forward strand.
CTCCAGCCAACTAACACCTTCACCCCTTATATCACCAACGACCCCATGACCTCTTCTGCCTTGTTGTCCTCTCCTCGCCTCTTTTTGAAGAACAGGTAAATAACACGCTCTCTTTTTCCTAAAGGCTACTTCCTTTGCCCAACCCCCCAGCCCTGAGAGACTTCATTCCTGTGGAGGTTGGAAGAGGATGGGGTTGGGGTTGGCCATAGCTGCTGATCTACAGTCAGTGTTGTGTTGTTGATGTTGTCATGCCAATCAAGGTGGCAAAAGCCCACTGAATCTTTCCCCTAGGGGCAGCTCACCCACAGAACACCTCCTATCCCTATATAGATGTGTGACTGTTAGTACTGCCAGATAGGACGTTGGGCGGTTTGGTAACTGTCGGTTACCGTGGAAAACAGCATAATCCCCATGGTGACGTAGGGGAACTTTCCGAAGTATCGGAGAGGTGAGTCACAAGCCAGGCCATCATTATGATACTAATATGAATGGATACCAAGGATTATTTTATCTCTGTCTGACTAACAATCCTACCTTATGGTATGGTATCAATAACATGTGGGTGGATTTCATTGGGGGGAAAAACTGCAAATTAGTGCATTACGAACAGGAAATTGGCTGTAGTGGAATGCTGGTAAAAAGATACATGTTTTGTTTTGTTATGTAAAAGAGATTGAGGTAGTTGGGCTCATGACTGGCTAAGTGACATATCAGGAATTATTCTTTTTCCAGCATCCCACCATCTTCCCCCTCTGCTTAGTCAATTTAAAATTAAGGAAAAAGGGAACTACTTATCTCTAGAACTACATACTTTTTTTGAATATCATCTCAATTAAAAAGGTTAAAAGGTACACTGCTTTTATCCCCAGTTTCTGTGAAAAAAATCACATCCCAGAACAGAATTTCTCTTAGACGATTTTCCTATTAATCTAACACTTACTCAAATGGAGTTCATTATAATCAACTATTGGTGGTTAATAACAATATATAGCCAGAGACTGAGAGAATGAAGGCTAAACGTATAGAAGAAGACATGGTTCTATCAGCCCAGCCTCTTTCATTCCTCGCCGCGGCAACAAGCTCTCAGCCTCGTTGCCTGGCAACCATAATTCATAGCCACTCTAAATGGATGTTCTGTGAGCACATTAAGGTGAACGGGAACAAAATGCCCTTTGTCAATCTGGGGAATCTTTCAGCCGGCAGGTCATCCAACCCAGCTCCTGTTCCCTTCTAGCAAAAAACAAAAACAATTTACGAATGTTGAGCAATAGAAAACACTCATGTTTCGAAATGTTTTAGCTACCTAGTGAATGTGAAACACAATATGGTGGTAGCCAAGATGTTTGGCCTAAAGTGGAAAATAGGCTGAGATGTCCAGCCTTGGAAATCATTAAGTCCCACTTTGAAAAGGGAAATTGGGTTATATGGTTTAAGAGTGGGGCTATGAGGTTCAATATCCCTGGCTAGTAGGACCCGGGAGCTAAACACACACAGCTACATAGGTCTGATTAATGGAAATAAATATGCACTAGGAAAAATCATAAAGACCGCACACGGTAAAACCATGTAGCTTCTCAGTGCTGGATGTGCTGATGACACATAATATTGAATATGGTGAACATGGCCAAGGGCAGAAAGAATCATGGCTGAGAGCGGGAGGTGAGAAGTTTCGCTTTGACAAGAATGGGAGATTATCTCCGATACCTATGCAAAGTAGTTAACCACGGTTAGTCATGTCACCTATCACATCATGAGGTTTCTGCAAGGAAAGCCAAATCTAAAAGTTTAAGTTTCGTTTCTTTACTTTTTGAAAAGTCAAGACTTGCATTGTGTGTATTTCTTCTGAATGTCACCCCACCAGTTTGTTTTCGATTTCTAGTGAAGAAATATCAAGGGAAAACTCCCCATCAACCATCTAAAAATTAATGGATCATCCATTACTACAGCAGAGACCCAATGGGGTGTCCAGGCTTTTGTTCTATCCCAGCACTAACACACCCGATTGAACCAACCGACCACTCGTCAAGGCCTTTATTACTTGGATCAGGTGTGTTGCCGCTGGGACGGAACATATGTCTGCACCACAGCTGCTCTCCAGAGCAGAAAATCGCACTTGTGTATTTATAGTGACATCGCACACTGCTTGCTAGTGGCATCAGGCTAGACTCACCACAGACAGGGTGCTGGACATCAGGCTGCCATTTTGGCTCAACAGCCCTCCATCCTGGCCCATCATGTCCATTCCCTGCAGGTGGAAGGGGTGCAGGCCACTCTGGGAGTGAACGGGAGCCAGCGGGTGGTAGGAACCAGACTCAGACTCTGGTAGGTGGGGGTGCAGCATGTGTTCTGGGATAGTGGGAGGTGTGATGGGGGGAATGTTGAAGTCTTCATCCCCCAAACTGGGCACTGGGTAGGACTGCAAAAGAAGAGGAGAGGGAGAAACAGAATATGTTAGAGAAATAATAATAAAACAATATCATTTAGGATCAATTTTTTAGTGGATGTAAGTCCAACCAAACTGAGCACTCAAACACATTAGACCTAAAACACAATAGAGGTGGATGCTACACATTGGTAGTAGTGGATGAGGTGAGTTTCCCATGTACAATGTAAAGCTCTTTGAGCATCTGGAAAATAAATCAAATTCATTATTATTACAGTATTATAACACTTATGCTAAACTACAGCACTGCAATGCAGAACATACAGATTGCATCAGATAATTCTAGTTCTCATTAGACTACTATGGTTCCATGAGTCTTTATTAAGACTGTAATGGGACTTCTGTAAATACCTCCTAAATTAGTGCTATTATTAGAAGGCAATTAGGACTAATGATGTACACTGCCTTGAACGATCTTATGATCAATGATAACAACAATGAGGATTAATCATCATCGCTAATGCAATCATGATTACTTGACTTCATTCATGCATACATGATCAACTACACATAGGAAACATATACGTTAATTTCACATGTAAACAAATGTGTGTAAATGCATTAGGCATGTTTTTATATGATTCAGGCTAAATAAAAGGGGGTTTGAGGGTAGGGAAATGTATGTAAAAGTATGTCAAAAGTCCCTCATTAACGTCTAATTAAAAGGCTTATTTTATATATCCTCACAGTCAGTTCCACTTGGCTGTGCAGGATAATCTCTTTGGACCCCTTTTTAGCTCGGAAAATGGTAGATGAAAGGCAGTAAAAAATCTGAAGCAAACCATGAATTATTCTGTAAACACTGCAAAAAACTGCACTCACTTCGAATCAACAGGAAATGTGAGGTAAGGTCTACATCTGTACCAGTGGAGGCTGGTGGGAGGGCTATAGGAGGATGGGCTCATTGTAATGGCTGGAATTTAATAAATGAAACAGAGTCAAACGTGGTTTCCATATGTTTGATGTGTTTGATACCGTTACATTTATTCCATTCCTGCCAATGAGCCCGTCCTCCTATAACTCCTCCCACCAGCCTCCTCCGATCTATACAGCTCGGTGAAGCTTTCCAAAAGACGACAGCACAACAAATCACACTTCTGATACAACTTTAAATGTTTTATCTTTCTCTCTACCCCAGAAGTGTATTTTTCCCAGCTTCATCAGAGGGCTCAGGAGTTACATTCTGCCTCTACTACCTCCTTGTTGATTCCCTCCAAGATTTTCATTACCACTAATTTACAGCTTTTATTTGCTGAAAACAAAATGGAGCTGACAAACAGCCAACTCCAGGCAATTAGGCAGAGAATCAGTTCCAAAACCCATCTCTACTGAAATACCAGCCCAACTGTTCCTTTAAAAGACGGTAATAATCATTTTAATGAGCTTCCTTCAGCTTCTCTCTCTCTCTCGCTCTCTCTCTCTCTCTGCTAAAAGCCAACATTTTGCATTCATTTGCATATTTGATTGTGTTTCCTCTCGCAGATGTCGAAGTTGGTTGGTTGGTAGGAAATATGTTGGCACAATTCATACAGTAAGGTTTTCAGGAACGCAAAATGATTTTGCTGTCATAAAAACAACAAAAACAGATTGCCATAATGGTTGTTGCCTGGGGGTTCCTTGATGATATTGATATTGCTTCAAATTTGACAAATTATTTTGTTTTGTTTATCCTTTCTCTATACATAAGCCTACAGAAAGACCTTATATAGGGACTTAAAAGGCCAAGTCAATGTTGTGTCAAAGGCGTTTCAAAGTATGGACATAAAACATTGATAATTACATAACAACAACAAACATGACTTCCTGTGCAGAGTTCTGATGTAGTTGTTTTTTTACACTCTGTGGCCCTCCTAGAAAAACACTCAATATACAATACGCACCCATCTACTCTGGTTTTCGAATAACTCACACCGAAGAGAGTCTTGGGATAACTTAAGTCGTATGCTTAGAGGCCAGACACACAGCAATATTAGATGTCTAACATGAGAGTGATGGTTACCACGTGATCAAGAGGAGAGAAGAGAGACAAACCACCAATGGATAGAGAGAGAGAGACACAGAGAGAGAAAGAGTTGTACTGTATTGTAAACCTGTAAATCAGGAATGGGCAACTTAGATGGGGGTGGGGGCCACAAAAAATCTGAACTCATCATAAGGGGACGCAGTGGCTCGCTGCTCTTCTTACCCACATCCATACCCACACTAACTAGACTAACTTACCAATCAAAAAATGTTTAGCTGACATGGGCTAATTGATTGACTGTCAGTGACTGACATAACAAGAGAAAATCTGCTGATGCACAACCAAATTTGGAAATTAAACCGTGGGTCTACAAAAGGGGGCCCACAGGGCGTCAGTTGCCCATCCCGGCTGTAAATCATCCTGTCTATTACTGACTTCATTATCTGTTATAAAGGTGAGGAATTGGATGTCCAGGGTCACAGCATCAGGGGGTAAGATGTCAGTGGAGTGACACTTGTTACTGTTCAGTCTATTTGATCTCAGAGACTATGATGAAGACAAACACAATGTGTGGTTTCATGTTGTCCTCACTTTATAACACATCTACACCATCTGCAGTGAATAAAAATGGAAAAATAGGTAACATATTGTACCTTTAAGTGTTACAAAAGCGGCAAAAAAGGCTCTTAAAATAAATGTTTGCAGTCAAGAAGGTGTCGTTTGATTAAGTTAAGAACCCTACAGTAAAGATACAGTATGCCCACAGAGCTGTATCCTTGTGCTAATTAGCACCCTAAAGAAAAAAACTGTCTAAACTAACATTATCTGAAGGTCTTATTACTAAGTAGTTGTTTTTCATGCTGCCATTCATTTGTCCTTGAGAAACAAAAAGCCCATTGCCTTGTGAGCATATTTTCTAATATCAAGCCCTGTCCTGAATAAATTAGATTTTCTTCTTTCTGTCATTCTATTCAATCGCCCATTGTCCCTTTCAGTTGAGAACAATGGTAAGTCCCTTTCTGCTCAGAACTATGCAAATGCCTGCTAGATTAACCCCATTCAAACATATTGTATTCTTATTACAAATGCACCTTTCAAATGAAAATGTTCTAACATTAAGAGGATATTTTCAGTTTTAGTTAAGAGCTACTTAGAAGCCTCTAGAATGACTATGATTAGGTCTGTAGCTCAATTGGTAGAGCATGGCGCTTGTAACGCCAGGGTAGTGGGTTCGATCCCCGGGACCACCCATACGTAAAAATTTATGCACACATGACTGTAAGTCGCTTTGGATAAAAGCGTCTGCTAAATGGCATATTATTATTATTATTATTAGCATCAGTTGCAGACAATGAGCCTTCACCTTAGTTTAAAAAACAGACGTATGACTTATATGTCAACTTCAGCCAACATCAAATCATGAAATGGTATTTCTATTTGAAAATGAGTGACAACTGATGGGTGCAGTTCAGACCAGCCATCTTCAAAAGAATTTGATCATATTGAGATATTTCTCTCCTTTCATTTCACTCATATCAAGTCAACACATCATTAATAATGCTGTAAGATGAAGTGTGTGGTAGAGGGGTGGCAGATGGGGAATTCCCTCCAACCAAGTTAAGGGCCCCACACCGCCTACACATACAGTTTTTATGATGAATAATTATTGTTTTATTTTGCCCAAAAAAAATCCACTCAGCACTTGACCTACCAATAAACCATTGGCCCAATCTGGCAAGGTACTCTCTTATTACAGAGATTATTTTTTATCAGTGATCAACTGTTAGTTTGATATAAAAGTTGAGATAAATACAAAAAGACAAATGAAAATTGCTATTTTAGACTTGCCCAAGATATGCCTGAGTAAAATAATCAACATGGATTAACAAATATTTATTGTCTCAACAGAATGAGTAATTTTTTGCCTCAACAGCATAAAAAGCTATCATATGAAACAGTCCCCCTCCCTTTCAATTCACATTCAAATATGATTTATTGGCATGACAACCTGCAAGCTGCAATGTTGCCAACGCAATTAATAATGAAACAACTTCTTTCTGCCTCTCTCTTTTTCCATCTATAATTCTCTCACCAAATACAACCGAGCACAGACCTAAAAGATGCCTGCCTTGTCTCTGAGCCCTGAAACCCACTGGTGGTGAATTTGTTGTTGTATATTTACCCAGGGTAGCCGGGGGCCATCGGAGTGAGCGGGGCCGTCTCGTTTCCACAAGGGTCCAGTCTGCTTGGTGTTCAGCTGCGTCTGGTGGGGGTTGGGAGGCACACGGAACTACCAGAGGGGACAGAAAGTTCAAGGGTCACCACATGGTCATAGAGGGGTGGAAGGAAGAACCCTTAGGCACAGATCTAGGATCAGCTCAGCATCCTCAAATTAGGCCATTAACCATCTGGGCGGGAATGTAAAACTGACCTTAGATTAGTTTCTAGAGAACAATGACATACAGCAGAGCAACATCCTGGTCTCTGGACAATCAGGATGCTTTATCTAACCATCATATATCCAGGTTAGCCTCATTGAGATACAGTCTATTTTTCAAGAGACCTGAATGGTAAGATATTTACTCTTCCAGAAATTAGGGATGATGGGCACGGTTATTCGAATATCCGAACGAACATTACTATTTGATCATTTTTAAATTTTAGTCATTTAGCAGACGCTCTTATCCAGAGCGACTTACACAATCACTTGCGAGAGTATTAAATAAAAATCAAATTATAGGCCTATTTTAACATTGAAAAGGCTTTTAAAATTATATTACATGATCTATGTGACATTGCTACACACAATGATATACCATGACATTTGAAATTCCTAATTTAATAAAACAAACAAACTTTTGAATTGAGTTTTTATGACGTGCACCCCATAAAAAAGACATACAACAGGGAATGTGAATTATTATGTGGATTATAATTAATGGACATTTTTGTAGGGGTTGATACATTTTTTAAGGGAAAATCAGGTCTGAAATTTCAAAGTGGAAATTACAAACTTCAGAAGCCTTTTTAAACCTCAAATCCACTACACATTAAAAATGTCCTGCTTTGCAGGAAAGTTCTCCACCAAAAGGTTGATCAAATTAAGATCCTACATCTGTCTGTCTTCACACCCCAGAGATAATACATCGGTGAAGCACCTTCGGCAGCCATTACAGCTGTGAATTATTTTGAACCAGATTCTACCAACTTTGCACAACTCTTAGGGCGACATATATCCATAGTTTTTTTTCAAAATGGCTCAAACTCAGTACATTTGATTGGGAATCATAGATGGACAGCAATATCCAAACCTTGTCTCTGATTTTCAAGCAAATTTAAGTCAGGACTGCGACTGGACCCCTCAGGAACACTCAACACCTCTGGACCACTCAGGAACAATCAACACCTCTTGGAAAGCCATTCTGGGGTGTTTTTGGCATTAAAGTTTGTGTAATAGTCCCGCTGAAAAATAAAACTCTATCATAGGGTTAGGTTTTCAGAAGACTGAATGATGCGGGTTTTCCTCTAAGTTTTACTGCAGTCCTAATTAAAGGATTCTCAGTAAACCAGTATCAATATTTTCGGTAAATAAAATAACTGTTGTCATGGATTGGGAGACTGTGTGAGTGGCAATGTCCAATCACAATTTATATAAATTACGCAAATAGCTGATGTAAAATGGCATAGCAATGGTGGACCATAACAGCTGTCATTCATTTTCATAAATTATTCACATACAGTAAATTGAGTAAAATACACATTGACTGACATGGTTTTGTAAGATATTGTGGTGATTGAGTTCAGCATATTACTCTGATTACATGACTATGAAAAACATTTTTAAAAAAGAAAAAAAAGTACCAGGCATGCTGTGCACACCTCAGTAAATGTGTTTCTGACTATAGCGAAGGTGAGGACAGTTTCATATATACTTGCAAAAGGTGTGAATTGTTCTGAAACGACACTTTCACACGTTTATATGCGTCAGAACAGAAACCAAAAACAATTGTTCCCCAGCCTAATATTTTAATAACCTGACTGCAATTTAAATTTTGGGGATAAATGTGATTTTTTCCACGAATAACTCATTCATGACACTTCTACTTCGTAATGATAAAAAATGAAACAGAGTGAAAAAGTGTTAACTGCAATGTAAGCAATAGAATATGTGTTTCTACATATGATGCCTATTAGCTCAATTATCATTCCTTTCAGTGAGATTGCCCCTTTTGCAGACAGTAAATATTGGATTTAACAAGTTGAGCTTTAATGGAACAATTTGTCATTGTTGTAAAGAGATTATTGGTATAATGTTCTTGAATAACATCCATATTGAGTGATATAGTATAGTGCAACTTGTTATTAAACTGCACAATCATCCCTTAAAAATTAATTGGTACAGTATCCTATTAAGAGCTATTTGTGAAACCACAGTCTCCAATTCGTTAGCTCCATCTCCCTAGTCCCTAGACTAAGGGGAGGGAGGGAAGCTATGGCTAATTAACACAAAGCCTTTAGATAATTAACAAAGTCAGTTAATTACCCATTTCGTACAGACAGGAACACTGTGTTTGAACTAAAACACAATAAAGGTGAAATTAAAACAACATTAAATAATCTTTTCATCTGGCCATGATGGCTGCCTCAGGAACATACAATTCTTTAGAAATATTTGATTGTGTTGTGCCCCTTAAAGCTAGAGTCCTTAATTGAAAAACGTTTTGGTAAGAAGCTGATGGAACTAGCTGCAGTAACCCATGGGGAAGGGGTCACAATTGGACAATCAGAGAGGGGGCAAATTATTGTGGCCCTGGTGGCACAAAATAATCAAAAGGTCTGACTGCCCAGAAATGCTTGGGAAAATGGTCACAACAGTGTGTGTGGGTTTCGGGGGGGGGGGAATCTGAGCGCCATCAGCTAGGACTTGACATTGGTTAATCAAATCTCCCCATTCTTGCTCAATTTTGCATGCCGTCTCAAACAGCTACAACTGTATATGCATTTGCACATCAAGTATTCTCTTAAGTTGGGCTCAGAGATGGAACAACTGTTGAACATCTGAGTTGTGGTTGTTTGTGAGGGATGGGTGGGGAGTGTGTGTGTGTATGTATGTATCCCACATCTGTTGCTATAGGGTAATGATGTTAGGGACAATACAAGTTGAATCACAATAATTGTTTGCCAAAATTATAATTGCTTGCCAAAAATGCAATTTTTGTAATGCTAATCCTGGTTATAGGTAACAATCCTATGTATGAACTGCCAACATTATTACGCATATTATTTGTTAATTATGGAAATAAATTAAGATATGCAATATTTTTTCATATATATATTTTTAAAATAACTGTATACAATACAATCGAGGTGAGTGTATTGGAAATGCTGTTGGCAGTTAATCTGCTTCTGTTCTGTGGGTGGCACTGTGTGCTCTTTTTAAAGGATGGGTCCCAATCTCTCTAAGGCCCTAGGATACAGGTGGACAGGGGTGGTCTGCCAGTCACTGGGATGACAATCCAACTTGGGATGGGGGGAGGTTTTAGTGGGTGGAATAGTGGAGAACAATTATAGGTTTAATCAGTAGCAGTGCAAATACCACTGTATAGCTACAGTGGGGGAAAAAAGTATTTAGTCAGCCACCAATTGTGCAAGTTCTCCCACTTAAGAAGATGAGAGAGGCCTGTAATTTTCATCATAGGTACACGTCAACTATGACAGACAAAATGAGGAAAAAAATTCCAGAAAATCACATTGTAGGATTTTTATGAATTTATTTGCAAATTATGGTGGAAAATAAGTATTTGGTCAATAACAAAAGTTTCTCAATACTTTGTTATATACCCTTTGTTGGCAATGACACAGGTCAAACGTTTTCTGTAAGTCTTCACAAGGTTTTCACACACTGTTGCTGATATTTTGGCCCATTCCTCCATGCAGATCTCCTCTAGAGCAGTGATGTTTTGGGGCTGTCGCTGGGCAACACAGACTTTCAACTCCCTCCAAAGATTTTCTATGGGGTTGAGATCTGGAGACTGGCTAGGCCACTCCAGGACCTTGAAATGCTTCTTACGAAGCCACTCCTTCGTTGCCCGGGCGGTGTGTTTGGGATCATTGTCATGCTGAAAGACCCAGCCACGTTTCATCTTCAATGCCCTTGCTGATGGAAGGAGGTTTTCACTCAAAATCTCACAATACATGGCCCCATTCATTCTTTCCTTTACACGGATCAGTCGTCCTGGTCCCTTTGCAGAAAAACAGCCCCAAAGCATGATGTTTCCACTCCCATGCTTCACAGTAGGTATGGTGTTCTTTGGATGCAACTCAGCATTCTTTGTCCTCCAAACACGACGAGTTGAGTTTTTACCAAAAAGTTCTATTTTGGTTTCATCTGACCGTATGACATTCTCCCAATCCTCTTCTGGATCATCCAAATGCACTCTAGCAAACTTCAGACGGGCCTGGACATGTACTGGCTTAAGCAGGGGGACACGTCTGGCACTGCAGGATTTGAGTCCCTGGCGGCGTAGTGTGTTACTGATGGTAGGCTTTGTTACTTTGGTCCCAGCTCTCTGCAGGTCATTCACTAGGTCCCCCCGTGTGGTTCTGGGATTTTTGCTCACCGTTCTTGTGATCATTTTGACCCCACGGGGTGAGATCTTGCGTGGAGCCCCAGATCGAGGGATATTATCAGTGGTCTTGTATGTCTTCCATTTCCTAATAATTGCTCCCACAGTTGATTTCTTCAAACCAAGCTGCTTACCTATTGCAGATTCAGTCTTCCCAGCCTGGTGCAGGTCTACAATTTTGTGTGGAGGACAGAGGAGCCTCTTAAAGAAGAAGTTACAGGTCTGTGAGAGCCAGAAATCTTGCTTGTTTGTAGGTGACCAAATACTTATTTTCCACCACAATTTGCAAATAAATTCATTAAAAATCCTACAATGTGATTTTCTGGATTTATTTTCTCAATTTGTCTGTCATAGTTGACGTGTACCTATGATGAAAATTACAGGCCTCTCTCATCTTTTTAAGTGGGAGAACTTGCACAATTGGTGGCTGACTAAATACTTTTTTCCCCACTGTATATGGACACTATCATTATGGAAAAGCCATATCTCAGACTGCCCATCTTAATCTTTTCTTTTTATTGGCCAGTCTGAGATATGGCTTTTTCTTTGCAACTCTGCCTAGAAGGTCAGCATCCCAGAGTCCCCTCTTCACTGTTGATGTTGAGACTGGTGTTTTGCGGGTACTATTTAATGAAGCTGCCAGTTGAGGATCTGTGAGGCGCCTGTTTCTCAAACTAGACACTCTAATGTATTTGTACTCTTGCTCAGTTGTGCACTGGGGCCTCCCACTCCTCTTTCTATTCTGGTTAGAGCCAGTTTGCGCTGTTCTGTGAAGGGAGCAGTACACAGCGTTGTACGAGATCTTCAGTTTGTTGGCAATTTCTCGCATGGAATAGCCTTCATTTCTCAGAACAAGAATAGACTGACGAGTTTCAGAAGAAAGTTATTTGTTTCTGGCCATTTTGCGCATGTAATCAAACCCACAATTGCTGATGCTCCAGATACTCAACTAGTCTCAAGAAGGCCAGTTTTATTGCTTCTTTAATCAGCACAACAGTTTTCAGCTTTGCGGAAATAATTGCAAAAGGGTTTTCTAATTATCAATTAGCCTTTTAAAATGATAAACTTGGATTAGCAAACACAACGTGCCATTGGAACACAGGACTGATGGTTGCTGATAATGGGCCTCTGTACGCCTATATAGATATTCCTTTAAAAATCAGCCGTTTCCAGCTACAATAGCCATTTACAACGTTAACAATGTCTACACTGTATTTCTGATCAATTTGATGTTATTTTAATGGACAAAAAAAATGCTTTTCTTTCGGAAACAAGGACATTTCTAAGTGACCCCAAACTTTTGAACGGTAGTGTATATTATGATAAATATAATTGAAACTTGTATCTAATTATGGAAAATAGCCAGTCATAATTGTAATGGCTTAGCAGATAATAAGATAAGACGATAATTATTTACCTGGCTAAAAGAGAAGGAATATAATATATATTGTTTACAGGAAACTCATTCAACTATTTCAGATGAAGTTGTGTGGAGAAAGGACTGGGGGGTGAAATATACTTCACCCATGGACAAAGAAACTCAAAAGGGGTGATGATATTAATTAACAATCATTTTGATCCGAATGTGCAAATTGTTCAAACAGATCCGCAAGGTAGATGGATTATTTTAAATATGTTATTGGACCACAAACAGATTTGGCTCATTAATCTATACGGTCCAAATAATGAGGATCCATGCTTCTTTGAAAATATACAGTACCAGTCAAATGTTTGGACACACCTACTCATTCAAGGGTTTTTGTAGAACATTGTAGAATAATAGAGAAGAATTTAAAACTATGAATTAACACATATGGAATCATGTAGTAACCAAATAAATGTTAAACAAATCAAAACATATTTTATATTTGAGATTCTTCAAATAGCCAACCTTTGCCTTGATGACAGCTTTGCACACTCTTGGTATTCTCTCAACCAGCTTCACTTGGAATGCATTTCCAACAGTCTTGAAGGAGTTCCCACATATGCTTAGCACTTGTTGGCTGCTTTTCCTTCACTCTGCCGTCCGACTCATCCCAAACCATCTCAAATGGGTTGAGGTCGGGGGATTGTGGAGGCCACGTCATCTGATGCAGCACTCCATCACTCTCGTAAAATAGCCCTGACACAGCCTGGAGGTGTGTTTTGGGTCATTATCCTGTTGAAAAACAAATGATAGTCCCACTAAGCCCAAACCAGATGGGATGGCGTATCGCTGCCGAATGCTGTGGTAGCCATGCTGGTTAAGTGTGCCTTGAATTCTAAATAAATCACCAACAGTGTCACCAGCAAAGCACCCTCACACCTCCTCCTCCATGCTTTACGGTGGGAACTAAACATGTGGAGTTCATCCGTCCACCCACACCGCGTCTCACAAAGACACGGCGGTTGGAACCAAAAATCTCAAATTTGGACTCATCAGACCAAAGGACAGATTTCCACCGGTCTAATGTCCATTGCTCATGTTTCTTGGCCCAAGCAAGTCTCTTCTTATTATTGGTGTCCTTTAGTAGTGGATTCTTTTCAGCAATTTGACCATGAAGGCCTGATTCACGTAGTCTCCTCTGAACAGTTGATGTTGAGATGTGTCTGTGACTTGAACTCTGTGAAGCATTTATTTGGGCTGCAATTTCTGAGGCTGCTAACTCTAATTGTTCTCTGCAGCAGAGGTAACTCTGGGTCTTCCATTCCTGTGGTGGTCCTCATGAGAGCCAGTTTCATCATAGCGCTTGATGTTTTTTGCAACTGCACTTGAAGAAACGTTCAAAGTTCTTGAAAATGTCCATATTGACTTACCTTCATGTCTTAAAGTAATGATAGACTGTCGTTTCTCTTTGCTTATTTTAGCTGTTCTTTCCATAATATGGACATGGTCTTTTACCAAATAGGGCTATCTTCTGTATACCCCCCTACCTTGTCACAACACAACTGATTGGCTCAAACGCATTAAGAAGGAAATAAATTCCACAAATTAACTTTTAAGAAGGCACACCTGTTAAATGCATTCCAGGTGACTACCTCATGAAGCTGGTTGAGAGAATGCCAAGAGTGTGCAAAGCTGTCATCAAGGCAAAGGGTGGCTATTTGAAGAATCTCAAATATAAAATATTTTTAGATTTGTTTAACACTTTTTTGGTTACTACATGATTCTATATGTGTTATTACATAGTTTTGATGTCTTCACTATTATTATGCAATGTAAAAAATAGTAAAAATAAAGAAAAACCCTTGAATGAGTAGGTGTGTCCAAACTTTTGACTGGTAGTGTATATAATAATTTTTCAAGCCTACAAGCAATACAATACTCTATTATTATGGTGGGAGATTATAATATGGTTTTAAATACCTCAATGGACCGTAAAGGAAATCACACTACAAACTATCATCCTTATGCACTTAAGGAAATCACGCATATCATGGATATAATGGAACCAAATCAAATCAAATCAAAATAAATTGTATTTGCCACATGCGCCGAATACAACAGGTGTAGACATTACCTTGAAATGCTTACTTACAGCCCTTAACCAACAATGCATTTATTTCTTAATAAAAAAGTAAAATAAAACAACAACAACAACAAAAAAGTGTTGAGAAAAAAAGAGCAGAAGTAAAATAAAATAACAGTAGGGAGGCTATATACAGGGGGGTACCGGTGCAGAGTCAATGTGCGGGGGCACCGACTAGTTGAGGTAGTTGAGGTAATATGTACATGTGGGTAGAGTTAAAGTGACTATGCATAAATAATTACCAGAGTAGCAGCAGCGTAAAAAGATGGGGTGGGGGTGCAAATAGTCCGTGTAGCCATGATTAGCTGTTCAGGAGTCTTATGGCTTGGGGGTAGAAGCTGTTGCGAAGCCTTTTGGACCTAGACTTGGCGCTCCGGTACCGCTTGCCGTGCGGTAGCAGAGAGAACAATCTATGACTAGGGTGGCTGGAGTCTTTGACAATTTTGAGGGCCTTCCTCTGACACCGCCTGGTATAGACGTCCTGTACGCACTACCCTCTGTAGTGCCTTGCGGTCGGAGGCCGAGCAGTTGCCATACCAGGCGGTGATGCAACCAGTCAGGATGCTCGCGATGGTGCAGCTGTATAACTTTTTGAGGATCTGAGGACCCATGCCAAATCTTTTCAGTCTCCTGAGGGGGAATAGGCTTTGTCGTGCCCTCTTCACGACTGTCTTGGTGTGTTTGGACCATGATAGTTCGTTGGTGATGTGGACACCAAGGAACTTGAAGCTCTCAACCTGTTCCACTACAGCCCTGTCGATGAGAATGGGGGCGTGCTCAGTCCTCTTTTTTTTCCTGTAGTCCACAAACATCTCCTTTGTCTTGGTCACGTTGAGGGAGAGGTTGCTATCCTAGCACCACACGGCCAGGTCTCTGACCTCCTCCCTATAGGCTGTCTCATCGTTGTCGGTGATCAGGCCTACCACTGTTGTGTCGTCTGTAAACTTAATGATGGTGTTGGAGTCGTGCCTGGCCATGCAGTCATGGGGAGTACAGGAGGGGACTGAGCACGCACCCCTGAGGGGCCCCCGTGTTGAGGATCAACGTGGCAAATGTGTTGTTACCTACCCTTACCACCTGGAGAGGCCTGTCAGGATGTCCAGGATCCAGTTGCAGAGGGAGGTGTTTAGTCCCAGGATCCTTAGCTTAGTGATGAGCTTTGAGGGCACTATGGTGTTGAACGCTGAGCTGTAGTCAATGAATAGCATTCCCACGTAGGTGTTCCTCTTGTCCAGGTGGGAAAGGGCAGTGTGGAGTGCAATAGAGATTGCATCATCTGTGGATCTGTTGGGGCGGTACGCAAATTGGAGTGGGTCTAGGGTTTCTGGGATAATGGTGTTGATGTGAGCCATGACCAGCCTTTCAAAGCACTTCATGGCTACAGACGTCAGTGTTACGGGTCGGTGATTTAGGCAGGTTATCTTAGTGTCCTTGGGCACGGGGACTATGGTGGTCTGCTTGAAACATGTCGGTGAAGACACTTGCCAGTTGGTCAGCACATGCTCGGAGTACACGTCCTGGTAATCCGTCTGGCCCTGCGGCCTTGTGAATGTTGACCTGCTTAAAAGTCTTACTCACATCGGCTACGGAGAGCGTGATCACATAGTCATCCGGAACAGCTGGTGCTCTCATGCATGCTTCAGTGTTGCTTGCCTCGAAGCGAGCATAGAAGTGGTTTAGCTCGTCTGGTAGGCTTGTGTCACTGGGCAGCTCGCGGCTGTGCTTCCCTTTGTAGTCTGTAATAGTTTTCAAGCCCTGCCACATTCGACGAGCGTCAGAGCCGGTGTAGTACGATTCAATCTTAGTCCTGTATTGACTCTTTGCCTGTTTGATGGTTCGTCGGAGGGCATAGCGGGATTTCCGGGTTAGAGTCCCGCTCCTTGAAAGCGGCAGCTCTGCCCTTTAGCTCAGTGCGGATGTTGCCTGTAATCCATGGCTTCTGGTTGGGGTATGTACGTACGGTCACTGTGGGTGACGACGTCATCAATGCACTTATTGATGAAGCCAGTGACTGATGTGGTGTAAAAACAGTCCTGTAGCTTAGCATCTGTGTCATCTGACCACTTTTTTTATTAACCGAGTCACTGGTGCTTCCTGCTTTAGTTTTTGCTTATAAGCAGGAATCAGGAGGATAGTTATGGTCAGATTTGCCAAATGGAGGGTGAGGGAGAGCTTTGTATGCGTCTCTGTGTTTGGAGTAAAGGTGGTCTAGAGTTTTTTCCCTCTGGTTGCACATTTAACATGCTGGTAGAAATTAGGTAGAATGGATTTAAGTTTCCTTGCATTAAAGTCCCCGGCCACTAGCAGCGCTGCCTCTGGATGAGCGTTTTCCTGTTTAGTTATGGCCTTATACAGTTCATTGAGTGCAATCTTAATGCCAGCATTGGTTTGTGGTGGTAAATAGACAGCTATAAAAAATATAGATGAAAACTCTCTTGGTAAATAGTGTGGTCTACAGCTTATCATAAGGTACTCTACCTCAGGCGAGCAAAACCTCGAGACTTCCTTAGTATTTGACTTTGTGCACCAGCTGTTGTTTACAAATATATACAGACCGCCACCCCTTATCTTACCAGAGTCAGCCGTTCTATCCTGCCGATGTAGCATATAGCCCGCTAGCTGTATGTTGTCCATGTCGTCGTTCAGCCACGACTCGGTGAAACATAAGATATTACAGTTTTTAATGTCCCGTTGGTAGGATAAGCATAATTGTAGGTCATCTAATTTATTTTCCAATGATTGAAGATTGGCTAATAGGATTGATGGAAGAGGCAGTTTACTCGCTCGCCGTCGGATCCTTACGAGGCACCCCGACCTACGTCCACGATATCTCCGTCTCTTTCTCCTGCGAATGACGGGGATTTTACAATGGGTAAAAGTAATGTATAGTAACCCTAGGTGTAAAATAGTAAACAATGGCTACTTCTCAGAAAGTATTAAACTGTCATGAGGAGTAAAACAAGGTTGTCCACCATCGGCATATCTATTTATTATGGCCATCGAAATGATAGCTATTCAAATCAGATCCAACAATAATATCAAGGGTCTAGAAATCCAGGACTTAAAAACAAAGGTGTCATTGTACACTGATGATTCATGTTTTCTTTTAAATCCACAACTTAGATCCCTCCACAGTCTCACAGATGATCTAGATACTTTTTCTAACCTCTCTTGATTACAACCAAATTATGATGTGTACTATATTACGTATTGGATCACTAAAAAATACAACATTTACATTACCATGTAGTTGACCAATAAAATGGTCTGACGGTGAAGTGGAAGTACTCTGTATTTATATCCCGAAATAAAGAAATTATCTCACTACAATACATTTTAATAGAAAGTTGGTAAAAATAGATAAGATCTTGCTACTGTGGAAAGGAAAATACCTGTCTATTTGTGGAAAAATCACCCTGATTAATGGTTTAGTCATATCCCAGTTTACCTATTTGCTTATGGCCTTGCCTACACCTAGCGACATGTTTTTTAAATTATATGAGCAAAAAATATTCAATTTTATTTGGAACGACAAGCCAGACAAAATTAAACGGGCCTATTTATATAATGAATATGAATTCGGAGGGCAGAAATTATTAAATATTTAAGCATTAGACCTCTCACTAAAGGCTTCAGTCATACAAAAGTTATATTTAAATCCATACTGGCTCTCTAGGAGATTAGTAAGAATGTCTCACCCCATGTTCAAGAATGGCCTTTTTCCCAGAATAACCTCTCACTTTCAGTTATTTGAAAATTTTATAATCTCCAAAATATTGCTATTTTTAAAACAAGCCATAGAAAGTTGGTTGCAATCTCAGTTTAATCCACCAGAAAAGACAGAACAAATATTACAACAAATATTATGGTTAAACTCAAATGTTCTAATAGATTTTAAAAAACTATATTTTTGGAAAAAGGTTTAAAAAAGGTATGATCTTTGTAAATGATATCATAAATAGGGCTGGTGGAGTTATGTCACACATGCAGCTAACAAAAATATATGGAAATGTCCGCTCTACTAAAAATTACAACAAACTAATTGCAGCATTACTGCAAAAATGGAAGAGGCAAGTTGAAGGGGGAGAAAGTAAGGAACTTGTCTGTCGGACCCTGCATTAAAGACCAAAATTGGCTAAAGAAAATTGTGATAAATACAAAAGTATACCAGTTTCACTTAAGGACCAAAACAGCTGTGCCATATAGATTGCAAAATAGTTGGGAAGAGATTTTCGATGTACCGATTCCATGGCACATGGTTTATGAACTGATACACAAAACAACACTGGATTCAAAACTTAGAGTTTTCCTATTTAAATTATTATACAAAATTCTTGCAACCAATAGAATGTTATATATATGGGGGATACAACCATCCCAGCTCTGCAGATTTTGCTGAGAAGAGACATAATCATTAGATACTTTGTTTTGGTACTGCTCACATGTAGCTTGTTTTTGGTCGCAGGTTCAGGAATGGCTGAAGAATTGCAACATTTACCTGGAGCTAACTCTACAAATAGCACTGCTGGGTGATTTAAAAAGTCATAGTCAATCGATCAATAATATAATAATACTCTTAGCAAAAATGTTTATCTTTCATTTACAATATGTAGAATCTATGAGAATAGAAAGGTTCAGAACTTTTGTGAAACATCACAGCACAGTTGAAAAAAATGGCAAATAAGAAATCTAAACTGGATGGTGTTCAGAGATAAATGGGAGGGGTTAAGTGGAGCTGAAACATGGGACTAAAAACAAACAAAAGATAACTATTGTAAAATATACTGTGTCCGTAAAATGTATATAGTATGTATAAGTTGGAAGTAGAAGCCTAAGTGTTGTTGTCCATGCGGCTGCTCGCCAATAGAAACCCATTTCATGAAGCTCCCAACGAACAGTTCTTGTGCTGATGTTGCTTCCAGAGGCAGTTTGGAACTCGGTAGTGAGTGTTGCAACCGAGGACAGACGATTTTTACACACTACGCGCTTCAGGACTCGGCGGTCCCGTTCTGTGAGCTTGTGTGGCCTACCACTTCGCGGCTGAGCCGTTGCTCCTAGACGTTTCCACTTCACAATAACAGCACTTACAGCTGACCGGGGCAGCTCTAGCAGGGCAGAAATTTGATGAAGTGACTTGCTGGAAAGGTGGCATCCTATGATGGTGCCACGTCGAAAGTCACTGAGCTCTTCAGTAAGGCCATTCTACTGCCAATGTTTGTCTATGGAGATCACATGGCTGTGTGCTCGACTTTATACACCTGTCAGCAACGAGTGTGGTTGAAATAGCCTAATCCACTAACTTGAAGGGGTGTCCACATACTTTTGGTGATGTAGTGTAGTTAGCACTCCCACTACAATACATGGAGAAACAGCCCTGCAACACATGTACACATGAAAGCTAACTGCCCCTCTTTTCAGTAATAACTGTCAATCTACAGGCCGTTTGAAGCTGGAATCCCTAATGGTGAAACTGCCATGTCTGTTTGGGATATTAAAACAACAAGAAGTTACAGCAAACAACGAACACTGTTTTCATTGCCCGTGTGATAGAACAGCAGAATATGTACCGCAACATGTTTTTACCCCGTGGCTCACCTCCGTTTGGACGCTCCTCAACTCTGTTTCGTATAACAATAACAACGGGACTGGGGAAAACAGTGGCGCTGGTTCCCCTAATGCGGATTCCATCTTTAAGCAGCTGTCTACTCTATCAGACTTGGGTTCAAATACTATTTGAAATCTTTCAAATACTTTGATCGACTGCAGTTTTGGGACTATTCTATTGGCCCATTAAGCCAGGCAAGCTCAAACAGGCACAGCTTGGCTGTAGCTAGGTAGAACTGTAAGTCTAACTGGAAATAAAATCTCTCTAACAACAAAACAACTGTGCAGTTAGTGGCTTTATTTGATTAGGCTGCAACAAGGTTTAAATGCTCTGTTTACATGTTATAATAGTCCCTGATTATGGTGGCAACTGATATTGGGTGCTAATTTAGCGATGCGTTGGCTTAAACATGTTTAATTAGGATTTGAAACAAAAGCACAGGGAAGAGTAATTAACCCACCTGGTTGGTTGGCACAAAGTCCAGGCCAGCCTCTGGCATGCCCAGGAACATGGCCTCACTGTCGTACTGCAAACATACAGAGAACACAACAAGAACACAGTTAGAATGGTGTTCACTTTAGTTAGGAAAATTAGATGGAGACAGAGATAGAGGGGTAAGACAGAGAGGGAGAGAGAGAGACGGAGAAAGAGAGAGAGATATAGAGGTGAGTGCCATGTTTACTGTTAATTTCTAATAGTTTTTGTTGATGTTGTTAAATTAGTTTCTTCTCAGTTTTGTTTGTATCACTTGTTTTGGCAATGTAAACATGTTTCCCATGCCAATAAAGCCATTTTGAATTGAGAGAAAAAAGAAAGAAGAACATAAAAAAGAGAGGGGTAGAGGAAGTGGGAGGAAGAGGTATTATATTAGCCATGCAAACTGATGTTTTCCTTTTGTTGTTGTCTTTGTTCAGGGTTATTGTCTTTCCCTTTTGGGGCAACTTCCCTTTGAAGGCCTTGTTCTCATCCTTATCGACTCGAGATGTCAGCGATTTGAAGCAATTAGCACACTAGTAATTACAAGCCACAAAGGAAAGGCTTGAATGCAATCCTTTCATGTGCAATCTGTTATAAAACAGAAAAGCCCCTCTGTCTGTCTGTCTGTCCATGCTGCATCCCCACTTACACTATACTGCTTTGAGTTAGGCCTATAGTGATTCACCACACACACACGCACACGCACACACACACACACACGCACACACACACACACACACACACACACACACACACACACACACACACACACACACACACACACACACACACACACACTGCTTTGTGTGTAAGCAATGGAAAGGGAGATTTACTTGTATAGCTAAAATGCACATTCAAGTCTTAACATGAAAATGGACTGTAAGTGAAGGATGCTACATAACCGGTTAATGTACATTCCATACAGTGAGGCAAGCATCTAACATACATGCATAAACATACACTACACAGACATACAAAGACTACACATAGCCCTTATCTCAGATTGTTAGGAGACAATAGAATAAGACCAAGTGATCTGCGTTAAAATACTTGAGTGCAATTGATTGAAAGTGCAATACATTCAAAGTCAACGTTTCTTGTGATTCAGTGCATATGTGCAATATGATCTAATTCAGCCAATTGTTGAATAAACACTGAGCCCCATGGATTTGGCAGTGTTCCAGTTTAAATGTATGTAATGCATTGCCTTTTTTTCCTTCTACCCTCTTAACATATGTGATCTCTTAGTTAAGGGTGGCTTGCTTAACTTCTAAGACATTATTAGACAAGTCTCAAAACAAATTAGCTCGTTTTCTTTTGATGTCAGTATGTATTAGTGAAATGGGTCTGTAGTAGGGAACTGTTTTGAATCCCCAGCCCAACTTGTGGAGTGTTCAAAGAATTCTCTCCCGTTCTTTTAAAGTGTGTTTTAGCTGAGTCAATGGTAAAGGAGTCATCAAAAACCAGCTGTATTGCACACCTGTTTTGCTACAACCCCACTCAGTGTGAGAGTAGAACTAAACTGAGCCTGACCACAAATATCTTCCAACAGACTGATATTTCCATAGGGTCATTTAACGAATATCATCTCCTTTTAAGGGATTCATTAATATCTGCATTGGATACAAGATACAGAATTGTGATTGGTGATAGGACAGGTTTAGTGCGAGCTGATTGGACAAAGAGCTCTGTCTCAACCTCAGCAGTAGCATCCTGCTCTAAACATCCCATGCACCTGTCCTGTCCTACAAGGGACCACACTGTCCATAAAAGATGCCACCATTAGAAAAAGCTCAACCCATACACGTAGGTAGACACTGGACAAACAACTCTGCTCTCCATTTGCCAGCTGTCACACCGATGCAAATGAGCGATCGGATGACAAAATCAACAAAAAGCCAAAACAGGGTGTCATGGCTGACCTCTTGTAAGACAACCCCCCCCTCCCCTCTCTCTCTCTCTCTCTCTCTCTCTCTCTCTCTCTCTCTCTCTCTCTCGCTCTCTCTCTACACAGAGTTTGGACTGGAGCGTCTGTCTGGCAGTCCAAGGAAAGAGGAGGCTGTAGGGTTAGTAACACAGAATGAACCAACACCTCTGCATTATTAATGATTACATGGAACAGCTGCATGTGTCCATGGAGCATGGAACAGACTCGCAACAGCAGCACTGGAAAAACTATCTCTTGCACAGTATAACGTGCTCTGAGTGGCCTCAACAGTGTTTCTCTCTCTCTCTCAATTCAATTCAATTCAAAGGGCTTTTTTTGGCATGGGAAACACATGTTTACATTGCCAAAGCAAGTGAAATAGATAATAAACAAAAGTGAAATAAACAATACAAAATGTACAGTAAACATTACACTCACAAAAGTTCCAAAGGAATAGAGACATTTCAAATGTCATATTATGGCTATATACAGTGTTGTAACAATGTGCAAATAGTTAAAGTACAAAAGGGAAAATAAATAAACATAAATATGGGATGTATTTACAATGGTGTTTGTTCTTCACTGGTTGCCCTTTTCTTGTGGCATCAGGTCACAAATCTTGCTGCTGTGATGGCACACTGTGGTATTTCACCCAATAGATATGGGAGTTTATCAAAATTGGATTTGTTTTCAAATTCTTTGTGGGTCTGTGTAATCTGAGGGAAATATGTGTCTCTAGCAGTGGAGGCTCCTCAGAGGAGGAAGGGGAGGACCATCCTCCACAGTGAATTTCATAAACATTTAAATTGTAAAACATTTAAAAAGTTTTCCTTTTTAGATAAAACTATACTAAATATAATCACATTTCACCAAATAACTGATTAAGACACACTATTTTGCAAAGGTCTACAGTAGCCTCAACAGCACTCTGTATGGTAGCACCATGGTGTAGCCGGAGGACAGCTTGCTTCCGTCCTCCTCTGGGTACATTGACTTCAATACAAAACCTAGGAGGCTCATGGTTCTCACCCACTTCCATAGACTTACACAGTAATTATGACAACTTCTGGAGGACGTCCTCCAGCCTATCAGAGCTCTTGCAGCATGAACTGACATGTTGTCCACCCAATCAAAGGTTCAGATAATTAATCTAGTACTGAAAGCATAAGCTACAGCTAGCTAGCACTGCAGTGTATAAAATGTGGTGAGTAGTTGACTCAAAGAGAGAGAAAGACAATAGTTGAACAGTTTTCAACAAATTAATTCCTTCCAAAATGAAGGAGAAGCAAGAGAGAAATAGAGAGAGATTGTCATTTTTTTCACTTTCAGTTTCACTTACTTTGCAAGCAAATGCAGCTAGCTAGTTTAGCCTACTGAAACACCCTGCTCAAACATAGGGATGCTATGTTAGCTAGCTGGCTATGACTTTCCAACACAACACTGGAACTCTTCCAAGTCAAGGTAAGCTTTTGGTATTACAAATGTATTGCCACCGGGGCCTGCCGGTGTAACTGCTTACTGACTGTACACTAACGTTACTGCATGATTGTAGCGGGTTTACTAACCCGTTAGTTCTATTAACTAAGCTGACTATGACGTTACTTTCGCTAATATGGTGACAACGATGTAGGCTGTCTGTAGCGGTTTGGCTTGGAAAGGTTTTTTCGCCTGGTCACATACAGCTGATGTGTTGTGCATTGAAGTCCACAAGCGAAGGGAAGAGAAGGAATACAACGTGGCTGTTATGAGAGTGAACTCTGTTCACATGTGATCAGGGTGTATTAATTCCGCCAATTTTGTTGAAAAACTTTTCTTAAACGGAAGCAAACGGAACAAAACGAGGATAAACATACCTGAATTTGTCCAATAGAAACTCTTGTTTGCAACTGTTGGACTAATGATTACACCCTATATCAGCTAGATGCAGGCAAGAGTGTGCAAGCCGGTATTGAATGTCACTGTCTGTCACCTCAAATTTGTCTCTCGACCTGTGTGCACCTATGTTGTAAACTTTCATTCATAGGCTAGGTTGTAGCAACCTCATGATGGGTATAGGGAAGATTCGAGTGTCATGTAGTAGCCTAAACCTATCGCTGTTACATTGAATTGGGTGAATGGAATATGAATGAGACTCATCCAATATGCTGTAATAGCCATGCTCATGAAAAAAAAATCGTCCTCCCTCATCTTAAACGGCACTGACCGCCACTGGTCTCTAATATGGTCATACATTTGGCAGGAGGTTAGGAAGTGCATCTCAGTTTCCACCTCATTTTACATGCAGTGTGCACATAGCCTGTCTTCCCTTGAGAGCCTGGTCTGCCTACGGCGGCCTCTCTCAATAGCAAGGCTATGCTCACTGAGTCTGTACATAGTCAAAGCTTTCCTTAATTTTGGATCAGTCACAGTGGTCAGGTATTCTGCCACTGTGTACTCTCTGTTTAGGGCCAAATAGCATTCTAGTTTGCTCAGTTTTTATGTTGATTCTTTCCAATGTGTCAAGTAATTATCTTTTTGTTTTCTCATGATTTGTTTGGGTCTAATTGTGTTGCTTTCCTGTGGCTCTGTGGTGTCTGTTTGTGTTTGTGAACAGAGCCCCAGTACCAGCTTGCTTAGGGGACCCTTCTCCAGGTTAATCTCTCTGTAGGTGATGGCTTTGTAATGGAAGGTTTGGGAATCGCTTCCTTTTAGGTGGTTGTAGAATTTAATGACTCTTTTCTGGATGTTGATAAATAGCGAGTATCTGCCTAATTCTGCTCTGCATGCATTATTTGGTGTTTTACGTTGTACACAGAGGATATTTTTGCAGAATTCTGCATGCAGAGTCTCAATTTGGTGTTTGTCCCATTTAGTAAATTCTTGGTTTGTGAACGGACCCCAGACCTCACAACCATAAAGGGCAATGGGTTCTATAACTGATTCAAGTATTTATTGCCAGATCCTAATTGGTATGTCGAATTTTATGTTCCTTTTGATGGCGTAGAAGGCCCTTCTTGCCTTGTCTCTCAGATCATTCACAGCTTTGTGGAAGTTACCTGTGGAGCTGATGTTTAGGGTAACGGTGTCTAGATGGAATTTGTATTTGTGGTCCTGGGAACTGGACCTTTTTTGGAACACCATTATTTTTGTCTTACTGAGATTTACTGTCAGCTCTCTCTCTCTCTCCCTCTCTCTCTCTCTCTCTCTCTCTCTCTCTCTCTCTTTCTTCTTCTTCTTCTTCTTCTTCTTCTTCTTCTTCTTCTTCTTCTTCTTCTTCTTCTTCTTCTTCTTCTTCCATAAAGTTACATAATAATTGGAGTAAACTGTAGAGCATAGACTACATAAACACCCAAGCGAATAAACCAATACCACACAAACACACGAGGGAGTGCTACTTTTGTTAGCCTCATTGACTTATGCTATTGTTAGATAAACCCCAAATGTCTTCTGCTTTTGATAAATATAGGCTAACAGTCATATCATGTAATAAGTAGGGCATATAGAACCTCTGACCCCTATAATGATTGGCGTCATCTGATACCGCCCATTCACTCAAATAAACCAATAGTTGCTCTTTGCTGTCAACTATAAAGAGCTCCCATTGGGTTGCAACCTCTCCCTCAACGTGACCAAGACAAAGGAGATGATTGTGGACTACAGGAAAAAAAATAGGACTGAGCACGCCCCCATTCTCATCGACGGGGCTGTAGTGGAACAGGTTGAGAGCTTCAAGTTCCTTGGTGTCCACATCACCAACGAACTATCATGGTCCAAACACACCAAGACAGTCGTGAAGAGGGCACGACAAAGCCTATTCCCCCTCAGGAGACTAAAAAGATTTGGCATGGGTCCTCAGATCCTCAAAAAATTCTACAGCTGCACCATCGAGAGCATCCTGACTGGTTGCATCACCGCCTGGTATGGCAACTGCTTGGCCTCTGACCGCAAGGCACTACAGAGGGTAGTGCGTACGGCCCAGTACATCACTGGGGCAAAGCTCCCTGCCATCCAGGACCTCTATACCAGGCGGTGTCAGAGGAAGGCCCTCAAAATTGTCAAAGACTCCAGTCACCCTAGTCATAGACTGTTCTCTCTGCTACCGCACGGCAAGCGGTACCGGAGTGCCAAGTCTAGGTCCAAAAGACTTCTCAACAGCTTCTACCCCCAAGCCATAAGACTCCTGAACAGCTAATCATGGCTACCCGGACTATTTGCACTGCCCCCCCACCCCATCCTTTTTACGCTGCTGCTACTCTGTTAAGTATTTATGCATAGTCACTTTAACTCTACCCACATGTACATATTACCTCAACTACCTCAACTAGCCGGTGCCCCCGCACATTGACTATGCAACGGTACCCCCCTGTATATATAGCCTCCCTACTGTCACTTTATTTTATTGTATATATAGCCTCCCTACTGTCACTTTATTTTACTTCTGCTCTTTTTTTCTCAACACTTTTTTGTTGTTGTTTTATTCTTACTTTTTTGTTTAAAATAAATGCACTGTTGGTTAAGGGCTGTAAGTAAGCATTTCACTGTAATGTCTGCACCTGTTGTATTCGGCGCATGTGACCAATAAAATTTGATTTGATTTGATTTGATTTGATGATTGACAGTGTCAGTGCACGAGACAGTATCCCATTGTTTGGTTCAGGAGCCTTGTTCCTCCCAACAGTAATGGTCTGTCAGTCAAAGTGGTCGTTGTGACAAGTGGTCGTTCTCCCACTGCCTTTTTTTCAATATACTGCGCTGTGGGTGTGGCATCTTCCTCATCAATCTACTGTAATCTCAAATATATACAGTAAACATTCTTTATTTTCTCTCCAAAACTCTTGAGCGTGCCGTCTCTAGCCAACTCTCCTGCTATCTCTCTCAGAATTACCTTCTTGATCCAAACCAGTCAGGTTTCAAGACTGGTCATTCAACTGAGACTGCTCTTCTCTGTGTCACAGAGGCTCTCCGCACTGCTAAAGCTAACTCTCTCTCCTCTGCTCTTATCCTTCTAGACCTATCTGCTGCCTTTGATACTGTGAACGATCATATCCTCCTCTCTACCCTCTCCGAGTTGGGCATCTCCGGCGCTGCTCACTCTTGGATTGCGCCCTACCTAACAGGTCGCTCCTACCAGGTGGCGTGGCGAGAATCTGTCTCCGCACCACGTGCTCTCACCACTGGTGTCCCCCAGGGCTCAGTTCTAGGCCCTCTCCTATTCTCTCTATACACCAAGTCACTTGGCTCTGTCATATCCTCACATGGTCTCTCCTATCATTGCTACGCAGACAACACACAATTAATTTTCTCCTTTCCCTCTTCTGATAACCAGGTGGCGAATCACATCTCTGCATGTCTGGCAGACATATCAGTGTGGATGTCGGATTACCACCTCAAGCTGAACCTCGGCAAGACCGAGCTGCTCTTCCTCCCGGGGAAGGACTGCCCGCTCCATGATCTCGCCATCACGGTTGAGAACTCCATTGTGTCCTCCTCCCAGAGTGCAAAGAACCTTGGCGTGAACCTGGACAACACCCTGTCGTTCTCCGCTAACATCAAAGCGGTGACCCGATCCTGCAGGTTCATGCTCTACAACATTCGCAGAGTACGACCCTACCTTACACAGAAAGCGGCACAGGTCCTAATCCAGGCACTTGTCATCTCCCGTCTGGATTACTGCAACTCGCTGTTGGCTGGGCTCCCTGCCTGTGCCATTAAACCCCTACAACTTATCCAGAACGCTGCAGCCCGTCTGGTGTTCAACCTTCCCAAGTTCTCTCATGTCACCCCACTCCTCCGCACACTCCACTGGCTTCCAGTTGAAGCTCGCATCTACTACAAAACCATGGTGCTTGGTAAAATTTTTAAAAAGGTGGTCGTCCCACTGGCTATCCTAAGTTGAATGCACCAATTTGTAAGTTGCTTTGGATAAGAGCATCTGCCAAATTACTTAAATGTAAAATTTAAATGTAAAATGCAAAACTAGAGAATAACCCAAGCAGACTAGACTAGGCCAATGAGAGAGAACCCATTTGATCTTTCTGTTGAACAGTTACTGTGATGTTTATAGCCCCTGACAGGTCTTGTAGATTCCATTTTTTATTGGATGGTGTTTATTGACCCCTTTGTCAAATTGGCTTTATGCATTTGCTTTTCCTGGCGCGTGATGATATATGCCGAACTGACAGATCTCCTGCTCGCTGATACTGTAATGAAATAGAGTGAGTTCTATTTTCTGCCTCTGCACCTGTGTTCTTTCCTTTATTGCTTGGTTGTACTTGATAGGCTCCTCTGACGCAGATGGGCATCCTGTAATCTCCTTTATTGTTATAGTCTTTTTGGTCATAGAGGTGTAGAGGATGATTAAATGTAGTGACACACACACAGTGTCGTACCATGGAAGCTATGCTAACTCGCTAGCTCGCTAAAGCTAGTTTTCAGTGCAGTCTGTTCAGTTTCTGCAAACAGACTGACACAGAGGACATACCTGTCTAGAATATCAGTTTGACAGACTCAGAAAGAAAAGAGTGAGAGAAAAGAAAAGTGGAAATTCTGATGGTTTTAGTCCTTTTCTTTCCATCTTACGCGTTCAGATGTGAATCAGACGGCGGAACCTATTTCGCTCTTCATCGGTTTTTCTCTGAGAGGCCGGAGAAGAGGAACATAAAACCACATTATAAGAGGCTCCTATATTCTGGAAGCTTTATATGTTGCAACCAAAGGCTTATCTTAATAAAGTATGTCTCTATATGCAGTGGGTAGCCTTGCAGTTTCATTACTGACATACCCCAAATAAAAATTAGGCCCAAATACTACTACTACTACAGGTTACTTTGTGTGGACTGCAACTCAAGATCTAAAACCCTACTACATTGCTTGATAACACTTTATTTTGCTGTATGCACACATATCCTCATATCTCAAATGTATTAGTGTCTTTACATACTATTGCAGAATCCCCCCCCCCCACATCATGTGCAGTGCTACGCGAAGATCCTATCAATCACGAATACTGTCCATTCATTCTCTATCTACAACACTGTCTGTGCTCTTTCTCTCTATCACTCTAACATCACGGTGGGTCCGATCTGATCGTGTTTCATTTCAAGTATCACATTGTGGCTGTGTGGGGAGTGCTGTTGATATCAGGCAGCCCTACCCTGTGAGGAGCATGACTGGATTTGTTGTCAAACCAAATTACACACACTCGCTCCGTGGATAAACCCTCGTCTGCATAACAAGCAGCTAGCTAAGTGGGTCAGGGTCGCCATGGAGAGAGGAGGGGAGTGGGGGAAGGGGGAGAGAGAGAGGAAGGGAGAAGGGGAGAGAGAGAGAGAGAGGAGGGGAGAGAGCGAGAGGAGGGGAGAAGGGGGAGAGAGAGGAGGGGAGTGGGGGAAGGGGGAGAGAGAGAGAGAGAGAGAGAGAGAGGAGGGGAGAGGGGGAATGGGGAGAGAGAGGAGGGGAGAAGGGGGAGAGAGAGAGAGGAGGGGAGTGGGGAGATAGAGAGAGGAGGGAAGAAGGGGGAGAGAGCGAGAGAGAGGAGGGGAGTGAGGGAGTGGGGGAAGGGGGAGAGAGAGAGGAGGGGAGAAGGGGGAGAGAGAGAGAGGAGGGCAGTGGGGGAAGGGGAGAGAGAGAGAGGAGGGGAGTGGGGGAGAGAGAGAGAGGAGGGGAGTGGGGTAAGGGGAGAGAGAGGAGGGGAGTGGGGGAAGGGGGAGAGAGAGGAGGGGAGAATGGGGAGAGAGAGAGGAAGGGAGTGGGGGAAGGGGAGAGAGAGAGTGGAGGGGAGTGGGGGAAGGGGGAGAGAGAGGGGGAAATAGAGAGAGGAAGGAATGGGGTAGAGTGAGTGAACAAGGGGTAGAAAGAGCAAGAGGGGGGATGAAAAGAGAGTAAAGGGGGAGGAGTGTGTATTTCAGTTTCTGCTCCCGCAGTATTCAATATCAAGTGTGGCATTAATCTTGGACTCCAAATCATAGCCCTGATGAACAACCCCAACAACCCCCCATTACCCCTCTCTCTCTCTCTCTCTCTCTCTCTCTCTCTCTCTCTCTCTCTCTCTCTCTCTCTCTCTCTACTGCTGTGATGGCACACTGTGGTTTTTCACCCAGTAGATAAGGGAGTTTATAAAATTGGGTTTGTTTTCAAATTCTTTGTGGATCTCTGTATTCTGAGCGAAATATGTCTCTAATGTGGTCATACATTTGGCAGGAGGTTATGAAGTGCAGCTCAGTTTCCAACTCATTTTGTGGGCAGTGTGCACATAGCCTGTCTTCTCTTGAGAGCCAGGTCTGCCTACGGCGGCCTTTCTCAATAGCAAGGCTATGCTCACTGAGTCTGTACGTAGTCAAAGCTTTCTTTAAGTTTGGGTCAGTCACAGTGGTCAGGTATTCTCCCACTGTGTACTCTCTGTTTAGGGCCAAATAGCATTCTAGTTTGCTCTGTTTTTTTGTTAATTCTTTCCAATGTGTCAAGTAAATCTCTTTTTGTTTTCTCATGATTTGGTTGGGTCTAATTGTGTTGTTGTTGTTGTCCTGGGGCTCTGTGGGGTCTGTTTGTGTTTGTGAACAGAGCCCCAGGACCAGCTTACTTAGGGGACTCTTCTCCAAGTTAATCTCTCTGTAGGTGATGGCTTTGTTATGGAAGGCTTGGGAATCACTTCCTTTTAAGTGGTTATAGAATTTAACGGCTGTTTTCTGGATTTTGATAATTAGCGGGTATCGGCCTAATTCTGCTCTGCATGCAGAGTCTCAATTTGGTGTTTGTCCCATTTTGTGAATTCTTGGTTGGTGAGCGGACCCCAGACCTCACAACCATAAAGGGCAATGGGTTCTATAACTGATTCAAGTATTTTTAGCCAGATCCTAATTGGTATGTCGAATTTTATGTTCCTTTTGATGGCATAGAAGGCCCTTCTTGCCTTTTCTCTCAGATCTTTGACAGCTTTGTGGAAGTTACCTGTGGCGCTGATGTTTAGGCCGAGGTATGTATAGTTTTTTGTGTGCTCTAGGGCAACGGTGTCTAGATGGAATTTGTATTTGTGGTCCTGGCAACTGGACCTTTTTTGGAACACAATTATTTTTGTCTTACTGAGATTTACTGTCAGGTCTCTCTCTCTCTCTCTCTCTCTCTCTCTCTCTCTCTGTCTCTCTCTCTCTGTCTCTTTGTGTGTTTGTCTCTGTTTGTCTGTCTCTCTCTCTCTCTGTTTCGCTCTCTCTGTCTCTTTGTGTATTTGTCTGTCGTCTCTCTCTCTCTCTCTCTCTCTCTCTCTCTCTCTCTCTCTCTCTCTCTCTCTCTCTCTCTCTCTCTCTCTCTCTCTCTCTCTCTCTCTCTCTCTCTCTCTCATTAAGTCTGGAGTGAGGCTGAGTGTGTAATGGCCAGGCCACTTTCATGACTACCTATCTGACTATAACGGCCAGGCCACTTTCATGACTACCTATCTGACTATAACGGCCAGGCCACTTTCATGACTACCTATCAAGCCCTGCTGTGGCTCATATCACTGGGTAGAGGGCGAGAGAGAGGGATTAGGGATTCAGGTCTATATAAATAAAAAAATAAAAAAATATCATAGCCTGGTAGCATTTCACTCTCTCTGTCACAGCCTCATAAAGACAGGAGTGAGTGCTGTAAGGAGCTGTAAATCATATTGGTAAAAATGTGAGTTTAAAATGACAGAGGATAAGGGGGTTTTGATGGCAAAAACGATAACGATGTTTCATATAATCAAAACATTATGATGATTTAACACCAGAGATTGAGTTACAGTCAGGATTTGACACTTACCTTTCATCTGTGAAGAAAATTAGGTTTGATATCACCTTTCAATTTCATGAATGTGTCTCAGACCCTGCATAACCTAAGATACATTTTTGATTTGCTTGTTTGCTCTTGTAAGTTCAGTACATGTACAGTGAGGGAAAAACGTTTTTGATCCCCTGCAGATTTTGTACGTTTGCCCACTGACAAAGAAATTATCAGTCTATAATTTTAATGGTAGGTTTATTTGAACAGTGAGAGACAGAATAACAACAAAAAAATCCAGAAAAACGCATGTCAAAAATGTTATAAATTGATTTGCATTTTAATGAGGGAAATAAGTATTTGACCCCTCTGCAAAACATGACTTAGTACTTGGTGGGAAAACCCTTGTTGGCAATCAGAGGTCAGACGTTTCTTGTAGTTGGCCACCAGGTTTGCACACATCTCAGGAGGGATTTTGTCCCAC
This sequence comes from Coregonus lavaretus, assembly GCF_964263955.1. NCBI lineage: Eukaryota > Metazoa > Chordata > Actinopteri > Salmoniformes > Salmonidae > Coregonus > Coregonus lavaretus. The sequence continues at coordinate 33,157,931 of NC_140006.1, forward strand.
TCCTCTTTGCAGATCTTCTCCAAGTCATTAAGGTTTCGAGGCTGACGTTTGGCAACTCGAACCTTCAGCTCCCTCCACAGATTTTCTATGGGATTAAGGTCTGGAGACTGGCTATGCCCCTCCAGGACCTTAATGTGCTTCTTCTTGAGCCACTCCTTTGTTGCCTTGGCCATGTGTTTTGGGTCATTGTCATGCTGGAATACCCATCCACAACCCATTTTCAATGCCCTGGCTGAGGGAAGGAGGTTCTCACCCAAGATTTGACGGTACATGGCCACGTCCATCGTCCCTTTGATGCGGTGAAGTTGTCCTGACCCCTTAGCAGAAAAACACCCCCAAAGCATAATGTTTCCACCTCCATGTTTGACGGTGGGGATGGTGTTCTTGGGGTCATAGGCAGCATTCCTCCTCCTCCAAACACGGCGAGTTGAGTTGATGCCAAAGAGCTCAATTTTGGTCTCATCTGACCACAACACTTTCACCCAGTTCTCCTCTGAATCATTCAGATGTTCATTGGCAAACTTCAGACGGGCATGTATATGTGCTTTCTTGAGCAGGGGGACCTTGCGAGCGCTGCAGGATTTCAGTCCTTCACGGCGTAGTGTGTTACCAATTGTTTTCTTGGTGACTATGGTCCCAACTGCCTTGAGATCACTGACAAGATCCTCCCGTGTAGTTCTGGGCTGATTCCTCACCGTTCTCATGATCATTGCAACTCCACGAGGTGAGATCTTGCATGGAGCCCCAGGCCGAGGGAGATTGACAGTTATTTTGTATTTCTTCCATTTGAGAATAATCGCACCAACTGTTGTCACCTTCTCACCAAGCTGCTTGGCGATGGTCTTGTAGCCCATTCCAGCCTTGTGTAGGTCTACAATCTTGTCCCTGACATCCTTGGAGAGCTCTTTGGTCTTGGCCATGGTGGAGAGTTTGGAATCTGATTGATTGATTGCTTCTGTGGACAGGTGTCTTTTATACAGGTAACAAACTGAGATTAGGAGCACTCCCTTTAAGAGTGTGCTCCTAATCTCAGCTCGTTACCTGTGTAAAAGACACCTGGGAGCCAGAAATCTTTCTGATTGAGAGGGGGTCAAATACTTATTTCCCTCATTAAAATGCAAATCAATTAATAAAATTTTTGACATGCGTTTTTCTGGATTTTGTTGTTGTTATTCTCTCTCACTGTTCAAATAAACCTACCATTAAAATTATAGACTGATCATTTCTTTGTCAGTGGGCAAACGTACAAAATCAGCAGGGGATCAAATACTTTCTTCCCTCACTGTATTTCCTATTTTGTGATTGTCCCTGCTGTAGTGTGAGGAACCACACTGTGCAGCGTGTTTAGATCAAGGTAAAGTTGATCAGTTTATCTCAGGATGCTACAGCTGAAGGTTAGGTCAGGTTATTTATATCTAGTGTTGTTGTGTTATGCTTCTTTGAAGTGGTGGGGGCGGTTTTTGTGCTGCTTTAAGCCAAGGCACAATGTGGAGCAATATGACGATATACAGTGGGGAGAACAAGTATTTGATACACTGCCGATTTTGCAGGTTTTCCTACTTACAAAGCATGTAGAGGTCTGTAATTTTTTATCATAGGTACACTTCAACTGTGAGAGACGGAATCTAAAACAAAAATCCAGAAAATCACATTGTATGATTTTTAAGTAATTAATTTGCATTTTATTGCATGACATAAGTATTTGATACATCAGAAAAGCAGAACTTAATATTTGGTACAGAAACCTTTGTTTGCAATTACAGAGATCATACGTTTCCTGTAGGTCTTGACCAGGTTTGCACACACTGCAGCAGGGATTTTGGCCTACTCCTCCATACAGACCTTCTCCAGATCCTTCAGGTTTCGGGGCTGTCGCTGGGCAATACGGACTTTCAGCTCCCTCCAAAGATTTTATATTGGGTTCAGGTCTGGAGACTGGCTAGGCCACTCCAGGACCTTGAGATGCGTCTTACGGAGCCACTCCTTAGTTGCCCTGGCTGTGTGTTTTGGGTCGTTGTCATGCTGGAAGACCCAGCCACGACCCATCTTCAATGCTCTTACTGAGGGAAGGAGGTTGTTGGCCAAGATCTCGCGATACATGGCCCCATCCATCCTCCCCTCAATACGGTGCAGTTGTCCTGTCCCCTTTGCAGAAAAGCATCCCCAAAGAATGATGTTTCCACCTCCATGCTTCACGGTTGGGATGGTGTTCTTGGGGTTGTACTCATCCTTCTTCTTCCTCCAAACACGGTGAGTGGAGTTTAGACCAAAAAGCTCTATTTTTGTCTCATCAGACCACATGACCTTCTCCCATTTCTCCTCTGGATCATCCAGATGGTCATTGGCAAACTTCAGACGGGCCTGGACATGCGCTGGCTTGAGCAGGGGGACCTTGCATGCGCTGCAGGATTTTAATCCATGACAGCGTAGTGTGTTACTAATGGTTTTCTTTGAGACTGTGGTCCCAGCTCTCTTCAGGTCATTGACCAGGTCCTGCCGTGTAGTTCTGGGCTTATCCCTCACCTTCCTCATGATCATTGATGCCCCACGAGGTGAGATCTTGCATGGAGCCCCAGACCGAGGTTGATTGACCGTCATCTTGAACGTCTTCCATTTTCTAATAATTGCGCCAACAGTTGTTGCCTTCTCACCAAGCTGCTTGCCTATTGTCCTGTAGCCCATCCCAGCCTTGTGCAGGTCTACAATTTTATCCCTGATGCCTTACACAGCTCTCTGGTCTTGGCCATTGTGGAGAGGTTGGAGTCTGTTTGATTGAGAGTGTGGACAGGTGTCTTTTATACAGGTAACGAGTTCAAACAGGTGCAGTTAATACTGGTAATGAGTGGAGAACAAGAGGGCTTCTTAAAGAAAAACTAACAGGTCTGTGAGAGCCGGAATTCTTACTGGTTGGTAGGTGATCAAATACTTATGTCATGCAATAAAATGCAAATTAATTACTTAAAAATCATACAATGTGATTTTCTGGATTTTTGTTTTAGATTCCGTCTCTCACAGTTGAAGTGTACCTATGATAAAAATTACAGACCTCTACATGCTTTGTAAGTAGGAAAACCTGCAAAATCGGCAGTGTATCAAATACTTGTTCTCCCCACTGTACCTTGTGCTGAAAGATAACCTACAGCAGGAAAACAATCCTGCAGCAACAGGTAATGTGAATTATTATGTAGATTATAATAATTTACATTTTTGTAGGGGTTGATACATTTTTCGTAAGGGAAAATCAAGTCTTAAATTTCAAAGTGGAAATTAAAAACATCAGAAGCCCTTTTAAACCTCAAATACACTGCAAGTTAAACATTTCCTGCATTTATGCTACATCTGTAGGGGCTGCCAGAGACAACAGATGAAAACACAAACAATCAAAAAATAACATTTAATCACTTACAGTATGATGACACACAAGGCATATTACACAACTATTTATACAGAATACCAACTGCAATCAACCACACATTTTACAGACACTTTTATCCAGAGCGACTTACAGGAGCAATTAGGGTTAAGTGCCTTGCTCAAGGGCACATTGACAGATTTTTCACCTAGTCGGCTCGGAGATTAGTACCAGCGACCTTGCGGTTACTGGCACACCACTCTTAACCACTAAGCTACCTGCCGCCACACAGAGCAAACACACAATCACTACTTGGTACAATGAACAAATACAAACCCAGGGACCTGATAACAGGCTAGTAACTAAGCTGTCATTTCAGCCATTATGTATCCTCAACACAACCCTTTGTCAAAGTCCCATTAAATGAATCTAAAATCTAACTTCCAGCCCAATTACTTCAGATGTTGGGTGAATCATTCTCTTAGCAGAACGCCTTGCACAGTGCCTCATTAAAATATGAATCAGCATCCCTTTCAATTTAGATGCTCTCTGTTTCTCTCCCCATTGCTCTCTCTCTTCACCTCTTGTCACACCTACTTGACGCCAAACAGGTAAAACGCTTAATAGATCATTAACAAGCTATTTTTACGTCCCCAATGCAACAAACTGACAGACCCCACATTTCCATCTTCTCAAGTCGGATTTACAGAATGTAAATAATTCCACCATCTGTTATGAAGATCAAAACTGACTCAGAGAGTCTTGTTCAGTCATTAAGCTTTAAATCAGGAAATCACCATGGGACAATTAGCAAAGCATCTCCACCAGAATCAAGCAACTGATGCATAATTTAACCTGAGACCATATTGACAGACAGAGGCTGATATGTGTAATCTTTATGATGATTTTTTACAGTACAGCGGGAGACAGATAGTAGGGGCATAGACAGAGGGTGGTCGAGACGAGGCTCAAACCCCCGTAGCCAGGGGGCATATGTGGTCCGGAGTCGGGAGCTTAGACCGCTACACCAGCCTCCGGCACTGATATGTACAATCTACTGTATGTCTGTTGGAATCATCATAAATGAAGGAGAATTGGGATAGTCTCATAGGGAACCTGTGTAACATTGAGAGTGTTCTGTAACATGTACAGTATTAACTATTAACTCATATGTGCCACTTCGACAAAGACGTAATACTAGAATGAACAAGGGGTCTCTGCTACAAGAAGTGACATCATTCCAAAAGGATCCGTTACAGAAGGATATGAGACCTCGTCATTGATGTTGCTGCTAGAAGCTATTCTTGAATATGATTTAACTTGGGATGATCTTCATATGTGGTTCAGCCTCATTTACTTTAGTGGAATTGACTTATCATAAGTCAATCGGTATAGCTAAATGACTAAAAGTAAAATCTAATACATCAGCTACAATGAAGCCTTAGCTAGCTAGTACCGCCACATTTTTTTAAACGTGTGAATGACACGTGGTTTTCAGACACGTGTGAAGTTTCACATGTATTTTTTTTTTTCATGGGATTTTCCCAGGGTAACATAACCAAAGATAGGGAAAATTGCAGGAAAGAGGGAGGCGTTTTATTTAACTGCGTTATCATTTATTTTTTTATCACAGAAAACTATTTTTTGCCGTCCATTTACAATTCGTTTGCGCTCGCATTTAAAAAATACTTCCTTGCAATATTTTGTTTTGCTATCAATACTTTTGGGTTTATGTTTTGCTTTCAATATCATTATTTCTGTTTGTAATAGTAAGACTTCAGATGTTTTGCTTGATGTTAATGGCACAAGTAACTCACTTACTAGAGGATTGCATCATATAATAACACTATTACTCTAATGCTTGAATCCTTAATTGAAACATTAACAAGGCAACAGTAAACATGTTGTTCCCCACAAATTATGCAGCAACAAAGTGTCCTCCCACCACAGTTTCTGTAAAAAGCTGGGAGTTGGGGCTGGAGAAATGCAACCACTCTCAAATCCATAGACTACACTATGGATGCAAGGACTGACCATCCATGATATCAAAATGATAGTTTTAACCATGATTTTAGTGCTTGTTTACATTTAAATGTGGAGTTTTCTTACATGTGAAACTGCAAATTAGATTTTCACATGTGAAAAACGTTTGAATGTCTGCTAACAGTAAACATGTAGTCTCCCATGAATGATGCAGCACCCCTGGTGTCCCAGGTCAGAGTAAGTCCCTGGTTAGAAGGAGAGGATGAAAACCAGAAGCGTTTTGGCCCTTCAGCCCTGAACTAGAGTATGGTAAAGCCTGTAGCATGCTTCCCAGTCGAAACAGTTTGGCCACATATTATGACAAAATGTTGTGACGTTTTTGTTCGTAAGCTTTTTTTTTCGGCTGTTCGCGCACACAATTTTCTTTGGTTGAGGCAAGTCAAAGTTAGATAGCCGAAGTCTACGCCACTTAGTCTTTATTTGGGCTGCAATTTCTGAGGCTGGTAACTCTAATGAACTTATCCTCTGCAGCAGAGGTAGCTCTGGGTCTTCCATTCCTGTGGTGGTCCTCATGAGAGCCAGTTTCATCATAGCGCTTGACGAAACTTTCAAAGTTGTTGAAATTTTCCGGATTGACTGACCTTCATGTCTTAAAGTAATGACAGACTGTCATTTCTCTTTGCTTATTTGAGCTGTTCTTGCCATAATATGGACTTGGTGTTTTACCAAATAGGGCTATCTTCTGTATACCCCCCCTACCTTGTCACAACACAACTGATTGGCTCAAACGCATTAAGAAGGAAATAAATTCTACAAATTAACTTTAAACAAGGCACACCTGTTAACCCTCCCCTTGTCCTAGAGTCAAAATGACCCGCCACTGTGTTGAACCAACTTTATTTAATTTTTATATATTTTTGGATCATTTGTGAGAAGGAGGCAGTGATACTTTCTTTAAAGTCTCACTGCCTCCTTCTCACAAATGATCCCAAAAATATAAAAATTAAATAAAGTTGGTTCAACACAGTGGCGGGTCATTTTGGCCCTAGGACAACGGGAGGGTTAATTGAAATGCATTCCAGGTGACTACCTCATGAAGCTGGTTGAGAGAATGCCAAGAGTGTGTAAAGCTGTCATCAAGGCAAAGGGTGGCTACTTTGAAGAATCTTAAATATAAAATATATTTTGATTTGTTTAACACTTTTTTGGTTACTACACGATTCCATATGTGTTATTTCATAGTTTCTATGTTTTATTTTATTTTTATTTCACCTTTATTTAACCAGGTAAGACAGTTGAGAACAAGTTCTCATTTACAACTGCGACCTGGCCAAGATAAAGCAAAGCAGTGCAATAAAAACAACAACAACACAGAGTTACATATGGGATAAACAAAACGTACAGTCAAAAAGACAATAGAAAACCTATATACAGTGTGTGCAAATGTAGTAAATTATGGAGGTAAGGCAATAAATAGGCTATAGTGCAAAATAATTACAATTTAGTATTAACACTGGAGTGATAGATGTGCAGAAGATGATGTGCAAATAGAGACACTGGGGTGAAAATGAGCAAAAAATAAATAACAATATGGGGATGAGGTAGTTGGGTGGGCTAATTACAGATGGGCTGTGTACAGGTGCAGTGATCGGTAAGCTGCTCTGACAACTGATGCTTAAAGTTAGTGAGGGAGATAAGAGTCTCCAGCTTCAGAGATTTTTGCAGTTCGTTCCAGTCATTGGCAGCAGAGAACTGGAAGGAATGGCGGCCAAAGGAGGTGATGGCTTTGGGGATGACCAGTGAGATATACCTGCTGGAGCGCATACTACGGGTGGGTGTTGCTATGGTGACCAATGAGCTAAGATAAGGCGGGGATTTGCCTAGCAGTGATTTATAGATGACCTGGAGCCAGTGGGTTTGGCGACAAATATGTAGTGAGGGCCAGCCAACGAGAGCGTACAGGTCACAATGGTGGGTAGTATATGGGGCTTTGGTGACAAAACGGATGGCACTGTGATAGACTACATCCAATTTGCTGAGTAGAGTGTTGGAAGCTATTTTGTAAATGACATTGCCGAAGTCAAGGATCGGTAGGATAGTCAGTTTTACGACGGCATGTTTGGCAGCATGAGTAAAGAAGCTTTGTTACGAAATAAGAAGCCGATTTTAGATTTAACTTTGGATTGGAGATGCTTAATGTGAGTCTGGAAGGAGAGTTTACAGTCTAACCAGACACCTAGGTATTTGTAGTTGTCCACATATTCTAAGTCAGACACGCCGAGAGTAGTGATTCTAGTCGGGCGGGCGGGTGCAAGCAGCGTTCGATTGAAGAGCATGCATTTAGTTTGACTAGCGTTTAAGAGCAGTTGGAGGCTACGGAAGGAGTGTTGTATGGCATTGAAGCTCGTAAGGAGGTTTGTTAACACAGTGTCCAGCGTAGAGGTGGATCTGAGAGTCACCAGCAGCAAGAGCGATATCATTGATATACATAGAGAATAGAGTCGGCCCGAGAATTGAACCCTGTGGCACCCCCATAGAGACTGCCAGAGGTCCAGACAACAGGCCCTCCGAATTGACACATTTAAATCTATCTGAGAAGTAGTTGGTGAACCAGGCGAGGCAGTCATTTGAGAAACCAAGGCAATTTAGTCTGCCAATAAGAATGCAGTGATTGACAGAGTCGAAAGCCTTGGCCAGGTCGATGAAGACGGCTGCACAGTACTGTCTTTTATCAATCACGGTTATAATATCGTTGAGGACCTTGAGCGTGGCTGAGGTGCACCCATGACCAGCTCGGAATCCAGATTGCATAGCGGAGAAGGTACGGTGGGATTCGAAATGGTTGGTGATCTGTTTGTTTGGCCCTGTCCGGGGGTTTCTTCGGATGGGGCCACAGTGTCTCCGGACCGCTCCTGTCTCAGCCTCCAGTATTTATGCTGCAGTAGTTTATGTGTCGGGGGGCTGGGGTTAGTTGGTTATACCTGGAGTACTTCTCCTGTCTTATCCAGTGTCCTGTGTGAATTTAAGTATGCTCTCTCTAATTCTCTCGTTCTCTCTTTCTCTCTGAGAACCTGAGCCCTAGGACCATACGTCAGGACTACCGGGCATGCTGACACCTTGCTGTCCCCAGTCCGCCTGGCCTTGCTGCTATTCCAGTTTCAACTGTTCTGCCTGCGGTTACGAAACCCCTACCTGTCCCAGACCTGCTGTTTTCAACTCTTAATGATCGGCTATGAAAAGCCAACTGAGAGACCTGAGCCCTAGGACCATACGTCGGGACTACCGGCCGTGGTGACTCCTTGCTGTCCCCAGTCCGCCTGGCCTTGCTGCTATTCCAGTTTCAACTGTTCTGCCTGCGGTTATGGAACCCCTACCTGTCCCAGACCTGCTGTTTTCAACTCTTAATGATCGGCTATGAAAAGCCAACTGAGATTTATTCCTGATTATTATTTGACCATGCTTGTCACTTATGAACATTTTTGAACATCTTAGCATGGTTCTGTTATAATCTCCACCCGGCACAGCCAGAAGAGGACTGGCCACCCCTCATAGCCTGGTTCCTCTCTAGGTTTCTTCCTAGGTTTTGGCCTTTCTAGGGAGTTTTTCCTAGCCACCGTGCTTCTACACCTGCATTACTAGCTGTTTGGGGTTTTAGGCTGGGTTTCTGTACAGCACTTCGAGATATTAGCTGATGTACGAAGGGCTATATAAAATAAAATTGATTGATTGATTGATTGTTAACTTGGCTTTCAAATACTTTCGATAGGCAGGGCAGGATAGATATAGGTCTGTAACAGTTTGGATCTAGAGTGCCACCCCCTTTGAAGAGGGGGATGACCATGGCAGCTTTCCAATGTCTGGGTATCTCAGACGATACGAAAGAGAGGTTGAACAGGCTAGTAATAGGGGTTGCAACAATTTCGGCGACTAATTTTAGAAAGAAAGGGTCCAGATTGTCTAGCCCAGCTGATTTGTAGGGGTCCAGATTTTGCAGCTCTTTCAGAACATCAGCTGTCTGAATTTGGGTGAAGGAGAAGCGAGGAGGGGGGGGGGGGGGGTGCATGGGCAAGTTGCAGCGGATGGTGCAGAACTGGTGGCCAGGGTAGGGGTAGCCAGGTGGAAAGCATGGCCAGCCGTAGCAAAATGCTTGTTGAAATTCTCGATTATTGTAGATTTATCGGTGGTGACAGTGTTTCCTAGCCTCAGTGCAGTGGGCAGCTAAGGTGCTCTTATTCTCTATGGACTTTACAGTGTCCCAAAACTTTTTGGAGTTAGTGCTACAGGATGCACATTTCTGTTTGAAAAAGCTAGCCTTTGCTTTCCTAACTGATTGTGTATATTGGTTCCTGACTTCCCTGAAAAGTTGCATATCGCGGGGGCTGTTCGATGCTAATGCAGTACACCACAGGATGTTTTTATGCTGGTCAAGGGCAGTCAAGTCTGGGGTGAACCAGGGGCTATATCTGTTCTTAGTTCTGAATTTTTTGAACGGGGCATGCTTATTTAAGATGGAGAGGAAAGCACTTTTAAAGAACAACCAGGCATCCTCTACTGACGGAATGAGGTCAATATCCATCCAGGATACCCGGGCCAGGGAAATTAGAAAGGCCTGCTCTGTAAAGTGTTTTAGGGAGCGTTTGACAGTGATGAGGGGTGGTCGTTTGACCGCGGACCCATTACGGACACAGGCAATGAGGCAGTGATCGCTGAGATCCTGGTTGAAGACAGCGAAGGTGTATTTAGAGGGTAAATTAGTCAGGATGATATCTATGAGGGTGCCCATGTTTACGGATTTAGGGTTGTACCTGGTAGGTTCCTTGATAATTTGTGTGAGATTGAGGGCATCTAGTTTAGATTGTAGGACGGCCGGGGTGTTAACCATATCCCAGTTTAGGTCACCAAGCAGTACGAACTCTGAGGATAGATGGGGGGCAATCAATTCACATATGGTGTCCAGGGCACAGCTGGAGGCTGAGGGGGTCTGTAGCAAATGGCAACAGTGAAATACTTATTTCTGGAAAGGTGGATTTTTAGAAGTAGAAGCTCAAACTGTTTGGGCACAGACCTGGATAGTATGATAGAGCTCTGCAGGCTATCTCTACAGTAGATTGCAACTCCACCCCCTTTGGCAGTTCTATCTAGACGGAAAATGTTGTAGTTGGGGATGGACATTTCTGAATTTTTGGTGGCCTTCCTAAGCCAGGATTCAGACACTGCTAGAACATCAGGGTTGGCGGAGTGTGCTAACGCAGTGAATAACTCAAACTTAGAGAGGAGACTTCTGATGTTAACATGCAAGAAACCAAGGCTTTTACGGTTACAGAAGTCAACAAATGATAGCGCCTGGTGAGTAGGAGTGATACTGGGGGCTTGTTAGATTAATTTGGATTTTAAGAATAATGACTAAAGGATTTCACCCCAAATATAGTATAAATGTTAGAATTATCATGTAGTGTCAACCCACTAACAGAGGGGGTACTAAACATTCAAGGGTAAAGGAGAAGGCGGGAACTGTTAAAAAGGCCACCTAAAGGTGGGAGGAGCATAGTGCCTTTGTTTGTCAAGGGGTATAAAAACAGTATGTTTGTGTTTTTGGCGGCAGAGCTCTCTCCATGAATAAACATACAAAAAATCCTTCTCCGTGGTTATGGACCTTGAATCATTGATGATTAAAACCAGAGCCTTACAACCTCTGGTAATGATTCAAGCTTAGGTTGAATTAGAGATATAAATTCACATGACAGGGCTACAGGGCCTGGGTTAACCTCTACATCACCAGAGGAACAGAGGAGGAATAGAATAAGGATACGGCTAAAGGCTTTAAAAACTGGTCTTGTAGTGCGTTGGGTACAGAGAATAAAAGGGGCAGATTTCCGGGCGTTGTAGAATAGATTCAGGGCATTATGTACAGACAAGGATACGGAGGGATATGAGTACAGTGGAGGTAAACCTAAGCGTTGGGTAACGATGAAAGAGATAGCATCACTGGAGGCACCGATTGAGCCGGTCTCTGTGTGTATGGGAGGTGGGACAAAGGAGCTATCTGAGGCAGGTTGAGCGGGACTGGGGGCTCTACTGTGAAATAGTACAATAAGAACTAACCGAAACAGCAATAGGCAAGGCATATTGACATGGGAGAGAGGCATAAAGCACACAGGTGTTATTCGAGAGAGCTAAGACAACAGCTGGTAATGGCGCCGAAAGTTTGGGCTGAGGCTAAACAGATAAACAGGATGGGGTACCGTATAAAGGAACAGTCCAGCAGGCATCAGCCTGTTGAAACCACATCAGACGATTACGTCGGCAGACCAGTCGTGATGGATTGGCGGGGCTCCGTGTCAACACTAGGAGGTCCCGTCCGGTTGACAGAGAGGTAGATAGCCGGGAGATGGGCCTGGCTCGAGGCTAGCTCAAGGCTAACTAGTGCTTGCTTCGGGACAGTGGTGATTAGCCAACAACAACAGCCATTCAGATGCAGCTAGCTAGTTGCGATGTCTACAATGTAGAAAATAGTAAAAATAAAGAAAAACCCTTGAATGAGTAGGTGTGTCCAAACTTTTGACTGGTAGTGTACATACATACACACATATACATACACACATACACTACCGTTCAAAAGTTTGGGGTCACTTAGAAATGTCCTTGTTTTCGAAAGAAAAGCAAATTTTTTGCCCATTAAAATAACATCAAAATATATTGCCAAGAAACTGAAGATATTGTACAACGCTGTGTACTACTCCCTTCACAGAACAGCGCAAACTGGCTCTAACCAGAATAGAAAGAGGAGTGGGAGGCCCCGGTGCACAACTGAGCAAGAGGACAAATACATTAGAGTGTCAAGTTTGAGAAACAGACGCCTCACAGGTCCTCAACTGGCAGCTTCATTAAATAGTACCCGCAAAACACCAGTCTCAACGTCAACAGTGGAGAGGCGACTTCGGGATGCTGACCTTCTAGGCAGAGTTGCAAAGAAAAAGCCAGAGTTGCAAAGAAAAATTGCTTTTCTTTCGAAAACAAGGTAATTTGTAAGTGACCCCAAACTTTTGAATGGTAGTGTACATATACATACATATACAGCTGTGGAAAAAATTAAGAGACCACTGCAAATTTTTCTTAAATCAGCATCTCTACATGTATGACAGCCATTCCAGAATTCCAACACAGGCACACCTCATTCTACTGAATTAGGTACTGATTAGGTGATCACATGAACAAATCTTATTTAACGAGGAAAAGTATAAAAACCACTGCTAATAGTACCTCAAAAGTAATATTAATCAAAAAATAACTATTGACCATGCCAAAAGAGTTGAAAAGGAAAGTTTTGAGTGAGGAAAAGAAGGGTTCAATTCTGGCTTTACTGGCAGAGGGATACAGTGAGCGTCAGGTTGCTTCCATCCTTAAAATTTCAAAGACGGCGGTTCATAAGAACAAGGTCAAGCAGCAGACATTGGGGACAACAAAGCTACAGAGCGGCAGAGGGCGAAAACGACACTCTACTGACCGGGATGACCGCCAACTCATTCGAATGTCACTCAACAACCATAGGATGACATCAAGTGACCTATAAAAAGAATGGCAAACGGCAGCTGGGGTGAAGTGCACGGCGAGGACGGTTCAAAACAGGCTCCTAGGGGCAGAGCTGAAGTCGTGCAAAGCTAGAAAAAAGCCCTTCATCAATGAGAAGCAAAGAAGAGCCAGGCTGAGGTTTGAAAAAGACCATAAGAATTGGACTGTAGAGGACTGGAGTAAGGTAATCTTCTCTGATGAGTCCAATTTTCAGCTTTGCCCAACACCTGGTCGTCTAATGGTTAGACGGAGACCTGGAGAGGCCTACAAGCCACAGTGTCTCGCACCCACTGTGAAATTTGGTGGAGGATCGGTGATGATCTGGGGGTGCTTCAGCAAGGCTGGAATCGGGCAGATTTGTCTTTGTGAAGGACGCATGAATCAAGCCACGTACAAGGTTGTCCTGGAAGAAAACTTGCTTCCTTTTGCTCTGACATTGTTCCCCAACTCTGAGGATGGGTTTTTCCAGCAGGACAATGCACCATGCCACACAGCCAGGTCAATCAAGGTGTGGATGGAGGACCACCAGATCAAGACCCTGTGATGGCCAGCCCAATCTCCAGACCTGAACCCCATTGAAAACTTCTGGAATGTGATCAAGAGGAAGATGGATGGTCACAAGACATCAAACAAAGCCGAGCTGCTTGAATTTTTGCGCCAGGAGTGGCATAAAGTCACCCAACATCAATGTGAAAGACTGGTGGAGAGCATGCCAAGACGTATGAAAGCTGTGATTGAAAATCAGGGTTATTCCACCAAATACTTCCTAAGTTAAAACATTAGTATTGTGTTGTTTAAAAATGAACATGAACTTATTTTCTTTGCATTATTCGAGGTCTGACAACACTGCATCTTTTTTGTTATTTTGACCAGTTGTCATTTTCTGCAAATAAATGCTCTAAATGACAATATATTTATTTGGAATTTGGGAGAAATGTTGTCAGTAGTTTATAGATAAAACAAAAATGTTATTTTTACCCAAACACATACCTATAAATAGTAAAACCAGAGAAACTGATAATTTTGCAGTGGTCTCTTAATTTTTTCCGCAGCTGTATATACATATCCTTTATTACTTTCTAACCCTAGCACCCCTCCCCTAATTGGAGTAAACTAGTGCAACAACGCTTAGGTCTCTACTTCCAGCTTATACATACTATTTCCATTTTATGGACACAGTCTATTTTACAATAATTATCTTTTGTTTGTTTTTACTCCTGTCCTTCCTCTAACCTCAACCTCTCCCATCTATTTCTGATGTCCATCCGGTTTGATTTCTATTTGCTATATCTTTCAAACTGTGCTCTTTCACAACGTCTTTTAAGGGAGTATGTGAGGCACAGACATTTGCTAGGAGCAAACCGAACCTAGTGTGCGGGCGCCTTTAGTCCCTATCACTATAAGAATCGCATCACACCTAGTGTTTCATGCTCACATTTACATATAGACGTAGATGAACATGTAGATAGGTGTAATATAAACAGGAACGCACACAGATGTGATCAGACTCAGTAGGGGTGTCAGACTGTGAGGAAAACAAACCCCGAGAGAGTCATATGCATCTGGGATAGCCTAGGCTACAATCACAGAGCTGGGCTACAGTGAGACAACGAGACAATGCTAACCATACTTTGATGTATAGCAGTCAAACTACTCAATCTAAACTGAATCTGAGTCTCTTTAGATCCCAATCACTTTAAACAAAGAGAACTAGGAAATGGGAAAAACCATACAGAACACCATAGCCACAGATCTAGCATCAGTTTACCTTACCCATGACTAATCTTAACCATTAGGGGCAATAATCAGTCGCTCCAGGATTTCACAGGGATTTTTTGTAATATTTGCAGGCAAAATGTTTGATCTTGCTACGGAAATTCAGACATTTTGCATGGCAATGTGCGATGATTATGTCTAATTTCTTGGGAAAAGGTTTGTTGACGTGTGGCTTGATTGAACCATATTATGCGGTAAATGTGCGGTGATTGGTTGAAATTGCGAGCACTCTTTTTGTACTGTGGTGATGGGTCAGTTTTATGTGATAATATTGCTATAATTGGACAGTTTTATGCAGAAATAGTGCGGTGATTGGTCAAATTTGCAAGCCCTCGCATAATATGCAGAGAATTGTTGATTTAGAAAAAATATGTGGTATCATGGAATGCTGGAGGGAATAATGCAAAACTGGCTTTAGCTCAGTGTCTTGTTTGGGAAACTACATCCTATCGATTCACTCCTGAGGTCCAATAGACCAAGAGTTAGACCTAATCTCTCCCTACACCTCAGGATCTACTACTACAGTATAGTAACCAGACTCCTTTGTTTGCACATAGTTCTCTCTTTTTAACCTGTGTTTAATTACAATAGTGCAGCTGTTGCTGGTTTACACAGAGGGGTAATATATCTGTCATGTCACCCTGCCTCCATGGCGCCTGCTGTTTACACAGAACAGAGTACAGGACAGAACCCATTACCCACGCTACAGCCATTGTCCCCGTTACCATGGTTACTGTACAGTAGACTACGGCAGGGGTTCCCATACTTTTTCACTCTGGGCCCCCCTTCCAGCATTAGGGAACATCACGCCCCCCCCAAGTCTATTTCTATGGGCACAAGCACTGTTCATGACACAAACTGTTCACACCCCTCTTGTTGGTGGAGAGAATTTTGCAGGTTTAAAGCTTATTTCCTGCAATTCTACACATTTTGTCATGGGGCGCAAAGAACATTTTGACGTTTTAAAGCTCCTTTTCTTGCAATTCTGTACATTTTGCTATGTCTAATGTGTATTCATGTGATATTTGAGTGACAAAAAAATTACTACAAATCTATGGACTAAAAAACCTAAATGAAAAACGTTAGCTGACATGGGCTAGTTGATCTGGACATTTCTGACAAGTTATACATAGCTCTCTAAGGTATGCAATGACAAGAGGAGCTGATGATGCACTACCCAATTATGAAATTGCACATTGTGCATTCTACTATTACAAGTTTCAAGAGTAGGTTTAAAGCTGGTCTGAGTTCCTTTAAAAAATACATTTTTGGGCGTGAGTAGGTAGAAATAGCCCTAGACACTGATTTAAGGATTTGGGGAAGGTGAGCTAATCCTAGATTTTACATTTTAGTCATTTAGCAGACACTCTTATCCAGAGCGACTTACAGTTAGTGAGTGCATACATTTTTCATACTGGCCCCCCGTGGGAAACGAACATACAACCCTGGCGTTGCAAGCGCCATGCTCTACCATCTGAGCTACAGGGGACTAGGTCAGGGCCGAACTGCAACTTCTGACCGTGTGTCAATGTGAGCAGGGTACAGGCATTGTTGTTACTATGGAAATGGGATAGACAGTGTTATAAGGATGAAAGGCAGATGTTATCATCCGATAGCACAGAGACCATAGGGCCAGAAGTTTTTCCTGACCAGAGCCATATACACTGAGTATACAAAACATTAAGAACACCTGCTCTTTCCATGACATAGACTGACCAGGTGAATCCAGCTGAAAGCTATGATCCCTTATTGATGTCACTTGTTAAATACACTTAAATCAATGTAGAGGAAAGGGAGGAGACAGGTTAAAGAAGGATTTTTAAGCCTTGAGACATGTATTGTGTATGTGTGCCATTCAGAGGGTGAATGGGCAAGACAAAATATTTAAGTGCCTTTGAACGGGGTATGGTAGTAGGTGCCAGGCGCACCGGTTTGTGTCAAGAACGGACACGCTACTGGGTTTTTCACGCTCAACAGTTTCCCTTGTGTATCAAGAATGGTCCACCACCCAAAGGACATCCAGCCAACTTGACACAACTTTGGGAAGCATTGGAGTCAACATGGGCCAGCATCCCTGTAGAACGCTTTCGACACCTTGTAGAGTCCATGCCCTGACGAATTGAGGCTGTTCTGAGGGCAAAAGGGGGTGCAACTCAATATTAGGAAGGTGTTCCTAATGTTTGGTATTGTCAGTGTATAGAGATGTCTCTTCAGGAAAAACTCCAGGCCCTTGAATTGTTAATTCGTTATAAACTATAGAGTAGATATGGGCACGTCATTTTGAGTCAGGCAGGGAATATTTCACAGGAAAATATGATTATCTTTAAACCCCAAAATATAATTGCCCTCAACATTTTGCTACATTTAAAGTGTCCAAAAACCAATAGCAAAAACCCTAAAAGCAGTCCCATATGAAAAGTAAAATATATTTCATACACAGCGAGAGCCTTATACTTATGCACGTATAAGCATCTTTCTTATGGCAGATTATCTTGTGTAGGTTAAGCCACAAGGTTCCTTTTTAAAGCAGCCTGGTTAGGAAGCCTTTTTCAGGCCCGGCTCTCGCCCTCCATACTAAACCACTGAGAGCCTCTGACTAATGCAAAACTAAATTGGATATGACTCTCAGCTGGTTTCCTAGTGAAATGCCCTATATGTTAGTCCTCTCTCTCTGTTTCCTCCTATTTACATTTTCTTTCCAGCACTTCTCATGATAATATAAAACATTATGATATATTATATTATTATTAGAGCACACATTATTATCAAATCGTATCCTTTTTTATATTGCATAGTCACGGCATATAAATGCTTGCATATTTGATTATGGCTGTAAATTGATATTGATGATGATGTCATTTACATAATGCATAGAGAAGAATATGGATTACCATACATTGTTACCAGGTAACTATTGTATATTATACGGTTACAACTAGTTATACAGTGGTGCCACAGTAGGCAGTACTGTAGTAAATTCATAAATATCTACCAATATATCAAGAAAGAAACATATTGACTGGTCTTCTGGCTTTTGACACTAAAGCGCATGGGCACCTGATGCTTGAGAGCAGCGAACTCCACCATGAGCTCTGAATTACTGCAGTTTCCCTCAAAGTCAAACATGCAATTACTCTCTCAACGACTGCTATTCTGGCTCGATGTTAAGTTCAAATACAGCTGTTCAAAGGCCACATACTGTATATAGTAGACTAAAAATACAGAACGACAGCGCACTTGAGAGAAATACAACTGCTTAGAATGAAGAAGGATACAGATATATGGATAACTGCTTAGAATGAAGGAGGAGAGGGAAACAGATATACGGATAACTGCTTAGAATGAAGGAGGATAGGGAAACAGATATACGGATAACTGCTTAGAATGAAGGAGGATAGGGAAACAGATATATGGATAACTGCTTAGAATGAAGGAGCATAAGGAAACAGATATATGGAAAATTGCTTAGAATGAATTAGGATAGGGAAACAGATATATAGATAACTGCTTAGAATGAAGGAGGATAAGGAAACAGATATATGGATAACTGCATAGAATGAAGGAGAATAGGGAAACAGATATATGGATAACTGCTTAGAATGAAGGACGATATGAAACAGATATATGGATAACTGCTTAGAATGAAGGAGGATAGGGAAACAGATATATGGATAACTGCTTAGAATGAATGAGGATAGGGAAACAGATATATGGATAACTGCTTAGAATGAAGGACGATATGAAACAGATATATGGATAACTGCTTAGAATGAAGGAGGAGTGGGATAGAGCAGATACAGACGAGAAACTGTTGCGCGTGAAAAACCCAGCAGCGTTGCAGTTCTTACAAACGGGTGTTCCTGGCACCCACTACCATACCCCGTTCAAAGGCACTTAAATATTTTACCCTCTGAATGGCACACATACACAATCCATGTCTCAATTGTCTCAAGGCTTAAAAATCCTTCTTTAACCTGTCTCCTCACCTTCATCTACACTGACTGAAGTGGATTTAACAAGTGACATCAATAAGGGATCACAGCTTTCACCTTGTCAGTCTATGTCACGGAAAGGGAAGGTGTTCCTAATGTTTTGTAAACTCAGTATACACAGCCTGTAGATTTACTGTAACTGGGTGTTGTTGCTATAGGGCTATATGACAGATAGCATAATATACAGTATGAGAGTAGTAGATAGTACTATAGCATGATAACGATCGGCAGGTGCACACACACACGCACAAACACGCACACAACATACACACACAGCACACACACACCCCCACAAAGAACATATACAAAGGTTTATTCAGGCAAACAAAACAGAGTAATTTGACAGAAACACCAGCTAAGACAATCACTATCGAAGAAGAAATACGACATATAAATCACGGTTATGGCAAAGACAGTCTAAACACACAACACATGAATGTAGTCAATAATGTTAACCATGGTAGTCAATAATGTTAACCATGGTAGTCAATAATGTTAACCATAGTAGTCAATAATGTTAACCATGGTAGTCAATAATGTTAACCATGGTAGTCAATAATGTTAACCATGGTAGTCAATAATGTTAACCATGGTAGTCAATAATGTTAACCATGGTAGTCAATAATGTTAACCATGGAAGTCAATAATGTTAACCATGGTAGTCAATAATGTTAACATTTACGTCATTTAGCAGACGCTCTTATCCAGAGCGACTAACAGTTAGTGCATACATTATTTAATTTGTTCATACTGGCCCCCCGTGGGAATCGAACCCACAACCCTGGCGTTGCAAACACCATGCTCTACCAACTGAGCTACCTCCCTGCCGGCCATTCCCTCCCCTACCCCTGGACGACGCTGGGCCAATTGTGCGCCGCCCCATTGGTCTCCCGGTTGCGGCCGGCTACGACAGAGCCTGGATTCGAACCAGGATCTCTAGTGGCACAGCTAGCACTGCGATGCAGTGCCTTAGACCACTGTGCCATAGTAGTCAATAATGTTAACCATGGTAGTCAATAATGTTAACCATGGTAGTCAATAATGTTAACCATAGTAGTCAATAATGTTAACCATAGTAGTCAATAATGTTAACCATAGTAGTCAATAATGTTAACCATAGTAGTCAATAATGTTATACCATAGTAGTCAATAATGTTAACCATAGTAGTCAATAATGTTAACCATAGTAGTCAATAATGTTAACCATAGTAGCCAATCATGTTAACCATGGTAGTCAATAATGTTAACCATAGTAGTCAATAATGTTAACCATAGTAGTCAATAATGTTAACCATAGTAGTCAATAACGTTATACCATAATAAAGCAATTCTTAACATCTCCCAAAAGCTCCAGCCATCACAAAAACTCATTTAATCCACCCACTTAGAAAAAACAGGGAAGAATGATCTTCTTGTGAAAATGATGGCAATATGTTTTGCTTGGAGATTAAACCAAACAATTAGGCTATTCTGGATCCGTTATTCGCGACCCATCTGTTTGGACTGTATTCTCAAACCAGGAGTCTAATCACTCTTTCATTTGTGGCCTATCTTTGGGCACACTCAAGCCAGGGAAGTGTGTGTGTGTGTGTGTGTATGTGTCATCGCTCTGTGTGTGTGTGTGCATACGATTGTGAGTGTGCGTTCACGCGTTTGTGTGTGCGTCCGCCTTCGTCGGACGGATCCCAATCACCATTCAGTGCCAGGGATTCTAAGTGTGCGATACGGACAAGGTGAAAACACGGCTAACCGCGCCAAACTGGAACCAACAGACGTCCAGATTTTATGATCATTATGTTCAGCGACTTAATTAGCTGATCCTTTGGCTTTGTCTATACAACACTACATTCACCACATTGCCAGGGAGAAGTAGCTAATTATATAAGATTGAGGCAGTGTGTTTTGTATCACATCTTACAGAAGTTGGAAGTTGTCTTTGTGTTAGCGTCATACAGATGAAAGATCTTAATCTGATCACCCTGTTGCAGTATAACTTATTATTATTTTATTTTTTTACCTTTATTTAACTAGGCAAGTCAGTTAAGAACAAATTCTTATTTACAATGGCGGCCTACAACGGCCAAACCCGGACGACGCTGGGCCGCCCTATGGGACTCCCAATCACGGCCGGTTGTGATACAGCCTGGAATTGAACCAGGGGTTCTGTAGTGACGCCTCAAGCACTGAGATGCAGTGCCTTAGACCGCTGCGCCACTCGGGAGCCCATTATATTTTATTTGAGGTTTAAAAAGGCTTCTAAAGTTTGTAATTTCTACTTTGACATTTCAGACTTGATTTGCCCTTACAAAAAATATATCAACCGCTAGAAACATTTCCATTAATTATAATCCACATAATAATTCATATTTCCTGTTGCTGCAGGATTATTTTCCTGCTGTGGGAGACTGGCTCAAATTAAGATCCGACAACTGTATGGTTGAGAAAACCATATTACAATAATTGTTGACATATTTAACACAGTCACAGAGATGGTAAACACACACAGGTGATTTTGACCGCTGAATTTTCAATGCAGGGATGATGAATTTATGAATGCCACACTGTGCCATATCATCCATTCATTGTCATTTTCCAAATGTTCTGACACTCATTGACTAGAACGATCTAACTCTATCTCTGCTAACGTGCTCACGATCACAGACACAGTAAAAAAACGAATCCTCAGTTACCTCAGCCGAAAGGAAATACACACTTTCCTCTGACCATTAAAAAAATCAGTTCCAAGTGTAGTACTTAAAGCTAGAATCCTTATTTGAAACAATAACAAAGCAGACACCCCACTTCTGTTTTAGTAAAAAGCTGAGGAATGAGCCTGGAGAAATGTAACCACCTAGGATTCTAGCTTTAAGACTTGAGAAATTCATAACATCCCAAATCCACATCTACACTGGCATGACATCATCAGGTGATGATTCAGCTCAGTTCAATTATATGGCATGTTGTTCCATGAGTCACTCATAATGCTTAGTGGAAAAACACAGCAATATGTCAAGCCTCAAATGAATATGGATAAACAACCCAATAACCTCTGATGATGAATCATGTCATTTTTAATCTTAATGACTATTCAGAATCAGATCAACTTCTGATAGCAACCTGTGTGTGTGTGCAAAAATACATGTTTGTGTATGTGTTTACAGTACCACCACAGTGCCATCATAGCCAGCCCTCTGTGTTTCTCTATACTGTCAATCGGGCAGACATGATGCGCAATTAAATACTCCGTTGCCGATCGGCTGAAACTGTCAATCAGAGGGCCGATGCCTTTCGACAGCGCCCAGTGAACCGTGGACCGCTGGCCGCAGCACACTCACAGAAGTCCCTGCTATTGTTACCAGCAAGCAGGAATTCAGACGCAATTAGGCCCGGCTTTTTAGGAAGCCCTCAGCATAGTGAGCCTCGCGCTTTGCTCTGTGGTAGCTTGTAGAGATGAGAGAGAGAGAGAGAGAGGAGA